>NC_090265.1:413897260-414567260 GCF_040414725.1 Anabrus simplex | reverse complement strand
TTTACCAGTGGAAGGATGATGTTTTCCATGACATGTTGTATATGGACAGGAAGAAGTGGAAGAGGCTCATTAACAGTACCCGGGGAACTGGAACTGTACAATGATGATGATGATGATGATGATGATGATGATGATGATGATGATAAGAGGCAAATGCTGGGGCTGTACCTTCCCAATCCTAGCCCTTTCCCATCCGTACGTCGCCAAAAAACGTCTAGCTGTTAGCCCGACGTTAAACCAGTAGCTAGAAAGGAAAACCACTTCTCCAGACTCTGCAAAATAAAAGCAGGTCTTCATCGAGTTGCTTGCTTTGAGGCGTGCTGTGCAGAGAAGGAGTGAGTAATTGGCGCATATATACAAATTCTATACAGCGTGTAACAATATGGTCTGGCCGAACTCTTAGGATACATTCCACACACGTGGAAGAAGAAAATATGTTATATGGACATGGGTCTGGAAATACTTTATTTCTATGTTAGGACTCTTTCCTAGCATTCTACAAAGTACATTAATCACGGGAAACACGCAGGAACAAAACGTTCCAGCATGTCACATTAAAGTCTTTCTTACAAGTCAAATGAAAATTATTATTATTTTACGTTAATTACCTTAATTTTATTTTTTAGCACAGCTCTGGATGGGTGTTATAAAAATGAGATTTTTGTTCCATACTTACTAATAAATTGTGGTTTTCTGGGGGAATTTCAGTGTGAGAAGAGGAGACATGATTTTAAATATCAAGTGAAAAACACTACCGTACGTGAACAACTGCAAAACATTATTGATATTGATAGAATAAAACTTTTTAACGTCAAGTGCGCTAACGGTGTCTGCACTGAGCCCAAAATCATCGACAAGCGTGAAATTTGTATGAAGGAAACACTAAAGGGAAAATATTCTCACAATATGTAATGAATTACGAATGACTGACCACATCATTACAATAAAGCACGAAATATTACTACTAATATTCTGTTGCCCGCTTTGAAATTCTCCCCTTTCAACGATGCTGGTCCAAATCCAAATGTGGGACACAGGTAGCACCTCCAACCCCACCAGATTGTGGAGAATGCGGCGCAGCAAGAAGAATTAAAGAATAATCCTTATGTTGAATTTCTATTCAAAATTTCACGTTAAATAGAGATAAGTTAATAACGGTGGACTTACAGTAATTTAGTTTTTTATGGTTAATGAGGAACACAGGATTACAGTTTTTTCAAGTAAGGGAAGACCTAATGTAGGTTTTGAAACAGATTCAAGGGGAATGCTGAGAATGTTTGTGTGTTCATTATAACGGGGAATAAAAGTGGATAAAATAAGTGGGACGCGTAAAGAATAATACTGTAAATACGCTGCAACGTCAAAAATCATAGGAGTAGATAAATTATTGCAGAACACTTGTAGTAAGGTGCGGCTTTAGAATTGTAGGAATAGCACTGACTTGGTGTTGGAGTTATACACACCGGCGTACTCAAATGGGGCCAGAAAGTATTGTATCAACGACCAATGTATTTAGCTCATGGCTACCGTTATCATCCAGCATAAGAAAATAAGGATATTCAACTAATGAACAGCTGTATTTCACGAAAAAGTTATCGGTTCGTGTTATAGCTCAATAGCGCACACAAACATCTTTATAGCGTCTTCTGCTGTAATATCGTGCTTATTTGACTTCAGTATTACGTTTACGCAACTGTGTTTCTTCTTATGAAGTCGACAGCCGACTTATTTATCGACAATGGTCTAAAGATTTTAAATTCAAAAATACAACATTTTATTACTCTGCTGAAATATGTTGTTCTCGAAGGACTATAGGTTATAAATACTGATGTACTTGTATGCATTTTTATTATCATTACTTATTTTGTAGTTATTCGCTAAATCTATATAAAGTATATAAAATAAGAGTTTTGTCGGTACATTGCTCAGAATTAAAAAAAGAATGGCATATCTGTATCGGTCGTGTACACAGTAACAAGGAAATACACTTTTTTACTTTTCCGTAATTTCTGTCTGTCTGTCTCTCTGTCTGTCCGTCCGTACACGCATGAAGAGAAAACGACTGAAGATAATTTAATGAAAATCGGTATGTAAAGTAGGGTAATGAGCCACTGTGTATGTTTAGTCCTCAGCCCGTAGGCTGGTTGAATCCTCAACAGCTCTGCCATCAGCTGTCATAGATGGCCTGGGCATCACTGAAGAGGCGTACTAGGGAAATGAGGAGTGAGGTAGTTTCCCGTTGCTTTCCTCACCGAGCCAAAAGTTGCTATTACATATCAGTCTGCCAAGCCCACTGAAATGCATGCAACAACCAACCCTATGAGCAATATTTTCACACCATTCATAGCAGGGACTGGCTGCATAAGGAATAGCATTACTAGCATCACTCATACCTCAGTCACTTTCATTTTGTCAAAGCCAAGGATAAAGCTGAGACAGATCAATGAAAGTAACAAGATTGCTCTAGCCCATACCAGAAGACATAGTGTAAACACTGTAAACACTAGGTCCCGCCAGCAAAGGCATAATGAGCCACTACAATCTTACGATTTTATTCACACTGAGAGAAATGGTAGTTTAGGGGAAAGCCTAAAATTTAATTCTAAAATATTTATGTTATTAGTGGTCCTATCGATAAATACTGCATAACTAAAGTTATATAGAATTATATAGAAATAAATTTCCGATCATTTATGTCTTATACATTTTTACCGTTCTGGCTATGATAGCAGATATATTCATGAATTTGTATTTTTGTTGCTAAGTCCATATCAACACCGAGATAAGAGAAAATGGGTAAACAGAATTTGGTAAAAATCGGTATATAAAGTCGGGAAATAAGAAACTACAGTCTAAGCTATAAACAATGTTATTCACCCTGGATGAAATAGTAGTTTAGGGGAAGGCGCATACAATTTAATTCTGAAGTAAAAATGTTATTGGTCCTATCGAAACGTGCTTCATAACAGAATTTATAGAGAATACAATTTCCGACCATTTATGTTTTATACAGTTTTACCGTACCGACTATGATAAGAGTGGTATTTGATAGTCGGAAGAAAACTAAATGTGAAGGCTAACAATATCGAAAGCTCATAAAATTGATCAACAATAACATCACGTTGACCATTGTTTGTTGTGATGTTCTTTGTTTTATCCTACCATTCATCTCCGATAGATGGGATTACTGCTGCATACTGAGTATAACAGCTTGCCTGCATATTGGCAGGAAATATCTCAAAATTCAACCCTGAAATGAGCCTTTTTTAAGAAAAGCTTCTTCCTCTTCACTTTTATTAAATTCTACATTCATTTTATTCCAAATTAGCAGCCAAGAGGGGGTTTCTCCTCTGGCTTGGAGGAGAAATTTGCCTCCAAGTCAGATAGATTTCCCCTCGCCAGTGTAGTGAATTGAGATTTTCCAACTCATCGGGTACTCCTAGGAAACAGAGAGTAAAAGGGTATTGCTCTGGGACTTTCCACTCTTCGCTCCCCCCCCCCCCAAAAATAAACGAGTGTTCACTGCTCACGGATGTCTGCGGCCTGGTCATTTCAGCTCTGTAACTTTCGACTATTAGATCGGCACTGTACTACTGTTCGTTAAAAGTTAGAAAATGTGTGGGAAATTCACTAATGCAGTCTTTCTGAGGATGTAAAAACGCAGGTGGAGAGTGAGCGTCTGCCATTATAATGAAAATTCCCCAACTTGATTATGACTGATGCTAGGCAAGAGGGCCTACCATTAAAATTAAAATTCCCTAACCCAGTCTTCACATAAAGAAAGACGTCTGGTGACTTCCCCGTCGCGTTTCTCCGGTAACGTTAAGAGCTATGCAATTTATTACAATCTTACTCACCATATGACCCTATTTAACCTATAATTCTATATACAATGTAGAATTCCGTAGCGAAGCACGGGTACATAAGCTAGTAGACAATATAAATACGACTCGAGCTATAGATTCTCTCTAGACAAATTCTCTTGCAACTACGATGCTCGCTAATTTAGCGATGACGTTTGGAACTCTCGTTATAATGCCACAGATAATCTAAGGCGGCCTGGAGAATAGAGCTCAACATTGATAGAACAAAAGATTTAAGATTTCTAGCTCACATAGGTCACTATGATGAGATCAACAGCCTGCTTTAAAAGATAAATGCAACAGATGGAATATACCAGACGGCTCGCGAGCGCCGTACTTTCTACTTAGAAATGTCCCGCATGCACAAGTGATGAATGGGATATCTGCTAACTGATATTCACAGGGGCACTACTGGCCGGCGGGCAGGTTACGTCAGAATTCGGATAGACCTAACAGCAGCACTATATTCGCTGTCTGCATATCGGCAATGGCTAGTGTGTTTAGCAGCGACGAATACACAGACATTATATTAATCTGGATAACCTGGTCGGAATACAGTCAAAGCTCCAAACAGACTTCTGCCTTCTAAACACGTATTTCGCCGAACATTAATAGTTCTTCTTTCATACAAACAACTCTTGTATAAAGTGGGATGTCTACACGTGTATAAATTAATAAGTTATTAAATTTTCTTTTCTGCATCTTTGGCGTGTTTACAAACAATAGCGGCGATTAAGGGGTGGGGCGAGTGGGGGCAGTCCCCCTCCCCCCCACTTTTTGGAGTAAACATTACATTTTTATTCCACTTTAGCCGGCTGAAGCTAGGAATTGTTTAAGAAAAGCTATTTGTACACGCCTTTTTGTCATATCTGCTAATTCTTTCCTTTATTTAATTTAATTATTAACATAATTATTAGCAGAAATACGGACAAAATGTCGTTCGTCGTTGTATGTAGGCCTATAGCACTACGACAAGTAGTGGAGACTTTGCATGTGCTGTGAGGAATGGTAGCAGGGGTACTTTTTTTTTGCCAAGGTCGTGGACACTGAGGTATGATTCACCCGCTTGCCGCGCGCACTCGACTGTCTGGCAGTCTCTTTATGTTTATGTTTATTATTTTTTTTTTTGCTATTTGCTTTACGTCGTACTAGATATGTCTTACGGCGACGATGGGATAGGAAAGGCCTAGGAATTGGAAAGAAGTGGCCGTGGCCTTAATTAAGGTACAGCCCCGGCATTTGCCTGGTGTGAAAATGGGAAACCACGCAAAACCATCTTCAGGGCTGCCGACAGTGGGGCTCGAACCCACTATCTCCCGATTACTGGATACTGGCCGCACTTAAGCGACTGCAGCTATCGATTTCGGTCTTTATGTTTCTTAGTGAGTATTCAAATACTAAATGATTTTTTAATTGTATAATCATGGCGTACTTCTATTTAATTGTGCCGGGTGAGCTGGCTGTGGGGTTAGGGGCGCGCAGCTGTGAGATTGCACCCGGGAGATAGTGGTTTCGAATCCCACTGTCGGCAGCCCAGAATATGGTTTTCCGTGGTTTCCCATTTTCACACCAGGCAAATGCTGGGGCTGTACGTACCTTAATTAAGGCCACGGCCGCTTCCATTCCACGCCTAGCCCTTTCCTGTCTCATAATCGCTATGTCCTATCTGTGTGTAAAGCCAGTTGTAAAAAGAATATTCAAGTGTAATTGTAAATTCAACGGGAGATAATACCAACTTTCCCTTCATTGGGCTAAATTATTTCTTTTGCGTTATGTTATTTATTAAGTAAATGTATATAACCTGCCCTGTAGTTTGTTTGTGAGACCCGGTGAAAATTTTATTGTACAATATTAAATCAAAAAGTAAAATAAATCTATTATTCCAAATAAACTACGGGGTAGGTTAAATACATTTACTTAATAAATAACATAACACAAAAGAAAGAATCTACTCCAGTGAAGGTAGAGTTGGTATTATATCCCGTTGAAATTACAATTACATTTAAATATATATAGTTTTACAATTGGCTTTACGTCGCACGAACACAGGTAGGACTTATGGCGACGACGGGACAGGAAAGGGCTAGGCGTGGGAAGGAAGCGGCCATGTCCTTAATGAAGGTACCGCCCCAGCATTTGCCTGGTGTGAAAATGGGAAACCAGGGAAATCCTTACTCAGGGCTGCCGACAGTGGAATTCGAACCCACTATCTCCCGATCGCAAGCTCAGTGCTGCGCGCCCCTGACCGCACGGCCAGTGTTAAAGCTGTTTGAATTGGGCGCTTACACTTCCGTTACGCGGAAATACTTGACAAACGCGCATTACTGACAAAAGGTTATGTGATATTTTTTAATCAGTAAGTCATTTTTATTGAACTTTTGTTTCATTATATAGGGTTTTTGCATCAGTAAATACATCAACATGTCATTTTCGTATCTTTAAAAAGTAAAATTGTTCTTATGTGTACCGTCCAAACAACTGAAATTCCACATATACGCTGAAAATTGGATTGTATATGGCTTTTGTACTTGAAATAGTAGACATTACTACCTGCCGCCATATTTACGATTCCTTGATGAAACAGCCTGTATTTAGGTCTGGTAGATTCTGAGATCGGGTACGGCAGAATACTGAAATGAAAGACGGTGACGAAATGTGATGTTAAATGTAGTTTGTTACACGTAAACGAAGTCTTTTATCTAAGGTGATATGTCCAAAGGCAGCTATTTTAACAGCAAAGAGTGAGTAACTCCCTCTTCCTAACGGAGACGGTTCACTCATTTGTCCAGGTTTCGGATTTGAGTCCCAAGTACGATAACATTTTCAGCTCTGTCACCTTCAATAATGAACGAAGACGCTATCTTCTACAGTCCTTTCCACATTTCGCAGGAATTTATATTGATACTTAGACTATAGTGATTTCCTGTTTCAAAGTAGTATTAGAAGTTCTTTAAAAGTCTAAACTTTCTACTTCACTAACTGATATTACATGCATCATTTACGCGAAGGCATAAACTTACGGGGTGGAATTCTGTTGAGACTTTGCTGGTGATCTACGAGTACTCATCCTGGGAGATGGTTATATTACCGCTATGGTTGCCGAGGAAAGAAAAGTAGCAACACAAGAATAATTTTAGTAACGAAAAGGTCATGATAGTAGGAATAGATCAGTGAAATGAAATGATAGTATATGGACCATTAAAGTACTCAGCATGCATATTCTTCAGGGACGGTGGTACAGAGTGAGAAATTAAATCAAGGAACTATGAAACAATAGCTGAATATATTCAGTGTGATATCATGTAGGCCACTATGTACTCTTTTCAATTATACATGTAATTACCAGACTAAATAATAATAATAATAATAATAATAATAATAATAATAATAATAATAATAATAATAATAATAATAATAATAATAATAATAATAATAATAATAATAATAATAATAATAATAATAATAATAATAATAATAATAATAATGGCGTATGGCCTGCAGAGAGGCCTGGTGCAGGTCTTTCGACTGACGCCTGTGAGCCTGTCAGAATGGGGCCCTACTCAAGATGAATTGTAATGTTGAAGACGGCACATACACCCAGCCCCCGGGCCAGAGGAATTAACCAATAAAGGTTAAAATCCCCGACCCGGCTGGGAATCGAGCCCGAGACCCCTTGACCAAACGCTAACACGCTAACCATTTAGCCATGGAGCCGGATATAAATAAATAAATAAATAAATAAATAAATAAATAAATAAATAAATAAATAAATAAATAAATAAATAAATAAATAAATAAATAAATAAATAAATAATAATCATTTTCTCAGAAGAAAGCATTCAACGACTGTGAATATAATAAACCTAACTTGAGCTCATATCGATTGGAAGAGATCCCAAGAATTGGGAAGTAGGTGCCGCAAGTGTCTGAAGCCAACAACACCGAGGTGTCATTTAGACACCCTCAAACGCCACCGAGGTCAGCCGGGATCGAACGTGCTATCTTGGAAACAGAAGGGCGACTGACTACGTCACTGGCAGGCTTAATGGCTCATAGTAAAACATGGCCAAGGAGCTCTCTGTGTACTATTAAGAGTCCAAACTCGCTTTATTCGGCTCAGTATGAAGTGCGTTTTGTGTGCGAGGAGCCTTGGAAATGCAGTTACCTAACTTAATGGAGGTAGGCACACTCACATAAGGGAGAGAGAGCAATTTGGCGCGATAATTACTTTCATAGTAAAGCTGTCCGAGCTGCCAATCGATTGTGCCTGCGGTCTGCGCGCTACTGTTGTTTCAGTGGCAAGGAGCCTTAAGAAACCCCTTGCAGGTACGGTGCCCGCCACTCCGTTCTGTGTTGTGGCTTCACTAACCCTCAGGCGGCCCCTTTGCTCTACGTCAGCGTGCGGTTCCTTTTGTTGATAATTTCGAAATCTTCCTCCAGTCTTAACCGGGTACATAGTCTTGATACGAACAGCGTAACTTCCTCTATGATACAGATAAGGTTTTGACTAGAGATTTCAGGGTTGTATGAAGATTACAAGAGAAGATCTGTCATCCAGGTCCGGATAATGTATGTCGCAAGGAGCCTTAAGAAACCCCTTGCAGGTACGGTGCCCGCCACTCCGTTCTGTGTTGTGGCTTCACTAACCCTCAGGCGGCCCCTTTGCTCTACGTCAGCGTGCGGTTCCTTTTGTTGATAATTTCGAAATCTTCCTCCAGTCTTAACCGGGTACATAGTCTTGATACGAACAGCGTAACTTCCTCTATGATACAGATAAGGTTTTGACTAGAGATTTCAGGGTTGTATGAAGATTACAAGAGAAGATCTGTCATCCAGGTCCGGATAATGTATGTCGCCAATATTCTGTTGATAAACTCAACCATAGTAGGTATTTTATTTGATCCTGTATTGTTTGTATAAGTCTAAAATAGTAAATGTTGGACCAAACATAAAACTCTTTTAAATAGTTTCTGTAATATATTTATCGTCAATGAATGCCCTCCTGTGGCCATGATCATTAAGACGTCATTTCCATATGAGGCGTTCCGGAAGATAAGCGTAAAACCGCCAGTGGCCAGTACATTTTTATTGCATTTCCAGTTACCTGAGACCATCCCCTATAACACTAGCCTGACAAAACCTGGCGTACTCGCCCTTACTGCAGCGAAAATAGCCGTTGTTACGAAAGCTACATAAACTATGTAGTCTGTAACGGCTTCATAATTAAAGCCCGGGTTTTCATGCCGTAACAGGTTAGATTGCAAATTAAATTTGGTTAATAGGGAGTGTCGGCCACCCGCTCTTCCATAATGTAGCAAGAGTGACATAAATCAAAGGAGTTCTGATGGGCCGTACCCCTAATGTTTATGCAAACCCCATAGCACAATCGTTGTGAAGGTACACTATACTTGCTGCTCCCTTCAGAAACTTTGCATTCTAACCTATTAATGCATAAAAATCCGGGCTCTATTCATAATGGTCATATCGCTCCACAAAAGAACGGCGAGCGCGCCACTGGTCCCTCTGTAAACAACAGCTGATTGCGCAGCCCGTCAGTGTCAGTCTTGTAACGAACCGAAGATACGAGCATAACCGTAGTGAGTTGTTACGTACATAATTTATACAGGTTCAGTTATGTCTAACAGTGGTAATAACCATCATCCTGGCATACCTGGTTATTTGAGGAAGCGTCAGAAGCACGTGAAACAAAGGGAAAACGTAATAAATAAATAAATAAATAAATAAATAAATAAATAAATAAATAAATAAATAAATAAATAAATGGCCTCCTGCAATGCAGGGACAGTGCTCAGTTTAACTCAACAGGTGAGCACGTCCTGAAGAGCATTATTAATTAGGTTATTTCCTAGTTTGTTCCGTGAGAACGTATCACTGCATGTTGTACACTTGTGTAGTCTCACCTCCGAGTGGGTGCAATTGTGTTTTTAGATGTCGACAATTCGCGAAAACGTATTATTACATTATTGACACTTGCACAGTTTTTCCCCAGTGGGGTGAGGGGGCGGGGGGGGAGGTATTCATTCTTGGTGGAAGCGTACCCCTGCACATTTCGTTCTTCCATAGCTTCTTCCCAGAACGTTGTGGACGTGTCTTTTAAGTTCTTGAGCTTACCCCCAGTTGGAAATTCTTTTTTACATATTTACATGTGCAAGTCCTCTTTTCACTGTGTGTTCCGTGATGACTTATGAGATCACTACTTCATACGAACGTCTTAATGTCTATTTAACGGCAGTCTTGCTACTTTCCCGAGTGATCAGGAGATGACCAACACGATTCCCTCTTCGTGGAGGACATACTATTGTATCTTGTATATTTCAGCCCTGTCCTAAGAACATACTTCAACATACTTCAACACTTGCGAGGCTTCTTTTTACAGTTTACGCGAGATGAATATTATCTTCATCACTTTATAAAAACCTCTTGTTCTATTCCTGGCACTTTTACTTTTTTTATCCCGGAATGATCAGGAAGGTGACTTTGTGGAAGTGCACTGTTGTATATTTCACCCTTGCACAATTTCTAAAATATGTATTTTAATCGACCTAGCTTGACAGGGCTTGAACCGTAAGGTTAGTGATCTCTGGACACAGTTTTTCCTAGGTATTTCCACTATTGCCTTATCTTTGCTGTTCTTGTCCATTGTTTTCCTCACCATCTCGCAAACCAGTCTTCCCATTTAGTTCTTTGCCTTCCCACGTTACGTCTTCCTTCTCGGGCATCCCACATCGTCATTTTTTGAATCCATCAATTTCGGTCCAGTCTCGCTACGTGTCCTCCCCATTTCCATCTGAGCTGATCGGCTGACGTCAGAGAGTCTTTCATGCCGCTTCTCCTTCGTATAATTTCGTTCCGTATCCTGTCTCTCAATGAGACCTAGAGCATTTTTCTTTCCTTTTACGCTGGTATATCTGGATCATGCCTTTGCTGGCGAGATGTAGTGTTTACAGTGCACTATGTCTTCTGGTATGGGCTATATCAAATTTGTTACTTTCATTGACCTGTCACAGTCTCATCCTTGGCTTTGACAATATGAAAGTGACTGAGGTATGAGTGATGCTAGTAATACCATTCCTTATGCAGCCAGTCCCTGTTATGAATGGTGTGAAAATATCGCTCATAGGGTCAGTTGGTGCATACATTTCAGTGGGCTTGGCAGACTGATATGTAAGAGCAACTGCTGGCTCGGTGAGGAAAGCAACGGGAAACTACCTCACTCCTCGTTTCCCTAGTACGCCTCTTCAGTGACGCCTAGGCTATTTATGACAGTTGTTGGCGAAGCTGCAGAGGATCAAACCAGCCTTCGGGCTGATTACCCAACATACATACATATCTGGATCATTTGCCTTTGTTTTAGTGTTAGAGCCCAGGTTTGGCATTCATGTAGTACGACCGGCATCACTCGTTTTTAGGACTTCAGCCTTAAGGGTGAGATTTTAGTCTTGTCATTCAGTATGAACTTTAGAGACCAGAACCTTTTCCATGCTTGTCCTATTCGCCGTTTGACCTTTTTCTCTGAACAGTTTGAGAGTGATATGTTCTGGCCAAGGTATATTTATTCCTCTACGTATTCCAGTGTTTCTCCATTTACGCTCATTGGGGTTTCCAATCCATTAGTAGTCAACTTTCTTTACCTTGGGTTCATTGTCAGGCCCGCTTCTTTGCTGGTGTTGTCTAATTTTATTATCATTTGTTCTAGCTCCGTTGCCGACTCTGCCACCAATACGATGTCGTCTGCAAACCGAAAGTGCGTTAGCCTTGCTCCATCCATTTTGATGCCGTACTTGTTTTCCCAATCTAGTTTTCTGAACTGATTCTCCAGTAAACACGTGAATCATTTTGATGAGAGGGGGTCACCTTGCTTTACCTCTCTTTCTATCTTGATGCTTTTTCCTTCTCTTTCTGTTTTTATTCTGGCCGCTCTGCCGTCGTAAAATGTATCCAGGAGTGCGATGTATTTGTTCTGAATACCTTGTTTGCTGAGTCCTTCTAAAACGTATTCCTGTTCCACGGAGTCGAATGCTTTATTATAGTCCACAAATGCTATGTATATATACAACCAGATTGAATTCTTGTGTTTTTCGATCAGTTGATCCACTGATTGTGGGTGGTCTGATGTACTGTAATTTGTTCTAAATCGTGCTTGTGTCAAAGGTTGTCGTTCGTCTAGTGTCCTCGTCATTCTCTTGGTTGGGACCTTCATGAAAAGTTTATAAAGACTTACAATTAGGTAGATCGGTCTGTAGTTATTTATATCGTCCTTGGCTCCTTTTTTGTGCAGGAGTATGATGGTGATTAGTTCCCACTCCCTTGGTATATCTTCTGATTCGAGTATCTTGTTAAATAGCGAAGTGGTGAATGGGGTTATGTCTTCTTCACCCCATTTTAGGAATTCATTGTAGATTCCATCTTCCCGTGGGGATTTTGCATTCTTTGCTTCCTATATGGCTGTTCTTACTTCACTGGGTAGAATGGGTGGTATTTCTTCCTCTTTTGACGTCCTGTGGTCGTAAAACCGTATTGCCATTTTGGGAGTTACTTGTATATAATTCCCCGTAGAATTCTGTCGCTTGTGTAATTATCTGTTCTCTCGTGGCTTGTCTTTTACCATTGCTGTCTTTCACTCCTAGTATACAATGTTCGTCCTGAGTCAATTCCTTCCGAATCTCCTTTACAGATTTTGTGTTTTCCATGAATTTTTACCACTTCCGTGTTGTGGTTTCTGGTGTCTTTTCGGGTTTGCCTTTTTGTTTGTTTATTGATTTTTGTATATACCAGCTTTTTGAGTTCGTTTCCTTTGGCTTGTGGTTTCAAACATCGTCTTTCTTCGATCAGTTTTTTGGTGCTGTCCTTTACTTTTATTCTATTTCTTCTACTGTTTTCGGTGTTGAGGACTGCTTGACTGCGAGGGACATGCAGTTTACGAGCTCTGTATAATACTGTTGTGCTTTCGGATCTATTTGTTGCTTGAGCTCTTGGAGGTTGTGTTGTAGTGCTTTTTTGTATTCCGCTCGATCTGTACTTTCGGGGTTATGGGCCTTGTTGTTGAAATAGTGCCTCTTTTCCTTCTTCATTCTCACTTTCAGTCGAACCATTCTGTGGTCTGTATCAAATTTTACACCATTGCTCACTTGGATGTCTTTTACCACTTCTAGGCTATCGGCTAGGACGTAGTCGATTTCACTTTTGGTTTTTTCATTCGGAGCGATCCACCTCCATTTACTTTCCGGGTTTTTCTTGTAAAAGGTGTTAACAATTTTTAATCTTTGCCCTAGTGCAAACTGTATGAGTTTGTCTCCTCTTTCATTTCTTGTTCCTTATTCATGTAGTCCCATGGGTTCTTCGTCTTCATATTCCTTTCTCCCTACTTTGCTGTTGAAGTCACCAATTACGAATGTTCTGTATGCTTTTTAGTCGGTTAGTGTGTCTTCTAGGAGCGTGCAGAAGTCTTCGATCTCTTATTCTGTGCTTGCCTCTGTGGGCGCGTATACTTGGATTATTGTGATTATGCCGTTTTCTCATTTTTAGGGTTAATACTATGATTCTCTCTGTGATTCCTCTTAATTACTGTATATTCTGTTTTAGATGGCTTTTAATTATAAATCCTAGCCGTTCAGAATTTTTTTCTGGTAACCCACTCTCACATCATTATTCCGTACTGACGAAGATTAAAAGGAATAAAGGTAAGGCATACATTAGTGCGAAAATATCACGAAATGTTGCAGCTCACGTTGTAGGTATGTCGTGTATTTATGGGTGCTTCGCCGCATTAGGTATGGACAGCATACAACATATTTTTAATGATTTCTGGGACTTGGATGGCTATAATCTACTGAACGCCAATCTTTCAAATCTTGTAACCAGTGTTGATGTGAAGAGGTGACGCATTAAGAACAGGCCAAGAAAAACACTACACCGTATACAGTACACTGTGATTTGTGACAATACAGTATATACTGTGTGCCCCAAGGCATTTTACAGTATTCACGGTGGGAGAACTTGGACGTCAAATATCAATGATAAAAGAAAAAATCTGTTCACGATCACATAAATAGTTTGCCTACAATATCCGGCCATTACAGTCGCGCTACAAGTTTAAACATTAATTCCCTATATTTGTTGTACTGTGATTTGAAGAAGGAACTCAATAGAGACATGGAGCCAGTGAGCACTGGATATTATAGAGATGTGTTTAACGGCGACACGTGTGCTTGCTGTGATCCGGTGATAAATGAAATTATCTAAGTAAGGCAACTGATGATGACAAAATAAGGAAACTCCAAACAGAAAGAGAAGACTGCTTGAAACGTGCTATAGCAGCACATTCTATTTTAAAATCTTTCAGAGGTAGGTGGCCGTGATATGCTTCGATTTGCAGCAAGCTTTACCGGCGCCGAACATAACAGCATGTGTGCAATATTACAAAAGACAACTTTAAACCTATAATTTCTGCATTCGTGATGTGAAGCGTGGTCATGTATGTATCGAATAAGAGTGCAGCAAGGTGCGGTTCGATTGAAACTGCTGTCTGCCTTCGCAACTACAGAAACTGCCGCATTTCCGGCGAAGTAACAAAACTGGTATTCATTGACAACTGCGGTGGCCAAAATAAGAACATGAACATGTTTCTGGGATGCCTTCGTAAAATTCACGAAGGAAGATGTAATGGCATATAACATTTCTATCTACCGTGCGACCAAGATTTTGGTCACATCGAAAAAAGTAAAAGATGAGGGAGAATACTCCGAGGAGCAAATTATCAAAAAATTTTCGGAACAGAAGAACCACCAGGCCATTCAAAGTGGTGAAAATGGACAGGAATATTTTCCTCGATTATGGTGTACTGCAGAAGTCCATCTCGAAGAGAAAGTCAAAGAAGACCAAATTTAACGATGACTAGAGTTTTCATCTACTCCAGTCAATACAAACAATGCTGATGAACCGGCGATCCCTTTTGAAGCCCAGCTTCATAACAGCAGGTCCAAATCAGAATTTGACCTCCCTCAGACGGTTCTGTCAAAGATGTATGACACTGCAATAAAATTCATTGATGAAAAAGTGAAGATCTCGAAGCTCTACTTGTCTACGTGCCACCTCACCACGAGAAGTTTCTTGACGATATACTCAAACAAAACTTGAATGTAGCAGTGATTAACTCCTAAGAACCTCTTAAAGAAGATAATGTAATGGACTGTTAGTGTCTGTGTTTCCGGAACAAGTAAGACTGATTTTGATCGCAGGGCTACAGGGTGATAGAATCTGTATAATTTGTGTTTATTTAATAAATGCAGACACTTTGAAAGTGTCGAAATCGCACTTAGATTATTATTTCCTGTTGTTCAGTTCATTCTATACCTTTGTTTGTTCCTATGTATGGTATTAAAAATATCATCCTAATGAAAAATGAAATGTCGTATGGCTTTTAAGTGCCGGGATATCCCAGGACGGGTTCGGCTCGCCAGGTGGAGGTCTTTCTATTTGACTCCCGTAGGCAACCTGCGCGTCATGATGAAGATGAAATGATGAAGAAGACAACACATACACCCGGCCCCCGTGCCATTGGAATTAACCAATTAAGGTTAAAATCCCCGACCCGGCCGGGAATCGAACCCAGGACCCTCTGAACCGAACGCCAGTACGCTGACCGTTCAGCCAACGAGTCTGACACCATCCTAATGATACTTCATAACAGGTAAATGAATGTGCACGTATCTCCGTTTACGGAGTATGATTATTTTAAAGAGATGTCTGTGGTGGGTTCACCCTTATCTTATTTACGGACATGCAAACTTCGAACCTCAATATCTCTAAACCTACATTTGGCGGGTTCGCTCTTCTCTTCCGGAATGCCTCATATAGTCTGCCACCGTGGTTAGCCGTTTCGAGTCCCATTGGTGGGAAAATTGTTCACAATCAGAATGTTAGCCGGCAGAGTAAGAGAAATAGTGATATACAATTTCTAATAGCTAGGTTGCGTGTAAAACCTTTTCACGATGTTCATATGGAGGGAGGGCACATGACGTTGTTGATGGCGATTCATCCGTCGGAAGGAGATGTTAAGCCTATGATCAGACCCCTTGGTCTTATTCGACAGGAGTAGCCTCTGTGCCGACACCTAGATTCACATCATCCCCACGTCCAGACGCGCAGGTCGCCCATGGGAGTCAAATAGAACGACCTGCACTTGAGAAGCCGAACATGTCCTCGGACACTCCCGGCATGGATACATACGATACATGAAAAATCACTTAATAATAATAATAATAATAATAATAATAATAATAATAATAATAATAATAATAGGCCGCCTCTGTGGTGTAGTGGTTAGCGTGATTAGCTGCCACCCCCGGAGGTCCGGGTTCGATTCCCGGCTCTGCCACGAAATTTGAAAAGTGGTACGAGGGCTGGAACGGGGTCCACTCAGCCTCGGGAGGTCAACTGAGTAGAGGTGGGTTCGATTCCCACCTCAGCCATCCTCCAAGTGGTTTTCCGTGGTTTCCCACTTCACCTCCAGGCGAATGCCGGGATGGTACCTAACTTAAGGCCACGGCCGCTTCCTTCCCTCATCCTTGCCTATCCCTTCCAATCTTCCCATCCCCCTACAAGGCCCCTGTTCACCATAGCAGGTGAGGCCGCCTGGGCGAAGTACTGGTCATACTCCCCAGTTGTATCCCCCGACCAAGAGTCTGAAGCTCCAGGACACTGCCCTTGAGGCGGTAGAGGTAGGATCCCTCGCTGAGTCCGAGGGAAAAGCCGAACCTGGAGGGTAAACAGATGATGATGATGATGATGATAATAATAATAACGTTATAAAGGAAGAACTCTTTCATGATATACGAGAATCAGAAATTATTCCTAACTGCCTATAGTGGCAATCAGCTCTTATACATCCTCTCCGTAAAAAAGGCAATAAAGCAAATGTGAATAACTACAGAGGCATATCTCTTCAATCACTTTGCTATAAAATCGTGTCAAAAGCACTTCAAAAAAGTCGCATTGAACGTTATTTTTGGTCCATAAGTTGGTCAATATCAAGCTGTAAGACCCACTCCTGCAGCGAATAAATGTTTTCACTAAAGAATACGTCGAAATCGGAACTCTAGATCCTTTGAGATTAAGACCGGTGTTCATTGCTGTGTACAGTCAATTCTTGGAGACAATGGATACTTTCCTCACGAAATCGTCTTGTGTTACTGATGTAAGGTTTGTTGGACGTGTGTAAACATTCAAGTGAATGCATTTTTGTAGGAGGGCTTCCCATGCAGTCCTGAAAACTCCAACAACTTTGAATTTAGTATGAGCATTACATCGATGTGTCGGATTTCTTTCGCTGTACATTTCATCATTTTATCTTGGTCCTCGTAGAATTTTCGTGGTATTGCTTCGGTTGGTGTCGTTTGTAAGAAATATAGGTATGAGAGTTGGACAAATTGAGGCACTTAGTATGCAAAACTTCTGGTCCGGTTGAAGACGTGAAGAGGGCACGTGTGATTCTAGTTGGTTTTTGAGGTCGCGAAGAACGGTCTGAAGACTGAAGACAAATGAATTAGAAAAACTGACACCGAGGTACTTCACAGTTTCGCATGAGAAAATGCATTTTACATTAAAGTGTTGGAACATATCCAGGTCATTACTGGTAAACTTTCCTTTGACTATGTTGCAAATGCCGCCATGTTCTTTTATGTTCGTCGTGGGCTACGCTTTGGGGACTGTAACATCTGTTGGACAAGTCGTCCCTAATTCTTGTTTGTGGTTACAGTTCCTGGGCCCCCTGTTGCCCCTCGCATTGACATAAGACTGATCCCGTATGACGGAGCTTACCTACGACAGCAGTACCACCTTATTAAACTGCTCCTCGTTCACCCGGCCGCCGAGGCTGTTGTCACTACAACATTACTGGCCATTTTGCATGCCAAAGCCCTTAATGGGTTATTGAAAGACGGAGTTGTTTTTGATAATAATAATAATGATGATGATGACGATGATGATAGTAATGCTGATGATGATGATAATAATAATAATAATAATAATAATAATAATAATAATAATAATAATAATAATAATAAAATAACACTGGAGAAATTCCCGGGGATTGCATTAATTCATACACTTCGCAAGAAAGGAGACAAATCAAATATTAAAAACTAGGAAGTGGGTTCTCACCTCTCAGTCATCTATAAAATCTCGTATAAAACCCGTTTTTCCGAACAAAATACCTAGGCAGGATTCCGAGAAGGAAGATCCTGAACAGAACAAACCCGATACCTAAAAAACATCCTACAATCGCAAAACAAAACAAACGGTAATGCAGTTCGTTGACTTCAAGAAAGGCGTATGTCTCCATAGACAGACAGAGACTGTTCAACACACTACAGGAATTCCAAGTCGATAGGAAAACAAGGCAATTGATTAAACAAACTTTAACGAACACAACTTCAAAAGTTAAATTTCTGGGAGAAATTTTTGAACCCTTCGAAATCAGAACTGGTGTCCGACAAGGAGATGGATTATCCCCACTACAACTCAATTGAGTGATTTGTGACTGAAGGAAGAAAAATAAAGGTATAGGTATTGGCAGACTTCTTAAAAAGAAAATTCACTTTGATTACTTAGCTTTTGAAGGTGACCTTGTAATCGTTCCTAACAACAGACAGAAAGTACTCCAGTCCATAGAAAAACTTCATGAAACAGAGGAAAATCGGACCCCAAATTTCATTTGAAAAGACGTAGTATTCTATATCGAAGGAACTAAATCAAGATTCGACAGTCAATCATTAATAACCAAATTCGGAAAAACCTTCCAAGTAGATAAACAAGTAGATATTCAACCAGCAGGGATAAATGAGGAAGTAAACGAAGAATGAACTGCTAAACTACAAAATCACCACCGAGCAAGTAGCTGCGCGGTTTGGGTAACGTAGCTGTCAGCTTGCATTCGGAAGATAGTGGGCTCAAGTCACACTGTTGGCAGCCCTGAATATGGGTTTCCGTGGTTTCCCATTCTCACAACAAGCAAATGGGGCTATACCAAACTGTAATCACCTTTGTTGACTTCGAAAAAGGCATATGACTACATAGCCGGACAGAGACTGTTCGACACTCTACAAGAATTCCAACCTAGCCCTTTCCTATCCCACCGTCGCCATAAGACCTATCTGTCTCAGTGCGACGTAAAGCAACTTGTAATGAAAAAACATTCCGTAACCTAATAGGGTGCGGTGGGCCACCTAAGAGATGACGGCCTTCTCTCAGGCCAGGGGATATGTTGCGGTGATTTGAGGTTCGGAGAAGGGTGTGTGTGGGGGGGGGGGGGGGGTGAGCGGCCATGGCCGATAAAAGGAACTCTTGCGGAAGTGGCCTTAGTGCGGAGAATTAATTCTCAGGACAGCCGACGGTGAGAGTAGTCCAGCGCCTCCGAAGTGCAGCATTGTAAAGCCACGGTAAAGTCGTAGCCACTGTTAGTCGAAGCTACTCTGTTCGGTCTTATGCATGCCAAATAGACCCTACAACAAAAAATCTATGAAAATGTAAAATGAGGACACTACAACACAGTCGTTAAACTAGAGGCACTTTATGCATCCGAAATCCTCAAATGTACACAATATTCACATGTCACCGTTGCAGATACATTGAAAGGAGCGTAGCCTGAAACACAAAGAAGCGCCGAGCTATCAGTTTCTTCTTCATCCACCATGTTGTGAAGAATGATAAGTGACGGCGGATTACAAATAAGAGACATCGAAAAACATGAGAGGAAAATTGTCTGATAAATCCTAGGACCAAAATACGAAAATTGAATTTGGATTAAAATGAGACTGCAGGAAATTGATCAAATCGCAGAAAACAACCTCAGATACGATTAGAAAACGGCCATTAATATTCTACGAACACCTACACAGAATGGATAACGGGCTGAAAAAGAAACTTCTAAACCTAACGCTATCCCTTACGAGCCGCAACGTTTGTTTACTGCAAACAAAGGAAGATATACAATAAATTGGTATTACCGAAGGAACTATTCAAGATAGAACGAAACTTAGAAGCTTAGTAAGTAAACACACATTTTTAGAGAAACCTAAAAGAAAATATACGGAATGGACAGAATAACGCAGAAAGGAACACACTGAACGAATGAGGGACGATTAAGTTCAAATGCGCTCCTTAGTTGAGCATAACAAAATAATAATAATAATAATAATAATAATAATAATAATAATAATAATAATAATAATAATAATAATAATAATAATAATAATAATAATAATAATATTTGAAGTCCAACAAAATGTTCAGTTCATTCTGCCTCCATATCTGCACTAGAATGAAATAATTGCTCCTGCGGCGCATCCTATTCTTCATTCACAGTAGAGTTTAAAACATCCAAAGGAAATCCATCAACTTGAACAGACAAAAGGGGGCTGGAATAAAGGAACGGAAATGGACAGTAAAGGAAGAGGAACACAAAGGCTGGGAGAGAGATCGATAGATGAGTCAGTAATCCTCATGGTTTGACTTGAGAAAGGAGAAATGAATTGAATTACATGAAACTAGAGACCAACTACCCCGTCCCATGACTGTTTATAGAAAGTGCCGTCAAATTTGAAATCAATCGTTCCCTGCGAATAGGGTATTGTGAGATCTCGACCAGTTTCAAAAGCCTATTCAAGGGAGGTGAAAAAGACTGAACAGGGCCACAACGGGGGGTAAGAGGGGAGTTTGTGTGGCTCAGTCCACTTCTGTTGACACGGGGAATCCGACCTCCGTCAAAAAAAGTTCCCCTCTTCATCGGGCACTTGTTCTCGCTGAACATTCAAGTGACGATCATTTCCTGAAGAAGGAAGAATTCGTACCTCCTACAGAGCGTTTTGAAGATCCACTCGTCTCTGCCTGCTTAAGCATGATTTAGATGTAAGAACTCGGCACTTCACTAACACTTTACATAACGACTTTCTTCACCACAATATTATCTTCATCAGTTATATATTATGTGCCAAACAATTCGGTCTATAAATATCCTCAGATACCTCAGATTTGATCCTGGGCTTTTTTTTATTATTTTCAGTGTGAAACTATCAATGTAAATCCTCATTCGTTCCTTTGTGTTTTCAACTTTAGACGTTATAGCGCTTCCTAGTTTCGGGGAGCCTATAGCTCCAAGTTTTCTAAGACGTTAACACGCCAACATGATAATCACCTCGAAAAGGAAGACTATGTTCTCTGAGGCGGAGAGAAATTGGGGTCTACTTGTTTCAACTTTTAAACAATATAACCCTTTTTTTAAGTTTACCACCCATCCAATTCATTCGAAAATGTAGATAGATAGATAGATAGATAGATAGATAGATAGATAGATAGATAGATAGATAGATAGATAGATAGATAAAGCCTTTATTCTCTGTGGCGAAGTTAGGGCTCTTGGCCCTTTCTTACACTTAACCACACACATATTGTTATTATTCCATAATCATATTAAACCTATATTTAATTTATTGTGCAATCACTCGTTCCACTCATACAGGTACTGTACCTTGCTGGAAGCACTTAACGAGGAACTGCTGGTAGGAGGTTTTAAATATACGTTTTGATGCAGCATCCTTGATGTCTTTGGGAAGAGCATTCCACCATCCCGAAGCGGTGATAGTAAACGATCGATGGTATGTGGTTGTTCGGTGGACAGGTATTTCTAGGAGGGACACTGAGCGAGTATCATGAGGATGTAAAGAACCAAGGTGACGAAAATTGCTGGAGAGATAAGCAGGGATGTCCTCCGAAAGTACCTGGTACACAAGAGTATTTGCATGTAGTTTACGCCTGTCATCTAGTCGTAACCAAGATAATTGTTTATAGTAGAGAGAAACTCGAGCGTCATACCGCAAATCCATAGCATATCTAAGACAAGCATTTTGAGTGCGTTGTAGTTTCAAGCTTAATTCCTTTGTTATATCCGTAAGAATTACATCACAGTAGTCAAAAATGGGAAATAATAATGACCGAACAAGTTGAATTTTTAGTGATCGAGGGAATACATTTCTGAAACGTTTTAAGGGGTGCAAGCCACAATAAACCTTTCTGCAGATATTCTTAACTTGCGCTGTCCAGTTTAGAGTTTCCGTTATAATAACACCAAGGTTAGAAACTGATTCACAATAAGGTATAACAGTATTATTTAAAGTTACGGGAGGAATGCAATTTTGTTTTAAAATGTGAAGATTCTTTGATGTACCGTTGATAATGGCTTGCGTTTTATGGGGGTTTAATTTAAGGTTGTTTTTAATTGCATAGCTATTAATTTGCTCAAGGTAAGCATTTACATTACATATTGCTTGTTGTATATTATTAGTTCTAGTGTGGTAATAAATTTTCAGATCATCAGCATAAAAATGGTACTTGCAGTGCTTAATTGATCTGGTGATATCATTTATATATAAAGTGAATAGGAGAGGGCCTAGGACTGACCCTTGTGGAACACCAATTTTTGTTTGTTTGCCACGTTGATTTATTATTATTTGCAACCACACACTGCCGGCGGTTTGTGAGGTAAGAATAGAAAAATTCCAGCACTTTCTGGCTAAAGTTTAAGGACTGTAATTTGGAAAGAAGCAACCTAGGATCGACAGTATCAAATGCGCTACTGAAATCTAAAAGAGTAAGTATTGTCACTTGTTTGTTGTCCATTGCATATCTAATGTCATCTGTCACTTTCAGCAGAGCTGTCATGGTACTATGTTTTTTCTTAAAGCCTGATTGGTAAGAGTCGAGTAAAGCATATTTATGTAAGTACGTAAGGATTTTTTCATGTACCAGGCGTTCCAGCACTTTGGACAAGGGTGGTAGGATAGAAACTGGTCGGTAATCTGAAGGAATACTGGGTCCATCCTTTTTTGGGATTGGGATGACGAGGGCATCCTTCCATGCCGTAGGGAAAATTCCTTGGGTTAAACAGTAGTTAATAATGTGTGTTACGATCGGCAGAATGGCGCCAATGATGTATTTGTAGAAAGACAGAGGTATGCCATCGTGTCCAGCAGCATTTGATCTGAGATAATACATAACTCGTTTTACGTCATTTATACCAACCTCTTTAAACACAAATGTATCTTGAATTGGCATAAAATGATGATGATTATTATTATTATTATTATTATTATTATTATTATTATTATTATTATTGTTATAAAAATTATTATTATTATTATTATTATTATTATTATTATTATTATTATTATTATTATTATTATTATTATTATTATTATTATTATTATTATTATTATTTGCTCTTACAGTGGATTCGGCCGACGTGAAGTGTAAATTTAAGTCATCAAGGGATACATTCGGCGCCTGCTTTAGTAACTTTCGACCTATACCCATCGTTCGTAATTGTTTCCATATTGTATGTATCAGATGTCGACCGAATGAAAAGCTTAATTTACTTTATGAACTTAAAACTAGGAGCTACTGAAAGTTATGACTTGTCAACATATCACCGGATGCCCTTCCTATTGGTTTTTCTGTGGAACATTCCATGCCGGAGTCCACTGAGATTCGACTGTCTAAGTGGAAAGCTAGCAGCGAGGCCGATAGGGTGATCAAATATGTAGGGGAATGTTTTAACGACACACTAACACGATCGAAGGTTTTCGGCGACACCCAGTATTTGCCTGGTGTGAAAATGGGAAACCACGCAAAACCATCTTCAGGGTTGCCACCGATGGGATTCGAACCCAACACCTGCCGAATGCAAGCTCACAGCTACGCGATCCTAACCACATGCTCCAACTTGCTCGGTTTTTAATTTTAAGTTACAGAGTTACTTCAAAAGTAACAATTTAACTCTTTCAATTTGGGAAAATACCCAACAAAGAAATGTTTGGAGGTAGCCACCAGAAAATCTACAGGATCTACAGAATTGGAAGTAGGTAGAAATGAGGAAACTTATTTTTACTCATCCTCACTTTATCCCGGCTAAACAGTGTCAGCTTTCCTAATCAGGAAACGCCATTCATGTCTTCTCATTGCCATTTCTTCCTTTAGTACAAGATCCCTCATGTCCTTCGACACAGTCAGCATGCAGCTAGCCTGAGGTCTTCTATGGCGGCTATTACTGTCGCAATAGAGAGCCACTTGCCGACTACCTGACCGGTGTGTCACAGGGTCGTACCACTCTGGAACTTAATACTCAGCTAATTTTTCTGTGATTGGCCTAAATTTGAATCTTTCCCTCATATTCTCGTTTTTCAGTAAAACTACTTCTGGTCACCGCAGTATTAGTATCTTGGTAGTATACATTTTCTGCTCATGAACTTCCTTCCGATCCCAACATTCACTGCCATGGAACATGACCGGTCGAGTATCAGTCATGTACACCTCGCTCTTTATACTTATGGGCATTGCGTCATAGAACATCTCACTAGGACTATACCATTTACCCCATGCAGCATTAATTTATGCGTTACATCTGCAGCTATTATACGATCAGTTGATAGAACAGAACCTAGGTAAGTAAATGCATTGACTACTGGCAATTTTGTACCCTCCAAGGTAACGTTGAATGTTCTAATCTGCAAAGGGGCATGGCATATACCGTACTAGCAAGATACCCGTGCTTCGCTACGGTATTATGCTGAAATTTATAATTGAATGCTAATTGTTTTAGATATATAATCCGCCGAAATTCGCGATCTGACTCGTTTTCTGCGAGAATCCGCCAAAATTCGCGATCTGACTCGTTTTCTAATAGATTACGGTATGTTTCCTCACATTTTTCAATCTTTCTTTCCAGCAATCGATTTCGTACTTCCCGGGCTAGGTCCAGATATTCCACCCCGTCAGTTGGGTCCCTAAATCTTTGCCATCTTTTCCTATAAGCGTTTTTAATATGGATCAAATCCTTCAGGAGATCCGGCGTGGTGTCGTCTTAGGTGCCTTGGCGGTACTGAACCCGCGGCCGGACTGCATTCTTAGTCATTACCCGTCCAGGACCATTTTCCAGGGGGTCCGCACATTTGACAACGGTCCAGAACATTATTATTATTATTATTATTATTATTAAAAGATGTTCTGAACCCCACAGCAAGCTGCAAAATCGCTACTTGGCGGTAAATTACATCTGCTGCCAGTGTCATTGTTACAATGTGACCAGCACCATCGTCGCGCGTAGGCAAGTGTGCGGGATTTCTGGCGATACCAATGACATACTCCCGTGCATTGTTGACCTTATTATAGAGGTGAACAATTTGACGGTCCATCTCATTCCTATCGTTTATTTCAAATGTGTTTAAATTTTTATTTACATGCCAGGAGGATCTACTGTAATCTAAGAACGTTCTCCGAAGGAAAAGATGGCTGTTGAAAACCAGCCCAGGAAAGATTAAAAATGATCGGTTTATGATCAGAATAAGTACATCGAAACTATATAGCCTGTTTCCAGTCATTCGACAGGGTCAGGAACGGAATGAATAAAGCCCCATCTAGCAGCGACAATAGGAATTGTGCCGGCTGCCGAAGCACACCTCTGGGGCAATGATCGTTGAATGACAAATGAAATGAAATATTGGACAGTGTTGCTGGAATGAATGATGAGAGAGAAAATCGAAGTATCCGGAGAAAAACCTGTCCCGCCTCCGTTTTGTCCAGCACGAATGTCACATGGAGTGACCGGGATTTGAACCACGGAACCCAGCTGCGAGAGGCCGGCGCGCTGCCGCCTGAGCAACGGAGGCTCCTTAAGTACATTATGAACAGTAAAATCAATTGATCTCACCTCCTTTTACACCCCACCGCCGTTAAGTTTATTTACACCCCCCCCCAAAAAAAATAGAAGACGTGTTTCTTTATGTTTAAAAGATATTCCAAACACCAATGTTCACATCTGTTACATTCAGTTTTGAGATATAAGTATCCCCATAAAAATAATTCACTTTATTTTCACTTCCTTTCACACTCCCCCCCCCCTTAAGTGAATTTTCCGGCAAAATATACTTGTTTCCTTAATAGTAAAGGATCTTCTAAATAGTAATTATCACGACTCTAACTTCTTCAGTTTCTGATTTATGTGTCTTCATGAAAGGAATTCAACTCCTTTTCACTCCCGCCCCCCAAACGCGTTTTTCTTTGTTTAAGGAGATTCAAATACCAATTTTCACGTCCGTAACAACTTTAGTTTCTGTTAGATGTATGTATTCTCATACAATTAATTCAATTAATTTTTCAATTCTTTCACCCCCCACCCCCCTTCATTGGATTTTCCGAGAATACGTGTTTCTTTACTTTTAAAGCAGATTCCAAAGCAGATTTCACGTCTGTAATATCTTCATTTTTGAGATATCAGTAGCCTAATTAAAAGAATTCAACACCATTTTCAGTCACTTTTACCCCCCCCCCCCTTCCACCCAAGTGGTATTTCCGAAAGCTGAAAATACACGTTTCTTTATTTTTAATAGAGATAAAAATACCATTTTTCACTTCTGTAACATGTTAAGTTTTTGAGATATACTGTAGAAATTCGCTTTTTAAAATTTCACCCCTTTTTATTTCCCCTTACGTGGAGTTTCCGAAAACAAATCACCAGACGAAGATTGTAAGTGCATTTTGTGTGGACAGAAGTGTAGTAGATATCACATCATAACATGCACGAAAAGAACCAGGACAATTACAGACTATAGCAAAGACTAAAATGTGAAATTTATTTAATGCTCAAACTTGAGTGTACATTTCTCTCTATTATTATCTTTCTTTACATTTACAGGAGATTCCAAATACCCACTTTTTACGTCTATAACATTTTACGTTTCTCAGATATTCTGTAGATATAGTCTTTCAAAAAATTCACCCCAGTTTGTCACTCCTGTTTAACCCCCATTAATTGGATTTTCCAAAAACAAAAAAATACGTGTTTCCTTATTTTTAAAGGAGCTCCCATATACAAATTTTCAGTTCCGTAATATTTTCAGTTTCTGAGATATATGTATCCTCATTAAAGGCATTCATCCCATTATTCACCCATTTACACCCCTCCTATTGGGATTTAAAGAAAGCAAAAAATACGTGTTCTTGTATTTTTAAAGAAGATTCTAAATACAATTTTTTTACATCTGTAAACTTTTAAAGTTTTAAGATGTAGACACACTCATTTTAAAAATTCACCCCCCTTTTCACCCTCCATTATTTGGATTTTCCAAAATCAAAAAAATACCTGTTTCTTTATTTTTAAAGTAAATCCCAAATACCAATTTTCAGGTCTGTAATATTTTCAGGTTCTGAAATATAAGTAGCCTCATTAAAGGCATTCAACCGCTTTTTCACCCTTTTCCACCCTTCCAATTGGGATTTTCCGAAAACAAAAAAATACGTGTTTCTTTATTTTTAAAGGAGATTCTAAATGCCAATTTTTAAATCTTTAAACTTTAAAAGTTTTGAGATATAGATAGACTCATTTTAAAAATTCACCCCCTTTTCACACCCCCCATTAATTGGATTTTCCAAAAACAAAAAATATGTATTTCTTTATTTTTAAAGGAGATCCTAAACACCAATTTTCAGGTCTGTAATATCTTCAGTTTCTGAGATATAAGTATCCTCATGAAAGTCATTCAACCACGTTTTCACCCCTTTTCACCCCTCCTATTGGGATTTTCAGAAAACAAAAAAATACGTGTTTCTTTGTTTTTAATGAAGATTCTAAGTACCAATTTTTACATCTATAAACTTTAAGAGTTTTGAGATATAGATGCACCCATTTTAAAAATTCACCCCTTTTCACCCTCCCATTAATTGGATTTCCCCCAAACAAAAAAATACGTGTTTCTTTATTTTTAAAAGAGATCAAAAGTACCAATTTTCATGTCTGTAATATCTTCAGTTTCTGAGATATAAGTACCGGTATCCCGATTAAAGGCATTCAACCCCTTTTTCACCCTTTTGTGCCCCTCCTATTGGGATTGTCTCAAAACAAAAAAATACGTGTTTCCTTATTTTTAAAGAAGATTCTAAATACCAATTTTCACATCTGTAAACTTTTAAAGTTTTGAGATATAGACACACTCATTTTAAAATTTCACCCCCCTTTTCACCCCCTTAGCGACGGAATATCCAAAAATCCTCTCTTAGCGAGCACCTACATCTTAATATGAATATATCTCCAAAATTTCATTTCTTTATGTCCAGTAGTTTTGGCTCGGCGATGATGAATCAGTCAGTCAGTCAGTCAGTCAGTCAGTCAGGACAAGCTACTTTATATATATAGATAATGTCTTCGTTCGGTTTATGCGCAAGCCATTTGCTCAAGAGCATTCTTCCAGTCTTCCATATTTTATGGATTTCTTCAACAGTTTTTGTCATTAACGCAGTGTCTTCTGCAAGAGGAAATTCCAAGGTGGCTTTTGAATGTGCCTTGTCAAGCAGTCTATGACTGTGTTGACTCAACGCTGAACTCTAGTGGGCACAAACACTTTTCGCAGGAGAAACGTTTTTTAACCATGTTATCAGTATTACGCGCCTTTATTCTGTCTTCTTGAGGACGGACTAGTAATCATCATTTCCTTCAAAATATCTGTCCTACTACATACCTCTTCAAGCCCATCTCTATTTGAAAAACAATTCTAGTGTCATTAGACATTAGTCAAATATATTTCCAAATTTTATAAAGGCAGAATATGTGTTGAAATTTTCAAGATAATAATAATAATAATAATAATAATAATAATAATAATAATAATCGTATGGCCTCAGCTACCGTGTGCAGATATTTCAATTTGACGCCATCTGGCTGTCTGCTCGTCAATTTCGACGTCCCGTTTTACTCTAGCCCCCCACTAGATGGCAGATCGAGTAAACCGAAACTCTCTTGGGCGTCTATGGCTGAGATTTAATGAATTTTGTCGGGTAAACACCAAATGTGTCACCAGAGATCTTTTACATGCCGACATCGTACGACATGGAGTGTCGAATGGACTTTTTTCCGCCCTTCAAAAATCCGACTACCTCTGCCGGGTTTGAACCCGCTATCTTGGGATCCGGAGGCCGACACTCTACCGCTGATCCACAGAGGCAGCTATTTTCAAGATGATTTTTCTGAATGTTTATATTCCATTATTTGCATTTCAGTGTTACCGCTTAGAAAAACTGATCTAAACTTATTTTGAAAAATATAGATGCATTTGTCCGCCTCTGTGGTGTAGTAGTTAGCGTGATTAGCTGCCACCCCCGGAGGCCCGGGTTCGATTCCCGGCTCTGCCACGAAATTTGAAAAAGTGGTACGAGGGCTGGAACGGGGTCCACTCAGCCTCGGGAGGTCAACTGAGTAGATGTGGGTTCGATTCCCATCTCAGCCATCCTGGAAGTGGTTTTCCGTGGTTTCCCACTTCTCCTCCAGGCGAATGCCGGGATGGTACCTAACTTAAGGCCACGGCCGCTTCCTTCCCTCTTCCTTGCCTATCCCTTCCAATCTTCCCATCCCTCCACAAGGCCCCTGTTCTGCATAGCAGGTGAGGCCGCCTGGGCGAGGTACTGGTCATACTCCCCAGTTGTATACTCCGACCAAGAGTCTGAAGCTCCAGGACACAGCCCTTGAGGCGGTAGAGGTGGGATCCCTCGCTAAGTCCGAGGGAAAAACCGAACCTGGAGGGTAAACAGATGATGATGATGATGATAGATGCATTTATAGCTCTTGGAAGGAGTCCTATGTAAAAGCCTTGCCATGTAACTTCGGTCCCCAACCGAGCAGCCTAACTATTTCTCCCCCGTGAATACTGAAATTTGTGATTTATAGTTATTTTCAAACTGTTGGATTGCATTCTGCGTTGCCAACTATACAGTGTAGGAAATCTGCTTACTGTTACAACATCCTGTTGTTATCTTTCACCTCACATGTTTACATTTTGTGGTAATTTCTGATCATTACTTGCGAGATTATTACGTACTTCCAACAGTTATACTATCATATTGTGAAAGTCACTGCTGGTACATTTGGGTGTAATTAATTACTTTTTTTCTGTAGCATTCTAAATCTATTTCGGTAATACCAGGTAAGTAGAACAGTGGCGTGTTCGAATAATATATTTCATAACGTAGGTGGTGTAGGATGACAAACGGAACAGTTTCATAACAAGGGTATTATTTCATCCATTTGGTATGCAGATTTTAATTACGATGTCTAAGGAGCAAGAAAAAATCTACAAGAAATACTCCGGAAAGAAAAGTGCAGTCATAATTTCTACAAAGATGGCGTCAGTTCCTTAATACACCGACCTGGATTATACTATGGTCCACTATCGTAAATATGTACCGGGAATTTAAAAAGAAAGCTCATGTAGATGTTAACCGCAGTGGTACAGCGATAATATTTAGAGTTATTAAATTAGTGGGAGTAAGAATTTATGTTATGCCGTGTTGAAGCATCGGATCCCGTGAAATCTCCGAAGTTAAGCAACATTGGGCCTGGTCAAGATTTGGATGGGTTGCCATGCGCTGTTGGTAGGGGGTAAGAGTATGGAGGAGCGGAAAGGAACTGGCTACCCTCCCGTATGTAAACTCCGGCTCAGGCACACCTCTGCGGAGGTTCGAACCTGCCTTCGGGCAGAATACACCCTTACCCAACCTTGTTTCTACAAGTTTCTGAAATAATGAAAATCGGGCAAATTTAAAGGAAATGTCAACTTTCGTTATCAACCTACCCTAACTGTAGCACATTGTTAATGTGACACGCATAGCCTATGTTCAGTATATTTAATATATCTGCTTGTGTACAGTATTACAGCATTGATTCACAACAGCCGAGATAGTGATAATGAATTCCAAATTTTTAATTCCTGAGTGAGCTTGAAAACTCTCCCAATTCCGTTGACGTACACTGCCGGGAAAATATAAAATAAAAAGAAACATGCAACATGCTGCAGTGGTCCTTGGTGACACAGCAGGTACAACATGTAATCGAATTTCATTCCTGGATGATGTTCGGTCGGCCACCGCTGCTCGCATAATGCGTCGATCTTGATGTGCGTCTGTACTACGCGCATGGGCGCCCATATGACAGTTTCTAGAGGGGGGCCCAGACCTGGAGTAAGTAGTAATTTTAATATTTTGGAAGATAAATGGCGATTTGTATTCTGCGGTAGAATAACCCACGGTATCCCCTGCCTGTTGGTGGGGGACGGTACTACCGCTTTTACGTAATACTGACTTTTAAGTCATTTTCTTGAAAGGAAAACACGTGACTACACGAGTTTTGCCTTTCTCTGAGAGCTAGAGGGGGGCCGCGGCCCCACCTTGCCCCCGGGTATGGGCGCCCTTGCTACGCGGACATCTGGAGCTGTTGAAATATTGTAAATACTGCATGTAATGTATGCCAAGATATTATATAGAATATATGTTTTAGAACAATAGTTTGACTCACCAGTGCCGTGTACGTTCCCTGAGTTGTCAAAATGTGGTGAGCTTAATAACCAGGCTGCAAGCTGAAATATGTTTAAAAGTCTGCCTCCCTTAATACTTCTTGAAGAGGAGCAAAATGCAAGCAAAAAAGAAAAGAAAAGAAAAGAAAGAAAGAAAGAAAGAAAGAAAGAAAGAAAGAAAGAAAGAAAGAAAGGACAGATGCATGCTAGGCAACACACTTTCGAAAAACACAATAACAATTAAGACATGTCTCTCATTTTAAGAATACGGTTATAGTAATGCGTATATCAAAATATGGCAGGAAATATAAAACATAGATTAAGTGAAGGAGAGATCCCAAGTAAGGTTTTTGTTTTGTTTTAATTTCTCAGTGAATTTGAAAACCGACCTGATTATGAACATCAAGATATATTTCATATGGAAGTGTGAAGGACACTTAAGTTTTATGAATAACATACTCAGGTAAGGGCATCTCCATTACTGCTGCTTACAATGAAGTTAGTTTTCGTAATGTTTGCAATGTTTGGAGATTTTAGTATGTAACTCTTCAAGTTGACAGCAGTGATAAGCCATATTTGCTTTTTAGGAACCAACCTTACATGATTCCAAGTATAGATGTGTAAACTTCTGTAAACTTATCTAGAAATAACGAAACATCATGCACAGCGTTACTCAATGTATACATCATCTCTATTACAAAGCCGTGCTCCGAATTCACTCTGTTTTCATCCATACTTGCTTTTTTATGGATGCTTAAAATATTAGGTATATCCTAGCTTTATAAATAGCACGTCGCGCCTTCAGAATTAACATTCTCCTCCTAGATTCCATTATTTCACTTTCTCTCCTGCTCCAGCCTCTTCATTATGTATCGCTCTACTCTCCTGAGTTTCTTTTTATCTCACTGACCTCTGCTTTCATTTCTATCGATTGCCTTTCTTGTCTCTGAGGATGAGGGCGGCAGTTAATAGTCTCTCACGAGAGTCTCTTTCTAATCTCAACAACCGGGAGGTCAATAGTGGAATTATTTTTGTTGATCCGTTGTCGTAGCGTAGCTTACGATCGTATGATCGTATTTCCCGCGTATAATGGCGACCGCGTATTATACGTACATGATAACAGGTATACAACACGGTCAATTGTTCTTAGTATCTTTTTTGAAATATTGTAAATACTGCATGTACTGTATGCCAAGATATTATATAGAACTTATGTTTTAGAACAATAGACCTATGTATATTAAGCTTCATTTTTACGGGAACTGTCTCCTACATGAATCCAAACAATCAATAATAATATTTTATCATTAGAAGTGCTGATGACCTGTCGTATCGCTTGTATCATTGTAAAGGCATCTTACTCCTGGGAGCCAGTTCAATGGATTCGTCTTTTTTCAACCCCTTCATCGTCAACTGTGGCATTGACATGATTTTCTAGGATTTGTTTTAATACAAGAACTTCTAAAGTGCGTAAAACAGTCATTTTAATCACTTGGTTACTTCAACACACCAGAAACAGCATGAAATTGACAAGCACAATTTTTCAGAACTAATGAATGTTACGCGAGCGAGAGAAAGGGGTAACAAACTAGCGGTGTAGGTTTAAAGAGAGCCATGGCCTGCAAAACCAGGAATTAAAGAGTGGAATACTTTAAAATTTAATTATCCTACCGAGCATAAATAACGAAAATTTAACTTTTCTTCTAAGCGTAACTAAATATGAATTGAAAATATTCCACGAATAAAGCATGAAGCAGGGATTAGAACGCAATATACCGACGAATTCTTAAAGGATTTTATATGAGACGTGCGTGGCCCGAGAAGAAAGGAGTATTATGCAGCATAGTGTTTCAGGCGAGCAGGTATTGTCAGGGTTTTACTTTACAGCACTTGGGGTCAACACTAGATGTGAACTGAGCCCAGTTTTACGGCCGGGTGCCAACACTACGTGGACACCTATCCGGACTCTATGCTATAGCCAAAACGTAACACGGACCTTTCGTCACACTTGTAGAAATTCGCTAATCAAACATCATATTTATGGATAACGACTATTAATTCCACGGAAATAATGAGGCAGTGCTTGTCAAAGTTAAGAGCCAGAAAAATTACACTTACACAAAATGTCACTATGGATGTAACTCCTAAATTCACACCAAGCTCAAAACGGGATAGAAAACTTATCTATAAAGGCTATATGTACCTCAAACATACCGAGCGAATTGGCCGTGTGTTTAGGGTCACGCAGCTCTGAGCTTGCATTCGGGAGATAGTGGGTTCAAACCCCACTGTCTGCACCACTCAAGATGGTTTTCCGTCGTTTCCCATTTTCACAGCAGCCTGTACCTTTAAAACTACGGCCGTTTCCTTCCCACTTCTAGCCCTTCCCTATCCTATCTGGGTCAGTGCGTCATAAAGCAAATGGTAATAATAATAATAATATTATTATATATTATTATTATTATTATTATTATTATTATTATTATTAATATTTTTATTATTATACCAGGGGAACATCTACCCCGGCTGTTTAAACTGCGCGCCTTCTCTATGCCCATCTATGGCAGCGAACACGAACTTTTAAAACATTTCAAAACTTCCTTCTCCGACGGTTAGATGGCTCTGCCATCTATTTTCTAGCAACCTATAATAGCTAAACACAAACTAATTGTTGAAAATATTTTTGTTGTTGTAGTTGGCAAACCTTTATTCTGATGATTGTCTTTTTTATGTACCGAAGTTGATAACACTTCACTTTGTTCCTCCTCTAATTTAATCTGCCTATCAAATGCCTGTCACTATGTTCTCTAGCCAACCAAACCCAGGGGTGTGTATGGAAATTTAACCTATAAGTTTTCTGTATTTTAATTTAATCTGGAACTTTCCCCTACCGAACTACTTAAGGAGGGCACATAGGGCCATCTTGTCTGATTTGCTCTAGTTATTAAGAGTGCGACTTGACGGAGGTTAGAGAGAGGAGGAGGCAGGCTGCGGCCGGCTTGAAGAAGATCCAGCGCTACAAGGTAATGGCAGAATTTATCTAAACATGTGATTGTGCCTGCGGGTAGCTCGAGGGGAAGGTCTCAGCAGTTCTCTTAGTTTCTAACATGTAATCCTTACTTCCTGAACTCAAATGTAGGAAGTTCTGGGCATTCTTTGGACTTTATTTATATTCTCTACTGGCAAAACATTTAATACAAGGGAGCACGAGTGGTGACCCTCGGATCTCTCCCCTTCAACTTTGTGCTGGGTGACTGAAGTTTCCATCCTCTAAATTTTGAAAATCTAGTCTCGGCTTTAAAATTCCCCCCCCCCCGCTTTAGTCACTCTTTTTAGTATGGGATTAGCCTCTGCATCACGGGGCCTCTCATCCCGAATGTTCGTTAAGGAGTGCTGGTGTTTCGCCCCCTTGCCTTTTGTTTATGGCCTGTTTTGTGTGACCTATCCTTTTTACTCTTAAGGCCTTGTAGTATGGGTAATTATGCCGCTGTATATTCCTTATGGTTCTTCGGGTAACTGTCTCTACGTTTTGGTTCCCTTAAGGGACAGTACTTAAAACTGATTGTGTAACTTTGTAATAGATAATCCCACCATGTGACAATCGGTGAATGAATACTATGAAGCGGGGTCACCCTAGGGGTTACCGAGTGTAATTGTGATTGTGAATAGCAACCGATTGCTTGATTGAAACTATCCTCTACTGTATCTTGGAGCTGAGACTCCTGTAATATTGTACCTGTTCGGAGCAACTATGTTCTCTTCGTATGTAAATTGCCGACTGGGAGTTCTCGCAACTAATTTTGTACCTAATTAAGGACTTCTAAGTGCAATGCGTTGTTGGAGTTGACGACCTCGTTGTTAATATTTCAACTGTTCCTTGTTATGTCATTGAATTATTCTTGAATTTTAAGAAAGCAATAAGTAAAATTTCCAATTGTTAAAGTAAATGTTTGCTCTAAGTGAACCCCTGTCCAGCCATTCAATCCAGGCGCTCCCTCATCCTCTGTGAGCCACGGAATAATAATAATAATAATAATAATAATAATAATAATAATAATAATAATAATAATAATAATAATAATAATAATAATAATAATAATAATAAATATCTCAAACACAGGTCCAATTAAAGATATGATAGACCCCTATGTAATGCTATGCTTACTACATCTGAAGATGGATCATCTGTTTTGACAGAAATGGTGCACAGTCATGTTCCTGATTGGGGCCGCTGAAAAGCTGAACAACTACAGTGGCAGCTGCCAGTTTTATTGAATATACATTTTATTGAATATACATCGACCATCGTAGAAAATGCAATTGATGGCATATCCAGCGAAACAAATGTATAACTTCCTGTAAAAGGAAACATTAAAGAGAACAATACGACGTGCCAGACGACAATTTGCCTCCTGAATCAACTTCTGTAGAAGGATTTGAAGCTCTCCCTTAAAAGTATAAAGATACAATGGATGGCAAACAGTGGCTGCTTAATTTAAACCCCTGGACAGGTTTCTTACTTTTCTGCTCAGATATAAACTTACACGTATTACAGAGATCGAAATATTGGATTTAAGATGGGATATTCTAAATTGCACCTGAAGCAGTAACGCAATTGTTTAACATACTACACTGTGCTGTACGGGGATTGTTCTCTCCGTTGCTTTTGCAATGACAAAAATAAAGGATAAAGATACATATGCTGAATTATTTCGCGTTCTTAAACAAAAGGTTTTTTGACAACGCAGAGACAAGTCTCCAACCTGATTACATATCAACCGACTACGAAATTTCTGCCATATTGGCAGTGAATGGTGTGTGCCCTAACTCACAAAATATCGGTTGTCTCTTTCACTTCGCACAGAGAACGTGTCGTAAATTGCCAGCTGAATGTTTGACAGAACAGGTCAGGGCCGGGGAAAACACTGAAATCCATGCACAGTTTCACTCAATTATTGCAATGGCCTTCGTTCTGATGGAATGTGTGCATGAAGTATTCCAGATCTCAAGACATTTGTGAAGAGCTACGAGGAATTTGTAATTAACTAGAAATTTACTATGTTCTTGGGAGGAATCAAGGTAGGGGGCGAAGAACACCAAACACATGGAATTGTTGCGATCGAGTCATTTCACAACTTCCACGTACAATCAAGACCTGCGAAGCTCGGCATAATAGAATTAAAGAGGAGGATTGGTCAAAACCACCCTGTAGTTTATCGTTTGCTCGATTACTTGCAAAAAGAAACAGTGAAATAGGTCGCAATATTGCAAGATTTGAAAGTGGACATACATACATACAGAGAAAACAGATCTTGACAAACGTGTTGAAAGGGTCGTAGCACGATTGAATAATGTAGAAACCAGGACAGAATTATTGACTACCTACGAGCACTAGGAGACAACTTAGCCGCAATTCTAAATTCTGTCCAAAATAAAAATTTATGACACAAAAATCTCGGCAAATTCTTGAAGTATACATAAAATTATATTTTATACCTACTAAGAATTACATTTATATTCCGTGTTTCTATTTTTTAAATATTGTGTAGGTTTAGGATTCATATTTATTAGGTGTAGAGTTCACATTTTGTTTTGTGTAGCCTTGGACTATATTCTGAATATTGCATAGGTTTAGTATTCATACTTGTTAAGTATAGATTACACATTTCATTTTGCGTTCTCTTAAAATTCACATCTTTTATTCAGTTATTGTTATATCTTTAACAGTCTCCATTTTTGATATATAGTCAAATATTTTCTAATATTTTATTCTGAGACGTGGAGTAAAGAACACCCCGAGTTTAGTGCGGTATTGGTGACACTTACAGGCTGCTCCTGTGCGACCTCCCTTAGCCAAGTGTTCTTCTTTTCCGACCCCGATGGTATTACAACATTCGAGGCCCAAAGAGGCTTTCATTTTCCCGCCTTTCACGGCTCTTCCCGTTTACTTGCCGATACCTTCATTTGTTGAAGGTTCGGGCATTTTCTCCCTCCTTCAAGTTGTTAAATTATTCATCATCTTCATTAATAGGAGCTAGATTTCACCTTTCACAGCTCTACCCTTTTCTTTGCCGAAACAATCAGACTTGCCATTCAACGTCAAGAGTTTGCAGCTCCCTGTCAGATTTGCCTTTACAATGTCAATAAACAAGTCACAAGGTCAGACACTGAAGGTAGTAGGACTGCATCTAGAGAACCAGGGCTGCAGTCAGAGCCACCTTTACGTGGCATACTCTAGAGTTCGGACAACAGATCTCTGTGTACAAGACTGGAATTTCAGGAGAATTTTTCGAATACGATGATGATGATGATGATGACGATGATGGTGATGATGTTTACTGTTTAAAGGGGCCTAACAGCCAGATCATCGGCCCCTAATGGTACGAGGTTCACCGAAATGATATGATAATTAAAGCTTCAATATGTATCCGCTGACTAGAATTTAAAACGAATCATGATGAAAAAATGACCATGAATCCAAAACAATCAGTGGATCCAATTCACAATTCCTTATTTTCTAAGATAATAATAATAATTTCGTGTGGCTATTTCTAGCCGAGTGCAGTCCTTGTAAGGCAGACCCTCCGATGAGGGTGGGCGGCATCTGCCATGTGTAGGTAACTGCGTGTTATTGTGGTGGAGGATAGTGTTATGTGTGGTGTGTGAGTTGCAGGGATGTTGGGGACAGCACAAACACCCAGCCCCCGCGCCAATGGAATTAACCAATGAAGGTTAAAATCCCCGACCCGGCCGGGAATCGAACCCGGGACCCTCTGAATCGAAGACCAGTACGCTGATAATTCAGCCAACGAGTCGGACATTTTCTAAGATGATGCTTGTTATCAATCAATCATCAATCACTACTGATCTGCATTTAGGGCAGTCGCCCAGGTGGCAGATTCCCTATCTGTTGTTTTCCTAGCCTTTTCTTAAATGATTGCAAAGAAATTGGAAATTTATTGAACATCTCCCTTGGTAAGTTATTCCAATCCCTAACTCCCCTTCCAATAAACGAATATTTGCCCCAATTTGTCCTCTTGAATTCCAACTTTATTTTTATCTTTATCTTCCAACTTTATCTTATTGTCCAAAGAGGTTCAAAGTCCAGATTACTGGACCCTCATAATAGCACTAATTACTGATGAAGCGAAGCCGTAGTACTCCTCCTATCCTGGTACTAATCGCAGGTAATGTGGATCCATTGTATGTCAAACATAATGGTACCACTCACAGGTAACACAAACCCATGATGTTTCTCACATAAGGGCACCACTCTCAAGCAACGCAGACCCATGATGTTCCTCACATAGTGTGACTAATCACGGTCGTCGGTTACATCCGTGGTGTTCCTCACATAATAGTACACGTTTCCGCCAACGCAAACCCATGGTGTTCCTCATATAGTGGTACTACTCATAGGTAATGCAGACCCATTCTGAATACAGGGGAAACAACGCAATTTAGCGCATCGCACGACACCTACTCACTCATTGACATTAATGTATGTAGTCGAGCGCGTCCGCTCCCCCATCTCGATGGGCTGCACTAATCACAGGTTTCCTCACATGAGGATACTATTTACAAGTAACGCCGACCCTTGGTGTTCCTCACGTAACGGTACTAATCACAAGTAATCTCATGGTTTTCCATCATCTCTTGGTCGCCCCTTTTAGTCGCCTCTTATGACAGGCACGGAATACCGTGGATGTATTCTTCGAATATACATCTATCATGTTTCACTAGGGTTCTTCTATATAGCAGTGTGAATGACTTGAGGTGCTATGAATTTTTCCACACATCACTTCCAGGATCGATCCTACGACCTTGGTTAGAAAAATCTTTCTCGCTATCCATTCTCCCAGCAGCACCGATAAGGGGAGGTTAAGAATTCAAATTGAAGTAGCTCAAACCTAGGCTTGGACAGCTGTGAAGACAATGAAGACAAGTCTCGGACAACATCTTAATTCAATTTTATTTATTTATTTATTTATTTAATTTATTTATTTATTTATTTATTTATTTATTTATTTATTTATTTATTTATTTATTTATTTATTTATTTATTTATTTATTTATTTGATTTATTGTTCAACAGGCATTTCTGCCCACTTACAGAACATTCTCATTTCTTATTTCTAATTTTATAAATGATTTACAATAAAAATTAAAATATAAACCTAATATTATACTTATGAACTATGGACAGTAGTAAGTGTGTGTTTCAACTAATTATTTTAATTTCTCCTAAAATATATATTATTCATCTAAATTAATCCAAGGACTAAATTATTCATGGTGCACAATAATGTCTTCTCCCTGTGCGAGTTCCCTTCTGACTGACCTTAAGAAGAAACTCTCGTCGTGAAATATGTCCACGTTTGGCATTTTATTAATTGACTGACATATTCTGTTTAATGGTGAATTCATATGGTGATTTGTGTTTGACCTTTTAACAAAGAAAAATTATTTCTATTGCTTCCAAGCGGTGCATACAGATTTATTTGGTGGGGTTACTCTCGGTTATCTGCTTTACCTTTGAGAATTCTATGTAGGTATTTTACACAGGTTAATATTCTCCTCGTATGCAACCTATCTATCCCAAAATTTGTTATTAAGTCACTATGTGCCACATATTTTTCACTAGTTTTAGAGATACAGAAATACAGATATCTCAGAAATGTAGCTTGAACATTTTCTATTTCTTTTATACGTTTAATACATGATGGATTCCTGACTATAGAAGCATATTCTATTACTGTTCTAACTAGTGAATTGTATACCTGTATTATGGCTTTGGTGTTTTTGAATTTGTTTGTGTTTCTGATTAGAAACCTAAGTTCCTATAGGCCTTATTTACGGCGTTATTTATGTGTATATTGAACTGCAGTTTACTGTAAAATATCACTCCTAAATGCTCCTTCTCTTCAGCTCGTTTTAGGCTGATACCGTTTATTTCATAAGAATGGATTTTTGGTTGTCTTTTTAATTAGCTGACCCGCAGATGAGATAATGATATATAATAAACCCACTGTAAGATCCTTATCCCTGGTTGAATGGATCATAGGTCTCCAGGTTCAATTCCGGGCCGAGCTTAACATTTTAGTCACGTTTGGTTAGTTCCTATAGCTCGGGAGCATGGTGATTGTTATCGTCTTAATATGTATCTACATTAACACACAACACATAATGCTACAAACCACCAAGGATACACGAAATGGAGATATCTCCTTGCAAATAGAGTTGGCGTAGGGAAGAGCATCCGGCCGTAAAATCAGGACCTAATCCACACAAGTGTCTATTCCACATAACTGGTGGAAAGGCTAGGAAGGAGAATACACTACTTCAAAGACTACAAAAATACAGATAATCAGAAAGGTTTTATACGGGGTACTTTACGAAGCTGATGATCAAGATTTGTGTGGTCTAAAAGGGAGGCAAGGAAATAAATCTTATTTTGAGTCAAAGCACAGGATACCCAAGAGAAAAACTCAAAGAAAGCATTAATAAAATGTCTTCGTTACATTTTTAAACATTTTGAACCAGAGTCAAAAATGACAATTAATAAAGATATTTTCTATGATCCTTTTACAATTTCAAGAGATGAGTAGCAATTTCTGAGGAGAGACTGAAATGCGAAGTTAGGTTATTGCGCGCTATTGTTCTTGAAGCTGCCTCATTTTGTCATAATGTTAGTGGTTGCTTCTGCTCCCATCTCACATCGCCCACTTTGGCGATTGTCTTCGCGTCATTAGGTCGAAGTCTCCATCCAGTCAGTTGGAGGTCACAGAGTCAAGGTTCCGGGTGACCATTACAGACCAGCGTGAAGATTATTGTCCTTCTTCGTATTACATTGCTTTTCATTTTATTTGGATGGCTTCACCTCATTAGGCGTGATGCGCTCGCCCACCCTACTCTGTTTACAGTATACGGCAGTGCAGGTGGGACGCAATTTCCCTGAGAGCGCTCGTTTCATTCCGCAGAGAGCTCCAGCAGGCAAGTGGCAGCAGGGGACATGTACAAGTACATTCCCTTGCCTTGCCTTTAGTATAGTCACGACACCATCTACCACCCTTGCTTCAGAATATGCGTTCGAGCCGTAAAATTCACCCTACATTTCATAATTGTAAACGCCAAAATCGAATTCAAAAATATACCAGGAAGGGAAAACTTTTATGTGAAGGGTTATTCAGCCACAGAAATGGCCTTAGAGGATAGCTTCTCTTACGGCGCACTTTTGCCGACAACGTGACATAGAAACAGCACTCTCCATGAGGATGCCATCGAGCTCTTTCAGAACACAAGCAGGATTCGAATTCCAGTCCTCAAGGCATTTAGTTCACAGATACATTCTTATTTGTAAATTATACGATATCACCTTAATATAGTCCGTCTCCGTAGCGTACCGGTTAGTGTTATTAGCCGCCGTCCTCGGAGGCCCGGGTTCGATTCCCGGTACTGCCAGAAATTTAAGAATGATAGGAGGGCTGCTATGTTCAAATGGTACACGCAGCTCACCTCCAATGGGGGTGTGCTTGAAAAGAGCTGCACCACCTCGGGATGAGGACACGAGTTTACTTTACCTTAATATATAAGTGTCATAACTCAAAAACAGTGTTTCCACTGTTGTTTAAAATACACGCATTGGATTCGGGATTCAGGACTTATTTCACAAACGGCTGATTCAGCCTAACACACACCTCGTTATTATCAGGTAAAACTGGCATAAACTTGCACAGAATTTCTAAACCGTTGTTTGAATTACATTGTCGTTATACGTCAATGATATGATGTTTAAAAAAAATGTTATTTGTTCGGGGCGTCGACCCATTTGGCCATTTTCCCCCTACTTGCACCGTATTGTAAGAACCTGCGTGTAATTGGAATGGCGGTAGTGTGGAATGTTCTGTGTGAAGAAAGGAAGATTAAGGACGTCATAAACACCCAGTCCCCAGACCAGGAATATTAATCATTACAATTAAAAACCCTTAACCCGGCCGGGAATCGAATCCGGGGCCACCGGGTGACAGGCGGACGCGTTGTCCCCTACACCGCGGGGCCACACATGATACGATGTTAAAACGGGTTGAAAATTCAGGTTATGAGTTTAATCTAGGGGAAAAGTCCTCTCAGTTTTGATTTATGTTGATGGGGTGAAGATACCTCACGTGTATAATTGTAATTATTTAGGTGTTAACATAAAGAAGTAATTACATTAACGAGATTGTAAATAAAGGTACCGATATCTTCCTATGTCTATGAGAATATTTAGGGTTTGTAGTATATATGTAATGGAGAGGGCGTGTAATTCTCTGGTAAGGCACCAATTGAAGTATGGTTACGATATGTGGGACTCTCACCAGCATTACTTGATACGAGAACTGGAAAAGATCTGGGTAATTTCCTACAAAAGAGTAGTATTATAGAAATGTAGCAAACTTTGGTCTGGGAAGACTTGGGCGTAAGGAGACGAGATGCCTGCCTAAGTGGGATGTTTCCAGCTCTCACCGGAGAGATGGCGTGGAATGACATTAGTAGACGAACAAGCCTGAGCGGAGCTTTTAAAAGTAGGAATAATAATAATAATAATAATAATAATAATAATAATAATAATAATAATAATAATAATAATAATAATAATAATAATAATAATGTTATTTCCTTTACGTCATACTAACTACCTTAACGGTTTTCGGAAACGCCGAGTTGCCGGAATTTCGTCCCGCAGGAGTTCTTTTATGTGCCAGTAAATCTGCCAACACGAGGCTGACCTACAGTATTTGAGCACCTTTAAATACCACCGGACTGAGCCAGGATCGAACCTGCCAAGTTAGGGTCAGAAGGCCAACGCCTCAACCGTCTGAGCCACTCAGCCCGGCTTTTAAAAGTAGGAAATCTCATAATATGAAGATAAATTTGAATTCAAGAGGACAAACTGGGACAAATATTCATTTATAGGGAGAGTGAGAGGAGTAATTGATCAAGACAACGGTTCGATAAATTTCCAAGTTCCTTGAAATCATTTAAGAAAAGACTAGGTAAATGATTCATAGGGAATCTGCCACCTGGCCGACAATCCTGAATGCAAATCAATGATTTATTGTTTGATTAATATTTAGAGTTAACAGCACTTACGTAAATTACGGTGCATTTGTTTTCAGGGTGAGATGTATTTCAATGTGGAACGTTTTAGGGTAAACAACTTTAAAATAAAGAAAAGAGCAGATTCATTTTCCAACTTCATTTCATCTTCTAATACACGGATAACTGATTTTAAAATAAAGTGAAATTTGGATTTGGTAGAACATAAGAATGCAAGCAATATTCTATGATTTAATTGACAAGATAATAAGATGAAGGGTATAGTAGACCCTAATATTGTCACAACTGCCAATTATTTGCTCCTTGTAAAAATAAAATATCAACCCCACATCCGTGTACTACATGAAAGCTCCTGGAGAAGTGGAGCTTGCAATATACGCAATCTCAGCACAAAGTGAGAGTGGTTAGCTCTTTGCTAAATCGCATTTCTTCTTCTTTTCCTACCGCTTTTCCCACATCTGTAGGGTCGCGGGTATGAACTGTGTCATACGATTGGATTTGGCCCTGTTTTACGGCCGGATGCCCTTCCTGACGCAAACACTATATGGAGGGATGTAATCACTATTGCGTGTTTCTGTGGTGCTTGGTAGTGTAGTGAGTTGTCTGAATATGAAGAGGAAAGTGTTGGGACAAGCACAAACACCCTAGAAGAATCAGAGGTGATTAAAATCCCCGTCCCATCCTGGAATCGAACCCGGGACCCTCTGAATCGAAGGCCTCAACGCTGACCATTCAGCCAATGAGTCGGACTGTACTAAATCGCATTTATCCTCCCGTAATTAACATGGCACTCATTTCTAGTGAAGACTTAGGGAACTCCAGGGTCAATGTGCCACTCCAAAACCTTATTTTTAAAGAGGAAGAACGAATATAGTACATTTAAAAATATTACGCGATTTTTTAAATTAATACAACTTTTAGAACGCTACTATTTTCACTAGTGGTATATTTCCATATTTCAGTGAAAATAAAATAAAACTGTATTCTACTGTATGTGTATACCTAACTACTGTAGTACGAAAGACGAGATGAGTAGTTCATGTGGTCGAGCTGATGTATTTTAGCACCTTCAAAGACAATAGGACTGAACAGTGATCGAACCCGCTAACTTCCGCTAGAAGACCAGTGTTACCACCTGAGCCCCTCAGCCCGGCCATCCATATTACTATACATTCCTGGCCTAGGCGAACGCTATTATAACGACACCTTAGGATGGAGGATATGAAGTTCTAATTTGATTGCACAAACCACTTGAAGATGATTGCTGTTTTAATCAGAAAACGCAACTAACAGTGATGATCACTTGGGAGTTACAACGGAGATAGAGGCAGAAACTAAGCGATCCGAAAATAGAGATCACTTGAGTTTATCGGTTTATGGGTTTATGGGTTAGAATTTTGTCGTTTTAAATTTTATTCTTTAGGTAGGATATACTTTCATCCTTAATCCGGTGAAAAACAACAACCCATCTTCACTTTCTCAAAGGATATGCTTGTAAAGGTCTACAACATTTTTCTGCCATGTCCCTCTATGCTACATATGTTTGTTGACCATATTCTGTCATTTTCAGTTTTACATAAGGTTTTCAATTTTAAGGGGCTGCCTGGCCGAGGTGGTAAAGGCGTACTCGGTTCGCCCGGAAGGACGTGGGTTCAAATCCCCGTCAGGAAGTCGTAAAATTTAAGAAACGAGATTTCCACTTTCGGAGGTGCATATGGCCCTGAGGTTCACTCAGCCTACACAAAAAATGAGTACCAGGTTAATTCCTGGGGCAAAGGCGGCCGGGCGTAGAGCTAACCACTCTACCCCATCACGTGCCGAGGTTATCAATGGTGGAAGCCTTTACCTTCCACTCCTCCAAGGGCCTTCATGGCCTGTAGGGAGGTGACTTTACTTTGCTTTGCTTTTCAGTTTTACATAATGTTTATATCATGACCGGAAAACTTTCGAATACATTTGAATTATTTTATATATAAACAACATGATCGAGGCTCTCATCTTTGACGCAAGTAATTTATTATTTAAAAATATATATTTGTAGCGTAAAAGTTAGGAAAATTGACATGAAGGCAATGATTAAGAAGAAACTTCAATAAAAACTCATATAAATATTCGCTGAATTGTAGTATTTATAGTAAAATTCCTATTTAGGTGCAATAAATAAATAAATAAATAAATAAATAAATAAATAAATAAATAAATAAATAAATAAATAACAGAAGACGTAAATTTGATATAAAATAATTTACAAATCTGAATATTATTTCGTGAACGATAATGAACGTATTTTAAGCATAGGAAGTTCGGTTTACGTAATATTTGTAATTGCTGAGCTGGAAAAATTCGAATTTACGAAATTTAAGCTATAGAAGTGAAGAAAGCGATGACAAGGTACCTCACACCTTATCTTGCCTAGTACGCCCCATCTTGGCGCACTATCAGTTTTTTGGTTTCTCTATAATCGTATAACATTTGTTGGTGCTATTTAAAGATCCATACATCCTTCGTGCTGATGATCTAACAAACAAACGAACAAACAAACAAGCTTTAATGAAAATTTAGAGAAAAGGAAGAATTTACCTATAATTCTGCAAGTGATTTTACAGCCAAGTACAGTAGTTTGTTAGAATGGATTATTATTATTATTATTATTATTATTATTATTATTATTATTATTATTATTATTATTATTATTATTATTATTACTACGTACCGCAAAGCTCCATCGCTCCCCGTTATCTCACTTTCTGCTATACAGAAGTGTTGTAAAGGTTGCCGAGCTGGACTACGACAGGCGCTCTGAGGTGCTGTGTTCACAAAGAGACGAGAGAGTGCCTCTACTGTGCAGCACGAATTACTGATGACCAGATTTAGGATTTATATATAGGCCTACTAATAGGCTAGACTGGAATAAAGTATAGAAAAGCAAATGTAAAACACGATATGCTGGCGTAAATCAAACTTCACGGACTTGAAAGGCAATCAATAACTTAATTAAAATACACGAGAGTTTTTACGAGAAAGACACTTTTAGAAAACTTAGTTTAAAAATAAACCCCACTATTTCATTACTTGATTGATTCAATAGCTTCCTATGTAGACCAGCGGTAGATTACCGACTTCCAGGTTCCAAGATTGCGGGTTTGAACCCAGCAGAGGTAGTCGGATTTCTGAAAGGCAGAAAAATATCCATTCGGCACTTCTGTTTGTACGATGTCGTCATGCAAAGAATCCCTAGTGATACAAAACCTCGTAAGTTGGATTAAAAATAAAAGAGATATTTAGACTAAAGGTTGAATGCCTCACGGTGTTCAATGTTGAAAAATAGAAAACTGCATTATTTCGCCCTCCAACGACTAGTTAGTAAACCAGTTATATCTCAGTAGGAACAATTTTGTAGGGGCTGCCTGGCCGAGGCGGTAAAGGCGTGCTCGATTCGCCCGGAAGGACGTGGGTTCGAATCCCCCTCAGGAAGTCGTAACATTTTAGAAACGACATTTTCCACTTCCGGAGGTGCATATGGCCCTGAGGTTCACTCAGCCTACACCAAAACTGAGTACCAGGTTAATTCCTGGGGGCAAAGGCGGCCGAGCGTTGAGCCAACCACTCTACCCAATCACGTGCTGAGGTTAACAATGGTGGTAGCCTTTACCTTCCACTCCTCCAGGAGCCTTCGTGGCCTGTACGGAGGTGAATTTGCTTTGCTTTGCACAATTTTGTGCGAAACACTCATTGGCCATTGACAACGAATACAACTTTTAGCTCTAGTTGTCTGTAATAATGCTTATTTAATAAAATAACCAATGGATGATCTAGCTGTCAAATTACATGTCGTGGTCACTTAAATTAAGTAATGTTTCAAGTAAAAATTAAATTGTTTCCATCTTATGAGTTGCACTAGAGACTAGAGTCTCAGAAAATATATTGCAGTATACTGAAACCTCGCCATTCTTAAGCATCAAAGTAAGAAAACTCTTCTGTCCAGTAACATGTGTGTTAAGTAAACATTAAGTTACATTACTGTCTTTTTTATGTTTTGCACCAATAATACTATTGAGAGAGATTTTGGAATTTAAAAAATAGTTATCAGAAATACAATATTTTAATTCTTAACTGTAGATATGGTGTTTACCCAACAAACTAAGAATTCAGTTACAGGTGCCTGATCGACTTGCAGTTTCTCTGTTGTATGGTTGAAAATGATAATACTGTTATAGGTTTTGCGGCCCACTTCTTACATTTTGTTTTCGAAGATGGTTGAAAATACTTCAGCACACCAACGTACCTAGAAATATCGTTGTTGTTGTTGTTTGTTTAGACAATTTGAATGAATGCAGTTATTGCTATTGTATGGGTTGGAACACTGTGCGTTAAAGGAGTGGTCTTACTAGATGAAAATGATGGATTACTGACTCAACTGGAATAAAGACTCCGTTAATTACATATTCAGGAGGATTAGTGTTGGTTGTTTTGTTAATGTTTCGCTAGAGTTTCGATGATACCGAGACCATTATACAGCGTTGCGATGGTTAATACACTCCTCTGGGGTTAAGGACCAGATGAGACATCTCTCAAGTGCTCTCAACGCTTCTTAAGTAATGCTTCCTGGATGTGCCGCAACATTCCAGATGGCGAAAATGTACATTGTGAGTCAAACAAGGGCGTAGTAGACGTCTATCGTGTATTGTAGTTAGAATTAATTTTCACATTGTTTTAGTTATTCATTTACATTTTCATGTTTCTTATCTTTAATAATAATAATAATAATAATAATAATAATAATAATAATAATAATAATAATAATAATAATAATAATAATAATAATAATGTCATTTTTCCGTCCCACTAACTACTCTTTTACGGTTTTCGGAGACGCCGAAGTGCCGGAATTTAGTCCCGCAGGAGTTCTTTTACGTGCCAGTAAATCTACCGACACGAGGCTGACGTATTTGAGCACCTTCAAATACCACCGGACTGAGCCAGGATCGAACCTGCCTAGTTGGGGTCAGAAGGCCAGCGCCTTAACCGTCTGAGCCACTCAGCCCGGCTTTCTTATTTTTAGCTTTCTTTCTCAATCCGTTTACCATCCAGGGTTGGTTTTGGCCCTCGGACTCATCGAGGAATCCCACATCTAACGCCTCAAGGTCAGTGTCTCACCTGCTATGTTGAACAGGGGCATTTTGAGCGGATGAGACGGTCGGAAAGGATAGACAAGGAAGAGGGAAAGAAGCGTCCATGGCCTTAAGTTAGGTACCATTCAGGTATTTGCCTGGAGAAGAAGTGGGAAACCACGAAAACCACTTCGAGGATGGCTGAGATGGGAATCGAATCCCCCTCTACTCAGTTGACCTCACGAGGCTAAGCGAACCCCGTTCCAGCCCTCGTAGCACTTTTCAAATTTCGTGGCAGAGCCGGGAATCGAACCCGGACCTCCGGGGTTGGCAGCTAATCACACTCACCGCTGTACTACAGAGGTGGACCCAATTTTTAGCAATGGTCAAAACTTTATTGAGAAATCCTCTGCGGATTCCTTCTTTAGTTTTCTTTAAGAAATAAGAACATTTGCAGTAGATTGTGTTTCGATTTTGGCCATCTAAGTGTCCCTAAACTTTTCTCACTTCTTTCTAAAAGTTGTTTCTCAAATCATCATTATTTATAATGTCGCGTGTATTTCACAATGATTTTCGACCGCCGAAAACATACCTTAACTGGCCGGCCATCGTCTAATGATGCGCATTACGTCAGCTGCCGTGGTAATTGTGCATTCTTTTACTTCAAAATAAAATAATGCATAAGCCACACCTGTATACTTAGGGCCGATTGCAAAAACGATGACTAGTTTTAAGCCTTAGACATCGTCTACCTAAACAACGTCTAAATCGTTCACGATCTTCCATTGCATAAACAATGTTCAGTCGATGTTTAACTAGACATCCCTTAAAGTTTCAATTTTGGTTTGAAACTGGAGACAGAAGTATCTTTCATGCAACTCTTTGCTTGTCGCAACCAATGAAATTCGTCGGTGCGCGCGCCGAACGCTAGTCAGCTGTTCGTCTTCCTACACATTACTCAAATATGGCTGAGCATGACTTGCCCACGGATAAGAGTATCGCTTTCGGTGGAAATTAAATCTCATAATATTATTGACACTAAAGCGACACGCCACCGTACGGGGAAGTGTAGCTTTGATTATAGCGTTGTTACAGTGAGTGTAATCTACTCATAAATGTGGTAGCTTCGACGAAGGGAAGTTGAAGCAATACCAATGTGTAACCGAGTGTGTTGTACGGGCCATATAGATGTAGCTTGCATTCTGGAGAACGTAAGTTCAAAACGCATCATCGGCAGCCGTGAAGATTGTTTTCCGTAGTTTCCCTATTTTTACACTAGGCAAATACTAGGGCTGTTATTATGGCCACGGCTCTTCTTCCCCACTCCTCTTTAAACAATAATCACCACCACTTGCCTTTTCCTATCTGATAGTTGCCGAAAACGTATACGATTATATATATAAAAATCCCATACAACCTACTTTTTAGTTTTCACTATTATGAGTGTGTACTTGGCAGTAAATATAAGTGAATCTCTCCCGGTTGATGTATGTGACAGCCCTCAGACGATAGGGACACTTAATTCTGATATGTATGTAGTCGAAGTGACCTATAATTCCATGGAAATTACCACATGTATATAATAAAATATATCGGTTGCCAAGAATTGTATTCAAGTTGACAGTTGCAGGACTGTCACTTTGTCAGTCTCAAGAAACAAGTCTCTCGTAAAACGAAACCTTATTTTATGATTATTTCCCCGTGCATGTCAAACGAATTGCTGCGATCTAGCAGCGGGCGACCCACAGAGAGGCCGTCGGACTAACCTTTCTTCCTGGAATCGTCTCAACATGACAATACAAATTACATGTTTCATGGTACATAACCTCTGATTGTGATTCACTCCTCTCATTTGAGGTTAAACAGTGCTCTCGGCAGTGTTTAAACATGACCGGTTGAACATCGGTTTTAGACAGTGTCTAAGTGATAAATAACGTCTCTGCAATGCGGCAGCCATGCCTAGGCATTGTTTAACCGTAGACATCGTCCAAATACCGTTTCTGCAATTGGCCCTTAATATCTTTTGAGTAATAGTCACTTGCTGCTTTTCCATAAAAAGTGTCACATAGATTTTTCGCCGGAGACCCAACGACCCCAGTTTAATTAACGTTTCACGCTATTAAATGCTTACTTATATTTTTTCCAGTTCAAACCGCCCTATAAAAATTATTTTCAACTGTCGTTGTTTCACAAAGACCTTGCGGCACCCGCGTAAATTTATTGCTTATTTAAAGAGCAGAGCACAGTAATGTCTATATGTGTGTTTTAGTTATAACTGCCCGAAGGTTAGTATTAGAAAGGACATGATACTGGATCTTCCCATGTAAACATTGATCAATACGTTTACACACTGTACTCCAGTGATGAATCAAAACATTACAAATAGTAATGACGAGCTGCCTACCCGAGGCCGTAAAGTCGTGCTCTGTTCACCAGGATGGACGTAGATTCGATATCCTTTCACGGAGTCTAAAAATGTAAGCAGCGAGATGACCACACCGAGGTTCTCTCAACCTACACAATAAATGAGTACCAGGTTAATTCCTGCGGACAAAAGTGGCCGAGCCTAGAGCTACTGACTCTATCCCACCAAATCCCGAGGTTACGGATAGAGGAATCCTTTACCTTCCACCCCTCTCAGAGCCTACATATGCGTTCGGAAATCTTCTTACTGAACTATGAGGTAATAAAGTTAATTGTAACTGTGAGTTCTACACATCCATTGCAGGTAATGTATAACGAAAAATGCTGCGAATTGCCTAATGAAGGAAATTGTGAAGTTAAATGTACATCCAATTTTATTCTTCATAATTTGTTACTATTAGAAATTGCACTTGGCAGACTTGTCTCAAAACTGGTCATAATCTTTACAAAAGAGAGGAACGAGATCAACAAAATAAGAATAAGAAGTCATACATGTTTATGTTTTGCCGGAATATAAACCTATATGAAAAGTGCTAAAAGGAAAGTTCATTTGGATTATGCAAATCGGGTAATAACGAAAGAAAAATCTGTCGAACGTACATGTTTCCGTACAGAAACCATTCCCCCCCAAATTATCGTACAGTTTTGTCACGTTCTTGTAAGACCCCACGTTCGAGCAAACGTATTTTACGGATGTCTCCAAAGGGAAACATATTTTATAAAGAAAAAGTAAATTGAAAAATACTATTATTTTGACCCATAAATTTGCAAAATCGCTCAAATGAAAAAGGAATAAGCACATGCTATTATGTTCCTCGTGTTTCATATTTTTTCAGAGTTAAGTTAAATTATTAGCAAAGTAGATACACACCCCCTGTGAATACCCACAACAAACATTACAGTATATCTGTAGGTTCAATTATTTCTGACAAAAGTGTGCCAGCGAGGAACGTACTCAGTACCATGCGCTCATTGTTTTATCGAGCGAGAGTACCTCAACCTTTAGCATTAAAACGTAACGATCCGCCACCACTCAGTATGAACGTCTGGATGAATTCCCATATATGGACATAATAGTGTTACGCACAAGTTCAGAGAAAAAGGACACTTCGCTAGCGAAATACAAACCAGAATAAGTTCTTTATTAAAGGAAACATGATTCTTTAGCAAGCTTCCTTGGTCCATGCTCTGTTTATTTTCTCGTGCCTGATATATCTCCTCCTCGCCTGATTGATCTTCGTCTTTAAACAGATCCGAACTATTCAATCAAAAGAGCACGCCTCATACACACGATAGCTTTGTGTCACACTTGTTTATATGAGCCCCTGTCATAAAAGATAAAGCTATCTCAAGCGTTCAAGCGTGGCTGCCTTATCCCTGCGATTTGGGTGCTCGCCAAGAACAGTCTGAGGATATGTCATTCCAGGTAAACCTAATTTGGATCTCGCGCTGACCTCGTCACGCCTTCTTATCGTGTGCTCTGCTCCGGGTGGACTCAAGGCACAAAGGATTCCATACACGGAGGTTTTCCCGTTCATTCCTTTGAAAATATGCTTTGACTCGCACTGTGAACTCGTTCATAAACTACAGGAAGTCTTTCACATCTGTTCATCGCACTTGGAATCAACGAATAATAATAATAATGATAATAATAATAATAATAATAATAATAATAATAATAATAATAATAATAATAATAATAATAATAATAATAATAACCTTTGCAATCGATTGTCTAGCCTTCGCAGATGATCTCGCAATCATTTCTGAAATCCTGGACACAGCCACAAAACAAATTAATCAGCTTGTGGCACAAACAGAGAAGGCGGCACTCCACATCTTGTTTGGGAAAACGGAGTTCGTAACAAGTATTAAGCCGTCGTCCAGAGAGCTGGTGATGAAACAATGAAAACTCAAGCGATCCGAAAAGTACATGGGAAAGTGGATAGAACCCAACGTCTCCGAGAAAGAAGCCTTCGCGTCACGCATTAACAAAATGGAAATGGAATACCAGCTAAGTGGGTTTACAACAAAAGGTCAATATCCTTCAATTCGAAGCTGATGGATACTGCAGTGTCATCCGACCAGACGTCTTATACAGCCAGAAGAACGGCTCACAATTAACAAGAAAGGCCCGGTTGAAAAACTGGAGGCCAAAGAAAGAAAGAAAGAAAGAAAGAAAGAAAGAAAGAAAGAAAGAAAGAAAGAACGATTTTGAAAAAAAATCTTAGGCCCTAACAAAGACAATGGTGAATACAGCACAACTACGAACTATACATCCACGTGGAGAAGATACACCAACACCATTCGGAAAATAAGGATCACCTTTTATGGACAAGTGACGCGAATGAATCCACCAAGATTGGCAAATGGGATCATTAAACAATTTCAGGAGGGGAAAACCAAAGGGATCTGGTTCACTGAAGTAGATAGAAATCTCGAAGAATGAGGATCACACGTGGTTCCCACTCAACGAGAAACCTCAAGCTGCCAGAGTTTCCAAGAAAAGTTGAAGCTAAGAACGGGAAAGGTATGGACACAGGAGTGAAAAGAACAACGCCGAGAACGAATGCAGAAGTACTGGACACATGTCAAAACACGAAGAAGGAGATAGTTGCAATGGCGTGGTCTATATTTGGCCGAAACTATATGAATAATAATAATAATAATAATAATAATAATAATAATAATAATAATAATAATAATAAATGTGCCGTAAGTAAGGCCTCCCGATGAAGTTTATGTTGTCACTTCTCCGCCTGTGCATCCACCACTAGCAAAAACTGTGAACTTTGTGAAACCATAGAAAGTTTTTCCCCTTGACAACTAGCTGTCTCTGACATCAATATTTTGTCGCGATCTGGGGTTCAGATCCCATAACTTGTCCGAGAGACTGTTTGTATTTAGATGCTGTATATACTGTCGAACTTCTATTATTAATTTTAATTCTTCGAAGTTAGCTAAACTGCAATTAATTTTACCCGCCCAACTAGAGGCGTGATATTAAGTTGATTCACCAGTCCTAAATGCCGATATGACCGAGCTCGATAGCTACAGTCGCTTAAGTGCGGCCAGTATCCAGTAATTGGGAGATAGTGGGTTCGAACCCCACTGTCGGCAGCCCTGAAGATGGTTGTCCGTGGTTTCCTATTTTCACACCAGGCAAATGCTGGGGCTGTACCTTAATTAAGGCCACGGCCGCTTCCTTCCCATTTCTAGGGCTTTCCCATCCCATCGTCGCCATAAGATATATCTATGTCGGTGCGAAGTAAAGCAAATAGAAAAAAATGCCGATATGAATTTTCTATAACCCACAAAACCATCTAGATAATTCTGCCAAATCTCTATACAAGGAACGAAATTTTATCGTAACCGTCTGATCTTGCGGCAGCTTTACTGTATATTCAGCGTACTAAAGAGAGAGGAAATCTCTTTCGGGAGATGAGAGGCGGGGGTTTCGGCACCATGATATCTTTATAAACAAGGTATGGCAGTCAATTTTATTAAGTGAACTACGGCGTGTGAATCTAGGGAAGATTTCTACGTTCCCCGTAGCATGCAATTGCCAGTTCTCAAAATAAAATGTAAGGTTTCGCTTTTCTAAATCAAATGTAACTCCAGTCTTCGGATTTTCAGATTTTATTGAAATGTAAGGAAGTACGAGTGGTTACCCTCGTTAACCTACCTCTAAATTAATGTGGGGTGACTAAGTTTTCCAACCCTCTAAATTCATACTCGTTTCTCGGCTTTTCATTTCCTTTTAATTAGTCACCCGGTAGTATGGGATTAGCCTCTGTATCATAGGGCCTTACGCCCTAAGTTTCTTGCTTCGAAACTAATTCAGAATGCCTGTATTTCTGCCTCTATTTCTCCGTGTATTTTCGGCCTTGTAAACTTAAACCTAGTTGTTTTTTTTTCTACGGCCGCTTAGTGTAGGCCTTTTGCCTCTGAAAAATTCATGATCTTTTCTGCGAGGGTAGCATATGCAATTAAATCTTTAGGGGAATTACACAGCAGTGTATCTACTGCTTCAACTGTCATTATGATTGATGCGGTCATGTATGAAACTTCAGAGCCCATAAAGGGCAAATTGTACTATAATGCAAAGTGAATTCCCGGGGATTTTAAATTCTGGGTGTGGTAAAACATAGTGGAAGAAAAGGCTTCTTTTTTTTTCCTGAACTTGTACATTTCCGAAAGGGGTTCCTACCCTTGCAAGATACTGGAGACTTGTGCGTCAAAGGTTGTGACTGTTCCACTCAAAGCGAGTTGTATTGTAACTGTGAAATTACTTTGAGCCCTTGAGCCACGAATGTTACTACGAATGTCCACTCAAAGCGAGTTGTATTGTAACTGTGAAATTACTTTGAGCCCTTGAGCTACGAATGTTACAGTTTCTGAATTAATTAATGTAAGTTTCTCTAGCTTCTCAGCTCCTTGTTAAAAGAACTGAAGGTATTTGCCTAAGAGATATTACATTCAAAATTTTTAAAATACAATGAAAGAAAAGAAACAAACCTCAATTGTGATTTTGTTAGCAAAAACTAAATTTTGGTTCGTCCTTGTCCAGCCATTCACTCTTCACGCTTCTTTCCCCTCTCTGCTCCGCTGAAATAAGTTGGTAATAATAATAATAATAATAATAATAATAATAATAATAATAATAATAATAATAATAATAATAATACCGGAGGTACACCCGCTCCGTGCATTTAAAACGAGCGCCTTTTAGAAGGCCATCTGCATCATGTACTTCAAACTGTGTAGTGGAAGAAGTTTAAACGTTTATCGTCTGATGTGTCTACTGTCTACTCATGTGCCCCCTCTGGTGGGAGGATGGACAATTCAATTTCAAGAGAATTTTTGTATTCATTAGTTTCCTACACGGAATTGTTTGTAGATTGTTTTTGGTGTTCTAAGGTTACTAGCACTTCTATCTCTGCCCACCTGTTTAAAATTGTAGCCAATCAATAATTTTTGACATTTACTTAATCAACCAATAGTATCTATGAGTGTGTCGAGGGCTTCGGCCCAGATAATCTGGAACCGTCCTCTTCGCTATAAAAGCTGGGACGTTTTGGACCATGTTGTCTTTCGCTCGCTCCAGTCAAGAGGTTTAGAGTGTGTTCATAGAAGAGGCAGGAGGTTTGCCTCGTCCATCTCCGTAAGGCCCACCAGCTCAAGGTAATGGCAGACATATTTTAATCATGTAATAGTCTCAGAAAGCTAACTCGAGGGGGAGGTTTCACAATGTTTTCTTAAGGAAATCAACATAAATCTTTAAACAAGTTTAAAGACATTAGTCTAACTTAGGAAATAAAGAGTGTGAACCCTCTGTTATTCCCCTTCAACTTGGTATTGAGTGGGCTATGATTCCGTAAACCATAAAATATCTCTCTTCCTTTTTAAATTTTAAACTTTCTCTCCATCTAGTCACCTCCGTAGTATAGGCTTAGCCTCTGTAATTTCGGGCCGTAAGCCCACATAGGGTTTGAAGAATTTTCAAGTGAACTTCAAAGGAGTGCAAGTGTCCGACTCCTAATATTTTGATTTACCGCTAATAACTTCAACCTTTCCTTTTTTTTTTACTAAGCCAGGTAGAATAGCCACTTATTGCCTATGTTAAAGTTAACTTCTCTTATTTAATTTCATGTTTAAATGTAACTTTGACTGTTAGCGGGTAAGACAGTGGAATCTGTTTCTGGTGATCTCATGTTAAAGTTAAATTGTGCCTAGGAGAGGTTTGATTCTTGTACATTTTGGAGAGTGGCCTCCTAGAAATTTAAGTGTATGGGGCAAAGACGCTCTTTTTGGTGTAATAAATTTTGGAGCTCAGTCTCCTAGAGCAGTAATTGATTGGAGCTGTGGTGCTCTTGTAAAACTTGTAACCTGGGAGCTTCAAGCTCATTCTGTTATATCATTGTTGTCTGACTGTTCTAGGCTTCTCTAAGATTGTTTCTCGAGCTCAATAGCTAACCTTTATCTATCCTATTGTTATTTGTTATTGATTAACAAATTTGAAAATTTGAAAGGAATCAAAACCCAAGGGAAGGAATAAAATTTCAAATTTTAGAGTTTTAAATTGAAATTTGTCCACCCATTCATGCCGCGCCTCCTTGTACCTCTGCGTTCTACAGAATCCTCAGAATAATAATAATAATAATAATAATAATAATAATAATAATAATAATAATAATAATAATAATAATAATAATAATAATATGAAAATTATATGAGCCTTGGCACAGAAGTCCGATCCCTCAAATTTCTATCGAAGTGATCCGAATTCAAATTCCAGGTGCCTTGTAGCCACCGAACAGTTCGAAATTGTTACAGTACGACTGGTTGGAGGAGTTGGAGTGGAGAGCACTGTGCTTCGTGAAGACAGCTGAGAAGAGACATGGACTCTTAGCTATTCTAGAAGTGGTTTCGTTTTCTAACTCGAGACAAATGATGGAATGGTATCTAATATGCCATATCCGGGTTTTTTTTAGTCCTAACGTCAAATACTTACATTTCTGCATAGGTACCACAACAACGTAGTTTAATAAGCAGTCGCTACTCATGTATTAATGAGCTATTACAGTCCATAAATTAAAAGAGCAGCAATTGCAGAAGTGTATCCTCACGAGGCTACTATTCTTTCTGGAATTTTTCAAACTTTAAAATTATTACAAAGTTTGAACGCTACAAACGGTACTGATAATAGTATTTTGTGGATATATCCTTAACTTTGCTTGTTACCATCTTTTGATAGGTGCAGTATTTTTCCAGTCGTTTGATTTGTTCATTGGCACATAAAATTTGGCTTTGGCTGATGTCTCAGTCTCAAGTGTTGGAATACCTTTGGTGCTAGGTAGTGCCACGCAGGATACAGTAAGTTGATACTGTGAAGGGAAGTTATTCATTGCAGTCAGTGGTGCTGCAATAGTATTTCATGGTTCAGTGAGGAAAGCATTGCAAACTACTCCCACTCCTCAGCTTGCACGCTGTGCCTAATTACTGTGTTGTCTTGGCTTCTTTGGGTTTTCCTATAACGACATTTTCCTTAGGCGGAGATTTTTCAGGATGCTACCAGCCCTTACGCTGATGTCTTAACAAATATAAAACAAATGCACAAATTAACAAGAATAGATATATTTGAACAAATAAATAATCAAATAAGAAAATTAATTTAAAAAATAATATGTATACAAAAAGAAATTGTTTTCAATATACTGAAATAATAATTAATAATAATAATAATAATAATAATAATAATAATAATAATAATATTAATAATTTCGTGTGGCTATTACTAGCCGAGTGCAGCCCTTGTAAGGCAGACCCTCCGGTGAGGGTGAGCGACATCTGCCATGTGTAAGTAACTGCGTGTTATTGTGTTGGAGGAGAGTGTTATGTGTGGTGTGTGAGTTGCAGGGATGTTGGGGACAGCACAAACACTCAGCCCCCGGGCCAATGGAATTAACCAATGAAGGTTAAAATCCCCAACCCGGCCGGAAATCGAACCCGGGACCCTCTGAACCGAAGGCCAGTACGCTGACCATTCAGCCAACGAGTCGGACATATACTGAAATGTAAATAAATAAATAAAAGCAAACAACCGGAAAATGAATATACAAGTAAATAAATAAACACAGAAATAAATGAACAAAGATATAATCAAACAAATTAACACAAATAAAAACGAATAAATCAATAAATAAGCTAATAAGCAACACGTTAACAAATTAATAAGTTACTGAAATAAACGAACGATTAAATATGTAAAAAATAAACAATCAAATACATTTAAGGAAAGAAGTAACCAAGCAAACATAAATACATAAAGAAATCAACAAGTAAGAAGTAAATAAACAGTCAAAGAAGGATAAAAGTAATAAAAAGGCGACAAATATAAAAGCAAATAAATAACCAATCTATAAGTATTAAATAAATAAGTAAAAAAGTTAAGAAAGAAGCCAAAGTAAACAAAGAAACTAACTAACTAACGAAAGAAAGAAAGATAGAAAGAAAGAAAGAAAGAAAGAAAGAAAGAAAAGATAAACGAACTAAACTAGAGAATAACATTTCTCATCCAGACTGGGTGAATGGTAAGGAGATATACAATACATGACAATGTCCAGTGTGGTCCGCTTGTTATAAGAAGATGAAGTAATATAGGCATCAGTTGAATTAGAAACACATTTACAAATTCCGAGTGACCTTCTAGCACATTCATGAGACTTTACTTGTGAATATAAACAAGGACATTACGAGCGAGGAGCGAGGAGTGGGGGACGCATAAAGAAGCAGACGCTGCAAAGCTTTCAGAATATCCGAAATATTTTAAAACCTCTTCTGTGTTGTTGCTACTGTAAGTAATTTCCTGAGAAGAAGGCTGCTATGCTAATTATATCATTAGAAGTCCGGCTCAGTTCGCGCTGCCAGTGACAGTGTCGGAGCAAATTAGTGAAACTTTTAACATCTTATTTGTCAATAGCAAGACGGGGCGGAGCGTCTTCACAAGAGGCCGTTCTCATTTGTTAAATATGACAGCAACTGGCTCTCATAATTACACTTCAAATAACAATTCGGGCACAAGTCACTTCTATTCCAACTCTCGGCGCTCTTCCTTTTTATTCCTTTACTGAGTCCAAAACAAAAACATGACCTCGCTAGTACAGAGGCATGAAAAATATTTAGATTAACATTACATATGTAGGTAGTTATGCCTCGTAGCGTTCAGTCTGCATAATCCTATATTTGCAAATAACACGGGTTTCACTTATTTCCTGCGCTTCACATCTTGAAATTATTAACATATGAGACTAACTACCGTCTTCGAGATCTTCCCCCTTTTTTCCTTACACTGACTGGTCACATCGATTATTCATTTGCTATACATGACCTGTTCACCTTCATTTGCCTCATATCACCTCAGCTTCGAACCCAGACCATACACACAGCTTCATCTGACGTATTCATTATCAACCTTTCCTGTATCACTTCATTGTCAAGACGGCGTACCATTGTTTGTATCGCCAACCACTCCCGTTAATTGTATGCCTGTTCCCTAAACCAAACCAAACCAAACCCACGGCACACACAGTCCTTTAAGGGCCTTGACCTGTCATGATGACTGCTGTCCAGCCAGATGGACGACATACATTGTATACAGGGTGTTTGAGGAGGAACAGTCAACATTTTTGGAGCCAGTAGTATGGACTGCTTTTAATTCGTGAAAACATGTCCAATGTGCAATGTTCGCATACGAAGGGTCTTACGAAAATATTGAAGACACAAAGGATTTGTTGGTGTATTTGGTGAAGCAAAATCTCTACATAATGTGCAACAGCTCGACACAGACGACCTATTGATATATTTATTGATGCACAAACCTACGTTCATTAGAACGGTTCAAAAATCTCACCACTGTCTTTAATGCATTTTTATGCTCTCTTGGTAACTGGATGTGTAGCTCATTCTCTTGGCGTTCTCATATGAGGGCAGAAATATACGATAAGCAAGTGACCAATTCGTGTAATGTGTTTACTTTTCTCTCCATACTTCGCTCTTCATCCATCCTCCATGACAAAATGAAATGGAAACGGTTTGTATGTGTTTAATTATTTCTGTAAGCTTGTTCTTATGTGTACTATACAAAGAGTGTAATTCCACACACATTGTAAATTGAACACATGTTTATATGACCTTTCTTACTCGAAATAGTCCATTCTACTGCCTCCCAACATATTTACTATTCCTCCTTGAAACACTGTGTCTATGTGATGACAATCTTAGGGCTCAAGTGACCGTGTTTGTTGTGTCTCCTCTGTTGATCTTATGAGGCTGAGTGAACTCCGTTACAATCCTCAGTTTAGGATTCAAAACCCTGTCAGGATTCCGATCCTTGGCCACCAGGTAATAGGTAGACACGTTATCCCTACATTACTTACAACTAATGAATACACCCAGGGACCAATAGATTACACTTCCTACTGGCCATGCCCACGTACCTGCTAATACTGAAGCTTTTCAACCCTTCCGCGTCTGCGAATGGACTCCAACTTCTGTATCTTAATTCGCTCCAGGTCTTCCGAATTTCCGTATATTGCTCATAAATTTCTTGAAATCAAAGTCAGTTATGATATAGTATATTATGCATCTAATACCTGTATTCTCCCAGGCTCAGACTAAATGTATAGCTCCAGGAAGGATACTTTGGTCAATATACTTGTGCTCTTAATGTGCATAATGTTTTAAATAGTTAACTGTGTTACTGTGTCTATATCGGTACGAGTATTTTAGGGTCTACTGGAGACTATGAGTGTACTGTCAAGAGCACGGAATCTTGCTGATGCATCTAGTTTCCCTTATCCAATCTTGGCATGACCTCCTTAACATTTGTCGGCCAGAACCAGTCTCTCGATGAGCCAGTCTCTTATTGGTCTGAAGTAAGCACCGTTCTGCCCGTTCTGTCTTTATTTTCATTATAACTTTGCTTCTAAATCTCTGTATTTTATAAAATAATGTTTTATATACCTGAACTGAATAGTATAGTACCGCTTTTGAATATTACACATGTATATGACTTACTGGCTTAAGGAATAAAGCTGTTCCAAATGATTTTTTGGTTTTATAGCCTAATTTGTGATTTTATCCCAAAGAAAAGCAGACACTGAGTATTTCGCACATTATAGAAGAGATTAGAATATTTATTTTCAACTAATTTTCTAGCAATCCACTGGGCATATAATTAAAGAAAAACACATATATATATATAGTAGCAGAAATGCTGGTCCGAGACAGAGTTTCCGATGTATAAAATACTACGCGCCAAGCGCTAATATCCTGCCGGCTGCAAGCAAGTCGGCTGCGAGCGACGTGGAGCTTGTGACGTCACATTCTGCAGAGCACGGTCAAGGCCAAATTACGTCAGCCGGGAGAACATTCCAAACATTCTATTATTAATAACTTTTATTTAGATTAACGTACGAGAAAATGAACAATGTCATCGTATGGGCCAATTTTTTATGATCATCATTTCCAAGTTTGAAAGAAATCCAACGAAGATTAAGGGCGATATTTAATGAAATTTCACGTGAACGCATTCACATAGCGCATACTCGGATAGGTGCCGAACATGTTGCAGATAGTGCGGGTGCTGCCGGAAGTGGAAAAGCTGCAAGAACTACGGGAACGTGTCCAGCTGATCACACACGGTACAGAGTTGAGTCCAAGATAATTTTCTCCGAAGATGCCGAGCACGTATTACTTCTAGCGGAGGAAATTTTCAACTCTTATTGTAAAAATGTTCAACGTTTCACACGAACGGTCCCTTCGCGTCACTCTCTAAGATGTACACTATTCCTTTTGACTTTTTAATCTCTTATCTCATATGTGTTCTCCTTAGGCATTATCTCTAGAACATGACAAGTTATAGTTAATTTCATATTATTTCATTTAGTCATGGAATATTTCAAGGTGCATTTATTTAGGAGTAAAATGAGAGACTGAATGTACTGCAAGTGGTAAAGAAAGTGTTAATTGAAGCCCTGTAATGGACACCAACGTTTCATTTCACATATAAACATTCCCTATGGATATCACGTCCCGTTCGTACAGTTGTGTACATATGTCCATACGCCCATTGCCCTCTGCATTTCCTCTCCTCAGGAGAGAGTAAAAACAATGATACGTTAGTTGTTGCTGTTTACAAAGGATACAGCCGCAATGTTGCAATTCAGAACACATAAAACACTAATCCCTCGAGAACGGTACAAGTTACAGCTAGACGTAACTTGCGACGTTTCAGTCCTCTCGCCAAGGTCTACTAACAGTCGTGTTTTCAGTGAGTTTTCCTCCACCCAGTATATCCTCCTACCCTCCGCATATACTGTAGTATTTTCCATTACTTAAATTAGAGTCAGTAAACGATATTCCTTACATGGGTAATGAATAGATGTTTCCTGACAATGTAAGTCTGCGGAGAAAATCTGACTTTCTGCCCAGCAACGAACACACTGTTTGTCGTAGATCCTCCACTTCTCTTGAAGAGGAAGAAATTCAGTTCACCTTTGGTATAAATCTACTTTATTTACCTCCACTGTTCTTATGTGAATACGGGTATAACTTGCTGCCCCTATATTTATTTTTAGCAATACTTAGAAATTTGTGTTTTCGTTTTGTTGAAATACAAACTTTACAAGAAGTTATTGTTTGGGTCATCGGTCCATAGACTGATTTGCGGCAGCTGTCCATGCCATCCTATCCCGTGCTAACCTTTTCATTCCTACGTAACTACTACGTCCTACATCTACTCTAATATGCTTGTCATATTCATACCTTGGTGTACCGCTACTCTTCTTACCGCCTACACTTCTCTTAAAAATTACTGAACTAGTCCTGGATGCTGTGGGGAGCCCTGTGCGACCCAGTGAAGCAGGCAGCCGAGCCGTAGGTGCGATCATAAAGGAGGGGTATCATTCGAGAGACTAGACTAATAGAAGTTGCATGGACGGCAGTGTAGATGATTGACTGATACGGTCTTGTAATAATATTTAACATAGCTTATCTAGGTACTGCAACACGGCTGAAAGCAGCGAGAAAGTAAAGCCGTAACTAACTCCCGAGGACATACAGCCCTCTCTGTGTGTATATATTATAAATGAATGATTTACTGATTATGGTTTCTTCTGGATAAAACATTCCAGAGGTAAAATAGTTCCCCATTCGGAATTATATTTTTTTTACAAGATGCTTTACGTCGCACCGACACGGATAGGTTTTATGGCGACGATGGGACACGAAAGAGCTAGGAGCGGGAAGGGAACGACCGTGGCCTTAATTAAGGTATAGCACCAGCATTTGCCTGGTGTGAAAATGGGAAACCACGGAAAACAATTTTAAGGGATGCCGACATTGGGGTTCGAACCCACTATCTCCATAATATTGGATACTGGCCGCACTTAAGCGACTGCAGCTATTGAGGTCGGTCATTCGGAAATCTGTGCGAGGACTACACCGATGGGCAATCGTCAGGAAGATGAATCCTGACATTCTGCGAGTCGTAGCGTGGAATGTTGGAAGTTTGAATCGTTGTGGTAGGGTATATTAGATAATCTGAAAAGTGAAATGGATAGACTAAAGTTAGATGCAGTTGGTAAAGTAATAATAATAATAATAATAATAATAATAATCGTATGGCCTCAGCTACCGTGTCCAGACATTTCAATTTGACGCCATCTGGCTGTCTGCTTGTCAATTTCGACGTTCCGTTTTACTCTAGGTCCCCACTAGATGGCAGACCGAGTAAACCGAAACTTTCTTGGGCGTCTATGGCTGAGATTTAATGAATTTTGTTGGGTAAACACCAAATGTGTCACCAGAGATCTTTTACATGCCGACATCGTACGACATGGAGTGTCGAATGGACTTTTTTCCGCCCTTCAAAAATCCAACTACCTCTGCCGGGTTTGAACCCGCTATCTTGGGATCCGGAGGCCGACACTCTACCGCTGCTCCACAGAGGCAGCTAGTTGGCAAAGTGAAGTACGTTGGCAGGAAGAGGAGGATTATTGGTCAGGCGATTAGAAAATATTCAACACAAAATCAAACAGGGAAAATGCAGGAGTTGGTTTAATAATGAATAAGATATAACAGCCTTAAATTTACATTTATTTAGCAAATTTTACTAAGGCTGTTGTAGAGTTCACGGGTAAAAGAAATTCGTTCCTAGAATCTGATAATGTTACATTTGTGCAATTTTCGTATTATTCTTAAGAAATTCACATTTTTCTGGTTGCTATTTTCACACCAAGCAAATGGCGGAGCTGTACCTTAATTAAGGCCACGGCCGCTTCCTTCCACTTCCTAGACCTTTCGTGTCCCATCGTCGCTATAAGACATATCTGTGTCGGTGCGACGTTAAGCAAATAGCAAAAAAATAAAAAGAATAAAAAAATAAATCCCACTCCTAGTCATTTCCCGTCCCATCGTCGCTGGAAGAGCTATTTATGTCGATGCGACGTAAACCCAACTGTAAAAAAAATAAAACATCTGGAGCTAATTTTCAAGTGAATGCCTTTGAAGATTTGTTTGTTGATGAAATATAGCCTATAAAGATTAGTTCTAATGTTCGGTTAGCCAGTCATGTGGTGTAGGAGTTGACTCGGGTTCAATTTCCGGTCAGTCCAAGGATTGTAAATCTGGACTGGGGGTGTAACGGGATTCACTTAGCCTCGTGAGACTAACCTAAGGGGTTGTCTGTTATGAGAGACAGCGGGCCCGGTCACGAAAGCCAAATAATGCCGTTAGGCTAAGCACGTGAAAATCCAATAAAAGCAGGAGATTATATCAGTAATCTTGGCCGGAGTACACCACGGGTTTATTCGTATTTTGCGATGTTCGGTTAGTAGAGATATTGATATTAAAAGTGCCCATGTGGGGTTGTACAGATCATTTCTTTTATCATTAAAAGTTTTCATACCGGGCGAGTTGGCGGTGCGGTTAGAGCGTGCTGCTGTGAGCTTGCATCCGGGAGATAGTGGGTTCGAATCCCACTGTGCGCAGCCCTGAAGATGGTTTTCTGTGGTTTCCCATTTTCACAGCAGACAAATTATGGGACTTAATTAAGGCCACCTAATTAAGGCCGCGGCTGCTTCCTTCCAACTCCTAGGCCTTTCCTATCCCATCGTCGCCATAAGACCTATCTGTGTCGGTGCAACGTAAAGCCACTAGCAAAAAAAAAAAAAAAAAAAAAGAAAAAAAAACCCGTTTTCATCGAGTCGTTCAATAAGCAAACTGAAGCATGGGTGCACAAGTACACAACATCTTACTTGATACAATGGACTATCATCTGAGAATTCACGAGGCTTTGTAGCAATGTTTGGTTGTAACTTACAGAGACAACCTTATGTACTGTAGTATGAGGCACTTCGAGCTTTGTGCACGAGTAAAGGCCCACCCCCACCCCAACATGCGAATCGATTCGGTGACCTTCCGGAAACAAGAGAAGAAGGCCGCCCCCTTCTAGCGCATCAGTCAGGGCTTAAGACATGCTTATAATTAATTAACTTGACGGCGCACAGTTTAACTCAGGGGTGTGGAAAATATCAGGAGGCAACCTGTGCCTGCTCTATGTGGGTGTCGAAAATAAAAATCAAGCTGAAAACATCATCCTTTATCAATTTAACATTAATTAGCCCCTCAAAACTTTTTTTCTATCCTGATAAACGGTCCCCAGACCTTTTAATTCAGAGGTCATCGTTACTCCTTACAGTTTAAGAAGCTGTTAAAGGAAGAATATACAAGTACTAGATCATTCCTGTTTTCGTCCTCTGTACAGAAATAGTGGAGTAATAGTATGCTTATCTTGATTGTAGAGTCGTTTGTTCCCTGTAACACGAACGCGTAGCCGCTGCGGCGAACACAATGAAGGCTCGCGCCGTGAGCAGCAGCTCGTGTGTTGGAGATGTGATATGTGTCTGAGTCCAATACGAGCGGACAATGTCTACACACCAGAAACTCGTTACTGTGTACGGTGATTTCGTGAAGGCTGTGCGGGAAGAATTCAAGCTTTGACAACATTGGAAAAGGGAGTTCAAGGTCAGCGATTTTTAGAGTGATGCTGAAGTCCAGGCCACCGTAAAGACAGCGTTTATGGGGCCTAAGTCCGAAATGTTTTGCAGAAACCTTCGATAAATTGGTGCAGTTGTGGTAAAAATGTGGCAACATAGGTAGAACTTGGGTGGATAAGCAGTGAAAGGTAGATTAATCGAGATATACAGAAGTTTCAAATTTATATGTTTCTACATATGCTGACCACACGACACCTCGTAATCTGCAATACTTCGGGCTGAACAACGGTCGCTTGGTAGGTCATGGCCCTTCGGGGCTGTTGCACCATGGGGTTTCGGTTTATGTATCTAAGTACAAAATTCTGTACCTTTCAAATTTTTGCCTCATACTGTAGTCCATTTTTATCTCGGATTTGATGTATGGGAGCCGATGAAGCTTCAGTTCAATTTTTATCTGTCTATCCGTTTGTTTGTTTGTTTGTTTGTTTGTTTGTTTGTTTGTTTGTTTGTTTGTTTGTTTGTTGGGAAAACGGCTGTACAGAATTCCTCGAAACTCAGTATTTATGTTCAGAGGTATCCGAAGTGCGCACTAGTCTGTATATCATTTGCTTAGTACAGTGGCGTAGCAATCTTAAGGGGTCCAAGACAGAAAATATCGAATTTATTCGACAATATTAGCTGTACCGCAATACTAGATGGAATGAGGAATATATGCGGAGATATTCGTGGATTATTATTATACTGGGTGGTCCGTAGTCCCTTGCGATTTAGTTTTATGCATCCCGCCGCTTTTACTGCAATTCTGAAGTACATCGGTCCCTCTCCCTAAAAAGGGGTAATGTAACGAGAGGCATGTTTACGGGCTAAAAACCAGCAGAAATCGTGAGCGCCAGTGCTATTTCATTAGGGGTACCACGAATGATCCCGTAAAACGAGCATATACATGAAGAACACGTACCTTACAACAGGAGGTGCGCACACAGACCAGAGGCAGGTGTTGTATAGGCTGGAGACTGCGCGCATAGCAAGCCTCGCAACAGCTCACTTGGTGGGGGCGAGGAGGGAGTTGTGACAGTGGACGGTGCTCGAAGGTTTGAATTCCACACAAGTATATTTTATTATTTTTATTTTCTTGCTAATCGCCTGGGATGTGGTAAGGTTGAATACTTCATAGCTTCCACAGACTGATTTGTTTATTTGATCCTGTAATGGGCCGTATGTATCTTGGCATAGCGTATTGCGCCGAGTTGGACGAAGATGAGGAGGCGATGGCCTGTGGCTAGGACACAGGCAGCCAATTAGCTACGTCGTACAGGTAGACCACAGGTAAGCCAAAGTGTGCCCTATTGGAATGATAATAACATGCTATGGCAGGTAGGTGCGTAGCTGCGCTAACTCCCCGAGGCAAGTCACAACACAGCACAATACAAAGCTTATTCACTGCCTCGTGATGTATTCCAGCGACGAGTATAAGGATACGTTACTTGTCTATGGAAAACTAGACAGAATGCATACCAAGCACAACGCCTGCATCAAGAACGCTATCCGGATAGACGACAAGCGACAGGCATGACATTTCGGATTGTGGAAAGACGTCTGCGGTCTACTGCGTCCCTGGGAAGGACATGACCTGTTCATATCATCTCGTGACGTGTGCTGCCGTGCTCACAATGAAGAGGTTGTGTTAGACGCTGTCCGGTCGAACGTCAGTACAATATGCACTTACACGAGGAGCTCCAAGGTCATGATTTCGAAACACGGATGGCGTTCTGTCAATGGAACCTACAGCATGTGGACATCGAGCCTGCCTTTTTGGCGACCATCGTATTTACGGATGAAGCGCGGTTCCACAACCGTTAACCGACATAATATGCATTACTGGAGAATGGATAATCCTTGTGTACGACATGCAGCTTTTCAGGTACAGTGGGGCGTTAACGTATGGTGTGGCATCGTGCGTGATCACCTCATTGTTCCCCATTTCTTTCAGGGAGCTCCGATGGAAGAACGCTATCTGCGGTTTCTCCAAAATGAATTACCACCGTTCTAGGAACATGTACCACTCCGTGACCGCTGCAAACATCACAGAGCTCCACCGCACGCGGCGGTGTTCGTCCGGAATCAACTCCATGCGACGTATCCTGATAGATGGATAGTAAGAGGAGGACCTGTTCCCTGGCCCGTCAGATCGACCAAACTTACGCCCTTGGATTTTTTTTCTGTGGGACCATGTAAAGAACTGGTGTATGCACATGAGCGTTAGACAGCTCATCACCGAGGCATGCCGATCCGTTACGCCAGAGATGTTGCAACGTGCCAGTCGGTCCTTATAACATCGCGCGCAGTTCTGTATCGACCACGAAGGTCGTCAGTTCGAGCAAATGTTTTCTAGCCTCTTCCAAACCAGCTGCATGCCATATGCCACCATACCAATGGCCCTTTTCGGGGCCAAATAAACACATCAGTCTTGCTATATCCCAGTCAACTGTTTTTATAAAAATAAAATGTTTGCGCGGGATTCGTACTACCGAGTCCCTGTCAAGTGAGCTATTGACAAGTCTGACGCAGTTTCCAGCCTATACAATGCCTGTTCCTGGTCTGTGTGTGCTCTTCCTGTTGTAAGGTACTTGTTCTTCATATATGTGCTTGTTTTACTGGTTCGTTAGAGGTACTACTCATAATGAATTAATAGTGGTGTTCACGATTCCTGCTGGTGTTTAGCCCATAACAGAAATCTCGTTATATTACCATGGTTTAGGGAGAGGGACGATGTATTTCAGATATTGTAGTAAACACGGTCCGCCTCTGTGGTGTAGTGGTTAGTGTAATCGCTGCCAACCCCGGAGGCCCGGGTTTGATTCCCGGCTCTGCCACGAAATTTGAAAAGCTGTACGAGAGCTGCAACAAGGTCCACTCAGCCTCGGGAGGTTAACTGAGTAGAGGGAGATTCGATTTCCTCCTCAGCCACCCTCGAAGTGGTTTACCGTGCTTTCCGTGGTTTCCCACTTCTCCAGGCAAATGCCGAGATGGTTTCTAACTTAAGGCCACGGCCGCTTTCTTCCATCTTCATTGTCTATCCTTTCCGATCTTCCCAACCCTTCCCCCCTCAAGACCGCTGTTCAGCATAGCAGGTGAGGCCGCCTGTGTGAAGTACTGATCATCCTCCCCAGTTGTATCCTACAGACCCAGGTCACTCCCCTTGAAGCTGTAGAGATTGTATCCTTCGCTAAATATGAGGGAAAAACCAACCAACCAACCAACCAACCAACCAACCAACCAACCAACCAACCAACCAACCAACCAACCAACCAACCAACCAACCAACCAACCAACCAACCAACCAACCAACCAACCAACCAACCAACCAACCAACCAACCAACCAACCAACCAACCAACCAACCAACCAACCAACCAACCAACCAACCAACCAACCAACCAACCAACCAACCAACCAACCAACCAACCAACCAACCAACCAACCAACCAACCAACCAACCAACCAACCAACCAACCAACCAACCAACCAACCAACCAACCAACCAACCAACCAACCAACCAACCAACCAACCAACCAACCAACCAACCAACCAACCAACCAACCAACCAACCAACCAACCAACCAACCAACCAACCAACCAACCAACCAACCAACCAACCAACCAACCAACCAACCAACCAACCAACCAACCAACCAACCAACCAACCAACCAACCAACCAACCAACCAACCAACCAACCAACCAACCAACCAACCAACCAACCAACCAACCAACCAACCAACCAACCAACCAACCAACCAACCAACCAACCAACCAACCAACCAACCAACCAACCAACCAACCAACCAACCAACCAACCAACCAACCAACCAACCAACCAACCAACCAACCAACCAACCAACCAACCAACCAACCAACCAACCAACCAACCAACCAACCAACCAACCAACCAACCAACCAACCAACCAACCAACCAACCAACCAACCAACCAACCAACCAACCAACCAACCAACCAACCAACCAACCAACCAACCAACCAACCAACCAACCAACCAACCAACCAACCAACCAACCAACCAACCAACCAACCAACCAACCAACCAACCAACCAACCAACCAACCAACCAACCAACCAACCAACCAACCAACCAACCAACCAACCAACCAACCAACCAACCAACCAACCAACCAACCAACCAACCAACCAACCAACCAACCAACCAACCAACCAACCAACCAACCAACCAACCAACCAACCAACCAACCAACCAACCAACCAACCAACCAACCAACCAACCAACCAACCAACCAACCAACCAACCAACCAACCAACCAACCAACCAACCAACCAACCAACCAACCAACCAACCAACCAACCAACCAACCAACCAACCAACCAACCAACCAACCAACCAACCAACCAACCAACCAACCAACCAACCAACCAACCAACCAACCAACCAACCAACCAACCAACCAACCAACCAACCAACCAACCAACCAACCAAAATCAAGCTAGAGCTCATTCTCTTGTACGAAACCTAGACGGAGTGGGAACCCTTTTTAGTACCATTTTAAGATTATGTTCATGATTTAGGTCTAACATTTTACCCAGCTGGTTCGTTGCGTACCACAGGACAGCACTTGAAGAACCAAGTACCAACGGTGGTATGCATACCACTGGTTGAAAACGCTCCTGGAGAGTGAGTTGATATCATGTGTCACGAGTAATATTACTTACTCAAGACTTTTGTCAGTATAAAGAGGACTCACTGATCATAGTAGGAGGCCCGAATCGCCAAACTGCTGCTCTCTAGTTGCTAACATGTCATGCCCAGTTATGGACAATAGAGGAGGTCTTTCACCAGTTGTCCCATCTACCAGTCACATGCCAGGTGATCAATCATCGAATGCAGTTAGCCCGAACGAACCGTCTCATTGATTTGCACGATACTCCTGTCTCAACATCTGACGACGTATTTGGGTGCCTTGGAGTGTACGTCACAGACATAGAACGCTGTTCCACGCACCGACATTTTATCAAGGTGAGCTGGTTCGAATATATGAGAACGTTGACTGTGAATAATCCTCCATTCGGAATCTATGGATAAGAAATCATGTTTGCAATCGCATTAAGAAACCTATTGGATTGTCGGGGCGTGAAGAGCGATTTCTATTCTGGAGATCAACACATGGCCAAGACAAATAAATACTTTATATGTAAAATGTGTCGGGGGATACAACTGGAAGGAGGACCAGTACCTCGACCAGGGCCTCACCTGCTATGCTGAACAGAGGCTTTTTTCGGGGGGATGGGAAGATTGGAAAGCATACACAAGGAAGGGGGAAGGAAGCGGCCATTGCCTTAAGTTAGGTACCAACCTGGCATTTGCCTGGAGGAGAAGTGAGGAACCACGGAAAACCACTTCCAGGATAGCTGAGGTGGGAATCAAACCCATCTCTACTCAGTCGATCTCCCGAGGCTCAGCGGACTCTGTTCCAGCCCTCGTACCACTTTTCAAATTTCGTGCCAGAGCATTGGAGATTCTAAAGCACCAAAAATGTTGTCCCAGTTGTGCCAGTGAATCTACCGGTACGAGGCTAGTGTATTTGAGCACCTTCAGATACCACCGGAGTGAACCAGGATCGAACCTCACAGCCTGCTCTCCACGATTATACGACGTGACTTATCTTGCCCAGAACACGGTGATGTATTTGACCTCGTGGAATTCTGAACATCGTGTCAGGAATTAATCTGATACTTATTTTTAGTGTAGGGCGCGTAAACGTAAGGGCCATGTACCTCTCCAGAAGTGGAAATATCGTTTCTAAATTTTGACTTCCTGATGGTGAATCGAACCCACTTCCTTCTATTTTTTCTTTTCTTGCTAGTTGCTTTACGTCGCACCGACACAGATAGGTCTTATGGCGACGATGGGAAAGGAAAGGCCTAGGAGTGGGAAGGAAGCGGCCGAGGCCTTAATTGAGGTACAACCCTATCATTCGCCTGGTGTGAAAATGGTAAACCACGGAAAACCATTTTCAGGGCTGCCGACAGTGGGGTTCGAACCTACTATCTCCCGAATACTGGATACTGGCCGCACTTAAGCGACTGCAGCTATCGAGCTCGGTAACCCACTTCCTTCTGGTCAACCGAGCATGCTTGTACCGTCACGGTTAGGCAGCTCGTGAAAATCGCTAAACATTGGGTGCAAAATAACTAATTAAAATACTTATGTTAAATAAGCTAATAACGAACTACTATACCATAAATTCTTGAAAAATGCCCTTCTCAGGCTACCTACTAATTCCAGTGTCAGTACGAGAAGTAGCTGCTGAAGAACAAGTCTCTTCAGGGAGTACCTACACTTTGGGGAAGTATGTGACGAAGCAGCACATTCCGGTCCTGTTAAAGTGATGCACTCTGTTTTGGAGACATTCTTTGCAATTAACAGAAAACACATTCACTAATGTAAGCTGCATTTTAAATTGATCAAGATGTAATTTTTGAATCATAAAAATTATATTAATTTAATAATTACAACGTTAGTTTTTATGTTAATTTAAACTTCATTTAATTATACTTTATGTTAATTTTAACTTACATTAAATTTACTTTTAATTTTACGTAGTTATAGTACACACTATTTTCAGTTTATGTAGGTGTATATTTATATGGTTTGGCATAATAGCAGGTGTCATAGCCTGTACATGTACAGAAAGGCATTGATAAATAATTTTACATTGGCACGATTAATTTCCGTGCTTGAACCTTCATTACAGGATGTGTGAACGATACATTCCGGAGCACACCAGAGCGCAAATTGAAAGACTCGCGATGGTGTTCAAAGAGACGCGCACCTCTGCGTGTAATTAAGAAGGGGAACCCCCGTGATGTGTCACACCCGGTGGGGTGAGCCTAGCCGTGTTTATATGAAATACTATGGTTATAGTAATGAGGCAGAATAAGGAAGGGTGTAATGATTTTACAACTTTCTTGATCATAATAGAAGTTACCTAAGAATAACTTCAAAACAGATACATTACCAGTAATTCATTTCTTTGTGGTGGGAACCATACAAGCCGAAATCATTAATAATTTGTAATTTTACTATGCACTTAAGATCTATATTAAAATATTAATTAATTGTCATCTAGAAAGTACCTATTTAGGCTATAAAGAACATAAGTTCGGTATACTTGCTGTAGGAAGCTGCAGTCCAGGACCTTTTCTTTTCTCGAGAGCAGTACACAGAAAGCTTAGATGGCCTTCATTTGAACCGAAATGGTACGTATAAGTTGAAAGGTTTGTTTAGAAGAATTAGAGAGTAATAGGGAGGTAAAATCAAGTAAATGGATTCGACTTTGGAGCAGTGATGAGAATATAGGTAGGTGGAAGTATTGTAAATAAAGGAAGAGAATTATGTAATTTAATATATAGGCTAGTTAGCAAATGTTGTAGTATGAGTTGAATCACGGCTAAAATGTGATACTGTATTATGATTTATCGTAGAGACAGGATGGGAACGGGAGGAGGGAGAGTATTCATACTGGTGAAAGAGGATTTTGTAAGCTACGAAAATGTTTAGGATGAGAAACATGAAATTTTAGACATAAGGGTCATCTCTAAAGTTAAGAGGTAACTTGATGTTTTTGGGATACACCGACCTGGAAAGGGTTGTGCTGACACTGATGCGGAATTATTTGATAAGATAATCAATCAGCTGTCCACAAAGAAACGTTATTACAGCGGGTGATCTCAGTTTACCAAATATTAACTAGGAGACTAGAGACCATGACCAACAAATGGTAAATAAGTTCATCTGAGAAGGACAGACAAATCAGGAAGCGACGGAACTAACTAGAGGGATAGAAAGTTAGGTTGTTAAGAATGAGTATAGAATGAGATAGAAGGAATTTACTGGGAAAGTGAATTTAGCAAAAATGGTCGACTAAGAATAGCATGATGGCAAACATAAATTGTCAGTCATATGGATTTTAGGGTAGAATGGAAGGGTATGTATAGGTAGGTACTAGAGGGCAGAAATAGGTTCCAGAAAGGACATTCCAGGGATCATTAATGAAGAAGGGGAGTATATAAGTGAGGACTTAAAGAAGGCAGAAGTATTGTTAGCAGTATGTAAAGAAAGCTGGATATAAGGGAAATATTCAGGTAGAGGAGATTACAAATATTGAAATTCACCTAAGTTATTTACGGAAAGATTCAAACGTTGAAAGCTAGAAAAAAAGCTGGGATTGATACGATTTTTAAAGCCAGTGGGTTGGGATATACGGTAGTACCGTATATATATTATAAATAACGCTGTAGGAGGTCCGCTGTCTGTAATTTCGTTTGTTTTGCCAATTTTTCAGATATTTATCCGGTTTAGGTCAACTCAAGACCAAATCGGTGGTTTTTATTTTTCGTGTCTGTTTGTCTGTTTATTCCACCATCACGGCGAAACGGCTGGATAGATCTCAACCAAACTTCATATTTAGATTATACTCATTCCGAAGAAGGTTTAGATATGCATATCATATTAAAATCATTGAATAGACGGGAGGTTTCTAGGAAAACCCGAAAGGTTTTCCTCCATTTTCTCTTATACTATTGATTTTCTGTAAACTCAGTGGACCGTATGTGAAACGCATCTTCATTATAAACAACTTTCGTTGTGTTCATAATTTACCTTACTCTTCAAATGACGGAGAAATTTACTATTTTCTGCGGGTATCATGCTCTGCATTGAGTGACCGACAGACCGACAACGAACCTACAGGTTACCATGGCAACGTCTCTGACTGCTTGCCAGCGGGGAAGTAACGTATTGCCGTTTTCCTCATCATGCCTTTAAATTCGTGGTTGTTCCTTGGGTAGAAGGCAAGAGAGGCGTCAATCGGCTATTCTGCGGGATATTGGCGGAATATCATTGGAGGTTATAACCGTCCTCGAATAGCTCAAGTAATAACACCATTAGTCAACTTATCTGTTTACCTAAGAATCCCTGCGCCTAAATTTCTCTTCTGTTACCGCTTTCTTATATCCATAACTCACACCAGCATAATTTATTGAGGGGCATTTGATTTTCCAATACATCCACTTGGTATTTACATATTTGTCGTCATCCGGCTATCCTCAGTTATAATCCATTTTCTATTAATGTCAGCTTTCTTAGATGTATTATTTTGCTTCCTTAATAACTCCGTATGTATGCGAGTGCTAATCCCGAAAGCTGGACACTCTTTTCTTTGAGGAAATATTCTAAGCTATGCAAATGTATAACTTTTGGCCCCGGGAAATATCGAAATATGGATGCAATTTTAACGACGGTGCAGACCTTCGTTTTGGGATAATTGGTGGCTAATCGGTAAGTCGTATCACAAATCAGAAAGCACAATCGCCTTTCATTTTGGAGAGATCTACAACTTTGGTCCTATGACGTTTTGTCGTATTTCTATCCCGTATACGTTAAATAGAGCTGTATTTCTCGATTTCAAGTTAATTTTGTACTTTTACACGTATATGTTATCATTTGGCACACTTATAGAAAAGATAGAATCGTGACATTCGCCTCGCACATTAACATGACCAGTGGCCATGTGATAGCCAAATTTTATAATTCTATCTGTCACATGAGTATCAAAAATATAAAGTAGTATGTGAAAACTGTACAACATTTCACCCCATTCAATGACTCTAACTCAATCAAACCATAAATATCGGAGATTCGAGAAGACGTCATGGGACCAGCCATGTAAAACACTGAACGAGGCGTCTGATGGTGAAGTCCGTTTGTAGATATGTCGTACACTTTGAAAGCAGTAACTCTCGAAATAAAGGTCTGCACTGCTAGACGTGTCCATGCTTATCTATATAAATAAAGTTGTAGCGGGTCCGCTGTCTGTAATTTCGTATATTTTGCCAATTTTTCAGATATTTATCCGTTTTAGGTCAACTCAGGAACGAATCGGTGGTTTTTATTTTTCGTGTCTGTCTGTTTGTCTGTTTGTTCCACCATCACAGCGAAACGGCTGGATAGATCTCAACCAAACGTCATATTTAGTGTTGTAACGGACTCTTCACTTCATCGGCAACTACTGTTATGAAATTCGCCACGCACATAACCTCTTTTCTATGATTAGTATGGACTTACCCTCATCATGATATAAACTGCATTTTTTCTCCAACTGGAACTTGCATACTTCTGTGAACTTGCATACTTCATACTTTGCATGAACTCTACTCTATTCATCTTCACCATGTTCGATAAACTAACTTCCTTTTTGCCGGCTGACGTCACGTGATCGCCTGGTTTATTCGCGCATGCTTCACTAATCTCTGGAATCTTCCAGATATATTTCTCATTCTACTCCACACTATAAATACCTGGCCTCCTCTGGAAATATTGAGATGGACTTAGGCCTGTGTGGAGGGAGCAACATCCTACGTCAACTTCGTCCTTAATTACATGTGCCCAGAAGTCTTCATTTGCGGGCAGTTCAATTTGCTTCATGATGAGGTATGACAAACTGATTTCTTTACTGTAAATATTTTCAATTGCATTGGGACAGACTTTCCCTGCAAAATTAAACTGGGAGCATGGCATTTCCAGGCCGAAATTTCACTTGCCCCTTTTGTATTTAAAACTTTTCATTGACGACCTTCGTAACAACTTTCTTTTGAAGTGTGAGTGTGGTGTATTGGCAACTGTGCGACTTCTACTGTACACACACTTCTATTCGTTCAGTGCTTCGGGATATTGTGAAACTGGTTTAATGGAACTACATTGTGATTATTCGGCTGTAGAACTACGTTACCTAGTGTTAATCTGTGTGATAACGGAAGTGGTGGTGACCTGCATATAGTATTTGCATTTTGCTCAGATAATTTTTCAGCTGGTATACTTGAATTTGCTAACTGAACATCTCCCCTTTCTTGTCGTTCTGGGTTTCTCTTTTTATTGCAGTATTCATCCTTTCCTTGTTTGTCCCTTTCCTTTCCTGCGGCATTTTCTCTTTTTCCTTTCTTTCTCTTGGATATCTTATCTCTTTTTTTATATAATGAATTTGTAATCCGTGTAAGTGGTTGGGAAAATTTTATATTTGTATAGTCCTCCTTTCATGTAAATTGTCAGAGGTTTGATTTATTATTTCTATATGTATATTGTGACCGTATAGTCACATAAATAATTATTTCGAATTATATAACTAAGAAAGTAGTAGGCTTGTAGCTTCCTTTGTGTGGATGCTGGCAGTAGCGTCATATTGCATAACACTTCGCGACATAGAGGCGCCTAGAGCTCCCAGGGGGTGGCTCAGAAAAACTCCCGAACTGCGCGCGTATCATGGAAAAAGGGGAAGAAGAATACAATTTTGCTGACTCCATATTGAAAACAAACGCCAACGCACAGCGATGCCAAAGCGATGGGGTGATTTCAGGGGTATTTTCAGCTCAATTAAGGCTAAACTAACCAGAAAACATACGTCAGAGTAATAAGAGGAATATTGGATGAATGGCAAAATTGAAAATCAAGGTAGAATAATCTCACCTACGAAAATGCACCTTCATAAGATTACGTAACCACCACGGCGTACCCACGCCTACAGTGTCGCCAAATACTATTAGCGAATGCTACCCCCACGCCGATTGTATTGGAATTAATTACTACAAATCCACCGATCATCCTGAGTTCCGCATCACATCTGGTATTTCGGAGTAGTTGGCCACACAAGTTGCCGCATCGCTGGGATTCGTAAGCCTTGTGGATCTGGAAAACTGAAATGTGTAGGAGGGAGATGTCTCCCAAGCATTCCCCACCCTAGGGAGCCCTTATATTTGCCTGCACATATGAGGGTGAGACCAGTCTTCGAGGAGTCTACGAGGTGACCACACGGCCGATTTTTGGTCTGATTTCCCTCTCTTTGTGTGTAAATTTTCAGTGAGCGGGAGTGTGAAAAGTTGGATTTCAGTGCGAATCTGCAGTAAAAATCTGAACTGTGTAAACATGATGTGCGCATCTATAATTTGATCACGGTGCGACACGAAGGATCGTGAGTGACATAAATTCGCACCGAGAACGGTGAAATAATGAATTGCCGTCTGTCGAACGTGGAACATTATTTTTCAATCGGTACCCCGTAGTGGAGGCAGAGAGCTTCTTAATTATAATCTATGTTAGAAACTGTGTAATCGGCAGGCGAGTGAGTAGTGATAGTACGAAGAATTAGTGGTTATCACATAAACAAAATTGTATCAATGTTTATCGTGCTTCAGAACAGCGTAATCTGAGGAGCGCGCTGAACAAAGCAGACAAGACAGGGTTGAGAATAAACATAAGTAGCCCACCTTAGAGTAATGCGGGAGGTTAAACTGTTCCGGTAATGAAACTGTGAGCTCGGAATTGCATATGACAGATTAGGATAGACTAGCTGCGTCCTGTGCCAGGATATCGTAGACATTCATAACTTTCTTTCTGGTGAGAAGAAAGGAAAATTTGCCTGTAACGTGAGTGGAGGAAGTTTTGTGAAAACAGTGTAAACAGTGTCATTTCAGTGTTCAAACCCCAACGCTATGGATTATTCCAGGAGCATCATGGAACGTCCTGAACCAGCGATCTCCCACTTCAACAGGATGGGCTAGGACATTCAAGGGAGCCCTCTTTCTGGGCTCGAACAACGTACGATGGACAACGGACCAGCACTGTTGAGTACACAATTATGATCTTATGATATTGATATTCCCTGTAGATAAATCATATCAGAATATAGGAATAGCATGGGATGATTTTATATTGAATAATTAAAGTAGTAAGATTAGAGTGGTCGGAATTTTTTTATTTTTATTTTAACCTTTTAAAGTTGTTTGGGAAGGAAACAAATTAGGAATAGAGTAGGATTTTCCCATTTAGTTGTCTTTATTGCATGAGCATGGTCGTATCCTTGTTTTATGAGTACTGTCAGAGGAGACGGGGGAAAAGGCTAATTAATTTCGTTGAGGGAATAAAGGAGCCTTCGTTCATGGAGAGATATATGAAAGAAGTCAGGTTAAGATGACGCAAGAATCTTTGCCATATATCCTGTGAACCAGATAAAGTTGGATAGATGAAGTACTCGATTTAATTCAAAGTAGTTGTATTTTATGCATGATAACTTAAGGCGTTGCTGCATAATATGTGTGTGACGAGTCATGGCACCGAGGTACAAATGTCCACCCCCACCAACACTAGCTAGGGCCCCTGTTAAAGAAATTTTTTTGTGATTGCTTAAATACCTTTTTGTTAGTTCATTTTATTTCATTTAAATTAATCAGTTTGGTCGGATAATTTTATGCCGATCTATTAAAGAATTATAACTTCATGTCAGGTACATAGTCCGTATTATTATTATTATTATTATTGTGATTATTATGACTATTGTTATTAGTAAATTCTGTGAGATTATTAAACTCTAGTTTGCTAGCCCGTGGATTGTGGTAGTTTTACTATGAGAGGCACGAGGATGGAACTCCGGACTCCTATAAGAGAGAGAGAGAGAGAGAGAGAGAGAGAGAGAGAGAGAGAGAGAGAGAGAGAGAGAGAGAGAGAGAGTAAAATCATGTAACGGCCCAAAAGTTGAGAGATTGGTCCGATGAAGAATACCTGAGCGGGTTAGAGCATAATTCTATGCACCTGTTTTTATTTGTTATTTTTGTTCGCGTGAATAAATTGGCCCACTGAATAGGCTTTTGTAAAAGCACTAATGTTGGGTTTAAAAAAAAGTATGTGGCCGGTGTGCCGGCGGTTGACAAGGAAATTTATGGCATCCCACCCCGGGAGGGTCGGAGCTCGCGTGTGTCAAACTAGGCCTTCTAAAAGGCAAATGTATGGCCGTCTTTCTCAAGGAAGTGTTTTTCCTCGAACCCTCTTGTGCTCTGCTAGTAAATGTTTTTTTTTGTTAATCGATTACCACATTCTAATCAGGCTAAGTTGGGTGAATGCAGTAACACTTAGTTCATACACATGTAGAAGCGATAGATAGGGTCTTGATTTTTCAGGTTCCCCGACTCGAGAGACCTGTTGGTCTCCCGTTCGTACCTCGAACATGACAAAAGGGAGTCAGTCACACAAACGACGGCTAATGGTAAACCAGATGCAGTTACCATGTATGCGAAATGTTATAATATGTGTTTTCTCTTCCTGGTGTGATAACAGTGTAAATAGGATGTTGTTTTGATGCTAATTGATTTGTTTAATTGAGACTTCGTGAAAAATCCTTTGGTAGTTCGTTTGAGTGGAGGGTTCAGGCCCTATGATGTGTATAGTTAGTCCTCAAATGAGGTGATTAGCAGTAACTAGAATTGTGTGCATTTCATGTTTTTGCGAGAGGTTGTAACACCGTGAAGTTATTTATCATTTTATGATTTTTTTAATTTCTTTAAATATTATATTTCTCGTGTTATGTTCGATGTAGGTGGCCACTCTAATCTTAGAGTAAATTAGTGTAACTTGCTGTGTTTTAAATATGTAATTTGGGAATTAATCCCGGGAATATTTATATCCGTAAGGTCATAGTTTTCTTATAATTTTTTTTTGTAAAAAGTTTGGTTCATTATAATAGTGTTTACCGTACTCAGCAGGTAAAATAATCGTGTCCGTAGATTCGAAACCAAGTTTATCAACCAAGAGTGTAGTAAACGCAACTCAAATTTCTCCGAGTTGTTCGAAGCTGTATGTGAACACCCAGGTGCTTGATCTGAATAGGTGATTGTTTTGTGTTCTAATATCCAACAGCGTAATGTCAATAGACCACATAAAGACTATTAATGATGTGGATCTTATTTTCACTTGGGTGATAGCCCGGACATGGTTGTCCGTTGATGAAATTCAATGGATGTATTTTAACTATGATGTTCAAGGTTGTAGATTGTAAATATGTTCAACGGGAGTGAATTAAATATTCAGAAAATGTATTCGTGCCTAATTGTTGCCGATAATTAGCATCCAGAACCTCTTCCGTTCATGTTATGCCTTTAAGTTATTGTAGATATTTTAGTTTTATCGCCGCGGACGGTCTGCGACTCTGAGTAGCCGGGGGTTCAGATCTTAGGAACGGGAGAGTTAGCAGCGACCTTGCTGCGCCGCAGGGCGGTGACCCCTCATGTGAGTGGATTACTTATTCAATCCCAATGAGAGGGAATCGTCACAGGCCGAAAAGGTCCCTTGACCATCGCCTTCCGTGGAGCATGGTGCCGTGTGTTCATGACCCGACAGGGTCACCTCTTTGTTGGCACAGGGTACCATGAGCTATGGGGGATGGTGGGAAAGGTCCCAATATATATATTTCTAAATTTTATATTGGTTTCTGATCTATTTTCACTTATCATGTCCTTTATTACTCCTTACATTTTTCTTTAACTTTCCAGGTTATGTAGCATCCTTTCCTTTGCCCAATATCTTGTTACTCAGCAATGCTTGTTGGAGATTTCTAAGACCACGGCCTCCATTCTTAATTTGATAGTTACTTCATTGCATAAATCTTACTACTTGAGGGAAACTATTCTTAGATTTTCCCTTAGCACTATTATACATAATGTATGTATATTACTCCCATGGGCCCCGTTACACATGAGGCAGAGTATATATCGCAGCATAAACTCGAATTGTGTAGTCCATTACTACTTTAAATCTCCACTTTGTTACGGCCTTAGTTGCTTAATATTTTTTTCTTTTCTTTTTTTCTTGGGTGGTTTAGTATTTCACCTCGCTAGACTTTGCCTTTCTTTTTCTCCTCTTTTTCAACATGGCTTATTTCTCCGACAATTTTTCTCCCTACGCTTCCGATAATTCTGATATTTCGTTTGATCCTCATTTCAATTCTTCTGATCCCAATCCTTTTACTAATCTGTCTTATAACCCTTTTGTTACTTCTACATTTTGTACTTTTACTACGACAGTTTCTTCCAGTGCAGGCTCTGAATCTCTACCACCCCCACTTCCACCTAACACCCCTCTCTATCCTGATCTTTCTCTTTTTACTGCTGAGTCGAAACCTCCACTTAACCAGGCACCTCCGCCTTCTGTCGACAAAACTCAATCAGCACAGCACTACACTCCTGATTTGCGAACTCCACCACCATCTCCTTCTCAGCAATATTTTTATGACTCTCCATATCATCACAACCCCTCTTCACATCAACCACTTAATTTCCATATTCTCACTAAATGTCTTGACCAGGTACCCGTCATTCAGTCTACTGATCCTGATACTTTGACACAATGGCTTTTTCAGTTCGCAAATTTCTACAAACTGACTTAGCTCCGTTTTCCCAATTGCTTTCATTGCTTTACCCAAAAACATCTGGTCATCTTAGTAACTTTTGGCTTCAATATATGAAGTCCTCTCACGACTGGGCTCATTTTCGTTCAGTTTTACTCACTAATTTTTAACCTTATGAGATCCGACAACAACTCGGTAACAAGTATATCAGACGTCATCAACGTCCCGATGAATCGGCTTATGATTATCTTGACTCCATCATCGGCTATTCTGACGTGTTAGCTATTGCTCAACATCCCCAGGAAATCATTTCTCTTATTCGATTTTATGCCTCTCCAGCCTTCCGTTGAATCATTAATCCCTTTTCGCCACCCACTACTGTTCCTCAGCTTTACAGTATTGCTCAACTAGATGTTCTAAATGCCCATAGTAACTTTTCTTATTATTCTTCCACTCCACCTCCCCAGTTCAACATTTCAACAATTCGCACGCCTTCTACCACTCGTCTACCTTCTCAGGGTAATACCTCTCGTTTCCGTTGTTATCGGTGTCAGGCTATAGGGCACTTAGCGCGCGATTGTACCAATTTTACCTTGGGAAACTTCACTTCCCGTCGTCAGTAGGCAGCTCACGACCTCATGGGCAAAATCTGCCTCATGTTTCTTCAGCATTCTCTTCTGGTATTCAATCACAGTCCTATACTCTTGTACAGTTACATAACACTCCCTCCTTAGCCTTATTAGATTCTGGTTCTGCGATTTCCCTAATCAGTTTCTCTTTTTTCCAGCAACTTTTACAAACACATCCGCATCTTCAATTATGCCCTTCTACCCTCAAATGTTTCTCCATATCTCAACACTCTCTTGAAATCGTGGGTCAACTAAAACTCTGTGTTAAAATTTCCAAATTTTCTTGGCCATTTGAATTTCAAGTGGTTAGCAATTGCTCACTCCCTGTCATACTCGGTTATGATTTTTTTGATCATACTGGCCTTATTTATAATACTGCTATGGCTTCTATCTCATTTTTTTCAACCCACAGGTTCAAATTCCTTTGGTGGACCCCCTCGATTTCCCTATGAACCACGTCTTCAGTCATCAGTATATTTATGCCACTGCTCCCCAACTAGATGCAATTGATGCCTTAAAATCTCAATTCCCTGATGTTATCACTGATAAACTAGGCTCTGTGGTTACTTATCAGGCTCACATTGATTTAATTGATCAAACTCCTGTTCGTTCACCTCCTTACCATCTCAGCCCTCCTCGGATGGACAAAATGGATGACATTATTCACAAAATGCTTCAGGATGGTACCATTGTTCCGTCCTCTTCCAATTACGCATCCCCGGCATTTCTTGTCGACAAGCCTGATGGTTCTTCGCGCCTGGTAGTTGATTACCGTAAATTAAACTCCAAAATCCTCTATGATTCCTATCCTATTCCTAAAATGCAAAACGCTTTCCACTTTTTTCTAAAGCTAAATATATTTCTCTTTTAGATCTCAATTCTGCTTACTACCAAATCCCGTTGGACTCTCGGAGCAGTCGGCTTACTGCTTTCATCACCCCAAATGGCCTTTTTCAGTACACAAAAGTTCATTTTGGATTGAACTTGGGGTCACAAATCATGCAGAGATTAGTAGATTCTTTATTCTCAGATTTCAAGTACAAATTTCTCTATCCTTATATTGATGACCTTTTAATCTTTAGCTCAGATTTTGAGTCCCACATGTCTCATCTACACCAAGTTCTTTCCAGATTACGTTCTATTGGTCTGACAGTTAACCCCTCTAAAATTTCCCTAGCTCAAACTATAAAGTTCTTAGGTCACATTGTGTCATCTCAGGGAGTAGCCGTCGATCCCGAACGTACTTCTGCTATCTCTAATATTCCACCTCCCAAAAATCTCAAACAAACACGCACCTTTTTAGGCCTGGTTTCTTTCTATCACCGGTTCATCCCTAACTTTTCCCACATTGCTGAGCCTCTCAATTATCTGAAACGTAAAAATGTTCCGTTTACCTGGACTCAATCTCAACAGGATGCCTTTCTTCAGCTTAAATCTCTTTTGATGCATGCTCCCATTCTTCAATTTCCTGATTTCTCCCTACCTTTTGAAATACATACTGATGCATCTAATCTTGCTGTTGCTGGTGTCTTAACTCAGGTTGTTAATGATGTTCCTTTACCTATCGCCTATTTCAGTCGACTTCTTTCTCCTACTGAAAGGAAATATTCTATCTTTGAACGTGAAGCCCTGGCCTTATTAATTACTATTGAACACTTTGCTGAATATTTGGAGTATAAAGAATTCCTTGTAAAGACTGATAATCAGGCTCTCTCATGGTTGTTGCACAATGCACCTAAGATTGGTAGAACTGGCCGATGGCTCATGCGATTGTCCAGATTTAAGTTCTCCCTTAAGTTCATTTCTAGCACTGAAAATTCTGTAGCGGACGCTCTTAGTCGTTTATTTGACACTTCTGCTCCTCAGCCTAGTACCACTGATGATTTATCCCTGAATGTTTCTATGTTGCCTTCACCTTCCTCTGTTAATGCTGTTTTTTCCTTAACAGATTTTCCCCTTTCATTTCAATCTTGTCAGTCGCATCAGCTCACCGATCAGTTCTGCATCCAACTCAAACAATCTTTATCTAACCCCTCTTATCAGGGTCCGTTTACTATTTTTAAAGACCCCTTGGTCTACAAACCCACCAAGAAAGCTTCTCCTAAAGTGGTGCTTCCACAGGCTCTTCAACCCATGATTTTGCAATATTATCATTTCTCCCCTGTCGGTGGGCATATAGGCATCACCAAAACGTGCAACCGTATAGCCTCTCTTTTCTTTTGGCCTCAAATGCGTAAGTCTATTCGCAACTTTGTTCAAACTTGTGAATTGTGTCAAAAATCTAAACCTTTAAACATAAAGTCTGCTGGTCTTCATTCTGCCCTTCCACCTACTCACCCTGCCCAAACCTTTTTCATTGATCTAGTTGGACCTATTGTTCGGTCTTCTCGTGGCAACTTGTATATTTTCACCCTGTTGGATGCATTTTCCAAATTTCTAGTCCTCCGACCCTTACGCAAAATTTCTACCAAGATTATAATCAATTTACTCACTGAACAAATTTTTCCTATTAACGGTTTGGCTGCTAATATTGTTTCTGATAATGCTTCTATTTTCACTTCCGATGTCTTTTTAATATGTGTTTTCAACTGGGTATCAAACGTATTTTGACTTCTCCCTACCATCCTCAGTCCAACACCGTGGAAAGGTACCACCGTAATCTCAAAGTTGCTTTATCTATATTTCATAGTTCTCTTCAGAAAGACTGGGATTCTTATCTTTCCTCTTTGGCGTTGGCCTTTAATTCCAGCATCAATAGTTCTACTGCTCAAACTCCGGCTAAGCTCTTTCTTGGTCGAGATCTTCAAACTCCTCTTTCCCTAAATTGGGATTTACACAAACTTTTTGAATCTTCTGATCAGCCATCCTCTTCATCACTCTGGAAAGACGCCTTTGATCAATTGCTAAAAGCTCAACAAGTGCAAAAAGAAGTTTATAATCCTCGTCATAAGCCATCAAACTTTAAAATTGGCGATTTAGTCCTCGTTGCTAATCATCCGCACAGCTCGGCAAACAATGCCACCTCTGCTAAACTTGTTCTTCGATGGCTTGATCCATACCGTATTTTGTCTTTCCCTACCCCTGTCACTGTATTTTTGCAATCTACTACTGATTTGTTAGACACTAAGAAACTTCATCTGAGTCAGCTCAAGCGATTTCATCCTTCTTGAACTTTCACATCTTGCTTTCCTTTGCCCTGTGTTTTCCTTCTCTTGTTATTACCTCTTCTTTCTAAATTTTCTCTCTCTCTTTTCTGCTTCTAGTCTGGAAATGTCTACTGCTCCCAGTGTTATTTTTCTTTGTTTTTTTCTTATTCTTTGTTGTTTGTCTACCTCATCACTTCCTTTTTTTGCTTTTTTCTCCCTTTATGGATTTTTTTTCTTTCTCCCCCTCCACACAGGTCTCTCCAGTCTCCCTCCCAGCCCAGTCGGCACAGGTTGTAATGGGAGTGTAAATATGCTTCCCAACCATTTTCTTTTTCTCTTTTAAAATTGTTCTTCGTTTTCATTGTCGTTTGTGATATTTACATTTATATATATATATATATGTATATGTATATGTTTCTATTCATAACTACTCTCCTCTCCTTACTTTCTCCCCTTGCTAACGCGTTAGCCCTTTCCTCTTTCTCCTTCTTCCCCTACCTCTGTGTGTTTTCCTATTTTTCTGACTAGGCATGTTCTTTGTGTTTGGATATTTTTGCTGCCGCCTTTTGTTTTGTTTTGCAGTACTTTTCCTCTTTGATATACCGTTGCGGCTGCCGTCGACCCCCGCTCCAGCTTTTGGAAGGGCCCCCCATCGCTGTTCCTGGGGCCGTCTCGCCGTCGCCATTCAACTGTATCTTCGGCTTTTCGTCTCCTACCAGCAATCTTCACTCTTCAATCATATCAACTACTTCAACTTCAACTACAACTACAGCAACTACCAAACAAAAACAAAAAAAATCCTTTGGATTTTTTTCTGGTGCCCGGCGGATAATGTAACGGACTCTTATCTTCATCGGCAACTACTGTTATGAAATTCGCCACGCCCATAACCTCTTTTCTACGATTAGTATGGATTTACCCCCATCATGATATAAACTGCATTTTTTCTCCAACTGGAACTTGCATACTTCTGTGAACTTGCATACTTCATACTTTGCATGAACTCTACTCTATTCATCTTCACCATGTTCGATAAACTAACTTCCTTTTTGCCGGCTGACGTCACGTGATCGCCTGGTTTATTCGCGCATGCTTCACTAATCTCTGGAATCTTCCAGATATATTTCTCATTCTACTCCACACTATAAATACCTGGCCTCCTCTGGAAATATTGAGATGGACTTAGGCCTGTGTGGAGGGAGCAACATCCTACGTCAACTTCGTCCTTAATTACATGTGCCCAGAAGTCTTCATTTGCGGGCAGTTCAATTTGCTTCATGATGAGGTATGACAAACTGATTTCTTTACTGTAAATATTTTCAATTGCATTGGGACAGACTTTCCCTGCAAAATTAAACTGGGAGCATGGCATTTCCAGGCCGAAATTTCACTTGCCCCTTTTGTATTTAAAACTTTTCATTGACGACCTTCGTAACAACTTTCTTTTGAAGTGTGAGTGTGGTGTATTGGCAACTGTGCGACTTCTACTGTACACACACTTCTATTCGTTCAGTGCTTCGGGATATTGTGAAACTGGTTTAATGGAACTACATTGTGATTATTCGGCTGTAGAACTACGTTACCTAGTGTTAATCTGTGTGATAACGGAAGTGGTGGTGACCTGCATATAGTATTTGCATTTTGCTCAGATAATTTTTCAGCTGGTATACTTGAATTTGCTAACTGAACATCTCCCCTTTCTTGTCGTTCTGGGTTTCTCTTTTTATTGCAGTATTCATCCTTTCCTTGTTTGTCCCTTTCCTTTCCTGCGGCATTTTCTCTTTTTCCTTTCTTTCTCTTGGATATCTTATCTCTTTTTTTATATAATGAATTTGTAATCCGTGTAAGTGGTTGGGAAAATTTTATATTTGTATAGTCCTCCTTTCATGTAAATTGTCAGAGGTTTGATTTATTATTTCTATATATATATATATATATTTCTAAATTTTATATTGGTTTCTAATCTATTTTCACTTATCATGTCCCTTATTCCTCCTTACATTTTTCTTTATTTTTCCAGGTTATGTAGCATCCTTTCCTTTGCCCAATATCTTGTTACTCAGCAATGCTTGTTGGAGATTTCTAAGACCACGGCCTCCATTCTTAATTTGATAGTTACTTCATTGCATAAATCTTACTACTTGAGGGAAACTATTCTTAGATTTTCTCTTAGCACTATTATACATAATGTATGTATATTACTCCCATGGGCCCCGTTACAGTGTGTACTCATCCCGGCGACTGTTTTGATTTTCATATCGTTTTAAATCTTTGAATAGACGGGGGATTATAGGAAAACTAGGACGGTTTTGCTCCATTTTCTCTTATACGATTGATTTTCTGTAAACTCCGTGAACTTTATGTGAAACGCCCCTTCATTATAAACAACTTTTGTCATGTGCAAAATTTACCTTACTCTTCAAATGACGGAGAAATTTACTTTCTTCTGCGGGTATCATGCTCTGCATTGAGTGACCGACAGACAGAAAACGAACCTACAGGTTACCATGGCAACGTCTCTGAAGCATGCCACCAGGGAAGTAACGTATTTCCATTTTCGTCATCATTCCTGTAAATTCGTGGTTGTTCCTTGAGTAGAAAGCAAGAGAGGCGTCAATCGGACATTCTGCGGGATATTGGGGGATTATCGTGGAGGTTATAACCGTCCTCGAATAGCTTAAGTAATAACACCACTAGTCATCTTCTTATCTGTTTACCTAAGAATCCCTGCGCCTAAATTTCTCCTCTGTTACCGCTTTCTTATATCCATATCTCATACCAGCATAATTTATTGAGGGGCATTTGATTTTCCCCCAATCGCTATTTGCTTTACGTCGCACCGACACAGATAGGTCTTATGGCGACGATATTTGATTTTCCAATACATTCACTTAGAATTTACATATTTGTACTCATCCCGCTGTCCTCAGTTATAATCCTATTTTCTGTTAATTTCAACTTTCTCAACTGTGTTACTTTCTTCCGTAATTACTCCGTATGTATGCGAGTGCTAATCCCGAAAGCTGGACAATCTTTTCTTGGAGGTAATACATCTTCCAGGCCGTGCAAATGTATAACTTTTGACCCCGGAAAATATCGACATATGGATGCAATTTTAACGACGGTGCAGACATTCCTTTCGGAATAATTGGTGGCTAAACCGTAAGTCGTATCACAAAAGATTGCGTTTCAATTTGGAGAGATCTACAACTTTGGGCCTATGACATTTTGTCGTATCTCTATCCCTTATCCGTAAAATAGTACTGCATTTCTTGAGTTCAAGTTAATGTTGTACTTTTTACACGTGTATTTTATTGTTTGGCACACTTATAAGAAAGATGTAATCATGACATTGGGGAGGCACATTGACATGACCAGTGGGCACATGTTCGCAAACTTTTATGATTCCAGGGTCACATGCGTATCAAAAAATAAAGTAGTATGTGAAAACTGTACCAAGTTTCCCCCCATTCAATGAATAACTGAATCTAACCCATAAAAATAGGACATACGGAAAAATGTTACAGGACCAACCATGAAGAACACTCAACGAGTCGTCTGATGGTGAAGTCCGTTTGTAAGTGCAATTTAATATAGTCTTACTCACTGCATTTACAGTAATTTACGGAGAAATCCGTATACAATGTAGAATACCGTAGCGAAGCACGGGTACATTTACTAGTGTGAAATAATTATGATTACTGTTTGCGTGAAGGAGCCGGTCCCGCGATCTAGGGGTAGCGTGCCTGCCCTTTACCCGGAGGCCCCGGTTCGATTCCTGGCCAGGTCAGACATTTTTATCTGACTATAAACCTAGGCCTTCGGACTGCGCAGCGGTCGCTTGGTAGACATTGGCCCTTCGGGGCTGTTGTGGCATGGTTTATTTGTTTGGTTTGCATGAAGGAGCTATACGAAATGAATGGAGAATAGCTATAATAACCCCAGTGTACAAGGGAAAGAGTGGTGAAGGTAAAGCGTATAATTCCAGGCCACCCAGCTTGACATACTCAGAAAGCATTCTTTCTCATTATAATAGGCACGTGTACGAAATTACTAACTACTTTGATAGAAGGTATTTCGGGATTCGGAAAGGTTATTCCAGTTAGGCTCATCTTGTAGGATTCCAGCAAGATATAGCGGATATTTGATTCATTTGGTGAAATGGACTCTCCATGGCTTTTTATAGGGTGGATCATGAGACACTGCTGACGAAAATTAGGGCTATTGAACTAGACATAAGATTAGTTGAATGGGTGATTAAATTTCTAGAAAGTAGGCCTCGGAGAATTAGAGTAGGCGAAGTTTTATCTGATGCTGTAATGATAAAGAGGGATGGTCCCGCAGAGCAGGATTATTTGACCTTAAATGTTATATAATGCACAAATCATATTTGTAAGAACCGGATGCAATACTGTACAGAGTAATAAATAAGTTGCAGGATTGTAGGCGGTTGCGAAAGAAAGACCTAGACAATGTTGCGAGGTAGACAGCAGACAATAGTATGATGATAAAGGGGATGAAAAGTCAGGTTGTATGTTTTACCAAGAGGAAACGTCCTACTAGTTTTAATTACTGTGTTGATGCGGTGAGAGTACTCACGGCAATCACTGTAAGTATTCAGGTGTTAATACAAGGAAAGATCTCCAACACATTAACGACGTTGTAAATAAAGGTTACAGATCTCTGAATGACTGAAATCTCCTCTCACCAGTCACAAAGCACCACGGCTGAACCGTGACATTGATTTGCACAGAACTGCTGTTCTTAATATCTGGTGTTATAGATATACACATATGGTAAGGGTTAGGGTGCCTACACCATACATACATACATACATACATACATACATACATACATACATACATACATACATACGAACTAGGAATGGGATATTCGATTCATTTTACTGAATCGATACAGCGAGCCGATTCACGGCTCATTAGAGTCATCGATCCTATTGGATCTGTGTAGTTTGTACTGATAAGACAGTAGCAACAACATTCAATGCTTGCTACTGCCATCTGGTATTCATTCTATGAACTGCTTTCCTATGCGCCATCTAGCTTTCAAATTCTCGTTCCTCCTGCAGCTACTTCTTCGCATCAAGTTTTGATGTTACTTAGCCTTGCCCCGACAGTGAGAACTCCATTAAATAAGTATATAGTGTCAGATGAAAACATTTGTACACACAGTCATCAATCATTTAGAGCTGTCGCGCAGGTGGGATATTTCCTATCATTGGTTTGCCTAGCATTTTCTTAAATGATTTCAAAGAATTTGGAACTTTCATTATATTCTAGGTAAGAACATAATACAAAATCCAAACCAAACCCCATGGCACTACAGCCCTTGAAGAGCCTTGGCCTACCAAGCGACCGCTGCTCAGCCCGAAGGCCTGCAGATTACGAGGTGTCATGTGGTCAGCACGACGAATCCTCTCGGCCGTTATTCTTGGCTTTCTAGACCGATAATACAAAATAAATAAGTTAAAATTTGAAATGTAGGAAAAATAGGTAATTGTGCAATACTATACATGCTTATTACAGCACAAACCTTACGTAGATAATAATAATTTATATAATTCAAATTTTATACACTGCCTTATGGTTTTTCACAGTTCTCTGAAAGTCACAACTCTATTATATATACAGAATTAGATGTAAAAATACCAGCTTCCACAATAAATAGCCTATGTATTAAATATAAATCTAATAAGTTGCTTTACGTCGTACCGACAGAGATAGGTCTTATGGCGACGATGGATAGGAAAGGGATAGAAGTGGAAACGACGTGGCCGTGGCCTTGATTAAGATACAGCACCATCAATTGTCTGGTGTGAAAATGGAAAACCACGGAAAAACATCTTAACGGCTAACGACGGTAAGATTCGAATCCACCATCCCCTGAATGCAAGCTCATAGCTACGCGATCCTATACGCACGGCCAACTAGCTAGGTCGTCTTTGAAAATGTCTTTCTCTATCAGCAAATGTTACCTGAGACGTACAGTAGCCCACTGGTTTTCTGATTAAGGTAAGGTAAGGGTGTATTCTGCCCGAAGGCAGGTCAGAACCTCCGCTGAGGTGTGCCTGAGCCGGAGTTTACGTACGGTAGGGTGGCCAGTTCCTTTCCGGTTTTCTGATTAGACATATTTTTATTCATTTTATTGCATCGATTGGCTCATTTACTCACTGTCCGCGTACACCAGTGATTTCGTGATTCCATTATTGAAGTATTGTGCAACGATGCGATATACCAGGGCCTCTCAGGGTGCATGCGCGTGGTGCATGCACTGTGCACGGTGCAAAAGACGACTTCGCTTGGTTGACCAGAGTGCAGACCCCCCACTCCTCTCTCCCTACACCTGTCTCCCCGTTCGGCCTGTCTCCGCGTTCCTCACCTTCACTGCTGTTTCTCCCCCACTGCGAAATGTTTACGTGTGGTGAGCGGAGACGCACAGTTGTATGGGACAAGGTTACCAGTGTTATTAAAAAAATTAAAAAAGTGAATTAGAAATACACATACATGTTTGAGAGGAATGTAAACATAATTTTAAAAAATGCAGAACCCGTAACCAAAATGAAAATGCTACAGTACTGGAACAAAACTCATTTGTGGATATAGAATGCTCTTCTTCAAGCTGTTTCAACTTCCTTAATTCTTTCTCTCTGACGTCTCCTATGATTTCACAATAATTTTCCGAATGTAGTCTGTTGTAGTGTCTTTCAATAGATGATTTTCTTACGCACGTAATTATCGTCCCACAGATTAAGCATTTGGCGTTATCGTCACGACAAACAAACAAACAAACAAAAAAAAACGAAAGTTCCCAGTTCGATTGAAATGGACTTTCGGAAGTCTTCGCTTTCTTCGAAACAGGTTGCTCCATTATTATGTTGTTGTCGTGCGCTTGTCTATTTCACTGATAAACACGTTGTCTACCACCAAACGCTTTGTCGCTCTCAGCACACTACACCATCCGAGTCAAGCCGAGTTGAGGCGAAGCGTACCGATGCACAGTGCACAGAGCCTATGCACCTCGCTCTGCACGCGTGAGAGTTTGGGCGTTTGAGAGGCCCTGCGATATACGAACTGAGAGAATACTGAGCGGTTCTTCCCAATATAAAAGAGACATTTCCGAGAGGTCATGGGCATGGCTCATAGTCAGAGGGTAGGCTGGACAATAATGTTATTGGCTTTACGTCCCACTAACTACTTTTACGATTTTCAGAGACGCCGAAGTGCCGGAATTTAGTCCGGTAGGAGTTCTTCTACCGACACGAGGCTGACGTATTTGAACACCTTCAAATACCACCGGACTGAGCCAGGATCAAACCTGGAAAGTTGGGTTCAGAAGGCCAGGCCTCAACCGTCCGAGCCACTCAGCCAGGTGGGTAGGCTAGAGAGCTGAGTTTAGTTAATTGTCGAATGTTAAATAGTTACAAAAATACTGATTGATTAAACTAACACAGGTAAATAGAATAACCTAATGGCATACCTACTTACAAGCTAGGTACTTTGGAATTATGTTTTGACTACCATTTTAACACTGCAAATAAACCTGTCTATTATTTAGTGGGTATTATTTTCAAATGAGCAGAGCGCGAGAGTCCGTTATAGCGAACGATTCTTTCAGTGTGCCATGGCTCTGTATGTATCGCTGCAGCGGAAGTTCGTCTCCCCGCCAATGTCCAGCGTCCCACTAGTGAGCCGTGTGTGTATTGTGTCTGATCCGTGAATGCGCCGCTCAGCACTGTCTGCTACGAGTCAGCTGAACCGTGTGCCGTGAGTCGCCGTTCCTGTGAATCGGTTCACTCGGACACTGGAATGAACCGATACACTGCTTCGAATCATACACTCGGTAGCCAACACTAATACGAACTTGCATACCATCTGGCGAAACAAGCAGCAAACAACATGGACTTCGAAGTGGTTGACAATCAAACACCTATCTATACAATCAAACAAGACCTGAGGGAGGACACCATTCGATTGTGGGAGAGCGAGTGGGGAAATATTACAAACGGAAGCATAAAAAAATCATACTTTCCTAATGTACTGAGTAGACTAGAATATGACAACTATGACAACAAGTCTCGGGAAATTTGATGAATTTTATTTTTATAGATTCAAAGTAACAGAATACCCTGCATGTGTGTTTTGAAACCAATCATCAGACAGTTGACCATATCTTTTAGGAGTGTAAGTTGCTCAGATTGGAGAGAGGTGAACTTTGTAGGTGTTATAAACTCAGTGGGCCAATAGCTGGGAGAAAAACGAACTCATGGACAAACACCTAAAGGAATTTTCTAAATTTGTAAACAAAATAAATTTTGACATCTTACAACAACCAAGCAGTTGGCAAAAGTCATATATATATATATAAATAATTGTATATAGGGTATTTTTTATTACTGTCATTATATATAAGCACGTAGTATTAATGTTGCCATTGATGCTTTTGTTTAAGAAGCCTTTCTCGTAGAGAGTCGAGATTTTCTTCTAATGACGCAGAGCAGAGTTATCTACGAAACGTACAGAATTTCACGGCTTCTAAAAGGCGCTGAGTTTAAATGCAAGGATATGGTGTACCTCCGGTACAATTATTATTGTCTGAGGCTGCATTTTGAAAAGAGACACGTTTTACCTGCTCTGCATCATGTATTCTCCAGTCTATTTTGACCAGTGGCGTAAGCAGGGGTGAGGGGAAGGCTATCAGGTTTAACACTCTCCCATCCCCTTGAACACTTGAATTTCACTTTTCTAATTGAAACATAAAAACCATGTGTAATAAATATTGATAATTGGTGCCTTTTCTGGCGAGAACTAGTGTTTACAATGCACTCTTCTGACATGCACTAGATCAAATTTGTTACTCTCATCGACCTGTCTCAGTCTCATCCTTGGCTTTAACGAAATGAAAATGACTGAGGTACAAGTGTTCCTAGAAATAACATTTCTTTTTCAGACAGTCCGTATTATTAATGACGTGAAAATGTATCTCATAGAATCAGGTGGTGCGTTTTTCTGTGGGCATGGCAGAGTGATATGAGATAGTAACTTCTGGCTCCGTGAGTAAAACAAAGGGAAACAACTTCACTCCTCATTTTCCTAGTACATCTCTTCAGTGACGCTCGCGCCATCTATGACCGCTGATGACGGAGTTGTTGAGGATCGAACCAGTCTTCACTGAATTCTCAACAAACAAATGAGTACACAAGCAAGCAACAAATAACACATAATTAATTGAATTGATTGGATATTGAAATATTAATTGCATCTTTTGTTAGTTTCTCACATTCAAAGTAATGCCTGCAACTAGAAATAATAATAATAATAATAATAATAATAATAATAATAATAATAATAATAATAATAATAATAATAATAATAATAATAATAATAATATTTATTATTATTATTATACCGGCTGGTACACCTCTACGCCGCACATTTGAATTTTCCGCTTTAAAGTACTCCTCTACAGGAGAAACTCTGAACTTTAACAACTGTATCAATTCATAAGTTTTCTCAGAAGATGTCACTACCGTAAATTTTGTGATTACGAAGTTGTCAGTACTGTGTGGAGTTCAACTTGTTTTATTTTCTATTGATCAAGAAGTGTGGATATTCTCTGATAGATGTATCTACAAAAAACTATGACCATGCACACTGGTGCGAAGGGGAAGAACCTTATTTGAGGAAATTTTGTATTCATAAGTTTGTTCGTTACTAAATTTCGTTCTTTCATTTGTGGGTTGGCAATATAAATCTTTTCTTTCCGCCAGTTTTGAACTTAGCCAATCCAGAATTTCTGTAATTAATTCTTGATCAATCGTGTCTTTCTTCTTCGATTTCGATGTGGGTGTGTCTTAATTATTCATGAAAGGTCTCGAATCTTCCCCGAAAGTAAAAAACTGATGATTTTCATATCTCTCGGCCACTCGAACAACATCTATCCTAGTGTATGCAAGTGTAGCAGGGAGCGGGTAGCGCCTCTTCCTTCGGGCAGCAGCTCTTCACAAAGGTAATGGCCGTTCGACATCTTTATTTTCTTGCTAGCTCAGCAGTTTAACCCTCGGGGAAGGTCCGAAACCTTTTTGATGTAACCTATCTGTCCAAAAATGTAACTTTTGCCGTTTTGACGGAAAATTTTCATATAACTTTAACTGAAAATCGGGGATAAAGAGTGCTTTACCCTTTCGAGCTCCCCTTCATGTATTAAATTTATTCTGTATACGAGTCACCTCCATAGTTTGGGAATAGCCCCTGCTTCATTGGCCTAGTGCCTCTTAGGTTTTAAGAAGTTTCATGTAGGAGTGCATATTCACGCCTCCATTCAGTTTTGCATTTTGGGCCATAAACGTAACCTATTATTTTCCTACTAAGGCCTATTAGGTTGGGTACAAGATACCCCTGTTTCTTTGTAAGTGTGCCTTGAGGGCAGTTAATAGTAAAGTCCTTGGTGGCCTTTGATAGGCTCAGAAAATTGAGAGCGGGTCAGCCCTTTTATTTGTGGTAAAAGCGCCTCAGAGAGGCTTGATATTCGAAGGTGGGAGCAAGTGCTCCATGTTATTAGGGGTTTTCTGCCCTTTGGTAAATATGTGTTTGGGAGCTGAGAGCTCAGAAAATGTAAAGTGAAGGCTTGAAGCCGAAGTTCTGTTATACCATCAATCTTGTCGTTCCTAGACTTAAATTTTGTTACTGGTATTGTACCTGATTTGACTTGTTGTTACTTGTTAAAATCTGAAGTTTAATGTGATAATTGTTTTGCTATTCTTGAAAATATAACCTTTAATGCCAGTTTAATCAATATCTCAGCTTTGTAGTTAAATCCATTCCAGCCCGCACCTTCTTTCACCTCTGGATTCCACGGGTAATCCCGTAACAAGTGGTTGCAGAGCGTGGTTGAATGGGTCTCAACTAAGCCCATTTTGACGGCTAAACATAGTCTTTGATTTGAACTCTAACAATTTTTTCAGTTGCTAGAATTTTCATTTCTATTTGGTTTTCTAAATTTGTCAATTTTTTGTCATCATGTCCGGCCCTCGCGAAGTCCTCCACCCCGGCTATTTGCGCAAGGAGGAATTGATTTACGAATTAACCATTAGAAATGTTCAATCTGGAGGCACGGTTGCGGTAGACACAAACAAACTGAAGGAGTCATTAGAGTTACCAATTTGTATCCCAACATTGGGAGAGAAAGATATTGATGAGGCTCTCTCCACTATCACTGACAATAATACTGAGCTAGCATCTGTAGTTTTTTTGAAGTGAGTGATCCATCTCCAAATCAACTCAAAAGATTACAGGCTAGATTGTACCATTTTTCCAATAGAGTTAGCGATCTATTGTCTCTTAAGTTAAATGAACTTCAGGGTAAGGAGGCTAGTGCTCTTGTTGAACACCTTTCTAAAATGTCCAGTAAAGTTGGTCAATTGTTATCTGGATCCGCTACTCCCAAAAGCGACCAGTCCGCCGTGGTAAACGTAGCTAGCGAGGAGGATTCGTCCAAGGGTGAAGAAGATAGAAAATCCGTGGCAACTCAACAAACTTCTGCCCCATTAGAAAATGAATCTGAGCGTCGTACCTCAATACCACCATTTGTGTTGAATAATGCACCCTCTGAAGCAACTTCTCCGCCCCTTAGGCCTTTACCTACCATGTCACCCGGGTTCAGTAGTTTGCCTCATCCATTAGCGATGTTGCTTAGGGGTATTTCCAAGTCTTCCGTTAACTCTACAAGTGATGTCATTTCATTTTTAAGATTTTTAGTCGAGTTCCAGGATTATGCCCTTGTCTTTTCTCTTTTCCCATGTCAAATTCTTCAGATTATTTATCCCTATTCCATCGGTGTCCTTTCAGACAAAATAGTAAGAGCAATTGCTGAACAATCAACTATTGAAGATTTTCATGCACACCTGGAAAATTTCATTCCTGCTCGAGCTAGGTCAGCTCTAATTCAAAAGTATTATTATAGGGTACAGCGACTGGATGAAAATCTTGCCGACTTCATCCAAGACATTAAATTTTACGCTAGGGTATTTGCTTTACATTTCCCTGAAGATCAAATTGTACAGGCCATTGTGGAAGGAATTTCACCATCCTACAGGTCATATTTGTGTTTCGCGTCGCGTCTGCAAAATATTGTCGAGTTAGAGGCTATGGCTGTCTCATCCGAAGGTGTTAGGTATGCTGACACATTACGTGTCGCGAAGGAGCCCCCTCCGTCTTTAAGTAATTTTCGGCCTCCACCTCGCCGAACTGTCATTGCTCGCAAATGTTATGCGTGTGGGTCGGTAGACCATCTTCGGAACAAGTGTCCCTTGGTTAAATCTAGCGGGACAAGGAATGGAGCAGAGTCACCCCAAGGCTGTTTTAAATGCGGCTCGTTTTCCCATATAGCCAAGAATTCCCCGAATACTAATAGCACTCTCTCCTGCTCAACTTCTGGTGCAACGTCCACCAACACCAATAATCAAAAGTGACTAGCGGCATCGGCTGAGTCGTCGTGCTCACCTATTTCAGGCTCAGCCCCTGTTAAATACGACGAAAACTCAGGGAAAAGTCTGGGTTCCTCTAATGTATCATTCGAAGGTCCCAAAGAATGTCTTAGGATTGCGGCGGATACCCCCGCCCCTGTACCATTTCTCAAAATTGAATTAAATAATGAATCCATTACCGCTCCATTAGACTCGGGGAGTGTGTTCAATTATTTTGGCTGAATGGTATTCCAAATTAAAGTCTGTCTGTAAGTTTTCTAATTATTGTTCGTCTTCGGTTCAATGTGTTTCGGCTAACACTTCTCCATTAGAAATTTTAGGTTACATCTTTGCCAAAATTAGGATTGCTAAATTTACTTGGAAAGTTAAACTGTTTGTGGCTAATCATTTGTCTTGCCCTATTATATTGGGAGCTGATTTCATGTCTCACACCAGTCTTGTGCTCGACATTCAGAGCAAGTCGTGCACTTTCAAATTTGATACTAATTTCGAAGTCCCCTTATTAAAATGTAATTCTGTGTCGTGTTCATCTATTTCTCCTACCCAGGAGGAGATGGTTTTAGACCTTAGACATCTACCTGAGGAGCAGGTCGAGAGTATTCGTAAGTTGTGTCAGTCGTTTCCAGATGTTTTCTCTGATACTCTTGGTGTTACTGACCTTATCGAATACAAGACTGAGGTTACGGATTCAATCCCTATTAGGTTTCCACCTTACAGGCTTTCTCCTCCTAAAATGAAGGCTCTTAAGGAGATCATTGATCAAATGCTAAAAGATGGCATTATTCGACCCTCTAAGTCGGCCTATTCATCGCCTATTTTCCTAGTTCTGAAACCCCAAGGTGGCTTCAGGCCTGTGATTGACTAAGGCAGGGTTAACCGTGAAGTTGTCCAAGGTTGCTTTCGCTAAGCCTTCCATGTCATTTCTAGGGCATATTGTGTCGCCCGATGGTGTTGCAGTGGATCATTCTAGAACACAGGCCATCCGTGATTTCAAACCTCCTAAGGACAGCAAAGGTATTGCCAGATGCATTAGCATGGTGAATTTCTTCAGGAAATTTATTCCTAACTTCGCTAACAGAGCGGCGCCCTTGAACTTACTTCGTAGGAAAGGCGTACAATTTGAGTGGAGGCCTTCTCAACAAGCCGCTTTCGAAGACCTCAAATTAGCTCTTTGTAACGCCCCTGTTCTGGCTATGCCTGATTTCTCAAAGAAATTCATCGTCCAAACCGACGTGTCGTCGTCGGCGGTGGCTGCAGTCCTTCTTCAAGAAACTGAACTAGGGAGGCAACCCATCGCCTATGCATCTAGGACGTTATCGGCTCAAGAAGCCAAGTATTCCATTTATGAACTTGAAGGTTTGGCAGTTTTATTTGCGCTAGAAAAGTTCCGCCTCTATCTGGAACATGTCAAATTCGACTTGGAGACAGATAACCAAGCCTTAAGTTGGGTCTTAGCTAGGCCGCGTCGTACTGGTCGCATAGCCCGCTGGGCCATCAGGATTTCTGCCTTCCAGTTCGATGTTAGGCATATAAGATGGTCTGAAAATGTTGTGGCGGACGGAATAAGCCGTATGTTTTATAATGATGTAGAGACCCCTGAACAGGAAGACAGTTCTTCACTTCCCGAGTTCATACCTCCTGTGGTAAATGCCATTCTAACTGATGCTTCCATATTGTTTAAGGATATTGAAAAATATCAACGTGAAGACCGACGCTGGCCCCTATTATGGAAACCCTTTCTTCTGGGGAACATGTCGTCCCTTATGTGTTGAGGAATGGAGTTTTTTATGTTGCCCGTCGCGGCATGATAAGAAAATGAAAGTTGTGGTTCCAACTGTTCTTGTACCTATGATCTTCAGGTATTACCATGAGACCCCACTAGGAGGGCATTTAGGCATCTTCAAAACCCGAGAAAAGATCAGAGAGATGTTCATTTGGAAAGGTATGGACGGCGAAATTCGTGAATTGGTAAAAGCCTGTAAATCTTGTTGGCTTAGTAAACCTACCTTGTCCACTAAGCAAGGGCTATTGTCTTCTCATCAAGCGTCGCGCCCTATGGAACGCCTCTATATCGACTACGTAGGACCCTTCCCCAATCAAAGGGGAATGCCAACAAATTCATTCTTGTGTGTATTGATGGCCTCACTAGATTTTCCTGGTTATTTCCGACTTAGCTGGCTACCGCTCAGTTCACAATTTCTTGTTTAAATTCCATCTTTGCTTCTTTTGGACCGTGTCAATACATAGTTTCTGATAATGCCAAAGCTTTTACCTCCAATCTCTTCCGTAAATTCTGTTTTGATCTATCCATCTCTCACGTAACTACTTCAGCGTATAATCCTCAACCATCTCTGGCTGAGCGGGTCAATCGTAATCTGAGATCGGCTCTTATCGCCTATCATCATGATGATCATTCCGGATGGGACACATCCCTGCATTGGTTGGCCTTCGCCTTGAATTCGGCGGTTCATGAATCTCACAAGTTCACTCCAGCTTCGTTGATGTTTAAGTTCGTACCCAACACGCCGCGCTTAGTGGTCTCTTAGTGGTCTCTTAGTGATATTCTACCTGCGACAATAGATCCAGATAATATTAGAGATCTCTGGAAGAAGGCTAAGGCCAATATTAAAGTTTCTCATGAAAAGGTTAGGGAAAGATATGATGGTGGACGGAGGCCCACCAAGTTAAAGGTAGGAGATCAAGTTATGGTCAAAAACTTTGTTCCCGCGGGCAAGCTTGCCCCCAGATTTCATGGGCCGTGCATCATTCTAGATTTCCTAACTCCTGTTACATTATTAGTGAGCAATCCAGCCACCGAGAGGATCTTTAGGGTTCACCTGTCTCAGGTGAAACCTGTGTAATATCCTTGCTAACTTAGTCTTTAACATTTTGTACGACTCCTGAAGGTTATATTTTTGTTTTATTTTAAGGCCTTCTGCACTTGGATTATGTTCCTTGTGTCTATGTGTTAATTAATTCCCCTCTGATTCTGCTGTCCTTTCCTCGCGGCCATTACCAAGCTCCCGTCTCCTGCTAAAACCATATTCAGTGGCAAAAAGAAAAAAATTTTCACGCCGCTGGCCCCTCAGCCTCACCAACAAGATTGTACCCTAAAATAAGAAATCACCAACAACAATTTTGCCGCCGAGATCTTACTGTTTCAGTGCGCTGCAGCCGTTCGTCGACTTACCGCCACCGTGGTGGGGTAAGGGCCCACTCCACTCCCGTGATGTCTTCCTGTGTACGACACGGCGCAGTCTATCTCCCGGTACAGGCTGAAGCGGGGCGCACCAACCGCAAGCTTATCTGGGGACTGTAAACGAACTTCACATCTGTGGCGTCCTTCACCACGACTACCCCTCTCATAGTGCGGGAGAGAGGTATCCCAGGGTACTTGAGGTGTCCGGAGGACCTCAACTGGACATTTGCAGCGGCGGCTGGTCTTGCAGTCAAAATTATCACCATGTAGTTGGAATTTTTCGGCAACAAAGACACTCTCAAACCAGAGTTCAACTAACTCCTAACTATCTACTTCAAAACAGGAGACTCCAAAAAATTTTTTTTGGTTTAAATGTTCTTCAAAATTCTTCTACAAAATTTTGGAAATTCTTAATGTCTCCTCCATATTCTCCCACAATCTGTTTGCAAGGAAACAGGAATTTTCTTCAACGGATGATTAAATTTTGTTAAAAAACTTCTTCTGTGTCACCCCAGGGAAGGACTTTGGAGGGGGGGGAGGTCTGTACTGGCTGGTACACCTCTACGCCGCACATTTGAATTTTCCGCTTTAAAGTACTCCTCTACAGGAGAAACTCTGAACTTTAACAACTGTATCAACTCATAAGTTATCTCAGAAGATGCCACTACCGTAAATTTTGTGATTACGAAGTTGTCAGTACTGTGTGGAGTTCAACTTGTTTTGTTTTCTATTGATCAAGAAGTGTGGACATTCTCTGATAGATGCCTCTACAAAAAACTATGACCATGCACACTGGTGCGAAGGGGAAGAACCTTATTTGAAGAAATTTTGTGTTCATAAGTTTATTCTTTACTAAATTTCGTTCTTTCATTTGTGGATTGGCAATATAAATCTTTTCTTTTCGCCAGTTTTGAACTTAGCCAATTCAGAATTTCTGTAATTAATTTTTGACCAATCGTGTCCTTTTCTTCTTCGATTTTGATGTGTAACTGTAAGCTACCCAATAAACGCTTGTGGGTGTGTCTTAATTATTCATGAAAGGTCTCGAATCTTCCCCGAGAGTAAAAAACTGCTGATTTTTCTATCTCTCGGCCACTCGAACAACATCTAGCGTAGTGTATGGAGGTGTAGCAGGGAGCGGGTAGCGCCTCTTCCTTCGCGCAGCAGCTCTTCACAAAGGTAATGGCCGTTCAACATCTTTCTTTTCTTGCTAGCTCAGCAGTTTAACCCTCGGGGAAGGTCCGAAACCTTTTTGATGTAACCTATCTGTCCAAAAATGTAACTTTTGCCGTTTTGATGTAAAATTTTTATATAACTTTAACTGAAAATCGGGTATAGAGAGTGCTTTACCCTTTCGAGCTCCCCTTCATGTATTAAATTTATTCTGTATACGAGTCACCTCCATAGTTTGGGAATAGCCCCTGCTTCATCGGCCTAGTGCCTCTTAGGTTTTAAGAAGTTTCATGTAGGAGTGCATATTCACGCCTCCATTCAGTTTTGCATTTTGGGCCATAAACGTAACCTATTATTTCCCTACTAAGGCCCATTAGGTTGGGTACAAGATACCCCTGTTTCTTTGTAAGTGTGCCTTGAGGGCAGTTAATAGTAAAGTCCGTGGTGGCCTTTGATAGGCTCAGAAAATTGAGAGCAGGTCAGCTCTTTTATTTGTGGTAAAAGCGCCTCAGAGAGGCTTGATATTCGAAGGTGGGAGCAAGTGCTCCATGTTATTAGGGGTTTTCTGCCCTTTGGTAAATATGTGTTTGGGAGCTGAGAGCTCAGAAAATGTAAAGTGAAGGCTTGAAGCCGAAGTTCTGTTATACCATCAATCTTGTCGTTCCTAGACTTAAATTTTGTTACTGGTATTGTACCTGATTTGACTTGTTGTTACTTGTTAAAATCTGAAGTTTAATGTGATAATTGTTTTGCTATTTTTGAAGATATAACCTTTAATGCCACTTTAATCAATATCTCAGCTTTGTAGTCAGACCCATTCCAGCCCGCACCTTCTTTCATTTCTGTATTCCACGGGTAACCCCGTAACAAGTGGTAGCAGAGCGTGGTCAAGTCATGCAAGCACGTTCATTGTGTTATTGTGTTCTACCATCATTTTGTTACTAACCCCCCTCCCCCGCATCGGCCGATCCTGGCGCTACGCTACTGGACGATACCGACCTATTAGAGCTGACAGTGAAAGCCTATATATGATGACCTCAACTTTACAGAGAAGTTTTATAACATGATCCCTAGTGAATCGCAGTGGTAAGTTTGTTAAAACTTTCCGATGTATAGGCACATTTTAGAAACAAAAGGGCGGATGCTAAATTGGATGAAAACTAGTATGCGTCAAGAAGGCTAAATGAAAAATTTCACGAAAGGAATTGACATTTATACCAAAGTTTCGTAGATCTGGAGAAGGCAGAAGGAAGAAATTGCTGGTCAAATTGAGGGATTGTAGAATCATTACACGTAACCAAAATCCATGTTGACGATTAAGCTGCAATGAAACTTGATGATAGAATGCATTCTTGGTTCGAAGCCGTTACAGGAGTTACACAGTGCTGTGTTCTTTCACCTTCATTGTTCATAGTTCATATGGCTCATTTACTCAAATGGCAGGGAGGAAATTATTTGGGTAGAAATGTAGTAAGAAAGTTTGCTTATGCTCACAACTTGGTCTTAATAGTAGTTTGTGCCCTGGGCATCCGTATGTGGTGGTATGTGTAGTACCGACACCTCTTTCGGTCTTATTTGTGCATGTTTGACTGTATGAGTTTGAGTTTACAGTTTAAGGTATGTTACGTGTTGTGGAGTGAGCTGAAATATCTCGGAGCCTGAAAGGAGCTGCAGTGGGTATGATCTGTATTTCTAAGACTAAAATGAAGTAGCCTCTCGCTATTGTAACGGCCGCAGGGTTTAGAGGGTTTTGTAATCACAACTTGCAGCACAGCGCCATCTTATAACAGAGTATGCGTGTGACGTCACATATTTAGCACAAATTTTGCCTTATTCTGAAGCGCTATTTCATAAAAACTACATTTCAATTTTTATTTTCTTTTGCAACAGGTAGCCTCTTATTTTATCTGTCAATTGAGACATTAAACATAATCGTATGTTAAACATACGCGTTCTATCCCAACAATAAAAGCCTCTTACAATTTTTTATTTCCATGTACCCGTTGTAGAGGAACATAATTCTACGTTATAACCTAAAATGACTTAATGCTAGCTTCTTCTTCTTCTTCTTCTACTTCATGTGCCATGTCCTCGCAGAACGTTGGCGATCAGTAGCATGATCTGTTGTTTGTTCATAGCTGTTCTGAACAGAGTAAGCTTTGTCACCCCAAACCACTGGCTCAAGTTGCGGAGCCATAATAATAATAATAATTTCGTGTGGCTATTTCTAGCCGGGTGCAGCCCTTGTAAAGCAGACCCTCCGATGAGGGTGGGCGGCATCTGCCATGTGTAGGTAACTGCGTGTTATTGTGGTGGAGGATAGTGTGACGTATGGTGTGTGAGTTGCAGGGATGTTGGGGACAGCACAAACACCCAGCCCCCGAGCCATTGGAATTAACCAATGAAGGTTAAAATCACCGACCCGGCCGGGAATCGAACCCGGGACCCTCTGAACCGAAGGCCAGTACGCTGACCATTCAGCCAACGAGTCGGACATGCGGAACCATGACATGCTACTTCTCCCCGGACCACGTTTTCCATTAATTTTCCCTTGGAGTATTACTTGCAGAAGGTGGTATTTAGAGTTCCGCATCATATGACCAAAGTATTCTAGTTTCCTTCTCTTGATGGTAGTGAGAATTTCTGGTTCTTTGTTCATACGGTGTAAAACGTCTATATTGGTCATTTTAGCTGTCCTAGGGATCTTCAGCATCCTTCGGTACGTCCACATTTCAAATGCTTGCAATCTCTTGCACATGACCTCAGTGTCCATGCCTCAATGCCGTGTAACAGAATGCTGAAAACGTAGTCGTGTCTGTAGTGAAATGGAAAGATCACGGCTTGTCAAAAGTTTCCTAAGTCTCTGAAAAGAAGTTCTGGCCTGCTCAATTCTGCATCGGATCTCGTGAGTGAGGTCCCAGTCATCATCGATGTGACATCAATGGAACAGGTGGATCATTTCAAATACGCAGAATGTGTATTCTGCCAGGATGCTAGCAGAGTAAATGAAACGGAACCGAGGTGTAGCCGTGAGCCATCGGACGAAACTATCTCTATATCGGTCTGTTTTCAGATCGACTTTACTGTACGGGAGTGAAATTTGGGTGGACTCTGCATATACTACTCACAAGTTGGAAGTAAGGTAGCGAGAATGAATGCTGGTACAAAAAGGTGGGAAAATGACATGATGGTACTCGGAATGAAGAGATAAAGACTAAGTTGGGAATGAAATCGACAGAAAAAGATGTACGCATTAACCGGCTTCGGTGGTGGGGTCATATTAGGCGAATGGAGGAGGATAAGGTACCTATAATAATAATAATAATAATAATAATAATAATAATAATAATAATAATAATAATAATAATAACAATAATAATAATAATAATAATAATAATAATAATAATAGCATCTGCCATAGAAAGTAAGAGAAGCAGAGGGAAACCAAGAGGTGCGGAAATAAACAAACGCATAGATCTAAATAATTAACTCACAGAAGTTTGCAGACTGAGCGCTGAAGGCCATATCAGTCTATAATGAAGACATATTTTGTATGCATGTATGTATTTAAAGATAAAAAATTCATTGTTCCGTATTGAAAGTATTAACGTTAAAAATTAAATAATTGAAAAAGAGGTTCAACCTATTCAATACATAGGAAAGAAATGTAGTGATTACATTTTTATTTAATAGTAAATATAAATGGGACCGGTTTCGACCCTAGTCCAGGTCATCGTCAGCCGTAAAAACATGTAAAACAATGCATATGAAAAAGAGTTTAATTAATCCTTTTCTTTTTCTTTTGCATTGTTTTACATGTTTTTACGGCTGACGATGACCTGGACTAGGGTCGAAACCGGTCCCATTTATATTTACTATTAAATAAAAATGTAAACACTACATTTCTTTCCTATGTATTGAATAGGTTGAACCTCTTTTTCAATTATTTAATTTTTAACGTTTAATGCATGTATGTATGTCAGAACAAAATTCCTTTCATCTAACGAGTGGCTGGTGTGGTTTTGGTCACATAGCTGTCAGCTTGCATTCGGGAGATAGTGGGTTCGAGCTCCACTGTTGGCAGCCCTGAAGATAGTTTGTCATGGTTTCCTATTTTCATACCAGGCAAATGCTCGGGCTACACCTTAATTAAGGCCACGGCCGCTTCCTTCTCGCTCCTAGCCCTTTCCTGCCCCATCGTCGCCGCAAGACCCATGTGTTGTCGGTGCGACGTGAAGCCAATTAAAAAAAAATCTTTTCGACAACGTTCGGGTATTCGTGTGATTTTCAGTCCTAAGATTTTCTCTAAAGTACTATTGCTATTTTTTCTTCCTATTACCTACATTTTCGACCTCTTTTCATCGCACAGGTCTCTGCTGTCAGCTGGAAGAGCAGGAAGACACCAGCTGTCTGAGTTCTCCTGATGAGATGATTGTCAATAGCTCACACAATCAACGTTAGCTAATGGCTACATTAAGTTGAAGACCGCTTGCCCTTAACAGAGTCTTTAACACCGCCGTAAAACCTGCTCCATTCTCTCCCCAGTATAAGGGTCAGCTTTATGTGAGCTGATCGAGATGACCCACCACCTTAATTGGGCTCCAGCTTTATGGACACATTTGTTTACCCTGTTTTATTACTAAGCATTTATATTAATATTTATCAGTAATCGCCAGATATGAGCGCTAATGGCCACTGGTAATAATTATTGATTTAGTCGGCCAGAGAGAGAGAGAGAATGCATGAACACCTGACACACTTTCCTCCTAAATATGTGCAATACTCCATTCTAGAACAATACAACTTTTTATTTAGCTATTTATACCTTTATTTATATTCCAGTGTGATATAATAATAATAATAATAATAATAATAATAATAATAATAATAATAATAATAATAATAATAATCATAATAATCATAATAATCATAATAATCATAATAATCATAATAATAGTAATAATAATAATCGTCGTTGTCAGCGGATCCTGCCACTAGGCGGGACAAACACTAAAGAAGGAGAAGAAGAAGAAGAATCTACGTTGTCGTCACCGTGAGGTGTTCACCTTGGGGCTAGTTTGCCGCCATGATTCGTCTTCTCTATTTGACTCGGTCTTGAACATCTTCATAGGGGCTGCCTGGCCGAGGCGGTAAAGGCGTGCTCGGTTCGCCCAGAAGGACGTGGGCTCGAATCCCCGTCAGGAAGTCGTAGAATTTAAGAAAAGAGAGTTCCACTTCCGGAGGTGCATATGGCCCTGAGGTCCACTCAGCCTACACCAAAAATGAGTACCAGGTTAATTCCTGGGGACAAAGGCGGCCGGGCGTAGAGCTAACCACTCTATCCTCATCACGTGCCGCGGTTAACAATGGTGGAAGCCTTTACCTTCCACTCCTCCAAGGGTCTTCATGGCCTGTACGGAGGTGTCTTGTCTTGAACATCTTCATAGATTGTCAGCTTGGCATTTTCAATGAATATCTTCAAGAATGCCTTTCTCGGTCTTCCTCGAGGTTGCTTGGTTGCTAATTTAACTTCAAAGAATGTCCATATGAGCTACCGCTTCTTAATCTGACTTAACAGCAGCCTCCTTTCTTGTACATTGTGAACACTTCCATGATGGTAATCTTCCTTGTTATACTTACTTTCTGCATTCGGCGAGAGCAGTGCGTCTCTGAGGCTTCCAGCCATTTCATATTCTTGTTACTGAGCGTGCAGATTTCGGTAGAGTATCATGAAAGGAGAACCATATCACACAGTGACAATAAAGAGCACACAGCCACGCGTGTTTGACCATGAGCGCCAATCTCTGTATTGCCAATGTAATCAAGTTGGAGGTCGACAATTCGCACCCCCTGTTTTTGTTTTGTTTTGTTTAATGCACGATGTTGGATTCCACTCCGCAACTCTTCTGGGCACTGCACCTAGTTTTGTCTGATTAAAACGTCTATCAGGAAAGTGTGGCATTTTATGTGACCACTTTTGGGATCTCGCTTCGTTGCAATGAGACAGTTTGTGCACAAAGCCACAGTACATAATGTTCCTGCCATTGGAGATTACCGCAAAATAAATGAATAAGCATAAAATCTTACTTGATATTTCACAGCCCACATCTTGAATACACTAAAAGTACTCTACTTAACAGTTAAATACGGCTGACTTATTCCTACAGTATACGATCCTAACACATAGTCAAATAACTATACTGAAACTTGGGGCGATTACAGACCGACTTCAGTCTCAAAACACGACTGTCAAATTAATCGCACGAGTTGTCAGCAGGACTCGAGGCTGTCAGCAGGTGTTGCGAATACGTCGTCAAAGGTGGAAGCGATACGCATGCTCGCGGGAGACATGACTAGCCTTGGCCTATTACAGAGTACAGTAATAATAGTTGCGAGGGGTTTCTACCCGTCTCTGAGTAGCACCAATTGTCACTAACAAAGAATAGAACTTGAGCTATGTAAAGTTCGCGCGGTACACCGACAACAGCTGTCTTCTTCTTTTAAACCATTATCTGCAAGATAAACATCTTTTATTGTTTCCTAAATTCATTTAATACTGAAATGAAAATGAGCTGCTCCAAAGTGACGTTAATGCGGACTGGAGAGCGATCAACTAGAGCGAATGAGATTAATCATTTCCTCCTCACTCTTAAAATGGAAATCCACTTAACGCATTTTATATTATAAAAGTACATAACCTAATTGTATTCTTTAATAAACGACTTCGTGGAAGCGATAAGAATAAGAAGGCTTTGTCATTATAGGATGTTTCCAAATTCCCTTTCACTCTATGCGCAGGAATAACTTCCCTAGAGGCCATCGTAACATAGGCTTAAGGAAGAAGACCAAGAATTCCAACCTGTTCAAAAACCAGCAGAAGAAAGGAAAAGAGAAGGAAAAGAAAACAACAACTTGATATCGTCCTGGTCCGAGGAGAACAAGAGTTGACCGCTTGAGGGAAAGTGAGAGAGCAATCTGTCACATTCTGTTAGGAGTTCAAAGACGCACGAGCACAGGTAGGTTGTTGTTGTTGTTGCTGCTGCTGCTGCTGTAGTAGTAGTAGTAGTAGTAGTAGTAGTAGTTGTTGTTGTTGTTGTTTAAAAAGAAGTAGAACTGGTCAATATCCTCTCTTAACAATTATTTGAGGAAATAATGGAAGAGGCCTGACACTTCGAAGAATGAAGGTATACACAAAAAGAAAGGAACAAGCTGCAGAAGACATTCGCCGTAATTTTTGTTTTGTTTATAATTACGAACTTCTTGCTGAAGATAAACCACGTTCGATACTTCGTCACCGTTAACCAACTTCTTCTTTTGCTACCGCTTTTTCCCACATCTGCGGGGTCGCGGGTGCGAACAGATGCGGATTTGTCCCTGTTTTATGGCCGCATGCCCTTCCTGACGCCAACTCTATATGGAGGGATGTAATCACTATTGCGTGTTTCTGTGGTGGTTGGTAGTGTGGTATGTTGTCTGAATATTATGAGGAGTGTTGGGGTGGACACATAAACCCAGACCCCGAACCAGAGGAATTAATCAGAAGCGATCACCGTTAACCAACTGGCGAGCCACAATGAAAACTACCGAACGTGTCATTGAATTTCTGGGAAATTATACCTGCTGATGAGTCTTGTTTTCGAAATGATTGTTTGTTGAAAATGCTTTGGAAATGTTGATAAATAATTCATGATGAGGAAAACAAAATCATGAAATGTTTGTTAAAATTGAAAATTTGAACCTTTGAATCTACACACATCAGCCAGGTTATGATGGAGATCTATTTAAAGAGAAAAAAGGAGGCTATATACTGACTATTTTATATTAGTCCTCAGAATAGTATAGTCTCAGACTGTCCTACCTGTTACGTTATACTGTATAGCCTATTACGTTGCTGTAATTAAACAAAGTAGCGAAGTTTAGAAAGTGGATAAAATTCTGAAGTATTTTCCAAAATGCCACTAGAAAATTAAAGCATCCAAAAGTAAACTAATACAAAATTCCGGCATCTCGGCGTCTCTGAAAATCGTAAACTAGTTATTGGGACGTAAAACAAATAACATTATTATTATTATTATTATTATTATTATTATTATTATTATTATTATTATTATTATTATTATTATTATTATTATCATTATTATCAAGTTCCTTCAATTTATATATTTAAGAGATGGATATAGTAATTTTTACCTGCAGGAGTTATTTTAAGTGCCGGTAAATCTACCGACAGGAGGCTGACGTATTTGAGCACATACAAATACCGTTGGACTGAACCAGGATCGTACCTGCCAACTTGAACTCAGAAGGGCAGCGTTCTATCGTCCAAGCTGTTTAACGTACTGAAAGTACCGAAATTAAGAATTTAAATTCCTCAGTTGCCTCCGCACTCAGTCAGGATGGAACCCGTTGGCTTGAGAACACCAGGACAACAACTAACCTGCAGCGTCACTGATGTTGGCTATTGGTGATAGTTGTTTCGATGACGATGATGATGGGGGCCTAACATCGAGGTCATCGGCCCCTAATGGTACGAAATGAAATAACAAAAAATTCAAATTCATCCACTGACCAAAATAAAATAAAATAAAAATTGTCATGAAGAATGAATGGATGGACATGAACCCTACAAAAAAAAAAAAAAAAAAACAGTGGATCAGACTCAAAAGACTCAAAACGAAGGTAGTTAATTAGAGTATTACTGACCAAGGGACCATTTATAAAGCACAATGATGCTTGATGTCTGAATGGGGGCTAAATTCACGTCTAAGGCCCCACAGAATGGTATATGTCGCGAGTAAAGTAGAACCATGGTATTTGTCATTTTGGGGTACTGATAAAAAGTAGCGAAGACTCACGGTGTTCCACACAAGATGGTACTACTCACAAGTATTGCAATTCGTACAGGGAACGCAGACCTATGGTGTGTCTCACACAATGGCGCCACTCATAGCCAACGCAAACCGGTAAGGCTCCTCACCTAGGTGTACTAGTCACGGGCGCCGGTATTCCCGTGGTGTTCCTCACATAGTGGGTACCAATCGCAGGCAACGCTGACCCACGGTGCCGCTCATATAGCGGTACAACTCACAGGCTACGCCCAGACCCGCGGTGTTGCTCACATGGGTACAACGCACGGATACTGGAATCCACCAGGCCAGGCTTTTTACTGCAACTAATCACAAACCTATTTCGTACCAATTTAGTGATACTACTCGCAAGTACATGCAACCCATGGTGTGCCCCGCATGATGGTACGAATCAAGAGTAGTTTCATGCTTCTAATTCAATCATCCCTTGGTCGCCCCTTGTAGTCGCCTCTTACGACAGGCAGGGGATACCGCGGGTGTATTCTACATGTGCGTCCCCCACCCGCAGGGGGTAGTGTGTTTGGTCCGCGAGAGGTATTTTATTTCCCTCAAGTCCGCCGGCAAGCCGGTTAGGACCCCCCTATCCGCCACCTGGGACGCGCCACGTGGGAGTATCACCTCTCCCCCTGCTACGCCTGCGTAGCAGGTTCGTGGAATAGTTGTTTTAGGGATCAACACAACGAGACTGAGGATGATGACCTATAGATGTCAGGACCCTTAAAATAACAATCATAATGAATATAGAATGAATATATTTTTTCGGGCCGGGGTCGTAAAGGGCAACATTTCAGAGAAAAGTGCACCGGGATTTTCAAGGAGTCCACTCTCTGAACATCGGTAGTGCAATCATCATCATGACAAGATTGCCAGACCCTGTCAACACTAATCACAGGAAAGAAGAATGAAGATATCAAAAAGGCAAAAATCAACATCATCTCCGTACAGGCCTGGAAAGACTCTTGGAAGAGTGGGAGATAAGGGTTCCACTATACGCAACCTCATCTCTTAATGGGGTAGAGTAGCTATCCCTAAGCCGGCCGCCTTTGCCACCGGGGATTAACCTGGTATCCTGTTTTTTGTTGGTTGATGCTGAGTGAACCTCAGGGCTAGCTTCTCCAGACATAGAACTCCCGTTCCCAAAATTTTTCTTCATGTGAAATAGAATCCACGTCCTTCGACCTGAACCGAGCACGTCTTTATCCCTCAGGTAGGCGGCCTCACATTTAAGGTATCCGCTGTGATTTTTATTTCCTAACGGTTTAACGTCGCTCTAGCTCAGATTGGTTTTCCGGTGACGATGGAGTAGGAAAGGTCTAGGATAAGAAATAAAATATCATTTGTCTTCATTAATATGACTGGTGTGAAAATGGAAAGCCACCGAAAACGATCTTCAGGGTTCAGGACGGTGGAAGTCGAATCCGCCATCTTCCGAATGGAAGCTCAGAGCTACAGGTATGTGACTCGAACGACGCAGCCAAGTGCCTCGGCAATATTATTATTGCTATTATTATTATTATTATTATTATTATTATTATTATTATTATTATTATTATTATTATTATTATTATTATTATTATTATTATCACGCCTCGATATATAAAAAATAATGTTTCTTTGGGTGTCCTTTATAGACGAAAAAATTACTCGATCGATTTCGCTAAAAATGTTACAATTTGTTATTCCTGAGATGGTTTAGGAAGTGGTTTAACGAAATCTGATCCGTAGTTTGGCATAGGGGTTGAGAAGTGGTGAAAAAGCGAACAGCATGGCAAGTCTGATCAGCGGGTTGCCTAACCAAAAGTATGTAAATCTTCTAATGCTAATTTTCTTTTTCTTCTGCTTCTTCTATATTTGTTGGCACAAGGGGTGAAAAAAGAAAATGTCGAATGTGGCATATTATGGGTGAATGTGTGTACGTTCCAGCATAGCTCTCATCCAAACTTGGAGAAATGTAGATATCTGAAAATGACTTACTGTATATTAGTGGCGAATCGGTAGCTGAGATGAACTGTGATACTCTCGATGCCGTTTAAGACAAAGTTCATTTCCAATCGGTATAGGGGTTGGAAGGGGTGAGCAATAATGTCGAAAATGACCGAGATTGTGGATGTACGTGTGTATGTTCCAGCACATCTTCCAACCAAACATGATACACATATGGCTTACTGTTTGGGAAAGAAAACTGTGAGGTAAGACACCCCTAGGCACGGGGATGGAGACGGCGTGAAATATTAAAATAATAGAAAGCGACCAACATTAAATGTGAAAACGATGTATGTTAATAAATATTCAATCTTTTGCTTTTAAATGAACGGATTAGAAACATCTAACGCGATAGAATTAATAAACGCGAGCGAAGTTGCGGGTACCTGCTAGTTATTAAATATCTCTAACATATTGAGAGAGGTGCCTTGTTTCTTGGCATGTCTTTGAAACACATCTAAGTCACAATCACAATACCTTTCAGTTATTAAGATAGTTACCTAGCCAAGTAATCCGGTTCTCCAAAACCAGAACTGCGCATCCATTCTAATCCGGCTCAGTCCGGTGGTATTTGAAGGTGGTGAAATACGCTAGCCTCGTGTCGGTAGATTTACCCTGTGGGATGATACCCTGGCACCTCAGTGTTCCTTAAAACCGTAAAGTTAATCAGTTAGTCTTACAATGAGTAACATTCTTCTAATGTTCTAATGTTCGTCCCTAAGGGCCGTAGGACGGCCGTTGTAGTAACTTCACATCACTTTATGAAAAGAAATACGGGTGGGGTCAGGCGAGGAACTATCGCGCTGTTTCAGGCACAGTGTCGCCAGGCGCCAAGTCTGAATGGGGCTGACATGAAACACACTATAAAAAGTCAATTCAATATAATTTCACATACAATTGGCCGATCATAACTAAACTGAGAGACGAATTGCATCGTAGTGGCCAATTGTGACTTCAGTAAATACGTAAATAAAATCGATTAAACGATTTTATCTTTATGACTGTAATGTGTTGTGAACCAACTAATCTTCTAGGTGTCCAGCGACACGGATGGTTAAACAGCAAGAGCGTAAATGTTTCAATATATTTCGTAATTTTCGAAATGTCGTACACCATATACCGTAACTTCTGACCTAACTGTCCTAAGTCTACCGCAATGATTCCGTTATGTCGGGCGTAAGATACTCTATTTACTGGAATACATATCACATGTCCGCCTCTGTGGTGTAGAAGTTAGCGTGATTAGCTGCCACCCCCGGAAGTCCGCGTTCGATTCCCGGCTCTGCCACGAAATTTGAAAAGTGGTACGAGGGCTGGAACGGGGTCCACTCAGCCTCGGGAGGTCAACTGAGTAGAGGTGGGTTCGATTCCCACCTCAACCATCCTGGAAGTGGTTTTCTGTGGTTTCCCACTTCTCCTCCAGGCAAATGCTGGGACGATACTTAACTTAAGGCCACGGCCGCTTCCTTCCCTCTTCCTTGCCTGTCTCATCCAATCTTCCCATCCCTACACAAGGCCCCTGTTCAGCATAGGCAGCCCGGGCGAGGTACTGGTCATTCTCCCCAGTTTTATCCCCCGACCCAGAGTCGGGAGCTCCAGGACACTGCCCTTGAGGCGGTATAGGTGGGATCCCTGGCTGAGTCCGAGGGAAAAACCGACCCTGGAGGGTAAACAGATTAAGAAGAAGAAGAATAAGAAGAAGAAGAAGAGGAGAAGACATATCACATTCAGAAGTCGATACGAAGTAAATTAAGAAACTCAACAATTTTTGACCCATCACACTTTGTCCCCACTTCCGGAAGTGCACGTTGTCCTGAGGCTCACTCATCCTACACCAAAAATGAGTACCATATTAATTCCTGGGGGGCACTCTACCCCACTAAGTGCCGAGGTTACGGATAGCGAAAGCCTTTCCCTTCCACCCCTCTTGTACAGAGATGCCATTAACTTTGCTATAATGTTCATCCCTAAGAGCCGTAGACGGCCGTTGTAGTAACTTCACTTCGGGCATAGAGAGAACGTTCTAATTGTGCCCCACATGAGGGGTTTAGTTGATTTTACCATCAGTCATTCACAAACTGCAATTATATGCTCAATTATGTCGCTTATACACTGACTGACAGAGCAAATGCAACACCAAGAAGGAGTGGTCAGAACTTTATGCCAATTGCAGGGTAGACTGACGTCACTGAGGTATGCTCATGATGTGAAATGCGCCGCTGTGCTGCGCACGTAGCGAACGATAAATGGACACGGCGTTGGCGAATGGCCCACTTCGTACCGTGATTTCTCAGCCGACAGTCATTGTAGAACGTGTTGTCGTGTGCCACAGGACACGTGTATAGCTAAGAATGCCAGGCCGCCGTCAACGGAGGCATTTCCAGCAGACAGACGACTTTACGAGGGGTATGGTGATCGGGCTGAGAAGGGCAGGTTGGTCGCTTCGTCAAATCGCAGCCGATACCCATAGGGATGTGTCCACGGTGCAGGGCCTGTGGCGAAGATGGTTGGCGCAGGGACATGTGGCACGTGCGAGGGGTCCAGGCGCAGCCCGAGTGACGTCAGCACGCGAGGATCGGCGCATCCGCCGCCAAGCGGTGGTAGCCCCGCACGCCACGTCAACCGCCATTCTTCAGCATGTGCAAGACACCCTGGCTGTTCCAATATCGACCAGAACAATTTCCCGTCGATTGGTTGAAGGAGGCCTGCACTCCCAGCGTCCGCTCAGAAGACTACCATTGACTCCACAGCATAGACGTGCACGCCTGGCATGGTGCCGGGCTAGAGCGACTTGGATGAGGGAATGGCGGAACGTCGTGTTCTCCGATGAGTCACGCTTCTGTTCTGTCAGTGATAGTCACCGCAGACGAGTGTGGCGTCGGCGTGGAGAAAGGTCAAATCCGGCAGTAACTGTGGAGCGCCCTACCGCTAGACAACGCGGCATCATGGTTTTGGACGCTATTGCGTATGATTCCACGTCACCTCTAGTGCGTATTCAAGGCACGTTAAATGCCCACCGCTACGTGCAGCATGTGCTGCGGCCGGTGGCACTCCCGTACCTTCAGGGGCTGCCCAATGCTCTGTTTCAGCAGGATAATGCCCGCCCACACACTGCTCGCATCTCCCAACAGGCTCTACGAGGTGTACAGATGTTTCCGTGGCCAGCGTACTCTCCGGATCTCTCACCAATCGAACACGTGTGGGATCTCATTGGACGCCGTTTGCAAACTCTGCCCCAGCCTCGTACGGACGACCAACTGTGGCAAATGGTTGACAGAGAATGGAGAACCATCCCTCAGGACACCATCCGCACTCTTATTGACTCTGTACCTCGACGTGTTTCTGCGTGCATCGCCGCTCGCGGTGGTCCTACATCCTACTGAGTCGATGCCGTGCGCATTGTGTAACCTGCATATCGGTTTGAAATAAACATCAATTATTCGTCCGTGCCGTCTCTGTTTTTTCCCCAACTTTCATCCCTTTCGAACCACTCCTTCTTGGTGTTGCATTTGCTCTGTCAGTCAGTGTATTTGTTAGCCTGCCTACTTGCGAACAAAACGCCACCACAATTATTCATTCAGTCGCTATGGCGCGGCGCGGCGCGGCACCCCGAGATGTACTGAGAGCGCGTAATCCAGCGCTGAAATCACGAGCCGCGGGGACGTTAGCGTTGTGTCCTTCATTTAGCTAGTGATAATAGACTGTAGAGCAAGCCTCCGTGGTTCAGGCGGCAGCGCGTTCGCCTCTCACCGCTCGATACCGTGGTACAAATCCCTGTCACTCCGCGTGAGATTTGTGCTGGACAAAGCGGAGGTGTACAGATGCTTGCGTGGCCAGCGTACTCTCCGGATCTCTCACCAATCGAACACGTGTGGGATCTCATTGGACGCCGTTTGCAAACTCTGCCCCAGCCTCGTACGGACGACCGGGTATTCCGGTTTTCCCTGTCATCTTTCATTCCAGCAAAACTCTCCTCTATCATTTCATAGCATCTATCAGTCAATAATAAATCACTTTAGGACTAACAGCCTATATATGTTTCATTCATTACATCCCTGACCCGATCAGGGACTGGAAAACAGGTTGTAGGTTTTCATTTTCATTGGACTTAAAGCTGTGCAAAACGTTGTGTAGACTCTGAGTTGTAACACTTGCACGGAGATGGAATGTGTTGACCTGTTTTTTTATTTTGTTTTTTTTTTTGCTAGTGGCTTTACGTCGCACCGACATAGATAGGTCTTACGGCGACGATGGGATCAGGGGCGAAGCGTCAGGGGAGACAGCGTGTACCCTTAACATTTTGCGAACGAAATACTGTCTAGTTAAATTATTTTTAGAACATTAGTTATTTTTACATTCATGACATCGTATTCCCCGCTTTACATATTTTCGTCTCACTTCGGCAATGTTAGGGCTCGCGTCAGTTACACGAAGCACGTACGCGAAAGTAGACGCTGTCCATTCTGTGTATGATCCCTTTGATTTCAGATAGAGCAACACTAACGCTATCTGTAGGTGCTGACTGTGGAACTATGACTTTCCTATAGCGAGATTTCTCCGCCCAGTAGACAGACTTGCCAGCGTCTCTTCTTGCTCTCATTGGCTAGTATTTGGATCCCAGGTATAAAGGTGCACTTATTGGCTATCATCTCAGACATGCTTTTAATGTAGTTAATTTGAATTTATTTTATTATAAGACAGACTAAAAATAAAATAATCATATTCAAATGCGAAACATAGCAAACTTACACCTAATAAATGAATGACAGCATGAAAACCCTTCAAGTACATGCATTTCCTTGCCCGCCATTATTAGTTAAGGTATTATAACCCCCACAACTACTGGCTTACATTCTGAATAATGAACTCCAGAGTGTGCATATGGAAATAACAAAATTGCTTAACTAGATGCCGTATATTCCGTTAACGTCAGTTTCTAGTGAACGCGCTATTAATGCCTTGAAACGAATTAAAACCTATTTAAGGAATTCAGTGACCAACCAGAGACTTCAAGACGAGAGTAACAGATATATTTGCTGAAATGAAGGACATGCGGATTGAACTCATTTACAAGAATATTGTTTAAGGTGACTTGTACGAAAATCTATTTACTTCTTATTTCTCTTATTAAATCTACATAGCAATATATGACAACTCCCACTGTCCATTTAGTCTATATTTAAAACTAAAACGAGTGCATGCAGGATTATAGGTTGTTATAGGATTTGTCTTAGTTTCAGTCATTAATATAATATTGAATGTAGATCTGTATACGTCGAAAACAAAATTCCATATATACACTAATGTGATTAAAATAGTTTAAATTTTAAAAAAAATCTCTTTACCGGGCAAGTTGGCCGTGCGCGTAGAGGCGCGCGGCTGTGAGCTTGCATCCGGGAGATAGTAGGTTCGAATCCCACTATCGGCAGCCCTGAAAATGGTTTTCCGTGGTTTCCCATTTTCACACCAGGCAAATGCTGGGGCTGTACCTTAATTAAGGCCACGGCCGCTTCCTTCCAACTCCTAGGCCTTTCCTATCCCATCGTCGCCATAAGACCTATCTGTGTCGGTGCAACGTAAACCCCCTAGCAAAAAATATCTCTGTCTCCCGCCTTACATAGTTCACACTTCGCCGCTGGATGGGATAGGAAAGGAGTTGGAAGGAAGCGGACGTGGCCTTAATTAAGGTGTGAAAATGGGAAACCACGGAAAACCACCTTCAGGGCTGCCGACAGTGGGATTCGAACCCACTATCTCCCGGATGGAAGCTCACAGCCTCGCGCCACTAACCGCACGGCCAACTCGCCCGGATGTTGACATTTGCACGGAACGCCAAACATTCCAGGAAATTATTAAGCATGGTTATAGCAAACAGTGACACCTGCACGGAGGTTCAAGCAGGGTTGGAATAGAAAAGCAGGGGAGCGGAGGGCCTTTAGAGTTCATTGTTACAGTTATAATAATGGCGCGTGGCTTCCCGAGAGACCTAGTGCAGGTCCTTTTTTGAGTTGACTCCCTACAGGCGACCTGCGCGTCTGTGAAGATGGAGCCTACCTACGATGAATTTCTAATCATGAAGACACAACGAACAACTAGCCCAGCGAGACAGGGGAACTAACGAATAGAAGTTAAAATCCCCGAATCTGCCGTGAATCGAACTCGGAACCCTTTGGACAAAAGGCCAGCACGCTAACCATTTATTTATGGAGCTGGAGATTGCTACAGCTGATATCTGTTCGGTGTTGAACTGCTGGTGATTATTTGTTATGCAGATTTGGAGTTCGCCAAGAGGAAGCCTTTGTTGATTTACAGTGTTCACCAGTACATTGTGGACTATACCAATAAAGATCAACTGAATTATTGGCGGTGCGCAGATTTGAAGAAAAGTAAATGTAAAGCAAGAATAACAAGAAAAAGTAATATCGTTTTAGGCGAGGCAAGCCATTTTTGTATTCCGGATGAAGCGGCGAATGAAGTGAGAAAAAGTGTAGTAAATCCAAAAATAGTTCGCCTCTGTGGTGTAGTGGTCACCACCCTCCCCCGAGACTTTGGGCTCGATTCCCGGCTCTGCCACGAAATTTGAAAAGTGATACGAGGATTGGAACGAGGTTCACTCAGCTCGGGAGGTTAACCGAGTAGAGGGGGGCTCGATTCCCAATTCGCCCATCCCCGAAGTAGTTTTCCGTGGTTGCCCACTTCTCCTCCAGGCAAATGCCGTAATGGTACCTAACTTAAGGCCACGGCCGCTTCCTTCCCTCTTCCCTGTCTATCCCTTCCAATCTTCCCATTCCCCCACAAGACCCCTGTTCAGCAGGTGAGACAGTCTGGGCGAGGTACTGGTCCTCCTTCATAGTTGTATCCCCCGACCCAAAGTTTCACGCTCCAGGACACAGCCCTTAAGACGGTAGAGGTGGGATCCCTCGCTCAGTTCGAGTGAAAAACCAACCCTGGAGAGTAAGCAGATTAACAAACAAGAAGGAAAGAAAGAAAGAAAGAAAGAAAGAAAGAAATGTAAAAATGCGTGCGATGAAAACAGAAAGTATGATTTCAACAATTTACACCGAAGAGGTAGGCCAGCTCTTAAATGGAGGCTGTGAGAAGTACGAGGGCAAGCCAATAAGTATCTGCAATCAATCTTTATAATTTATTACAAAAAGAGTACACACCTATTGATATAATTTTTCAACATAGTCACCCTCCTTTTCAATGCACATGTTCCACCGTTTCATAAGTTTTCTGATACCTTTTGCAATAACAGTTTTTTGTTGCGCAGCAAGCCACGTTTCCTGTTATGTATGATTTCTTATTATGTAGAACCATGGCTAATGTACATATGGTTTGCCACGTCATCAACAGTCACTCGTCTGTTATTCAGGATCATATCGCGCACTTGTTCAATATTGGCATCAGTTACGGCTGCCGATGGACGCCCGGATCTTTCCTCATCCTTCACGCTCGTGCGACCATTTTGAACCGTTCAATCGACTGGTAAACATTGTCCTCGTATTGTGCTGAAAGTCTTCTCTGAATTTCCGCTCCTGGCACACCCTCAGACCACAAGAAACGGATTACAGAACGCTGTTCTTCCTTGGTGCAATCAGAGAGTAGCGCGACCATCTTTACGTCGCAACAGTGCGAGCTGTACTGAACTGATAAACCCTGAAATCTACCACAGATGTGGACAGCGGTGCCATCTAGCGGCTGGTGAGCTCACAACGCCACAGAGCCAACCTAAAGCGATTAGAGCAAAACTGCTGATAGGCTACTTATTGACTTGTCTACGTACAGTCATGTCCATTAATACCGGAGTATATCGTCGTTGTGCCTCGAAATACCGTTATGTGACAATGTTTTTCGGAAAATACTCACCCGCAACACATATAGCACTCAGCACGAAAATTCGTTGAAATAGTTCATGCAGTACTCAGTCTTATATGGCAGAACCTTCCTGGTCGGAGCTCTAAGCTGAAAAATATACATAGCAGTTTTTCTAGACGCAATGACAATATGACAATCGAAACTCCGTGCAAATGTCAACATCCTACTACTGACTCGCCAGGTACTGTTAGAGAGAGTGAAGGGCTCCGTGCAAGTGTTCCAGTCCCGTAGACTCACCCAAACCCATTTTCAAGAAACAGATCCCGTTCAGTCCAGACTCGTTCAGAGCTTTCTGGCGGTGGTGGTGATTATTGTTTTAAGAGGAAGTACAACTGTGCAACCACCCTCTATTAACACTAATGAGAGGGAAAGATGGAAGGGATCCGACACTTTGAAAAATGAAAGGAAGGCAAGGTCCAAGAAGGGCGCGAAAACGAAAGCCTCCCTAGGCAAGGAAAACCTAACACCGCTGGGGTCGGAAAAGATAGATACAGAAGATGCTAGGGGCTTTACGTCGCACCGACACAGATAGGTCTTATGGCACACGGATCGGAAAAGAACAACCGTTGACCAAAGGTGGTAGGATAGGATAGATGAAAGTGACGAGCCCTGCACAAATAAATCGAAACAATGGCAAGACTCAGCTAGCGGCCCCGTGGTCACAATCCACTCTCCCAAAGCAGTCTGTTCAATGAATGCGGAAGGACAAAACTTGAGAAGTCTGAAGAAATGAGTCAACCCAACTGTTTATACAGAAGCTAGCTTGAACAGCTTGGAAACTCTCGACTCACTCATTGGTACACTTTTGGCACATGTATTGGTTCTCCGAACATCTTTCTTGTATAGTATAATACACACGCGTAAAGCAGAAACATGGCAACATCACTCACCGAGTGGCTGGTCTGGTATACCGAGCCTGTTACCGAATTTTGAGTTTAGGTTGACTCACACTGCTCACTGTTCAAATACCACCCATTTCGACTCGGTAGCAACAGACTCGTTCTCAGACCAAACGAGCTGGGTAGTCGAAGTGGAGACTCGCTCCTTGCACGGCTCTGTCATCCCTTGAAGTTTGTCAGAAACAGCCTGTAATAAAACGTCAACTTTCCGTGCATGCCTACCTGCGGGGAGAGACCGTGTCACATCAGAATATGAACTGATGCACAAACAACCAGTTATCAACTATGTTATCCGTTTTGTTATTATTACCGTATCCTCTTTGCGTAGGCCTATTTATCTCTGTAATTGTGTTTTATGTCTGTGTACTTGTTTCTTGATATAACTGTCCGGGATTTCTACCTCAATCTCTGTCACCTGCATACACTGACGGACATAAGTATTCACACAGCAGTAGATACATGTCCGCCTCTGTGGTGTATTGGTTAGTGTGATTAGCTGCACCCCCGGAGGCCCGGGTTCGATTCCCGGCTCTGCCACGAAAGGGCTGGAACGGGGTCCGCTCAGCCTCGGAAGCTGAACTGAGTAGAGGTAGGTTCGATTCCCACCTCAGTCATCCTAGGTCGTTTTCTGTGGTTTCCCACTTCTCCTCCAGGAAAATGCCGGGATGGTACCTAAACTTAAGACCACGGCCGCTTCCTTCCCTCTTCCTTGTCTATCCCTTCCAATCTTCCCATCCCCCCGCAAGGCCCCTGTTCAGAATAGCAGGTGAGGCTGCCTGGGCGAGGTACTGGTCATCCTCCCAAGTTGTATCCCCCGACGAGTCTGAAGTTCCAGGACACTTCCCTTGAGGCGGTAGAGGTAGGATCCCTCGCTGAGTCGAGGGAAAACCGACCCTGCAGGGTAAACAGATTAAGAAGTAGATACATTTGACATATGCACATACTGTCAATAGTAGTTGCTTTTTTTTTTAAAAGATATATCTAAAATATATATTTTCTTTATACCTGTATATTCAGTTACAGAATACACAAAAGAACTGCTGGGTTAAAAAATAAAATATAGTCTTCTAGCCTTTTTATGGGTGGACATAAATGTTCTCACAACTTAAACTACATGTTTGTCACCATTTGTGTGCGGCTTAGTAACGTGTTTGCATTCCCTTGCTGCGAATAACACTTCTTAATCTGTTGGGCATTGAAGCTACTAATTTTCTTGTTACTTCTTCACCAATAGTATTCCATTCTTGCAGAAGCAATTCTTTCAGCTTGTTATTGCTGAATATGTGGTGCTTTCTGACTCGTCGCTCGAGTTCATCCCATAGATGCTTAATGGGATTAAGGTCGGGGACCTGGAGAGGGGTTTTCACGGAATGAGGTGTGTTATAAACAATCCAGTAATGAATATTATTAGCAGTATGGTTCAGGTCGTTGTCTTGCTGAAAGTAGTAATCAGACGGTAGACCCAGTTTTTGGGTACTATGTCGTAAATTGTTTTTCAAAATATCCAAATAAACATACTGGTTCATTGTTCAATCTATAAACACTAGGTCCCAAACAACTGAAGCCGCCATGCACCCCCACACTATAACACCTCCACCGCCGTGTTTAACTGTAGCCCGGAGGTTGACTGTTTTAAACTCTGTATTCATTTTCCTCCGCATCAACATTCTTCCATCATGGCGAAAAATGTTAAATTTGTTTCATCTGAAAAAATAACTTTTTTCCAGAAGTCGTCATTCTTCATTATGTACTCTTCAGCAAATGCCAGCCTCTTCTTTTTGTTACTGGGCTGATAAATAGCTTCCTTGTGGGACTTCGGGCATGATATCCAGCTCTATGAAGAGTTCTACGAATGGTCCTAGGACGTATCTGTTTACCATGGTACTCCTGAAGTTCTGATGCAATTTTGAAAATTATACTGTCGGAGTCTTTTGCACTGTCTTAATTACCGTGTTCTGTTCTGTCAGAGTGAGCTTACGCGGACGTCACTTCTCTCTTTATTTATCAATGCTTTTGAAGTTTTGTACTTCGTAATGATACTGCACACTGTGTATCTGCTTCGTTTAAAGATTTGTGGAATTTCGGCGTATGATTTGCCTTCTTCATGCATAATTACTATTATTTTTATCTCTTCAATTGTAGTTTACTTCCTAATTTTCCCCATTCCATCTTGAATCACCAGTATCCACTTCTAATGTAAACAAGGCTCGTAACTGTGTTCACTCCTCAATGTTTTAAGTCAGAACTGATGTGTAGTACTGTGTTTTGTGGATGGCTTTCATCGGTGTCCGGCTCCATGGCTAAATAGTTAGCGTGCTGGCTTTTGGTCACAGGGGTCCCGGGTTCGATTCCCGGCAGGGTCGGGAATTTTAATCATCATTGGTTAATTTCGCTGGCAAGGGGGCTGCGTGTATGTGTCGTCTTCATCATCATTCTCATCACGACACGCAGGTCGCCTACGGGAGTCAAATCAAAAGACCTGCACCTGGTGAGCCGAACATGTCCTCCGGCACTAAAAGCCATACACCATTTCATTTTATCGGTGTGTGCAGACTTCTGTCCAGGGATACCACCTCTGCCCGGCCTTATTTTCCTCATCTCTTCATGTATGATCAAGATTTCATTGTATGTATTTTAGCGTATGTATGCATAATGAAAATCGACAGCCTGTTTCCAGTCATTTGACCGAGTCAGGAATGGAATGAATGAAGCCCCCACCTAGCGGCGAGGATAGGAATTGTGCCGGCTCCCGAAGCCTGTCGCACTCCTCTGGGGCAATGATAAATGACTGACAGATGAAATGAAATGATAATGGAGAGTGTTGCTGGAATGAAAGATGACGGGGAAAACCGGAGTACCCGGAGAAAATCCTGTCCTGCCTCCACTTTGTCCAGCACAAATCTCACATGGAGTGGCCGGTATTTGAACCACGGTATGCAGCGATGAGAGACCGGCGTGCTGCCACCTGAGCCACGGAGATGTATGCGTAATGTATCGTTTCAGTTCATAATTGTTCGAACAACATGCACAGTTTGCTACTGTGCCTATTTTATACTGACTAATGGGTCAATGGACCTCTGTGTGAACACTTATGTCCTTCTGTGTATTTCTCCGTACCAGAATCTCTCTGAAAGTTTCTTAACCACCGGGCGAGTTGGCCGTGCGTGTAGAGGCGCGCGGCTGTGAGCTTGCATCCGGGAGATAGTAGGTTCGAATCCCACTATCGGCAGCCCTGAAAATGGCTTTCCGTGGTTTCCCATTTTCACACCAGGCAAATGCTGGGGCTGTACCTTAATTAAGGCCACGGCCACTTCCTTCCAACTCCTGGGCCTTTCCTATCCCATCGTCGCCATAAGACCTATCTGTGTCGGTGCGACGTAAAGCCCCTAGCAAAAAAAAAAAAAAAAGTTTCTTAACCCATCTCGTCTTGTGGGTTAAAATGTATTTCATAGACTTGCTAACAAAAATTCGATAATAATTGTCTCCAAACAACTTATTGTGAGCCCTCACAGGTTTCTGGCGAACACTTGAACTACTGAAGTGGCGAATGAATAACTTCACCTTTGACAGCCGAAGTAGTTGAGTCACGTGTGAAATGAAAGCACGTGTTTGGAGGAACAAGACAAGCTGCATATCACGTAGCTGACTGATGGCACGGATGACCTAAATGAGAAAACTCTCAAACTACGAACAGCGTGGACTGTAACTTCAGACAAAACGGCTACACAGTGCTGCTCTCCCGCCAGGTCGTGTTTTAAACCCTGTCAAGAAAATACTGTAGCATAGAGATTTTATGACATAAATGATCATGATAATAGAATTCAGAATATTACTGTATTATGCCTAACAGTTAAACAAGTATATCGCGATCAAGATATTCTTAAGGAATTCCGTGAAGTGGCATCCGCACATAACCTAATATGATTCAAGATAACAAAGGAATCCGCCTCTGTGGTGTAGTGGTTAGTGTGATTAGTTGCCACCCCCGGAGGCGCGGGTTCGATTCCCGGCTCTGCCACGAAATTTGAAAAGTGGTACGAGGGCTGGGACGGGGTCCACTCAGCCTCGGGAGGTCTAATGTGTAGACGTGGGTTCGATTCTCACTTCTCTTCCAGACAAATGCCGGGATGGTACCTAACTTCAGGCCACGGCCGCTTCCTTCCCTCTTCTTCGTCTATCCCTTTCAATCTTCCCATCCCCCCAGAAGGCCCCTGTTCAGCATAGCAGGTGAGGCCGCCTGGGCGAGGTACTAGTCATCCTCCCCAGTTGTATCCTCCGACCCAGAGTCTGAAGCTCCAGGACACTGCCCTTGAGGCGGTAGAGGTGGGATCCCTCGCTAAGTCCGAGGGAAAAACCGAACCTGGAGGGTAAACAGATGATGATGATGATGAAGAAAGAAAAATAAAATGATAACAAAGGAATGTCCAAACTACAATATATCCAATAACAATAATAATAATAATAATAATAATAATAATAATAATAATAATAATAATAATAATAATAATAATAATAACAATAATACATTTTGCATTCGGGAGATGGTGGATTCGAATCCCGACATCGGCAGACTAAATAATAATCTGTTTCTTCTTCTTACAGATCTTTACCCTTTAACGTCACGCTAACACAAATAGGTTTTCAGCGATGATGGGACAGGAAAGGGTAAGGAATGAAAAGGAAGCGCCATGATGTTAACAGGGATACATCAACGTTTGCCAGGTGTGAAAGTGAGAAACCACGGAAAAACATCCACAGGGCTGTGGATAGTGAAATTCGATCTCACAATTTCCCGAATACAAGCTTAAAGCTACGAGGTCCTGAACACGCGGCAAAATCACTCGGTCTTCGTCCTCCTATTCTACGTCCTTTACCATTCATGTGTGATCGACGATCGATGTTTCTAGCAAGACATTTCCATTTATCTGTACCCAAACATTGTTCTCTGTTGACGCTTATTCTACAGATCTTCACGTATGCTTCCCATCCATTTTCTTTCCGGCCTTCTCTCTCTCTCTCTCTCTCTCTCCAATCTTCCACCTTCAAGTCAAGCACTCTTCTTTTCATATAATTTTCCTGAGCATGATGTGGACATACCAGAGCAGTTGTCTCTCTCCTACCTCGTACGAAGTTGTTCCTCACCGGGTCTATCCTCGAACCGCCACACTGCCACTGCAGCACTTTCAGTTAAGTGATCTTCTGATAGCCCGAGTATTACTACGTTTATTTATGTATTAATTTATTCCATATATTAAATGTAGAAGCTGGAAGGTTTTCCGCATTGCCTATTGTTTGTATGTAAGATATGTATTTATACAGTACTAAGCAATTCTGTTCTAAATTCGGAAGCAGAAAAAGAAGAATCGAAAGTTCGACGAACCACCTACGGCAACAACTTCGGAAAACTGGTCGTGTTCTTCTGAGCATGAAGAAGCGAATGTATATGATTCGATGCCTAAACAAGGGTGTATTAAACGTGGTGCTTGAATGTTGAAATGCGGTGTGTTTTTATGGCCTAGATGAGGAGAAGACCTGTGCTTTGCAAAATAAACAGTAGGCCTATATCTAAAACAGTGTTAAAATCAGTGTGTGACGGTAAAGTACAGTACTGGAGATACTTCATGAATCAAAAACCGTGTGTCGATGGTACGACCTCTGAGACTTGCGTATGGTTACACAAATTTACCAAAGCGTGTGGGTATTTGAACTCGTTCGCCGTTGTCTGTCTATTACTACAAATTGTAGTAAATCGCCATTATCATGAGTCGTTAAAGAAGAGGAACCATGTTTTACATTGTACTTTTATTTCAGATCTAGATTTATGTGAATGTTTACGTGTTAGGAGAAAAAGTTCCAGTATTCCTTGGGACATTTCTCTTACTTGACATTTATTATTCTTTCATAGAGAAAACTAGGCAATCTTGGCCAGTTCGATTAACTAGTCTAACAGAGTTATTCGAATATTCTCCTAGGCATAGATATTTAGGTTTATCCCGGATGAATGAGACATCTCTTCTAGAGATTTTCTTCTCCATTCCAGTTTGAGTTCAATCTGCTTTCTACTGGCGCTAAATGCAGCAGTACAATGTTATCTGCGAGTAACATGCACCAAGAAGCTAGATCACTAAAGTCAACCATGATATAAACTACTAATCGTTGAATACATTCCACTTCATATGGTTGGCGTCAGAAAGAGCATTTATTCGTACAACCGGGCCAGTTCAGTTAGTGGAGGTGGTATCAGACCGCGCTTGAGAATTCCGCTCATCGGATGTAGTGTTAGTCATCCCATTAGAACGGTTCCCACAGACTAAAAAGAAGAACACACCTTGAACGAATCGAGTGAGTACAACTAAGGTTGCCACCCATTATCGTCATAGGCTAACATGTGACATGTGTTCCGAAATAACTGTCTTTGGAGACACCTTTCCGGCGAGGTCTAGTTTACTCTGAAACCACTCGACAATACCAGAGTGCTTTCTTCTAGCTAACCCCGGAAAGCTCTCGTCTTAGCGCAAGTTGCGAACGTGATTACAATAATTGAGTGGACTGCATTGACGTGTACGTTTCAAATATGCATACTGATCCCATGACCTTTGTGCCCTAAGAATATTATGTATTAAACTGTCAATTGGAATAAGAAGTTCGATTTCTCGATATCACGGGAGTGACACGTGGCATGGGGGTGGCTACCTTCTGTCCCACGCTCTGGGATACGTGACGTCATTCGCACGTGTCGACCGCGGAAGAATCTAAGTAATTTCGGTGGATTATTTCAGAAGGACGCGCGTGTCTCGCTTACCCGCGCCAAGTCGACAAAAGATAGTGCCTATCAAATGGGGCAATTTATCCAGCTAATTGAATATGTATAAATTTTAAATGTCCATGAACACTACCGCCGGCAATGTAGCAAGTATGTGGTTACCTTCAAAACTCTTGTAATTACAGTTCAGTTAAGTCAGAAAAGTTACTGAAATTTTCTTGGCGGCAAAGTAAAATGCTCGGAGAGAGGGGGTAGTTTCTATAAATAAGAAGGGACGCCACGATGAAGCCCCTGCATTTTGTATCACGAGGCTGAAGACGGAAGGTTGAACTGCTCAGTAAAATCGAACGACAAAAGTAGACTAAGTCCAACCAACAGATTTTAGCCGATGTGCTGGCGTCTTGACTCCATGTGGAGTGGAAATAAGTGTACGAAAAGGACGGTCAAGGTACCGAATAAATTTGTATTAATTGTGTGTGGTAAAGAAAGTAATTCGTGTGTGGGAAATAATTACAGTCCGTCGTGTGCGATCAACAAGAACAAGTGAAGGGCATTTTCTTTTTTTATGCTTTATTTCCAGGAAACCGGAAGAATATGTTGATCTGTACAGCGAGAAATGTAAAAATGACTAAATAAAAATGCCAGGGTCACAGGTGAGCCCTAAGATGAATGCTGGCGTGACTTAAGGTATGTGACTTACCATCTTACCACCAACTATATCTTGTTTCATGATGTCTAACTCGTAGTTTATTTTATGGGGCATATACGACGCAGTTGGTCGCTCCTATGTGGTTTTTGTAAATGTCAGAATACGACGAAAAAGGGTCATTTTTTTCACTTGGATAAATTATTGAAGTATTGCGAGTGCTGTATGATGTTGTAAAAAAAAGTGATTAAATAGGGTTTCGAAGTGATATCACGTCCAATGTAGATCGTCATTTCCGTGTGTTTATTGCCTATATTTTGTGATGTCAAATTAAGAAGTTCATTCGATGTAAAATTTTCAATTGGAATTTTGATGGAGTTGGTGCAGAAGAGATCCGTGGTTACCCATTTTCAATCGGATGGAAGCGCTGTACGAAGTGTTGAGTAACGCATGTCGATGAATTTGTCATGAGTGTAGTGTATTCTATGTCCGTTTAAACCGTGTCTGAGTGACGATAATATCAGGAAATTTTGTAAGTCATTTTCGTGAAAATCCAGTTATTAAAATACGATATCATTTTATGCGAAGTTATTCATTATTAAAGCATTGTGCGTTATTAGACGTCGTGGATTCTAGTAAGGATTTTTATTCCAGTATTTTTTTTGTCAGTGATAGTCGTGAGTTTGGGAAACAGAGGTTAGTTTTGTCGTGTGAGTCGAGATGAGATTTGTGAATCAGGTGTTGGAGACCTGTCAATGAAGCCGGGACTTACGGAAGCCCGAGGAATATTTTATAATGTTGGGAATGGAAAGTAGAATACGAGAATCCGCACCGGTATTAATTTGCGGTGTGTACAATTTTTGTGGGACTTTTAAAAGTAAATCTATGTGCATATTTGGTTGGTCAGAATATATCGTATTTTGTCATTAGTCTTTTGCGAAGTTAAATGTTTCATTCTTTGAGGTCAGTCAGGTATGATGAACAGATGTTCCATATCGAGACTGACAGACAGAGAAGGGTCGTTTGTATCGAGACCGGCAGCTTATCGAGGGGGGAGAGTTGTATAACGGAACATGTAGTGGTTTACGTGTAGGATTGAGATTGCATTCGTGGCGACGGAGATAAATAATTCCTGAATCTAGTTGAAATTTCCATCCGGGAATAACATTTGAGTAGTTGGATACTGTGAATTTGTTTAATTGAGAACGTAATGTACATTTGAGACCGCGAACTTAGAGTATAATGAGTAAGGTTAGCCAATTTCAGAGTTGTCCAAAATATAGAGCGGTGGTAGTGATGATTAGTTTGTTTGTGAGGGGTGCGCAAACTTTATAAAATGTTATGACAAGATATGACATCGTAATTATACGGCGAGTTGCTTTTGGTTTGTACGTAATTATTAGGGTTATCCAAGTGTTAATAATGGCTAGGGTTAGATTAGATTTAAAGTGTGAGGTCATGAAACAAGATATAAAAGTGGACATGAATGATGTAATGGTTCTTTTCCAGCTACAGGAATCAACAGATAAACATCAAACATGATAAAACAAATTACGTCAAATGGTGTAGGGATTTGTGAAGAAACCATTCGTCCGGGGAAATAGAATTTGTTGTTCTTTAAGATTTAATTAAATCATTTAAATTTATTTAATTATTAAATTCGGTGAAAACCGTATTTTGAAATAACTTTAAAAATCAAGCGAATAACTTGAAGATGCATTCTGGAAATCGTAGTTTATTTTCTGGGGTTTATGTAAATGTTAACATAACGATTAAGGGGACATATCCGAAGGTAATGGATTTTACTGCCACAAAGTATTGTGAGCGTTGTTGTTGTTGCATTATTTGACTTTGATTGATGGAGCAGTAAATGTGCTGGGGATAGTAAAGTGGAAACTTTGGTCATCAACCGATGTAACTTACTTGTGTTTAGCCTTCAGCTTAAAACTTGGATGGTCAGGAGGTCATCAACCTCAGTGACTTAGATTAGGGCCATATGCCACTGTAGCATCATTTTCCTTGCGGTCATCATCCACAATGACTTTAAAGTAACTTAGAAGTTTAGATGTCGGTCCATGACATAGTCACAGGTCACATCGATTCAATTAAGGGTCCATGCCGTATAACCACTGTGTGACACACACCGATTGGACTGCCTTAATTATACCCAGAGTCCAGAGTTCGTGTTACGAGGGCTGGACCATAAAGAATCACTATGATGGTACATGTAGTGTCACATGGAAGCCGAATTAAAGGATTTCCAGACTTTCCTTTCTTTAATTAATGATTGAGACAATGGTTTCTAGTAAGGATGCCCATCAGGCAGTTACGTCAAATTGCGGTATCCAGTGGACACGATTGAGTTCAATGATACCGTTGATAAATCATAAAAGCTTCAGGAATTACTTGAATAAATAGGAACATTTTTTTAAAAAAACAAACCTTTCATTTGAGTAGCTAGATTAAAATTAGTGAACCCTACCTTTACCTCAGCAAGTGACGAAGAACCCGATACGACCCAAGAGACAGATCTCATGAACTTTTGCTGATAGGTAAGAAAGGTAGGTATTCTTCAGTATGGACCAAAGGGTTCAATACAATATATGCCATCTCAATTACTAGAGCTCCGATTTGTATACGAATGTTTGTCCCCATATGTCTCTAAAACTTACTAATGCTCCGGTCTAGCTCAGAACTCAGGCGAGCTCAGTTCGTGGTATGTATAAAGTCAGCAAAGTGGGTAACATACAACTAATAAAACGTAAATACAGCAAGGTAAAAATTAACACCTACAAATGAATTGAAGCATACAGGTTTAACATACAAAAGTTTATTAACATACGGCATGTACACTAAACGATAACATAAAGTATGCAGGTAATAAAGTATTCAAATAACGGGCGAATCGGTGGTTATTCTAAGTTTTATTGCAGGAGTACTCCACCCCATTTTCATGTAACATCACGGTGAGATCCAAACCATGCTTGTTTACGCACCTGGGGATTACATACTACTGAGCTCCCTGTCTAATTGTGTGGATCGATAATTTACTTTAACACACACAAATGAAGTTGATTAAACAAATGATTAAATATCAAATATAACACTGGTGGATTCGAACCACTTACCTTACACTTAAATTAAAAACACATCTGATAAACAAAAATAAACAAATACCAATTTCTGGAACATGTAATCAAATATGTACACTTCATGCTGAGAATAAGCAGACAATAGGACAGCTGTCACAATTCTATCAACACAAAGACCAGGATATCGACAACAAATACCAAAATGACTTTTAAAAGGAATGTGATGACTTACTATTTTACGAACTTACTATTTTCCAAATATTCTAAAATTGAAACGGTTAAGATCCGCAAATTCTATCAATGTTGTGATTACAACACAAATAACAACACCAACAATTACTCTATTTTACCTCTCCTGTGGAACTATTACACGTGACTACATGCAGATGTCACATATAGGTATATCTGAACAAATTCACTTCACTGTAGTAGGAATTCTTTCATGATGACAATCGGTCATACACAGATAATTATTATGTAATTACGGATATGTATAATTATAGTAATAATAATAATAATAATAACATAGGCCTAAAATTTATGACACAAAATACTCTTTGGCAGCAATACACAATATCTGACACGTAGGAAAATTACCTCGACAGAAAAACTCAATAAAGGGGACTCTCACGCTCCTCTGTAAGTCCTTAGCCAAAATACACATAAAACACTGTCCTATTCAATTCTAGGCCCTAATGTGACGCTGAACTACTGTACTTTAACGCAATTGGACATAGCGACCTCCTAATTGCTAAATCAACTACCAAGGCTTATCGACAACCCATACAATTCGTAAAACAATATTCGCTGGTTTTTATCTGATCACTCAAATATTCCTAACGCAATGGCGCGAAGATCCATGCTCCCTATATGATATTTCTACTCACGTGTTTAATAATAACAATAATAATAATAATGTTATTTGCTTTACGTCACACTAACTACTTTTTTAAAGGTCTTCGGAGACGCCGAGGTCCCGCAGGAGTTCTTTTACGTGCCAGTAAATCTACCGACACGGGGCTGTCGTATTTGAGCACCTTCAAATACCACCGGACTGAGCCAGGATCGAAATCCACGTGTTTATGACATCATGCAACATCATTACTTACTTACAATACAGTATGTCCTAAATACCTCGACCTACAGAAATGACATTATCTTTGCCATATGGTCTCAAGAAAAACTTCCATTCACCACAACAACACAAAATACACATGGAAAGATCCTAGCTTGCGCTTGTAAAACACGAATTTAATATGAATTCCTGAACAATTGCACAATGGAATATATTTAATATCTGAATATCCTGTATACGCAGCGAGGGTTTACACTACAGTAAGCTACGTCCGAAATACCCCAAAATCCCTACCATTAAATTACTTTTATGAATGTATAAATGTGAAAACATGTTAAAATTTACAATACCAATATCACGTATTACCATCTGATGTCGAGATGAGAACCCGTCTGTTAGCTAAGTACAAGTGATCACTATCGGATTGCATGAAGAAATGAATACAATGAAAACATATATTAGATGATCAGCATTCAATAACAATGTTGCACCTTTTGAAATATAACTTAGAATTGAGGACTCTCAAATAGTCTACACAGAAATCATCGTTCGATAACATCCCATCAATATTGAACACAAATTATCTACACACAACATATTTACATCTGGAGTGCTCAGAGCCCTCGTCAAGCTTCGAATTGGGTATATCAACAAGAAAACATGTAGAAGACAAATCCGGGTTACTTTTGTGCACTGACGGCGGCTCATGAAGGTCTCGTGCCAAGTGCCTCAATCCTGCCTTTGCTATGGCACGACACACCGCCCCCACTGTTGGTGTGTTGGTTTGAGGGACCATCGTATACGACACTTGTCAGTGCTAGTAGTGGTACAAGGGACATCATTAGTGATACGTGCAGACCATCCTGCGACCCTTGGTGGCAGGGCTTCCGAAAAGCATTTTTCAGCAGGATAATGCTCGACTGCACTCAACGAAAGGTGTCACAGGAATGCCTCTGCAACATTGCCACAGTTCCGTGGCTGCCCGATAGGCAGATTTATGACCCATCAAACATGTCTGCGGCCATCTGAGGTGCCAACTTCAGCAGCCTATGAATTTACACGATCTACAGGACCAGTTGCAACAAATATGCCGCAGGATACCTTAGGAACCCTGTATTCCTCTATGCCAGCTTAAATCCAAGCTAGAAGCGGATCCCCAGGGTACTAGAGTCTCACTTTAAGTGTTCAATTTTCCGCAGTAACTATTCTTTCGCTGCGATATTGTAATCGATAACTTAAATCAACGTTACGCTCACCCATTTTAAGTTTCATCCCATTCAGACGACTTCTCCTTGGTGTAATGACTTGTTTCTTTTACAGTGAGTGTACTTGCATTCGCGATCGCAACTCGTTAGAATAACAACTGCTTTAAGAGCCCTCTCGAGTATCTCCTTTACCTGTTCAGATTAATCAAGAACTCCTGCTGCTCATTTTACTCTCGGTCGCCCAACTTGTGATCAATCATATTGCATTACTGGTGCTCAGTTTTTTGCGTGTTGTATGTTTTATTCGGTCTCATTACAGCAAGAATGAGGAATTTGCATGTTCCTTTTTTTGCTACATACATTATTAAAGGTTAACCTACTTAGCCTACGATGATTAATATTGTACATACTTCTCATTACTCTGTTTCTATTACTTGGCAGTTCCACTATAATTACAAACGTTTCCCCTCATATTTCATTTTGTGAAAGGCATCGTTGGTCAGGTAATCAACACTATGTTCATTGATGTTAACGCTGGGACGTTTGCTGTTAAAATAAAAGGTGGTGTCGATTAATCGATGTCTTACTGATCGAAATACATCAGGTTTGATCTCCTGTGAGGTCGGTAGCAGCTGAGCGTGTTTAAATGCGACTTCTCCGAGTCGTTGCCTTCCGCCACGCTGAAGAACTCCTGAGGGACAATATTCCGACATTCCAGTATTCCGTAAAATCTACAGTAATTGAAAGGACACTAAACAAAGAAAGTTAATATTAGTATGGTGATAGTGATAAATGAGCTTGGTAAAATTGTGGAAGATACGTGAGCTTGGTAGAATTGTGTACAAATACATGAACTTACTAAAATTTTAGACGTATACATAAGCTTTGTAAACTTGTAGATATATCTATGAGTTTGGTAAAATTGTGGTATGTGAGCTTCGTAAAACTGTAGAAATGTATACGAGTTTAGTAAAAATGTGGAAGATTGTGGGGGCTTACTAAAACTGTAGACACATCTACGATCTTGGTAATATGATGGAAGATATATGTGAGCTTACTAAGCTTGAAAAAACTGTGGGGAAATTTAACGAACTTCATGAATGCGTAGACATGTATGAGAGTGATAAAACTGTATACAGATACATGAACTTAGTAAAATTGTGGCCAGGTATGTGAGCTCGCTAAAATTGTAAACAGATGTATGAACTTAGTAAAACTGGGAGATATTTTTTTGAGCTTAGTAAACCTGTAGGAATATACCAGCTTTGTAAGTAGTGGAATGAATATCCTTCAGCCGTCCTATTTCCAGTTAGTCTGAGTTCGGCCAGATAATCTGTAACGAATTTGAGGCTGTTATTAATAGACACAGGGGAAGAGGATTGAAATCCCCATTACTTTTTCCCTCTTTCGACCAACCTAGACGTAGATTTTGCACAATTCCGGGTTGGTAGCTAAAGTATACCACTTGTAATTGCAAATGTACAAACAAGTACAGACACGATGTTTAAGCCCTGGGACGTCTTGATCAACACACATCTTGTAGATACTAAAAATATGGAGTTGCTGACAAGAGATCAAGATTACGACGACAGAATAGCCTTCATTGTGTCCTCTGATTTCATATGGACGGATTGTAATTCGACTAGACCTCAAGTTTAACACAGCACACAGAGGAAATAACAAACGTGATGCTGAAACTGGATAAATGAAATCAACAAGCCTAGAGTCTTATTTAAAAATAGTTAATTTCTGCAAATTAAGAACGGCAAAGATAAAATGTGGTGCTTACCACCGAGTGCGGACCTTGTCACCTTGCAGAGTAGAAAGTAAACAAAACAGAAAACTGAGTTATTCTTGATGTAGCTAAGAAGGAAGTACTGAGCGAGTAAAATACAGTATTGTGTAACTAACGGACAGTAAATTTGTTTTGTTCGTGGTGTGGGTTACTGCAGTCAAGTAACCATAGGCAACGGCTGAGCGGCCTAGAGAGTGGTCCTGGTTACCAGTTGCTATGGGACAGGAGTGAGCATCTCGGATATATTCTGAGTCATGACCCTCCATGTTCTCACGCGACTAGGACTACACAAACCACCGGTGGGCCCAACCCGGAGAAGAGATTCTCTCTAGGAATATGTATGTGTAGGGTAGCATCGTGGTTCATATGATTTTTACCGAGCGCTCTCAGAACGTTTACCGAGTGCGCTCAGAATGTTTTATGCATACCTAGGGCCTACGGATCTAATGGAGTCCCAATTCAATTTGACAGGTGAAGAACTCCTAGCAACAAATTGCCGAACGAAATGGAATTCGATGGGGTACTATCAATATTAATGAGACATATGGAAGAAAGAAAGTAGAACTGCCTGACTCGGCAAAGAGAATGCGTCTGGATGTGTTAGGAGTTAATGATATTTGGGTAAGGGAGGACAACGAGGAAGAGAGAAGAGCATACAGTGTTCCAACAGGTGTTAACAAGGGAAGGACAGTGTGTGGGGTAGGACTGTTCATCAGGAATACTATTGCATGCAATACAGTTTCAGTAAGGCACGTAAATGAGTCTATTATGTGGGCAGATTTAGCACTTGGAGGAATCAGGACGAGAATTGTCTCAATCTATTCACCATGTGAGGGTGTAAACGAGGATGACGTTGACAAGTTTTATGAAGTACTGAGTGACATTGCGCTGAGGGTCAACAGCAACGGTAGGATAGTACTAATGAGCGAATTCAATGCGAGATTGGAATACACCTGAAAGATATGAGAAGACGATGGGCAAATGTGGGGAAGATATGGAAGCTTGTAGGAATGGGAAACGTTTACTGAACTTCTGTGCTAATATGGGATTAGCAGTTACGAATGCATTCTCCAGCATAAGGTTATTTACCCCTGCCCTTGGGAGGGTAGGAGCATGGAACCATAATAGACTATAACATAACCGAGTTTTAATTCAGGAAATATGTTAGGAACGTGTGGGTATTCCTGGGATTTTTCGATGATACAGGTCACTATCTGATCTGTAGTGATCTGATCTTTAGGCCTAGGACAGAGAATGTAAAATCTGTCTACATACAAATAAGGGTAGAAAACTTCAGGATGAAGACATTAGACGGAAGTAGATGGATATGGTTAGTGAAAAATTCCAAACAGTAAACAGTAAGCAGGTTCTGGACATAGATGGGGAAGAGGGGCATACATGGATTCTGTAGTAGAAACAGCAAGGGAATGCCTAGGAACAACTGTGTATCAATATGGGTAAAGGCAAAAATCTTGGTGGAATGATGAAGTGAGGGCAGCTCGTAAATGTAAAAGGAAAGAGTATCAGAAATGGCTCCAAACGAGGATTGATGCAGACAAGGAATTGTACGTAGATGAAAAAAAAACAGAGCGAAACAAGTAATAGTTGAATCCAAGAAGAATTCATGGGAAGATTTCTGTAATAACCTGGAAAGGCTAGGACAGCAAGAATAGATTAAATTAGACCTGAAATGGTGAAATAGTGGGAAGGTCGGGATGAAATGGCTTCATAAGATTAGCAACGCATGATAGTTACTTTCTGATTCGACGAAAGTAGCAATTGCACCTACAGTAGTTATAAGTAAGGAAACTGCAAGGACTGCAACAACCATGGAGGCATTTCAATGATCGGTATAACAGGCAAATTGTTTGTTGGCATTTTCGAGGGGAGTGTGTGATCAATGGTTGAGAATAAGTTGGATGGAAAGCATTGTTGTTTCAGACCACAGAGGGGCTGTCAGGATCAGATTTTCAGTATGCGCCACCAGGTAAATGAGAAATGCTACGAAAGGGACAGATATTTCTAAGACGCAGAGAAAGATTATGACAACGTACCGTGGAAAAAGATGTTCGCCATACCGTGGGATTATGGGATTACGGGAAGATTATTAAAAACAATCAAAGGCATTTGTGTTGACAATTGGGCTGCAGTGAGAATTAATGGTAGAATGAGTTCTTTGTTGAAGGTACTTACAAGGCTGTAATTTTTCACCTTTGTTGCTCATAGTTTACATGGATCACGTAATGAAAGGTAAAAATGGCAGGGAAGAATTCATTTAGGTGGAAATATAATAAGCAGTTTCACATATGGTGACGACTTAGTCTTGATGGCAGACAGTGCTGAAAACATGCAATGTAATAGCCTTCATCTTGAAAATAGGTGCAAATTAGTACGGTATGAAAATTAGCCTTTCCAAGACTAATGTCATGTCACTAGGGAAGAAACCTAAGAGAATTGAATATCACATTATGAATACAAAAATGGAACAAGTAGATCATTTCAACTATTTAGAATGAGTATTTTCCCGGGATGGTAGTGAAGCAAGTAAGATTGCATCAAGGTGCAGCAAAGCTAATAATACTGTGAGCTCGCAGTCGATCAACAGTATTCTGTAAGAAAGAAGTCACCTTCGAGACGAAATTATCTTTTTAGACCCGGGGCTGGGTAGCTCAGTTGGTAGGGCACTGGGCTTCTGAGCTCAATTTGGCGGCCTTGATCCCGGGTCAGTCCGGTGGTATTTGAAGTTGCTCGCATACGTCAGCCTCGTGTCGGTAGATTTAATGGCACGTTAAGGAAATCCTGCAGGACAAAATTTTAGCACCTAGGCGTCTACGAAACCTTTGTGGTGTAGTGGTTAGTGTGATTAACTGCCACCCCCGGAGGCCCGGGTTCGATTCCCGGCTCTACCACGAAATTTGAACAGTAGTACGAGGGCTGGAACGGGGTCCACTCAACCTCGGGAGGTCAACTGAGTAGAGGAGGGTTCGATTCCCAGCTCAGCCATCCTGGAAGTGGTTTTCCGCGTCTCCTCCAAGCAAATGCCGGGATGGTACCTAACTTAAGACCACGGCCGCTTCCTTCCCTCTTCCTTCTCTATCCCTTTAAATCTTCCCATCCCCCTCCCACAAGGCCCCTGTTCAGCATAGCAGGTACTACACATTCTCCCCAGTTGTATCCCTAACCCAAAGTCTCACGCTCCAGGACATTGGAGTCCGAGTCGCTAAGTCCGAGGGAAAAGCCAACCCTGGAGGGTAAACAGATTAAGAAAGAAAGAAAGAAAGAAAGAAAGAAAGAAAGAAAGAAAGAAAGAAAGAAAGAAAGAAAGAAATAATACTTAAGTTGTGTGTGAATTTGTATATGATGCTGCTGGATTTAGAATGTTAAACTAGTTGTAATTCTTGTAATATTTTCTTTCCATATATTTGCTTGCTGTACACTTGTTGTTTGCTTGCTTGTTTGTTTTTTGTTGGTTGGTTTGTTTGTTTGTTGTTGTTGTTGTTGGGTAATTATGTTAACTTTACTTTATTAGTACATTACTGTAAGTGACTATTGCCACCGAGATATATCCCATTTGCAAGGTATTTTAATAATAATAATAATAATAATAATAATAATAATAATAATAATAATAATAATAATAATAATAATAATAATAATAATAATAATAATAATAATAAATCTAGCAGACCTGAAGAGCTACTTTGTAAAATTCTTTTCGGACTAATAATACGAAGAATATAATCCATTTTCAACAATCGACGTCTGGCAATTTGTGCATAGGTTCTTCTTGACTTTTTACCAGTTTCTTGGATCGGCAGCTCATAAGGATTTAGGTCTGTATTGAAAATTGGTAGTGTGGTATGTTGTGTGTAGATGAGAACGTGAGTATTAAGACGAACACAAACATTTAGATACCGAGCGAGTTGGCTACGCGGTTCAGACAGAGCAGCCGTTAGCACGTGGGACAATTGTCGACACCCACACAGGAAGGTCTTATTGCGACGATGGGATAGGAAAGGGTTGGGAGTGGGAAGGAAGTTGCCGTGGCCTTAAATTAAGGTACAATCCCAACATTTGCCTGCTGTGGAAATGGGAAACCACGGAAAACCATTAAGGGCTGCCGACAGTGGGGTTCGAACCCACTATCTCCCAGATGCAAATTCACAGCTGCGTGCCCCTAACCGTTAGCATGTGGGAGACGGTGGGTTCGAACCCCGCTATCGTTATCAGTCCAAAATATTTTCCCCCTGGTTTCCCGTTTTCAAAGCAGGCAAATTTTAGGGCAGTACCTCAGTTAAGGCCATGCTTCCTTCCATCCCAGTCCCAGCCCTTTCTTATCCACCTGCCGCCAAAACCTTACCTGAGCTGGTGTGGCGTTAAACCACTAGAAAATATATCCAGTTGCCGATCCGGAGGAATTATCTATGTGGAATAAATACCCCAGGCTGCTGTGAATCAAACCCGGACCTTCGGAACCGAAAGTCACTTCGCTGATCATACATCCATTCAGTAGATATTACCATCAAACTTAACTGTGTTAGACACAGACGTAAATTGAATGATTTATGCACGATACAGAATGGATTCATGCTTGTCGTATGATGGTTGTTGCTCGCTCCAACGCAACTCTTGGAACTAGAAGGAGATAAGAGAATGGTCATTTAGTTGTTGTGTCGCCAAGCTCTTGAGTACATCATGCACACTTTACCTTTGTTTAAGTCCACATTCTGTGCACTAAAAGTTAATCTCATTGTATGCTATAAAATAATCACGAAGTTAATTAGCAACGGGACAATAGGGACGACACACGCGCTCTGCCCTCTGCCCTTGCTACAAGAAAGAAACCAGCGAGTTGAAATCAATAGTGTCACTCCCCCGTGTCGAGGTTAACAGCACTTCGGCCTAAATGGCCTGCATTGTTCTGGCAGGGAGAGAGACAGGCGACCCGTGTCTTCACGCCCTGGACAATAGCGAACAACAGCATCACCACTTTCCGTGCGAGGACAGCTCCAGATCAAGCTAAAGTCTAAATTTCCGCTATACGCAGTGAACAGTGCGATCAGATAAATAGGACATTCCTCAAGGTAGGGCGAGCAGAACTATTGGTCATTGTGCTTAACCGTGGACATATAACACTAGTTATCACCAATTGCCCTCTCCTGCTCTGTTCAATATTTTAAAGAGAATTCTCCTCTACGTTTTCCTTGTACACAGCTGGAAGCTGCTCTACCCTACACCGTACCAGAATACTAATAATAACACAGACACACTAATAGCTGACAAGTTCAGGATCCCCGAGTTCATAAACCTGCAACAAAATGCTCTGGTGTCATTGGAGGCCCCAGCGCATGAAACATGGCTGTGTACACAACTGAAGGAGACCTGAAGAGTGACAAATTATAGCTGCATTCCTCAGAGACATACGACACCTACTTTGGTTGTTCTGCTTAGGCAGAACTGTGAACGACAATGGTTATTTATGCCTGAAAATAATACTTTTAACGATGATGTACATCTCCCAGAAAGTCATCCTGATAAACCTGGATAAGGTGCAGAAGGCTGAATCGTGGCCCACTCGAGCTGCTATTCGTCCCTTCCTGCGCGGCACTCTGGACGTACTGAAAATATGTCTCGATGTGGCAGACGACGTCGAACTTAAAGTGCACTTACTTGTCTCTTGTCACTTACAACACACCCGAAGTCCTCAGCGAGTATTTGTGAAATGGCAGTACGATCCGTAATAATGATGCACACAAGACGACTATCCTCTTGGCCGGTGGTGTAATGGAACCGCTGGGATCATGTCCTTCATCCTTCCGTGGGCAACTAATTTCATATCGGTATCTCTGACCGACTGAGCACCAGTGTCTCAAGGATCTGACTGGATCAACGAGAAGAAGTGTAGTAATTTTACTAGACTGCTGAAATAATTGTACAGGGTGATCCGAAGTTCACCGATATTCGCGACGCTGAAGGAAGGTGCATGAACGGGAAGTGATACTTCTTGAGAATTCAGATGGACGCCTCGAGATAAAGGGAAGAACAGCCGACAGGGATGACCAAATGCCTTCGATGACACAGATCAGGAGCTTGTGGACACCTCACGGACAAGTACACTTCTCTTGTCACTGCCCGCACGACTGCACGGTCTAATTAGACAAGAAACTGGTATGTGAGATCTTTAGTGACTAAAGTCTTTTCTCACTTCACGTATACGATGATCATGGGAATGTATCTCTAGGAGAGCTGAAGCAAGGCAACTTGTATTCCTTGGAAACACATGAGGTCTACTTCAACTGTTCTGTTCGTTATCTTTGTCTAGTGACCGAGGAATAATTGTTGAGTTGCTGCGCACATCCAGAACGCTGTCGAACAAGTCCTTATACCTTTCCTGCCTTCTATAAAGAGTAAAAAAGCGGAGGGCAGTTTGAGTGACCGAATTTTCACTACGGCTTATCTGTTAACTGCTGTAGAACGTAAAACTGTGATAATGAGAGGCAGAAATGCCACAGTGATACAGATCAGGTTTTACTGTCCAGCGTAATTTAGTTAAAATTGGCATTGCTGCGAGTATAGAATCGTAAAACCTTCTTCACTCTAGTTATAACGGCATATCATGATCGATTTGTCAAAATACACAATTCGGTTACCTTCACGATCTTCTTCGAGAAAGTTCAGGTTTGTCCTTTAAGTGCTGCTCTCTCACATTGCAGGGATTCACTTTAACTTCGATGATAATTTATTCGGCAAGACATAATTTTAAACCCTACATTCAGACGCAAATTCAACTCTATTGTTTTCTGCACCATTCAGCACATGAAAACAGATTCAGTTCACCATCTCTTCGAGAGAAATTTAATTGACATTAATATTCTCCTTTTAACGAACTCTATATTCGGAACTTCAACGCTTACCTTTTACATTGAGAAGATTTCCAAACGTCCACCTCTGTGGTGTAGTGATTAGTGTGATTAGCTGCCACCCACGTAGGCCCGGGTTCGATTCCCGGCTCTGCCACGAAATTTGCTACGAGGACTGGAACGGGGTCCACTCAGCCTCGGGAGGTCAACTGAGTAGAGGTGGGTTCGATTCCTACCTCAGCCATCCTGGAAGTGGTTTTCCGTGGTTTCCCACTTCTCCTCCAGACAAATGCCGCGATGGTACCTAACTTAAGGCCACGGCCGCTTTCTTCCCTCTTCCTTGTCTATCCCTTCTAATCTTCCCATTCCCCGCAAGGTCCCTGTTCATCACAGTAGGTGAGGCCGCCTGGGCGAGGAACTGGTCATCCTCCCCAGTTGTATCCCCCGACTCAGAGTCTGAAGCTCCAGGGCACTGCCCTTGAGGTGGTAGAGGTGGGATCCCTCGCTGAGCCCGAGGGAAAAACTGACCCTGGAGGGTAAACAGTTAAAGAAAGAAAGAAAGAAAGAAAGAAAGAAAGAAAGATTTCCAAAATATCCCTTCTATTTGTCCCGTAATTCCCCAGGATTAACAAGGAGCCCAACTGATTTACCTAACATGCTGTTCATATACTTTTCGTTCCCCCTCTAACATTATAGTCCAGAAAGGTTTCCCTGTCGCCTGACCAAGCCTTTACTGGTTATTTCCAAAATATTCCCATGATTTCATCTTACATAAATGTCGACGCTAGACACATGTAACGCAGGAGCCAATTTATAAGAAACATATTTGTGCACTATTGAGATTGACACACCACCGATATTGAACACTCATGAATTCCATGTAATACGTCAATTATGTGCGACTCGTTGGCTGAACGGTCAGCGTACTGGCCTTCGGTTCAGAGGGTCCCGGATTCGATTCCTACGGCACGGGGGCTGCGTGTATGTGTTGTCTTCATCATCATTTCATCCTCATCTTGACGCGCAGGTCGCCTACGGGAGTCAAATAGAAAGACCTGCACCTGACGATCCGAACCCGTCCTGGGATATCCCGGCACTAAAAGCCATACGACATTTCATTTCATCTTACATGTTACATTTATTTCCTCTGGCCTATTTGTTTCCCCTGCGTTGCGTTAGTTCGTGTTTCGAACCACTTTACAGTACAGTTACAAGATGCTCTGGCCCTGATTACATCACTCAGTACCTTATAAAACTAGTTTATTTCATTCTCATCTGTTCCTTCGTATGGTGAATGCAATGACCCTTATTGTTCCAGTCGTAAATTAGTGGTAGAGCCAGGAATCCAACCCAGGTCAAATGGATGGAAAGCTACTAAAACTAACCCTTACACGACGGCGGACTTATCGGTGAAACTATCGCCAAGCCTTAGTGGATTAGTGGCTTCCTTGAATACAGCACGCGACGCAAGGATAATTTATCAAATCTGAACAAAGGGAAATATAAACTCAGTTCAGCCATAGTAAACAGTAAATATAAGCCTGCACCAGTGCCATTAGCAGAAAAAACACGAGGCTGTGCATTGAAACATGGAAAATAAGCCTTTTGTCACTACCTGTGTATCGCTGTTCAAGGAGATGACAGAAATCCGCGTATCAGAAAATGCAATATAATTTCCCGCGATATAACTAGGTCTTATAATAACAGTATTACATAGTCTAACTGGTACTGTATTTGTAAGTGAAATGAAAGGAAGTACCGCAAATTATTGTTAAACCATTTACCAAAGTTACAGCTGGACGATAACTGAAGAGAAAAGATGACCTAGATACTAGGCCCTATAAAATAATATTATTGATAATAATAATAATAATAATAATAATAATAATAATAATAATAATAATAATAATTCATCATATCTTAAGAGTAATTTCACTTGGAAAAGTAGAAGTGAACAAAAGGTTAGTTCAAAAAGAAAAAAATAGTTTATTTTGAGTATTGTTATATTGCAGCAATAGTTTGGGCATAGTGGATTAAACTTGATACGGTACGTAGTTCATTTTATAGTGTCAATGTGTGCTAATTGAATCTACCGTATCAGGAGTGACATATGTCCAGAGAATTAGCTTTGATTTTGAATACACCTTTCGTTTAGTTCTTGTACTGTGCCCCACGTAGAATTTCGAGCGTCTCACGAGAATGTATAGAAAGTTCTGCTTCATAATTTCATAACTATAAAGGATGGCTAAATGGTTAATGTACGGTTAAAATATTCTTTGAAATTAGCTTCTGTAATTGGTGTGTGCCATTTTATGATGATATCGAGATTGCACGATGCAGTAAAATTAATACCACTCACAACTCTGTCGTGCTGGAATCTTGTAAGCGGTATCATTACATTTGTTTCGTAGAACTCTATCATACTAGCTATAATTGGTCACTATAACATCATAACCAGGTCAGTTGAAAATTGTGCTAAATTTCCAAAATGCCTAAGTATTTTCGGTCTACACGGGTCATAAACTACCCTAAATGCGTTCAGAAGGATAGAGGAATCGAGTTAACTCAAAATTCTGCAGCGCAACCTTCCACAGAGTACAGACAATGGGACGTACAGCCCAGCACTTCTACCAAGCCTATGGACTGGGATCAGCTCAAGATGACGAAGCAGTCACTGGAAACCGCTCCCAGACCATCTACGACCACCAGCAGCTCGTAGAGGAGGTACGGAAAGCTGCCACTAAGCAGACAAAGAGGTTAGTTATGGTTATGACGTGTGCGACAGGCGGTAGCACAGGAAGGACCCGAGGCCTCCAATAGTCCAATACCTGTCGTTGTTAATAAACCATATCAGACAGCGATCCCTGACCCTATTGGAACGGATATAGTGAGCCAAAGATAGTCCCAAGGTTGCGAACTGAGAAGCGAGGGAGGGCTCGATTTGCTACGCAAAGCACACAAAGGTGCGGCTAAGGGAAGTGGCCGGTCAGAGAGGGAGCAAAGAGGCGCGAGGGAGACAGAAAAAATTTCGAGTGGGGACGCTACGCAGTTTCGGAATGACACTGAGAAAAGATCCCTGTGGGACTCCATTTTCCTGAACATGATATTGCGAACATGCCCTCCCTACTCGGACACGGAACAGACGGAGGGACAAAACATTTGCAATAAAAAACCGGCAAGTTGCCTCGGAATGTCCATTGATGCCGAACTGAAAGGATGGCATATTACCACGTGGTGTCATAGGCCTTTTCTAAATCAAAGAAAACAGCCACTAAATGCTATTTTCGGAGAAATGCGTCCGGCATAGAATTCTCCAGGCGTACCAAATGGTCAGCGATTGAGCGGGCAGCTCGAAAACCACAAAAGTCCTCTGTTCTCCAAGCAGCACACACAAGTCGGCGGTACATTACCCTCTCAAGGAGAGGAATTACTGTTCCTTCTCACCACTGTGACGGAAACTCACCCCCTATCCATATTCGGTTGAACACCCCAAGAAGATATAAGAGGCTGTCCTCGCTGGTTACGGATATTAACTGGTCCGGGAGCCGAGTTCTTGCAAAGCGCCAAGGCGCTGCGGAGTTCCCTCTCCGTAAAAGGGCACGTTATAGTCCTCTGAAGCTTGAGCGGCGCAATTAAGATGATGACGTACTGCCTCACGCTCCAGAACCAGGAAATCAGAATGATGATTCCCGGAACCAGGTGTAGCCGCGAAATGAGTTGCTTGATTGTAAGCAAGCGTGGGTGGATCAATGACGAAACTGCCTGGAATGGAAATTTCCGGGACTGAGGATGGTCCTTGTACTCCTAAAATACGTCGAAGTTTAGTCGACACTTGAGATGACGGTGTATGTGATGTCATAGACGACATATACGAGGGTCGAGTCATAAGTCATAGCAACTATTTTCTTCTCGCGAACAGGAGACAACACGGAAAATCTAAGATATGTATTTGGAAATATAGGGCCTGAAGACAAATTCTGACATCAGGAGATTCTCGTAGGAAAGTGACAGAACACAGGCCATTGGTAAACATTGTTTTATTGCGGTATAGACAGCAAATACACAAGCCTACGTACAAAGGACAGGTCTTCACTGGTTACACACCTTCGAAATAATCACCCAAAGTTTCCACTGTGTGTTGCCAGCGGTGGGGCAGGCGCTGGATACCATTCGCTGCATGTGCGACACCTCTCTCCGAAATGCTGTTAGGATGTCCTCTTTGTTAGCAAAACGTTGACCACATAATGGCTTCTTGACTTTGGGGATTAAATTATAGTCACATGGGCTCAGAACAGGCACATATGGCGGCTCCTGCTTGTTGACTTCCATTTTGTGACGCTCTTACTCACACACTGAACTTGAGAGCATGCTTAGACCCACACTGTTGTTTACATACACCAGCTAGTGGCATCATACGCAAGTACATACCTTACGTTTCCAAATGCATGCCTTAGATTTTCCGTGTTGTCTCCTGTTAGCAAGAAAAAACGTTGCCATGACTTATGACTCGACCTACGAATCATTCCCACGAAGCTTTCTTACTCTGTTAAATAAGAATTTGTGCCTTGGCCAGGTTCTTAGTGGAACCTCTTCACTGTAGGTGTCAGAATGAGTACAAATACCAACGCCCCCCCATCTACAAAGAGAAAGTAAACACAACAGGCGCAGTTGCGTAGTTCTGTCATCATAAAAGAACGCCAAAACGACCTCCGACGAGCTCCATGTGCTGTTGCTAAGAAAACTAAAAAGTGTAGTGAGAGTTCTGAACATTAATCTGAACTGTTCCAAAGGACGTAGGTTTGCTCATTAATGAATGCATTCGTACGTCTTTTGTGTTGAGCTTTTGTACATTATGTCAGGTGTTAGCATCAATAAGTCATTTGGGCTTAATTGTTGAAGGACTTTCGTATCAATAAATACACGAGTAAGTCATCTGTGTTAAATACTTTTTTAAAGTTTGTTATTATGCATACCATTCAATCAGTTGTAATTCCACAGATATTGCATATTGAACACACGTTTTGTACGACCATTGTACATACTATTGCGTCCTGAAACCAGACATAGAGATTGTTACCCTAAACACTATACCGAGTGAGTCTTATTCCTCTTATGATATTGCATTTTCGATGTGCAGAGCAAAATAATCTCTTGCAACAAGCAACGACAGGCCGTTGCGTCACAGTTTGTTCTAAAAACATGTATGCATCAGAAAGTTACATACTGCGTCGATGGGAAATACGACGAAGTAAATATGTCGTGCCAAGCAATCGGCTTGAGTAGGATATGAAAGTAGCGCTGAAAACGACGACACAGAGATAGGGAACGGGTGTGAGTTGGTGAAACGGAAATAGATGTACACTGTGTGCGGTTTCTGTAAGAACTGTAAGAGCTGTCAGCGTGGGGCCGTGGAATATGTGGGAAGTGCTAGCACATTCACTGTTCAGTAGGATGGGGGAGGAGGGGAGCGGCGGGATGGATTTCGAATCACACTAGAGCCATCTGGAGCTCCGAGGATGAAGCGCAAGGCTGCTCGTGCCACATTCGACGAATATCACGCAGTTTTCGTTAAGATAAGGATGTTTACTCCCCTAAATATAGCCCCAGTCGTGCTGGTCATTCCTTCGCCGTGTATTCAACAGACGATTACGTTGATATGTTCCTCATCTACGGGGAAGCAAGAGCGAGCATACAACAAGCACAACGCCCATCCCATGAGATTTATCCACATAGACGGCAACCAACCGCAAATACGTTTAGCGTTTGCGTACACCAGCGTCACTTTCCAGGATATATTCTGTGGGAGAGGCGCCAGTGACGTCCAGTGATACTGCTGAGATTGTTATGAATGCTATGCAGAAGAACCCTAAAACGAGTACACGAACAGAAGAACAACAAGCCAACATCAGCCAGTTGAGAGTCATACAGATGTTATTTGCCAATCGTTTTCACCCCTATCTCCTACAACTGCATCAGGAACTCTATGGACAAAATTTCGGAGTTCGGGTTGATTCCTATGCATAGATACTAAGGCAGGTGGCAAAGGATCGCGCGTTCGAGTCGGAAATCGTGTTTCCGAGAGTCACGAATTCATAAAAATAGCACTGTGAATCGTGCATTACTGGAGTGTTGACAATCTTCACTGGGCAAAGGAGTCAGCATTTCAGGGACGATTAGGAGTAAATGTTTGGTGTGGTACATTGGGAGGACATCCGACTCGTTGGCTGAATGGTCAACGTACTGGCCTTCGGCTCTGAGGGTCCTGGGTTCGATTCCCGGCGGGGCGGGGATTTTAACTTGCACCGGTTAATTCCAGTGGCCCGGGGGCTGGGTGTTTGTGCTGTCCCCAACACCTCTTCAACTCACACACCACACATAACACTACCCTCCACCACAATAGTTACCTAGTAGTAGTTACCTACACATGGCAGATGCCGCCCACCCTCATAGGAGGTTCTGCCTTACAAGGGCTGCACTCGGCTAGAAATAGCCACACGAAATTATTATTGGGAGGCCCACCTAATTGGCTACATTTCTTTGAGAACCATTTGACAGGAGCGTGCTACCTGCAGGTTCTTCGTGATCAACTACGACTGTTGCTTCAGGATGTGCCCCTAGGCGGGCGTGTAACCATGTAGTATCAACACCGAGCTACACCGCACATGTCACAAATTACTTGCAACCGTCTGAATACTGGACACCCCGGTGGATGGATAGGAAGTCACCTGTCACTTGGCCGGTCAGATCACCCGATTTAATTCCAATGGACTTCTTCCTGTGGGGTTGTTTGAAACAAGCAGTGTATGCTCAGCAACCGGACGATCTTCAGAGCCTTCGAAATCTCACTACTGCAGTCTGAAGATCCGTAACAACTACCATCCTCCAATGAGCCCGAGTGCCAGTTTATTGGCGTGCTCAGATGCGTAATAACGAGGAAGCTACCAGTTGGAACATTGGAACACTTACTTCGTTAGCAGACTGGTGCTAAGTTACCCGCATTCAAACCACTTGACCATTCTTTTTTTTTTTTTTTTTTTTTTTTTTTTTTTTTTTTTTTTTTTTTTTTTTTTTTTACGTCGCACCGACACAGATAGGTCTTATGGCGACGATGGGATAGGGAAGGGCTAGGAGTGGGAAGGAAGCGGCCGTGGCCTTAATTAAGGTACTGCCCCAGCATTTTTCTGGTGTGAAAATGGGAAACCACGGAAAACCATCTTCAGGGCTGCCGACAGTGGAGTTCGAACCTACTGTCTCCCGAATACTGGATACTGGCCGCACTTAAGCGACTGCAGCTATCGAGCTTGGTACTTGACCATTCCCTCCCCGCCCAACCCTACTTAAAGCCACCTTTTTCAAGGCTAGGTAAGTATCAGTCACGGAATAAACACGTGCTTGACAACATAGCCATTATTTAAATTATATTTTGCAGTGTCCAACTCTGCGGTGTAGTGTTTAGTGTGATTAGTTACAACCCTAGGCGGCCCGGGTTCGATTCCCGGCTCTGCCATGACATTTGAAAAGCATCGGGAGGTCAAATGAATAGAAGGGTTCGTTTCCCACCTCAGCCATCCTCGAAGTGGTCTTCCGTGTCGCACTTCTCCTCTAGGGAAATGCCGGGATGGTACCTTCTTAAGGCCACGGCCGCTTCCTTCGCTCTTCCTTGTCTATCCCTTCCAATCTTCCCATCCCCCCGCAAGGCCTTTGCTCAGCATAGCAGGTGAGGCCGCCTGGGCGAGGTACTGGTCCTCCTCCACAGTTTCATCCCGCGACCCAGAGTCTGAAGCTCCAGGACACTTCCCTTGAGGTGGTAGAGGTGGGATCCCTCGCTGAGTCCGAGGGAGAAAGCGACCCTGGAGGGTAAACAGATTAAGAAGAAGAAGAATCGTTATAGAAAATGATTTCTAACATATAAATAAAGCTTTCCCGACTCATGCCCACATGACATACCGTATCTTCTTTTTTTTTTTTTTTTTTTTTTTACGTGTGAACTTTGGCCGTTCCTTATTGTCACACCCGGTACATATTATTCTAATTTAGGTAAAAATGTGATGTTAAACTGGCTGTGGGCACCCACCCGACTGATAAATGTTTAATTCGTTAAAGATTTATTCAGAATTCTGTAGCTCACTAGACGAGGGCATCTGTCGTGAAAGTGCAAATGATTTAATAAATAACTAGTTATTAAAGGCAAGTGGAGTGGACATGGAGAGTTGTGCAATGGAACAAACAAAAACAACTCGTCTTTGAACTAGAGTAATTAACCAGAAGCAGATAAAATCCCCGATCCGGCCGCGAAACGAACTTGGGACCCTCTGAATTGATGATTACGACACTGAGCATTCAGCCAAGGAACCAGACGTATGTGATCAAAATTATAAAAAAAAAAAGTAATAAAAATACTGTACATGTCAGTGAAGTATTTCTAGCAACCACAGCGACATAAGATTCCAAATCACTGCTCCCCCAACTGTTGACGTTATCACTAGTATTCTCTATCGATTTGTTACTACAGAATACACAACCAAAAGGTAAAATAAATCATCAGTCCTATTCCCTAGCCAATCTGAGGCAAGATACAAATTGAAATATCCATTTTATCATTTCCGTAGTTTAAAAGCGATTTCATTTATTTGTGGATTTCCACTGTTTGACCAGAACTAACATTTAATGGAGCAGACGACTAATTTAACCAGAATCTAAAATCAATGGCTTTTAAACACTGTTATCTTTTGTTTGCCAGTCTTCTGTATTTAGTGAAGCGATTTGGTATAAAAGACTTTATTTAGAGCCCGCCAAAGAGAAAGAAATAATATTTTGCTACAGAGCTCTTTCTCTCTCGTCACCACAACACGTCTAAAAGTCATACCTGCCACCATGAAAACGTTCACTGCAAGGGGAATGAATTCCGATGATAATAATAATAATAATAATAATAATAATAATAATAATAATAATAATAATAATAATAATAATAATAATAATAATAATAGTCCGCCTCTATGGTGTAGTGGTTAGCGTAATTCTCTGCCACCCCCGGAGGCCCAGGTTCGATTCCCGGCTCTGCCACGAAATTTGAAAAGTAGTACGAGGGCTGGAACGGGGTCCACTGAGTCTCGGGAGGTCAACCGAGTAGAGGTGAGTTCTATTCCCACCTCAGCCATGGTCGAAGAGGTTTTCCGTGGTTTCCCACTTCTCCACCAGGCAAATGCCGGGATGGTACCTAACTTAAGGCCACGGCCGCTTCCTACCCTCTTCCTAGTCCATCCCTTCCGATCTTCCCATCCCTCCTCAAGACCCTTGCATAGCAGGTGAAGCCACCTGGGTGAGGTACTGGTCCTCCTCCACAGTTTTATTCCCGACCCAAGTTTCACGCTCTAGGACACTGCCCTTGAGGCGATAGAGGTGGGATCCCTCGCTGAGTCCTAGGGAAAAACCAACCCTGGAGGGTAAACAGATTAAGAAAGAAAGAAAGAAAGAAAGAAAGAAAGAAAGAAAGAAAGAAAGAAAGAAAGAAAGAAAGAAAAGATAATAATAATAATAATACTCAAACCAAATATTGTCAGTGCCACATTCTTACGTCCGTATGTGATCGGCGGAACACTCAGGCTTAATTCAGTAATCGGGAGATCGTGGGTTCGAGCCCCACTGTCGGCAGCCCTGAAGATGGTTTTCCGTGGTTTCCCATTTTCACACCAGGCTAATGCCTGGGCTGTACTTTAATTAAGGCCACGGCCGCTTCCTTCAACTTCGTAGGTCTTTCCTATCCCATCGTCGCCATAAGACATATCAGTGTCGGTGCGATGTAAAACAAATAGAAAAGAAAAGGCTTAATTCAAGGCGACCAGGGTTTAAGGTCGGACGTCTACTCTGCTGCCGTTCACGGGGATCCTGGTAAAAATCCCACTCGAATTCGCTAGTATTCGAACTCGGTAATCAGAGTTGTGTGGCTAGATGACTGGGCTATTGTGCCCCATTCCTCAAGGATCCCAATACTGCTAATTCCATAAATCACAGAATACCAGCTGCATAAATAATTAAACTTATATCTGTATGTGCTATTTTTATTCTGCTAACATGAACTCCACTACTATCCTCATTTGAATTCATGAGCTGTCTAATTCATTTTCCATCATTCCTTCTTTTTTTTTTTTTTTTTTTTTGCGTTCAACCCCACACAGTCACAACAACATAAAAATCACATGTTTTTAACTCTTATTTTACAAAGTTTCGATAAATGTAATTTAAACTATGATTTAATTGCTCATTTAATAAAGCAATTACAAAGCCACCAGTGGAACCTGTAACGTCATCTCATTGTTAAATGCACCTGAAATTTGCATTTGGTTTAGTAAATTTAACATCATAAGCGTGGATACACTTCTGAGCATAGGACAGATATATTTTTTAAATTGTTGGCATTCGGTCTGTTAGACCATGCAGCCAGCTCTGGACGTAGACTAATTATATATTAACTGTGGATGATTATATGAACTTATACACATGAGACGACCCCAGTCTCTGAGACAGAAGGCTAGTACGCCAGGAAGCCGGATGAGGGCAGGTAGCATGTAGTCTAGAGGGTTGTGATGACAGTTCTTAGCACTGGCATTCAATAGCAAGGACCCTCAGTTCGTACTTTGCTGGATAATAATGCAATTTTTTTACGTCACACTAACTACTTTTACGGTTTTCGGAGACGCCGAGGTGCCGAAATTTAGTTCCGTAGGAGTTCTTTTACGCGCCCGTAAATCTACCGACACGAGGCTGACATATTCGAGCACCTTCAAATACCAATGGACTGAACCAAGATCGAACCTGCTAAGTTAAGGTCAGAAGGCCAGCGCCTTAACCGTCTGAGCCACTCAGCCCGGCTTATTTTGCTTATATCAAAACATCTTAAATGTTGAAAACTAGAGAGCCTATGTCTCGTTTGAAGGTTAATAAATTCCTATTGGAGGATATTCCAACATTTCAGCAATAGTAACATTGTCTGTTATGTGTACAAAGAGTATTCCGGATGAGTCAGATTGTAGGTTCCTATAGTCAGTTTAATAGTTTCGATTCCGTTCATCACCAACTGTGGTTATTACATACATCTTAATTATAGACTGTTTGTTATAACTTTCAGCTTTCAGTCTACCGGGCGAATTGGCCATGCGCGTAGAGGCGCGCGGCTGTGAGTTTGCATCCGGGAGATAGTAGGTTCGAATCCCACTATCGGCAGCCCTGAAGATGATTTTCCGTGGTTTCCCATTTTCACACCAGGCAAATGCTGGGGCTGTACCTTAATTAAGGCCACGGCCGCTTCCTTCCAACTCCTAGGCCTTTCCTATCCCATCGTCGCCATAAGACCTATCTGTGTCGGTGCGACGTAAAGCCCCTAGCAAAAAAAAAAGCTTTCAGTCTGAAAACGTCTGTGATTTAACTAAGCCCTTCCACAATGCCCTATTTTCAAAGAGCTCTGCGGACTGGTGTAGTTTTACATCTCTTCTCATTATCCTTTTCAGGCACGAATTCATTTTTACCGTTGTTTTAAAAATCTCATACTGAACTATTACTGGAATAGGCTATACTCATAGTAATGCGTAATTTAATCTTTTGAAGAAAACGGACGGCTTATTTCGGAGTTACGTAATGTAAATCATCACAGACATTGTTGCTCAGTGGTCTGGAGTAACAGCAGAAGCAATCAACCGTTGAACAGTACGAAATAATTACCATTACGCTGTATTGTAAGTAGTATGAACTGGAGGTTATCTTTATTCCGTATGTTCCCAGTAAACCCCCAGGAACATAATGTCCATGAATAAGGACATTTCTGTTCAGAGAAGGTTATACGATACAATACTGAATGTTTGTAATTGTGGTAACTACATCACTTTTATTTCATCAAACTCCATTTCCAAAATAAATCCCATCATGGAGAGTATAAGACATAATAAACTTTACCCGCATGTCCTTCCCCCACCTCAGCTATCATTGGACTAAAGTTTCATGAAATAAACAATAAACATGGTGAAATGATGAACAATTATGAAAAAATATTCTTTATGGATGACATTTCTGAATGAGCAACATAAAAAACGATTGTGACAAGTTATTGCTTTCTTTTTCTACATTTCCATTACGTCGAACCAAAACAGATAGGTCGTATGGTGACAATGGATTAGAAAATGGCTAGGAGTGATACTGCCTCAGCATTTGCCTAATTTGAAAATGGGAAATCATGGAAAACCATCTTCAGCAGTCCAGACAGCGGGGTTCGAGCCGACTATCTCTCGAACGCAAGCTGACAGCTATGTAGCCATTCGCACTGTTCGAGTTATTGTAACATTACTGTCGACTAACTGTGATGTCCACGATCACGGATAACTTGACTGAAATGGCTAAATCATAGCTCTCTCTTTGAAACGTGTCGACCGTCGAGTCCCCAGATAACGATTTCAAACCTAGCAGATGTAGTCAGATGTTTGAAGAGCGGAAAATAGTCCATGTCGAACTATGTCGGCATGTGAAAATCTCTGATGATACTCTCGGTGTTTAGCCAAGAAAATTAACTAAAATTCAGCCATAGATCACCCAAGAAAGATTAGGTTTACTCTGTCATCTGGTAGAGTAAAACGAAATGTCGAAACTGACTCGCAGGCTGCCTATATGGAACAAATCTAAATGCCTGCACACGGCAGTTGATGCATATATTATTATTATTATTATTATTATTATTATTATTATTATTATTATTATTATTATTATTATTACCATAGCGAATGGAAAGAGGAAGTGAGAGCACTTCGACTGGCTTCCCATTACAGCAATGGAGAAACTGGCGGCTAGTAGCGCAGACATTGTTTACAATAAAAACTGTGTGCAAAAATTCAGTACACGCATGTGAGGGCGATTATGTCTTATGTTCTTATATCAAACCCAGACAGTAGACAAAGAGCATCAGTGTGCACGAGATGACCAACGGTGTAAGAAATTCACTGTACGCGGAGAAGGACCTGAAACAAACGTCTACTTTAATCCACCGATCGAACACGGTCATCAGCCATATAGTCTTGGATTTGTGTCGTTTGAAAGCTACAATAAAATCTAAAATATGCGTGATGGCGTAAACAAGTTCTATGACGATGTGTATGTGCTAACGCTACCATCAGGCAGTTATTCAGTAGACGATATTCATGTCTGCGTTGAAAGTACTTTAATTGAACAGTTAACTGCAGAGATTTTTAGTAATAATAATTACAAATTCTCAATTACTGTGATCAACATCACACGTAAATGTGTTATTGAGTCTTCATTCAAGATTGGCTTCAAATCACAACCTGATTCGATTGGACCATTGCTTGGATTTTCACCAAGAGAGCTCATACCGAACATACGTTATGTGTCTGATCAACCTATAACACCTTTCGATGACCATCATGTAAACATCACTTGTAATATTATTTCAGACTTGAATAGGAATCAACAACCTTCACACGTCCTGCACGACTTTATTATTACAGAGGAAAGTGGTTATACTATTCGTGAGAAACCGTCAGTAGTTCTTTATTATCCTGTGTCTGTAAAACACATTAGTAACATCATTCTTAGGCTTGTGAATAAACATAATCAGCTCATTTTGGATCGACACACGTACGTAGCCTACAAACTTCATCTTATACTAATATGTAAAAGTCTATAAAACGCAGTGTATATTCAGGAGACGTACAAAGTACTACATGTTTGCGAAGACTCAACGTGTTAACAGATGACCATAATCAGATTCTCCAAGATTTATGTTATATGCTACTACAACAAAATGAAGAACTGCTAGACGTTATGAACATAGTAGAAACTCATGAAGGTGTAGTACGAAGTGAGCTTCATTCTTATCAAACTTTTACGTTTGGACTCAATAACAATGATGAAATTAGCTTTATCATTAAGCAACAAGATGTATATACCCTACTACACAAAAGCTACCTCTGTATTGAAGAACGCCTAGATAAGGCAGATGGCAGTGGCCCAAGCACATCTCAACTAAACAGCCATAGCCTAGCTTTTCTCTTTTGGTTTCTGAAGCGCGTTATGAAATAAATAATGTGGAAATAGATAGATCGAGGAATGTTGATATTACAAATGCAATGGAACTCTACCCTTCTTATAGTGATGAAGAAAGTAATCTTTTACGGATGGCAGGTTGGTGTCAGAAAGCTAATAAGAACTGGATGATTAATCAGGACGGTACTTTCTCTCGTATAATTTCATTAAACATATTCTGGACTTTGCTTATGATTTTAGACGTATTATAACTGTGATGTTTGGGACATCACTGTATATTTTTATTTATTGAACTATATATTTAATTGATAAGATGTATATATTTAATCACTGATAGGTCATTTTTAAATTAATTTGTATATATATAGGGTTTTTATCATCCATTTCAATCATAATTTCATTTCTTTGTATCGCGGCTATAACGTATTCTGAACGAACAAATTATTGGGTAAAGTATTTCAACATCACGCATATTTATAACTTGCAGTAAATTTTCCAATAGCCGTTGTGAGGTGACCAGAGTCAGCAGGCTAATTTCAGCCCAGTTCCAGAAAAAGTACGTCATCGAGTTTACGAGAGATATTACCCTCTCCACCTCATGAAAAGACAGTTGATACATTATTAACACCCACTTTTCAAACTCCGCTTCGAGACGCTTTATTTCAGCGGGAAAGTTCAGCCTATGTGAATGAACGTAATGAAGCGACGTGATGGATTCACAGCAATACAAGGGAGAAGGGATGAGACCTCGAATCTTACTGGACCATGTGATATGGCTGCTGGAAGGAGACTTTTGAACCGATAAACACCACCGAGAAGTGCTGGAGAGGATATTCGGACTTTCTCATTTATATTCTTATTCATACTCTTACTACGATTCTACGTCTACACATCGGAGAAGATTTTAACTTAGTTCACTTCGCATCTGAGTATATTCTACTCAAAAGTTACTCTCATTGGGACTTGTTATCTCAATGACGAGAGGTAGTCAACGGGAGACCGGCTTTGACTAGTATAGGGCAGGAGAGCTCTTATTATGAATTTAGCTACGCTACTGTTCCGTAATACGGAAGAATACGAATGTATTCTCTCCATGAACATAACCCATGGTGGTTTTGCACTTAAAATTAGGACTCATTACGACTTTATGTAAGGAGTACAGTAGGAAGTGTTAAGGACAGGAAATGTAGAAGTAGGACTGGAATCCAACAACAGAGAAGGCAGCCGGTACGAGATCCACATATCATCAGCTTCAAGACAACAGAGTCTACATATGGTGAGCTTATGGCATAAGTTACTGCAAGTCTTCGCGCAACAGTTCATTTTTAAAATTAATTTCATTCAATTTTTCTTTTGCTTCCGTAAGTTCAGATGTCGTTAAAACGCCGTTACGTCACGTTTTTCATCTTAATAAATAGCTGTTCTAATTTGTATTTTATGAAATGATTATTAATGATCCTTAAATTCCAAGTTAGTGTACTTAATGATTTGTGTTCCGTTCACCTCACCCCTGGGAGTTTTTTGAGTCTCATTACGCATTATTATTATTATTATTAATTATCTACTTTTGTTTTCAAGCCATAAGCTTGAAGACTGGCGCCCTTGGGATACTGTTTATGGATAAACAATGACATATCATTTATTTATTTTAATATTAAATTGACCCGCCACGTTATAATTTTGTCATTCATCTGTGGGCTAAGTGGGTACGTCACATAACCAACGCCAAACAAGAGCTAATTCTGATCCGTGATCGAAGTGATTACAATTCTCCTAAAGCAGCAGAATCTCCAGTAGACTCGAAAATTACTCTTCATCGTATATTGTGGAGGATTCCACATATAATATTATCTGATCAAGAAAAACTTCCATTGCTCAAGATTGTCGAAAGTGATACACCATTACCTATACGTTTTCGAAGTTGGGAGCTGCATGAGTATCCTGTGTTCTCACCTAGGTTGTTAAAACGTCACGTTTCACTAAAAAGCCGTTGCATATTATTTGTGGATTTCAAACCCATCGTAAATTCAACCATGAAAAAGGTAGCTCACAGTTTGAAATTAGACTATATCAACGGAATTACGTATCCCTACGTAAACATGGACAATAATTTTGAGAAAAGTAAATTTGGGTTGTTCTGACATGTTTTGTAAATTCCAATCAACGTAATATCAGAAAGAAGATCGTCCGCTGTTTTCCCATGAAGAATTTAAAAATAAAGCACCGATTGTAGTTATAGACTGCTCTTATCAGAAGAATCTATAAAAAAACTCCTGCCAATATACGTTTAGAATTTGAAACATCTGAAAATATTCCTGCTAACACAACAGCCTATTGTCTTATTATTCATACTAGCTGATGTACCCGTGCTTCGCTACGGGATTCTCAGAAAGACTGTCTTTGTGGTTGATGATAAAGAAAACTGTGAATGTGCATCCTGTTCGCCTACCAGCGAAACGAATACGCTACATCTTATTTACCTCACTCAAGTAAGTAAGGCTATTAATATGTTCTATAAACATAGAACATTATATCAGATGCCAAAACATCTGATTCAGTGTTTACCACCGGGATTTTATATACGTACGCTGCTCCTTTCGTAGATGCTTTTTGGAACATCCTACCTCTCCACAGTAAGATGCAAATCGATGTAGCTTCATGCAGACGCTGTCGGCGTCATTACAAGCATCGAGGTGAAAATCGCATCGATTGCGATGGTCATAATCTGAAGATTGTAAACTGTAGACAGTGTATGCATAAACGTTTTCCCTTCTTTACAGTACCTGATAATGATTCTGAAAGAAACTAAACATATGGATGACATCAAGGTAAGAACTGCATCAACTTCTTTGCGAAGCATAACATGCGTATAATATATTTTGAAAACTTAATTTCATAAACAGTAAATTTTGTTTAATTTGAATGTTGCAGGGGGCATTACAATTTTGGAAGCATGCTACCTCTTCACAGTAAGATGTTAAGGAGTACAGCAATCTTGCCGGCAGCATAAGAAAGACTGTAGTATAGCCGGTAGCAGTTTGTTTAATTTTGTAAATAATTACTAATTACACAATAAATACTACATTATATTTAAAATGTTCCACTCATCGCATTCCTTTTGCCTCCTCACACCTATCAAATGTTTTCGTAGTCGTCGCCATTTTATTTTTATGAAAATAAAGGCTGAAGAACTTCTAGTTCTCCTTTTATCACAACCGTTGTTCGTCCCTTACCACGCACTTATCCAACCTCCCTTAGTCATCTCTTGTTCTTTTCGATATCGACCGCACAGTATCCCCTTGCTTCTAAACACATGCATACTAAAGTTTAAAATTAGCGTTTTTGTCATCTGTCATGCATGCATGCGACACCTATCCGAAGGATGGAGAACTGCTTGTCATTTCTTTGGATAGATAGCACCCCCCGCAATCCCACTTTCTCCCACGGCTAACAGAGTGAATGAGTAATCCGTTTTACAATAACTTGCAAACTCGCCGTCAGAGTGTACCTCAAGCTGATGTACATGCGCACATGTGCACCTGCGCACTAGCTATTCCCTACTGTAATGTCTCTAGCGGGATCAAACAGTCATTTGTTTACAGTAACTCACGAAGTCGCCGCGAGTGTACATGTCTCTAGCGGGATCTGATAGTCTTTTGGTTGCAGTAACTCACGAAGTCGCCGCGAGAGCGCACTGATATGTCTCTAGCGGGATATTTGTTTACAGTAACTCACGAAGACGCCGCGAGGGTGCGCTGATATGTCTCCCCTCCCCCCATACACCTAAGCCAGGATCGAACCTGCAAAGTTTGTGACAGGTCAGCGAATCAACCATCTGAGCCACTCAGCCTGGCAGGGTAAGGGAGGTGGTGTTATACAATTACTAGATTGTGTTCCAAAAAAGCCTCGATTAAATTCCTATCCTCTCCGCAGTGCTCATATGGAGTGAGGGTATATAGCGCTGTTGATGGTGATTTGTCAGTTGGATGGAAACGTAAAGACTTGATCATACCTCTCGATGCTATTCGACAGGAGAATGGTATATGTCACTACCGGGTTTTACCACCTCCCTTCCTACTATCATATATCATGTCATTCATTTCATCTTATAACTTCCCTGATGAGGTTGACGTCAGGAAGGGCACCCCGTTATAAAAATCCATCTTGACAGATTCATCCCACCACAAACACGACACCGTAGACAAACGGGACAAGGAACGGACACACGTTAGTTTATAACGTCATGCACTCTTAGCCAGTAGTCCGCTTTTCAAATCACCCACGCTGTGACGTCACAGCTGTGTCAGGAGAAGGCCTGCGCGTTCGTTCATGTAAAGATAATATGCAATTGTAAATTGCCCGCGCTTATTAAGTCACAGTTCAGTCACTCCTCCAAGGGCAGACGGCAAAGAGCCTGTGTTAGGTTACCGTTCGTGGCCAAGGTTAGGTTAACACACGTGTTAAGTACACCTACAAGTCACCTCACTAGTTCGGCTCCTCCAAGGGAACCCGTAAATAGCCTGTCTGAGGTTATGTTAGCGTTCTTCGCAGCAAGGTTAGGTTAACACGTCGTCATGGCGTCATAACCTCAACTACCAGTCACCTAACAAACTGGTCTCCTCGAAGGGGAGACGATAAATAGCCTGTGTGAGGTTAGGTTAGCGTTCGTTCGAGAGGTTAGGTTAACACGTCATAATGACGTCTTAACATCATCTAACGGATTTGTGGCTCCTCCAAGGGCACTCGATCGATTGAACTCCTCCAAAGGGGTCCGTGACCTTTCCGACTCGGCTCTTACAAGGGGACGTCCGATTCGGCTCCTCCAAAGTGGCCCGTGATGTTAGCATTGCCCTGGCACGATAGGGTATGACGTCATAACCTCACATAGAGGCTGAAACACTCCAGGTTGGCCAGTGAGGTTAGCATTGCCCACTTACTAATGGGTATGACGTCATAACCTCACTTAGGGGTCAAAGGCACCCCAGATCATTCCCGAGTAAATAAGCCCTTCCAATGGTGTCTGTTTGACTGGGCTTGCTCTCGTACGCAAGGTTATGACGTTATTCTGCGTCTTAACCTCACCGAGAGGTCATTGAACCCGGGTAAGAACCCCCATAAGTACACTACTAGGTCAATGTCCTCGAACCCCCATAGCTTTACTACTCAAAAAAGCGTGGGAAAATGCTGACTCAGCACCTATTGTTTTAGAACATTCTTTGCCCTTCTATTTGTCTCCAACGCAACTATTCTAATACTTTTTCAGGACTCGTGATGTATTTTCTTCTTTATATTGTAGTACCTCCTTAGTAGAGGCCGGCGTCCAGGTGGAGTAATCTTTCTTATTTTGTGTTTTCCGGCTCAGCGTTTCCGCAACATGGATGTCGAATCGCTGTCGGGGCTTCCACGTTCGGGATAATCTTTACCACCCACGTCTACGTTTTTCTCATGTCTTGCCTTCTACGATCAGTTGTATCAAATTGCATGTATAATTTCTTTGAATTTGACCGAAATAGGTTTCTTTGCTGTGTTTGGCGACACTCCGGAGATACAAATCGATATTTTGGTCATTTCGGCGAATTTATTTAAAGACTGAAATGACGGGTTTTCTTCTCACAAAGTTATTCCGTTGAATTCAAACAATTTATTACTTTAATAATGCTTTGTTTTCCACTCTGCACACAGCAGAAATTGGCGTGGCTTCCGCTGAACTGCTTTGTTGCGTAATGATATCATTGTCATGTTTCCATTCAATCAAATATGCCTGTTCTGTTTAATTATGCATCCATGGGATGGGCCAACAGCCTACCCCACCAGCCACCCCCACCATACCGATATATATATATATATATATATATATATATATATATATATATATATGCAGAATTCAGCTCTAAGGTCTACCATATTTCTGAATGAATGTATAAGGCCTGTTACGGACTAATATTTCAGTACTCGGTTGTCACTGAGCAACATTGTATGCTTTTGTTGGTATTTCTGATGATACTACATTGGTGCCGACAACTATAAGAAGTTTCGTTATTCTTGTATGTTTAATCTTTTTTGTGAGTTCTGTGGTAGTAGCCACTTTTGCGGAGTACGCGCGCAAGGTGGCCTAACCTCTTGTAGTCGCGTATCAAGATACTATTATTATTGAAAGGTAGAGTGCTGTAATAATTGATAGCTTGTATCCAAGGGAATAAACAATATGCGTAAACTTAAATCAGCCTTAGCTAAGCGACGAATTGCTAAACTTTTGATTGGAAAGAAATGGGGATCAGCTATTACCGAACAGGAGTCTCCATTGAAGAAACCAGGGACAGAAGGTCATGAAATGTTACAAGAATCAGATTGTTCTCATCAGGAAAGTGTCGCATCAACTACAAGCCACGTAAGTCCTGCACCTATAGCCAACAGCCTTGACATGACTGAAACTACAATCCCCATAACTTCGACTCAGGGATAGTTGCATTGTGAAAACAAAATGCAGGTGAATCATTTTCCGTTCTTTGGAGAAACCCCCCTGTGGGTGGGGGCGGTAGAATAACACCCACGGTATCCCCTGTCTGTCGTAAGATGCGACTAAAAGGGGCCCCAGGGGCTCTGAACTTTTGAGCGTGGGTTGGCGACCACGGGGCCCTCAGCTGAGTCCTGGCATTGCTTCCACGTACTTGTGCCAGGCTCCTCACTTTCATCTATCCTATCCGACCTCTCTTGGTCAACTCTTGTTCTTTTCCGACCCCGACGCTATTAGGTTTGCGAGGGCTAGGGAGTCTTTCATTTTCACGCCCTTCGTGGCCCTTGTCTTCCTTTGGCCGATATCTTCATTTTTCGAAGTGTCGGACCCCTTCCATATTTTCCGTCTGATTAGTGTTATATAGAGGATGGTTGCCTAGTTGTACTTCCTCTTAAAACAATAATCACCACCACCACCATCTTTGGAGAAGGAAAAGCAGAAGCGACAAGCTTCCAGAGTTGTATTCGTACAAAAGCTGCTGAGAAAGAAAAGGAAGGAAAAAATATACGGTTCTAGTGACTTTTAGGTAATGAATCAGGAAGAAAATGTCACTTGAACTTTCCTTTTATTTTCCCGTCAATTGTAATTTTACATTTAAATCCAATTTTCTCTCATAATATTCTGCCAAATGTAACAAAATTTGTATGGTATATGTATCACAGCTATATTAGAAAACCTGCATATGGAATTTTTGATTGCGGAATTTTTTCAATTAGTAGAGAATTTTAAGTCCACAATTTTAGAACATAAAAATTATACAAACTTAAGTACGATATATCTCCTTATATAAATTACGTACAGCAAAATTGATACGTAGTGCTTTTTAAAGAAGTATTATCTACCTAATTACAAATTTCCATTAACCACTTAATAAAATTTCATGAAAGAATGGACTTAGAAAATTCAAGAAAATTTCAAAATAATATTTTGGGAAACTATTAATTATATATGAAAGAAATATTCCTGATATCTCTACTTTTTTCCTGAAACTCCATGCATTAGGTAAAAGTATATGTTTATCTCAGGATTGTCGCCTTAGAACGTTAAGACTTCACATGATTTCTTGGCTCAACTGAGTACCCCTTCATTTTCCCATGGCGCACTGAACATTCTGCGACATATCCACATTTTAAAGCCTGTAATCGAGTCATTGACGAAGCCTTCAGTGCCCATCATTCGACACCGTGAAGCAGGTTCGATAATTAGGATGATGATGATGATGATGATGATGATTATGATAAATGTATGGCCACAGCTACCAGGTGCAGACATTTCAATTTGACGTAATCTGGCTGTATGCTCGTCAATTTCGACGTTCTGTTTTACTTTAGGCCTACTAGATGGCAAAGTAATTCGAATAGGCCTATGTATTGGGCATATATGGCTGAATTTTAATTAATTTTGTTGGTTAAAGACCAAATTTTTCACCAGATATATTTTACATGTCGACATCGTACGACATGGAGTGTCACATGAACTTTTTTCCGCCCTTCAAAATTGCAACTATCACTGCCGGGTTTCAACCCACTATCTTGGGGTCCGGAGCCCGACACTATCACTGATCCTCAAAGGGAGCTTTCGACAATACATAACACGTGGTTATCTAACAATACCGCAGAATCATGTATCCTCCAATTGACATCACCATAGAACCATGTATCGATAATACATAATATCACAACCCAGCATTTTCAAACTTTTTTTTCTTGCGGCAAGAGGTGTTATAGGTGATCTTAACTAATTTTGGGTGGCTGAACACGAATCCGTTGTCCGTTTCTACGTATCACGTCACGTTTTCTCGCAATAGGTATATCAAAATAAGAGACAGACCTGAATATTGCATTTAAAAAGTACTGAAAATGTTGATAATTTTGGAAATATTTATATTTCTTTGTATTATATATATATATTTTGAAATAGTTGAACACTATCTTGAATTATTATGTACAATGAATAATTATTGAGTATAAAATTACAATGAAATATTTAGCATTTATTGTAATATAGGCCTAATATTAATTTACACAAAAACACATAAACAGACAACTCTGAGGCAATGAAAGCATTTTATTTTGACAATTAAACGTGATTTACATGCAAACAATGTAATTTTTATTCAGTATCTTTATGAATTCATAAATGTGAACACAATTAATAGTCCTAGATGTCCGCTTGGAATGAACGCTTGGCTCCCCAGCGTCTGACTGCATCAAGTTTGTCTTCTCTTTTCAAACACCAACAGTAGTCGGCCATCATTGGTTCCTTCCCTGGTATCTTCTTTCTGCCTCCTTGATGTCCTGATGGAACCTCTCTCCCATCTCTTCAGCCCCAAGATTTTTCAGAAATTGATCGAGATGAGAATTAAGGAAGTGCAGTTTCAGATTCATTCTACGCAACTCTTTCATATCACCCAACATCGTTTTCACTATTGTTTCGTATTGTTAATCCTTTACATTTCCTAGGAACTTCATTATGACGTCTCTTATTGTATTCCATGCATCAAGTTCCACGGCATTCATCATCTGTTCAAAGTTTCTGTCTTTCAGAAGCTTACTAATTTGTGGTGCATTAAAATGCCTTCCTTGAATTTTGCATCAGATAAATGTGGAAATTTGCTTGCAATGTACTTTAAACAGGGGCTACTTTTGTCCAAGGCCTTAACGAACTGCTTCATGATTCCCAGTTTGATGTGTAGCGGTGGCAAAATAATTTTTTGTGGGTCAACTAATGAAGCATTTGTAACATTTGTAACATTTTTCACACCAAGTGTTAAAACTTGACTCATGGGCCAGGAAGGTGTAGACCAGTGTTTGTCCATAGCTCTGCTGTCCCATTCACATAAATAACAAGGGAATTTAGTGTAGCCTGCTTGTTGTCCTAATAAAATACCATACACCTTCAAGTCACTACACTCATCCCACCGGTGCTCATGATACTTGATTTTGTCTAAAACTGTTTGCATTGTCATATATTGTAATTTTCTTTTAGTGAAACGGAATATTCCACAGGAATCAAAGCTAGAAGGTTTCCGTTATGAAGTAGTACAGCCTTTAAGCTCCTCTTGTAGGAATCCACAAACAGCAGATTCGCTGTTATCACAAAGCAGCACTGTGCCGCAATGACAGATTTTCAGACAGCAAATGGCAAATAACACGAAAACTAGATGTGATACAATAGAACCAATGACACTTTTGAAATCAGGAGACCTTATTTAGTTAAAATCAAGTATCAGATGCTTTGCCGCAAAAATCATGCTGGGTAGTGATATTTTACGGCACGCCAACAAGTTTCGAATCGGAGGTCACGATTGCCCGCAAGATGTTTTAATTTCAGAAATAAATTTCTTGCATTGTCGGCTCTAGTTTAGATTTCCACATCCAGACTCCATTCCTGACTTAAACAGCATCCTAGGTACTTGAGTTGTGACATCCTTTCAATAGCTATTCTGTCCAATATGATAACAGGGTTGGTGATTTTTTGTTTACTGATGACCATGAATTTTGTTTTCTGAATGTTTAGTTTAATCTCCGTTGATGCTGCTAGAAAGAAAATGTCTTTTAATTCATCAACGAGTATCACGATGAGATCAGCATAGCGGATGGTGTTTAATTCCTCCCGTTTATCTCGATAGTGACAATTCTTAAATAGCCAGGACTTTTGACCCACATTACCCGCGTAGAGATGTCAACACTCAACTTCGGTTTCTCTTTTCATTTTAGATTTGCCACATAACTAGAAGATCACTAGAAGTCACCCTTACCGAGCTCGATAGCTGCAGTCGCTTAAGTGCGGCCAGTATCCAGTATTCGGGAGATAGTAGGTTCGAACCCCACTGTCGGCAGCTCTGAAAATGGTTTTCCGTGGTTTCCCATTTTCACACCAGGCAAATGCTGGGGCTGTACCTTAATTAAGGCCACGGCCGCTTCCTTCCCACTCCTAGCCCTTTCCTGTCCCATCGTCGCCGTAAGACCTATCTGTGTCGGTGCGACGTAAAACAACTAGTAACAAGAAGTCACCCTTCTTTTAACACGCATTTAGTTACGAATTGGCATTGTAATCTTACACATCGCAACTGAAAACATTTTAAAGTTCCTTAAGTCGCATGTTTCCAGTCTCATCACGACCGGCACACAACAACATGCCAGTCGGAGAGATTTGATTATAATCGAGAAATGCAGCGCTATCTAAAGTATAAAGAATCGAGATACGACAATAAAGCAAAGGACCAAAGTTGAAGATCTCTCCAAATTGAGCAGCGATTGTGTAATCTGCTTTGTAAAATGACTTACCGTTTAGAAAGCAGTTATCACGAAAAGAAGATCTGCACCGTCATTGAAATTGCCTCCATATTTCGATATATTCTGTGGCCTAAAGTAATAAATTTGAACAGCCTGGAATTTTCCCTCAAAGGAAAGTCCACGGAGTTTAAAGAAAATCAATAGTAAAAAAGAAATTGGAAGAAGACTGTTGTGGTTTCCGTATAAACTCCAAGTCTATTTAGTGATTTTTAAGTCATGTGTTTATCAAACCTTTCCCTTGTAATAAGTTGATAAATACTAATAAATATAAATATGAATAATAAAATCATGAATAAAATTACTCAAAAACGTAATAAAATTAATAAGCATAATTAACCGAAATGCCCGTAGTATGGGCGCCAGAGTTCACCAGAATGGATCCCTCGAATTTAGATAAGAGCATGATAAACTTTATATCCCAGGGCGTGTACATAATGCTGCGTACTGGTACATCTGCTGCAGGCCTTACCTAACCTCCTGAAAACGACTAATTAGGTAGGAACTGCACCTAGGTTCATCAATAACACTGATTCTAAATAGCTAACTATATTCTTAACAAATTCCGTGCATGAGCACCTCATCAACATACAACATTATACATATAATACACACATAAAATATTGCTGGAAGACTCCATATTTACAACAACAACAAAAATAATGAAAATCGTGGGAAAACGAAAGCGAGAACTATGTTACCATTTGTAAATAGTCCGATGAACAATGTACATGTATGAAGATAAATACCCTTCACTGTCTCTGTATCAATTCGACTTACCGATTCTCATAATCGGCAGTTATCACATCACACAGATACTGTACCTTGTACTACTGTGTTCACATATTTTAACACTTGTTGTAAAGATATATACACACGTCTGTCGATCCTCAACATATAAATTTATGGAAAGTCTGAGATAGCTTTCACCAACATATAATGCTAGGCCGCCACAAGTGCTACAATACTTAATGCGCAAGCACTCTCCACAATCAGCCACTTTCCACAAACATAACTAGACTACGCTCCACGAACGTTTGAAGTCCAGTCCATTGCTGCCGTGTCACTCCAGTACCGTGTATCAGCACCACTTCCTTCCCGTACAGTGCGTCAGTTGTAGTTGTCTTCCTTCTCGTTCCTTCATACAGTGTTACTTCTTGTAGTTGTAGTAGTTCCTTCTCGTTCCTTTACAATCACTCTCACAATGTTTTTTTACAATCTCCGGTTGCCGCCGTATGATCAACTTTTATAGACATCAACATCCCCCTCCTCTCAGATGATACGTCTGGATTGGTGCTTGCCCACCAATCATGAGTGATCTCTAGTCAAGACCAAGCCCTGAACTACTTCTTCCTCCCAAGACAATAACAAACTCTGGGGAGTTTTACATGAATCATCAAATTTCCCTGGTACAACAACAAGCTCATCTCATCAGGCTGGGATATATACATGACTCATACGAACTTCCCGACACAAGTACATCACAACAGACACTGGGGTAGCCATATGACTCATTCAAATTACCAGAGTTATTAAAGCAATGTTTTCCCACTCGTGCAAAACAAATTACTCATACCTACATATGTGGATATCTTCCAGCTTATAAATATAAATGACAAAACATACAAATGAAATACCGATAATAATAATAATAATAATAATAATAATAATAATAATAATAATAATAATAATAATAATAATAATAATAATAATAATAATAATAATAATAATAATAATAATAATAATAATAATAATAATAATAATAATAATAATAATAATAAATCGAATACTGACAATAATATCTCTACCTTCTACATATAATTCGGGGGTGTGATATATGTACTATCACACCCTGGATGCGCTTACTCTATATATGAAGTTTGTCGAGATAACCAGCCGTTTCGCCGTGATCGTGGAACGGACGGACAAAGAGGCACAAAAGCTAGAAACCACATGTACGGTCTTGAGTTGACCTAAGTCGGATAAATATCTGAAAAACTGGCAAAACAAACGAAATTAGAGACAGCGGACCCCTACAACGTTATTTATGCAGATAAGCATGGGCACGTTTATAAGTGCAGACCTTCATTTCGACATTTACTGCTTTTAAATGGTACCTCAAATCAACAAACGGATTCCACCATCAGACGCCTTTTTTAGTGTTCTATACGGTTGGTCATATGACATTTTCTCGTATATCCTATATTTATGGATTAGAATGAGTTAGAAACATTAAATAGGTTGAAATTTGGGTACATTTTTCGCACATTACTTTATTTTTCGGATACTTATGTGGCAGTTGGAATCATAAACTTTGGTTAATACTGGCCGTATCAATGTGCGTACCAAATTTGACGATTCTGTCTTTCCTATAAGTGCGTCGAACGATAAGATATACGTGTAAAAATTACAAAATTAACTTTAAATTGAGAAATGCAGCTCTATCTACTTATAAGGGATCGAGATACGGCAATATGTCATAGGAACAAAATTACAGATCTCTCCAAATTGAAACCGCGATTGTGCTATCTGTTTTGTGATACGACTAACCGTTTAGCCAACAATTTCCCCGAAACGAACGTCTGCACTGTCATTAAAATTGCCTCCATAGTTCGATATTTTCCGGGGCCAAAGTGTTATATATTTAAAACACTTGGGATGTTTCCTCAAAGGAAAGAGTGTCCAGGTTTCTAGATTAGCACTCGCTTACATATGGAGTAATTAAAAAAGAAAGTATCACGGTTACAAAGTAGAGATTAATAGAAAATAGGATTATAACGGAGGACAGCCGGATAGAACAAATATGAAAATACCAAGTGGATGTATTGTAAAATGAAATGGCCCTCACTAAATTGTGTTGATATGAGTTACGGATATAAGAAGGTAGTAACAGAGGAGAAATTTAGGTGCATGGATTCTTAGGTAAACAGATAAGAAGGTGGATTATGGTGTTATTACTTAAGCCTAAATAGGCAAGACTGAGGCAAGAAATTAAAGCGGAAAACAGAAGTAGAGGAGAAATACAGTAAACATAATAGCAAATGCCAGAAAACACCGTACGGTGTGATATCACGGGCTATACTCCTAGGTACTGTTCAAATATGAACAGTCCATTTAGTGTTATTCGAAGACGGTTGTAACCTCCAACTGTATTCCGCAAATATCCCGCAGAATGGCAGCATGACGTCTCTCTCGCCTTCTACTCAACGAACAACGACGAGTTTACAGGAATGCTGGCAAGCAGCCAGAGACGTTACCATGGTAACCGGTAGGTTCGTTGTCAGCCACTCAATGCAGAGCATGAAACCCGCAGAAAGTAGTAATTTTCTCCGTCATTTGAAGAGTAAGCGAAATTATGCTCATAACAAAAGTTGTTTAAAATGAGGGAACCTTTCCCATATAGTCCAGTGATTTTTAAATCATATGCTTATCCTAACCTTCCCCTGGATGAGTATACTCTATAAATGAAGTTTGGTCGAGATCTATCCAGCCGTTTCGCCATGCTGGTGGAACAGACGGACAAACAGAAACGAAAGCTCAGAATCACTGATCCAGTCTTGAGTTGACCTAAATCGGATAAATATCTGAAAAAATTGGCAAAACAAACGAAATTACAGACAGCGGACCCCCTACAACTTCATTTATATAGATCTGCAGTTTTAATATGTACTGTATTTTTGCCATGTATCTTTCTAATTTACGTCACTTTTTTAAAGTGTTTGGTTTAATTTTGAATGTTGCTGAAGATGCCCTAAAGGGCCGGAACGTGTCCTGACTTTTTAAGAATTTTGACGATCTTCAACAAGACAAGTATTGAATAGGTGGACCCTGTAGTAAAATTATTTTATAAGAATCGAACTTTTGTATATTATATTGTTAATACGGAACCAACATGAAATTAATAAGTTGTAATTTCAATTCATTTATCAACTCCATCAAGGACAATTTGAAAAATGTCTTCGGAGTATATCGGGAACTTTAAAACATCGAATTCTTTGGCATTTTGATCTGGAATGCTCCCATCACTCCTAAACACACACAAGTGCACAGGATTTATAACCAATATATCCTAAGCGCCTTATATACAGAAACAACCTCAAACACGCAGATGTGAACACCGAAAGCCATCTTCAATGAAAATGTACAACTACACAGTTTAGATCGTGGCTTTCTAAATCGCAATTGCAAGTACCTAGCAGGGTAATGAGTATATTTTCTAGCAATGAATTATGCATAGACAGGGAGACGTTACTTCAACATAATCTGAATTTGTTAAAGAGCACCAGTCCTTTTCTTCCTGTCCTCCAAATACAGCTTTTAGTAATGTAGCTCCCGGAGGACCTCAGCAAGACATGAGCCCGCCTCCTCTCTCGACATCCGGAACGAGCAAGTTAATATTTAATGGAACGAGCCAAATTAATGCATTTCACAAGACACACGTCACATCCTGCATGTACTCATGTAGCCCGGCCAGAACAAGGGAACAGGTGGGACTGTAGTTAGCCTAATGAATTGGCTGGGAGTGTGAGGGCATAGAGGATTTTTTTCAAACACAGATAGTTTAGACATATATATTTTGTCTTTTTCCACGTGAAAGAGACTTTTCATTTTGCGAAGACTTTGTTCCACTTCCTCAGAAGTGGTACTAAGAGCAGTGTTGCCAACTTATATTTTCAAGATCCGCTAAATACTACTAAAAATCCGCTAAAATTCCGCCAAGAAATCCGATTTCAAATAATGAGCAATTAAAATGAGCAATAATAATAATAATAATAATAATAATAACAATAATAATAAATATACCGGGCGTGATGGCCGTGCGCTTAGGAGCACGCAGCTGTGAGCTCGCATCTGGGAGATAGTGGGTTCACACCCCACTGTCGGCAGCCCTGAAGATGGTTTTCCGTGGTTTCCTATTTTCACACCAGGCAAATGCTGGGGCTGTACCTTAATTAAGGCCTGTCCAAGCAAATAGCAAAAAATAGTAATAATAAATGTCTCCACTCACCTCATCTGTGAGTTTCACTGGGATTACCCCCTGCCTTCGAGACGACGGGCTAAAACTTGTAGGCGTTTTAGTGCCGGGTGCAAACTAGGTGAATCCCCTACCTCAAGGGCCACACACAGAACAGGCCAGTTCATTAAACGATCTTCCTTCATAGCATCTCTCTCACAGATTCATTATCTGTCGTCATTCGTCAACTAAGAGAAAAGTAGCCTTTCCCCTCGCATTAATCCCCCTGTGGGTGGGGGTGGTAGAATAACACCCACGGTATCCCCTGCCTGTCGTAAGAGGCGACTAAAGGGGGCCTCAGGGGCTCTGAACTTTGGAGCGTGGGTTGGCGACCACGGGGCCCATAGCTGAGTCCTGGCATTGCTTCCACTTACTTGTGCCAGGCTCCTCACTTTCACCTATCCTATCCGACCTCCCTTGGTCAACTCTTGTTCTTTTCCGACCCCGACGCTATTAGGTTTGCGAGGGCTAGGGAGTCTTTCATTTTCACGCCCTTCGTGGCCCTTGTCTTCCTTTGGCCGATACCTTCATTTTTCGAAGTGTCGCATCCCTTCCATATTTTCTCTCTGATTAGTGTTATATAGAGGATGGTTGCCTAGTTGTACTTCCTCTTAAAACAATAATCACCAATAATCATCTTTCATTTTCACGCCCTTCGTGGCCCTTGTCTTCCTTTGGCCGATATCTTCATTTTTCGAAGTGTTGGACCCCTTCCATTTTTCTCTCTGATTAGTGCTATATAGAGGATGGTTGCCTAGTTGTACTTCCTCTTAAAACAATAATCACCACCACCACCTCGCATTAATTATTTATGACAACATGATCGCATAACATCAAATCCAAATAACATGTTTTCCTCGTGTGACTGCTAGCTCGTGATAAGAAACACGGAATAGCTTGGAGACAGACTGGAGTACAAATTTTAAAATCGTAGAATGGGCAAAACACCAAATTCCGCTGTAATAAATCTAGAATTCCGACAAAAAAAATCCGCTGTCCGCTAAGGGCCGGTTTCATCAACGTGGGTTAAACTTTAACCCCGAGTTACACAGTTTTAACTCTGAGTTTGACTGTTCATTCCGTTTCATCAAGGAGGGTTATTTTTAACTCTAGGTTAAGACCGGAGTTAAGTTAACCCCTCCTTTAATCTGGTTTAAACTGTTCATTCAAGGTTAAAAGCAAAATGGCCACCGTAAATCATGCATTTGATGCAGAGTTGCTTTATTTAGATATGTTAAACGGTGTTCCTAACAGAAATAGGCCTATAATACGAAGGGAAGACTTTGAAAATCTGAGGAACATTTCCTGAAGAGATCAAAAACCATCGTCAATAAATTCGTCGATGAAGTTCGCGAGAGGTTAGAATACACAGCTGACCGAAACAAACTTGGGCTTGCGAACTAAACTAGAAACTACATTGACCTTAATAGTAGCAACAGCGGTATTACACAGTATTGCTGTGGAGACCCGAGATGAACTTCCCCCACAGGATTGACTCTGCATCAGTATCTCACAGGAAGGAGAAGGAACAGGAATGTTGGAATTGAGAGTGACATCATTCTTCACATTGATAACGACAGCACTGCAGTGGCATATAGGAATGCAACTGCACAACACCACTTCAATAGTACAACACATATGAACATTATACTGTGTATGTAGTGGTTATACAGAAATGCATTTTGAAATTAAACTGTATATTTACTTTCGTGTGTGTTATTGCTGTGAAGGTGTGCCAACTTTAAAAACACAACTCTTGGCACAGAGAAGCTAAAAATTTGTAGAACTGTTTTAGTTGGTCCGTAGATCGCACTGTAACGTGGGCAATATTATTAAATTCCTCTGTTATTCTTTCCCATGAATCCTCCTTTTCTTTTAATTTTATACCGCCAATCTTCTTGCATTCTACAATACTTCAGTACTCGGTGGCTAATTCCACAAGTAATGATTTTTCTAAAGCAGAAAAATTCGTGCCACTATTTCTCTTCTGCACTTCTTCATTTTTCGTTCAAGATCACGAAAGAATAATATCTACCACGGACCTGAGGAAGAAAACGAAATACCGCGCAAGAAATGAACAAAAGAACCACGCAAGAAGTGTGTTCAGATCTCTGATTTTTAGTCACTGCCTCCTTGATTATTAGGACAGCTGTTTCCTGCGAAGGTTCCCGCGGTGTTAGTTAACCCTCTGCCGAAATAGCTTGGTGAAACGCATGACTTGTAAAAATGAGTTAAAACATTAACCCTAAGTTAACAAACCCAGGGTTAGAGTATATTTAACCCACGTTGATGAAACCGGGCCTAAATGATATATTTCTTTGCCGTCAGTCTTTCAATTCCGCCGTGTTGGCCGGGTGTGTTGGCCGTGCGCTTGCATCCGGGAGATAGTGGGTTCGAATCCCACTGTCGGCAGCCCTGAAGATGGTTTTCCGTGGTTTCCCATTTTCACACGGGGTAAATGCTGGGGCTGTACCTTAATTAAGGCCACGGCCGCTCCCTTCCAACTCCTAGGCCCTTCCTATCCCTTCGTCGCCATAAGACCTGTCTGTGTCGGTGCGACGTAAAGCCACAAGCAAAAAAAAAAAAAGAAAAAGAGATATCATGGTTGATATATTCTCGAATTCAAGCTTTTATGCTATTCATATCTTAAAGAACGTGATTATAAGTGCCGCCTAGTATCAAGTTGAGTTTTCCCAAATATTATAATGATAACTAATATTCCGACGCCGTTGCTGTATGGTCAGCGTACTGCCTTTCGGTTCAGAGGGTCCCGGGTTTGATTCCTGGCCGGGTGGGGTATTTTAATACCTCGGTTTGGGGACTGGGTGTTTGTGTTTGTCCCAATACTCCCCTCTTCATATTCAGACAACACACCACACTACCAACCACTGCAGAAACACGCAATAGTGATTATATCCTCCCTCCACATAGGATTGACGTCAGGAAGGGCATCCGGCCGTTAAACAGGGGTAAATCCACTTGTGTGACGCAGTTCGCACCCACGACCCCGCAGTTGTGGGAAGAACGGTAGGAAAAAGAAGGTAATGATAACAGTAATAACAATGTATTAGCAAAACCGATTGTAACCAATAGAAAGTTTAAAATACAGCGGATATCTGCCAGTCCTAACAGAACTGGGGCACGGAATTAGTCGCACATCACGAGGATCGAACCACGGATGATCGGTAACCGAGTCCTGAATTCAAGTACTCCGGGACCAGGATAATTGCTTTCTTCACCGAACAGCAAGTAATATTTTCTCAAAGTATATTGTATAGTGATACCAATATTTAATTGCTCATTGCGGGGATCAAACCGTAGCCTCATTACAGAGCATTATACACAACTACCCCGGGACCATGGCAGTTGCTTCTTTTCACCACTAAAGAGTAGCAGGTTTTCGTTATTATTTATATTAGTACCACAAGTGGAATGGTACAGTATATTAACTTATACTGTTTTATGTTAGTATAATTATGGAGCTAGGTAATACGATTTTGTCTACCGATCGGTTAACTGATCATATTATTTTCTATCTTCTGCGTATGTTAAGATTATATTCATACCGATAAGGCATACGTAAAAAGTACATTTCTAAATATAGTTTGATGATACTGCGTTGTATATTCTGATAAATTATGTAAAACCTGGAATATGGTAATGCTATTTTTTTAAATTTAAATGTAGGCTAATTTTATAGTCATCACATACATTATTCAAGACAATGACTATACTATTTTGTGCCATATATACTATAACATAAATATTATTATAGACCTATCTACCAACACATAGTTTCTAACCTCTTAAATAATAATTAATTGTGACTTGTATACCATGTATACATCTAAATTTTGAAGTCTGACGCCAGGTAGTCAGACTGAATATAACAATACTGATAGGCCTACATACACACAGTATAATCAAAATAAATAACATCTTAAAACATTGAACTAGTATATTCTTTACTGAAACAAAAGTAATGTCACTCTCCTTCAACTAACAGCTGATTGAGTACTTGACTATAACATGGTGGCTGGATTGGACTTGACAACACTGTACATATAGTCACTGTAGAATGGAATGCACGATGCCCCCATCTAATGGCTAGGATAGGAACTGTGCCGACTGCCGAAGCCTGTCGCTCTCCACTGGGGCAATGATTAATGAATAACAGATGAAATTATATTGGAGAATGTTGCTGGAATGAAAGATGACAGGGAAAACCAGAGTACGCTTTGTCCAGCACAAATCTCACATGGAGTGACCGGGATTTGAACCACGGAAGCCAGCGGTGAGAGACCGGCGCGCTGCCACCTGTGCCACGGAGGCTCTTATGTAACTACAGTATAATACTACGATTTCTGCTTAGTAGTGCAATGGGTGTCCCAGAAAATATCCTGTCATTTGGCTAAAATAAAGGTAGAACCGCACGAGCACATACACTCAGGATGGCCGCTGTAAGCAATAGCATGCAGCTTCTGGGAGTAGGAAAATTATTGTGCCTGCCTTACCAAGAATCTCACGTCCAGTAAATACGACGTAGCAGAGTTCAAGTACAAATAGAGACTACGTTTATTGTAATTATACAGTGTTCAGAATGTTCTCTATCTTCTGGTATTATTTCATGCAGCGGCGACTTAAAATGGCCAGCAATAATGTAGTATAATAGAAACTGTCGACATTTCACTACATTTAGTTATAAAAAAGATAAGACTGTGAAATAGTGATAAAATATCGAGATATTTAAGGATAAGGAGACAAGGGTGTGATATAAGTACCTTCAATGTTTAAGCAAAATGAACAAACATTGCAAGAAATCTGTGATTTCAAGACTGGTGATTAGAAGAGAAGATAATGAAATGGCGTAAGGCTTTTAGTGCCGGGAATGTCCGAGGACAAGTTCAGCTCGCCAGGTGTAGGTCTTTTGACATGACTCCTGTAGGCGACCTGCACGTCATGATGAGGATGAAAGATGATGACAACACATACACACAACTGCCGTGCCAGCGAAATTAATCAATTATGGTTAAAATTTCCGACCCTGCCAGGAATCGAATCCGGGAACCCTGTGACCAAAAGCCAGCACTATAACCATTTAGCCATGGAACCGGACAGAAGAGAAGATATTTTCAACAATGAGAGTGGGTTTCCGTTTTCGTTGGAGGATAAGCAGATTAAGAAAGGGAATTAATATTAATTTATGCAATAATGATAATTTCTACATTTACAGCAGGAGTTGTCGTGATGTTAGCCACAGTAAATTTTGGCGTCTGGAGTTTTCTTAGAAAGAAAAGGGAAATTCTCTTGTTCAAGTAAGGACAATTTCTATCGGTCATCTAGCAGCAGAGTTGTTCAGTTGGAGGGAGAACTGCATCTTGCACTAGAGCGTATTTATACTGTAGTATGATCTCATCCTCGTAGGAGAACGGGGACCGACGAATATAAGAACCGTTTGAGAATGGGATTAGTGAAATCATCATGCTATTATTATCAGTAGTTAGTCGTTAAATATGGAGCGATAACTGATTATGAAGATTAAAAGTCGTCAAGAGCTACGAGTTTAATTTCTCCAATATCAGCATTATATACAATATATACAATCAGCCATTTCAATCATTAAAATGATGTGGCCTCTTTAAGTCGTGGGTATAGGTAGGCCTTCAACAGTCTTCTCCAAGTGGAACGGTCTTGGGCAGATCTCATCCAAGTGGTACCAGCGATCTTCTTGATATCTTTGTCCCATCTGTCCGGTGGTCTTCCTCTAGGCCTTCGATGTTCTCTCGGACTCCACTCCAGCATTATGTCATGAGATATATGAAACGGCGAGCATTACTCATCGCATAACCTTCCCCAGCTCGTGATGTTATCATTATCTGTGATTTTATCATAAACATGTTGCTAAGTAATCCAATCAAGCACTGGTAACAATGGTGAAAACTGGAATGTGATGTTACGTAGTCAGTCTCGAAACGCAATTTTTCATGTGTATAGAATAAAGAGCAAAAACTGAGTTCTCCAAGTGTCGAATTCTCAGAGCTAAAGCGTGCGTCACAAATGAATCCTACCGGGCGAGTTGGCCGTGCGGTTAGGAGCGCGCAGGCGCAGCTGTGCGCTTGTATCCGGGAGATAGTGGGTTCGAACACCCCTCTCGGCAGCCCTGAAGATGGTTTTCCGTGGTTTCCTATTTTCACACCAGTCATATGCTGGGGCTGTACCTTAATTAAGGCCACGGCCGCTTCCTTCCCACTCCTAGCCCTTTCCTATCGAATCGTCGCCATAAGACCTATCTGTGTCGGTGCGATGTAAAGCAACTAGAAAAAAAATGAATCCACCGCGTCATGTATCACATCAGGGAGCTAAAAGTCGAACTCCCCAGGTACTAAAACGGTTTTGATATCCAGGAGGAACATACGTTTTCTAAAAAGAAACACATAGTAAGATGATTTCAATAAAAATGTTTTCTTAGATTAGTGTTTGAATTTTATGGTAGAGGAGCATTTCTAACTACGCATAAAGTTACTGTAGTTTTCTCAGGGTGAAAGGTAGTTTACAATGGCTTCTCATCTTCCACCTTAACCGTTAATCATCGACGTGCAGTCTGTATGACCGGGACAGAGAATTAAACTTGTCATTTTCTTCACCCCTTCCTCTCAGTGTTTCCTTGTTTGTAATACCTTCACCGAGCGAGTGGCTGTGTGGTTTGGGCTACGTAGCGGTCTACTTGCATTCGGGAGATAGTGGGTTCGAACCCCACTGTCGGCAGCCCTGAATACGTTTCTTTTGTTGTTTCCCACTTTCGCACCAGACAAATGCAAGGCCACGGTTCGAACCCCACTGTCGGCAGCCCTGAATACGTTTCTTTTGTTGTTTCCCACTTTCGCACCAGACAAATGCAAGGCCACGGTCGCTTCCTTCCCGCTCCTAGCTCTTTCCTCAGTGGCGTATACTGAGGACTACCAAGGCTATCGGTGAAGCCCAAACCTCAGTTGTAAACGATGGAAGTCTAAAGCACATTATAATGTAAGCATCGGACACACTGTTCCATTTACAAAGCTTGGAAGCAGTGAGAAAATACATCGCACGTATTTCTGAGAGCAAGGCATCGGAAACTGACTTTGCGGCCCAGACTCTCGACCCCCTCCCCTCTACTCACCCATAGCGGCTTGCTGTTGTATATCGGTTAGGAGCTGGGACCGGGGGGATAGGTGCGCTAGGCTACGGTCCGTCAGATCGCCACTTCTATCAACCATGCGTTTCTCATCGTATATACTTCCTCACCTCATAGATAACAGAGTACTGGTATTTCACTTCCGTTTTCTTCTACATCCCTGTAGGAAGGGTGGCGTGCCAGATGCGACCGTGCCGCGTGCGACCCGTGCCACTAGCGACCGCATAATCTGTAACCGTGCCGGATGCGACCAGGGTCGCTTACTTCCCATTCCCATTCCTTGCCTGGTGCAGGTCTTTCTACCTGACTCCCTTGGGCGGCATGCGCGTCTGGATGTGGGATTATGATAATGAAGTAGGGAGAGATGAAACCCGGTTTCGGCACGTAGCCTACTCCTCTCGAATAATACCAAGGGGTCTGCTCAATGCTTTAGGTCGCCATCCGACGGCCGAATCACCATCAACAGCATCATATCCCCTCACTCCATTTGAACACTGCGAAAAGGTTTGGATTTGAATCCCGGCTTTTGGCATGCAATCTAGTGATTAGAAACTGTCTACCACCAACTTTCTTACCCTGCCGGCCAACATTCTGATGGTGATTTTTTTTTTTCATCCAGGCTAAGTGGTTCAGACGGCTCAGACGGTTGAGATGCTGGTCTTCCGACTCCAACTTGGCAGGTTCGATCCTGGCTCAGTCCGGTGGTATTTGAACGTGCTCAAATACGTCAGCTTTGTGTCGGTGGATTTACTGGCACGTAAAATAACTCCTGCGGGACTAAATTCCGGCACCTCGGCGTCTCCTTAAACCATAAAAGTAGTTACTGGGACGTAAAACCAGCAACATTATTATATTTTTCCTTCGACCAACGGCACTCGAACCTGCTAACAATGGTGTCAGACCTTTACTTTAGAAAAGACCAAGTTAGCTACTTATAAGCAATCTGCCACTTGGTGACAGCCCTTAATGCAGATCAATTGTAAGTGAATGATGGGTCGCATGCGGCACGATGCTTATCCGCTCGGTCGCTATTGGCACGATAATGGCCGGGTCGCATCCGGCACGGTTGCATCTGGCACGTAATCGTAGGAAGACACTGCAGGACTGCTGTTATAGGTGCAATATAGTTTTATTTTTATAGGTATGTACAACTGCTAAAATGAAGTGCAATCTTTCAGGTTCTCTTTTGTTGGTTGGAATCAAACCCGTGATCATGGGTCGGACATCTCCACTGATCTCCCGTGTAAGCTAATAAACCAGTGAACGATGGGTACGACCGCTGTAAAATTCAGCATTTGTATTTAATAATAATGGTACATGGCATCTGTGTAGGCATTGTGGTGTCCTAATGAGGATAAAATGAATGGCGAAGAAGTCATAAATACCCAGTCCCCAAGCCAGGGAAATTAACAGTATGAGGAGGTTGATTCTGAAAATTGATCCGGGGCCGTCGGACCAAAGGCAAGCATTCTGTCCATTTAGCCACAAAACCGGACTTTATTTGTTAAACCTTCGGCTACCATATCCACTGATCAGGGGTTGAGCATTGGCAGCAGCAGAGACCAGGTCAGTAGCTTGTGAAGCAGACTTCACAACACAACAGGCTTCTCCGTTGGCTATTGGCTGCATCTCAAAACGCTGAAGGCTTGACGTTCACTTAACCTACCATCGAAAGGGGGTAACCTAAATCTACTGGTAGCCCACGTCTTGTTCCCAGCATAAACTACTGATCAATCACTTAATTGATCGATCCCTTGGGTGGGTGCAGTGCAGTAGTAAGAGCCGACTAAAAGGAGCTCCAGGGACTCTTAACTTGGGAGCGTGGGTTGCGACCACGGGGTCTTTAGCTGAGCCCTGGCTTTGCTTGTGGCAGGCTCCTCACTTTCATCTGTCCTACCCGACCTCAGTCGATCAACTCTTGTTCATTTACGATCCCGACGGTATTAGGTCACGAGGCCTAGGGAGTCTCATTTTCACACCCGTAGTTGACTTTGTCTTTCTTTGGCCTACACCTTCATTTTTCTAATTGCCCGGTCCCTTCTCCCCCCACCCCCTTTCTGATTAGTGTTATCGGAGGATGACTGCCCAGTTGTACGTCCTCTTAAAACAATATTCACCACCACCGCTATGGCAACCATGGTGCGGCACCACATTCTCTATGCGGTCCGTCCTTAATGTTATAAGTGGTGGCTGCAATAAAATCCCAATTTGAAGGGGGTATGCGAAGTAGCTCCTTTGGGAAGAGCTTTCGCATTACTGGCCATCCGCATGGTCGTTAGCAAGACTACGTTTTATTTATTCTCTCTCGACCGCGCGTCAGAATTTCTTTTTTATTTTATCATCTTCTCCATTTTCTCCCTTGAAAGCCTTGCAGGCGGCCATGGACCGGGGGTGACAGTGGCTCTTGAGCGGCAGTGGTCTAGCGCCGGGGATGTCTTGGTATGACCGCGACAGGGTAACCAGTGCCGAAAGGAGATATGGGATTGCCTGGTGGGTTTAGGGAGGTTTCTCATAACTTCTCCTTTACGGAGGGGTGGAAGTAGCTGGCAAAAGACTAGCCTTTGCACCTCAAGTTATTCTGTACTCTTGTACTAGGCTATGTTCCTGCGTTAGTACTCGCTTGTCGGTCATTTGTCCAAACAGGTAGGTCACCACGGGCTGTGAGGCGGGGCGGAGCCTCACGGCACCCCCCCCCCCTACAAGAAAAGACACATACTAGCACAGCTCTATTCTCTTGTATCTCAGTCGAGCTGGACTGAGCGATGACCGTCCGACCAGGCCTCCAGTGATTTCCATCTCTTCGGATCGTTGATGAAGCACGAGGATGAACGTCATGACGTGGCTTCAGAAACTTGAAGCAGATTTCTGTCTTGCCAACATCGATGTTTTAGTGTAGAGGAACAAGAGCTTGTTGAATAGCAATGTGTACTATGTATTCTTTTATCTTCCTGTAAAATAAAGTTTCTCCGTGCAAGATCTTGTTTCCTTATTTTTTAAAGGTACGTTGTACTTATAACACATGGTGCCCGTCATCGTTAAAGGGTCTGCTTTACAAAGGCTGCACCACTCTTAGTAATAAGCCATACAAAATACACCCTAGGGTGTACAAAATTCCCTGTACTTGCGGCAAGGTATACATTGGCCAAACATTCCGGTTCCAATGGTACTCGTATCAAGGAACACCAACGTAATATCCGTCTCAACTAGCCAGACAAATCAGCAATAGCTGAGCACGCCCTATCTATGTCGCGTTCCAAGATGTTCGACTACTACATGTTTTCATTCCTTCCTTGAAGAAGGTGAGCCTCTTAGACGGTTACGCCGTCTCTCAGACCAGGAGATGCTTTGAGAAAGTGAGGGGTTAGGCGTTCGTTGCCTATACTATGAACTGTCTCGGCATTCACTTTAGTGCAGGAGAATGGAAAACTACGGAAAACAATTTTCAAGGCAGCTGAAGGTGGGGACCAGTCCCTCTCCGTCTCCCGAATACAGGGGCGTAGTGACACGTTAGAGCCGTGGCCATCCCTCCTCAGCTCGGTTGGCCAGTCAGAGTGCAGAGCTGTTGGACCACGGACTAGCCGTGACCACTTGTAGGCCCGGACTCACCCTGCATCCGCCGACCCGATGTTCGAACTCTTACCCACGCTAAACACTACAGGTTTGGGATTATATGGAAAAGCTGTGGAAATACGTAAAAATCCTGACAATTTCAACAGGGACACTCTCTGTCTGTCACTTACGTAATACGTGGTTGCCAGCCATTAAGGATTTATATAGGTGTCCTTTCACTATTATTATTTCTTTCCAGTGTCCAAAGTCGTATTCTCCTCATCACGAGATTGTTCACACTCGGCACAGGGAGCCATCTAATGGCGAACGAGAGTACCACCTAGACAAGGGTAAAACATTCCTAACTTCAAGTGATTCAAACCTTCATTCACTATTAGAGAAGTCTTGCTCGTGAACAGACGAGATTATCTTTTCAAGACGCAGAGCAAAGTTCTCTGTGAAAAAAAAATATATTATTATTATCATATCTAGTTAGAAACTATTATTATCTATGTAATGTCATCATCATTCATTATGCAAAATTTGAATCACCAGTATACTGTATTTGAAGAAAAGTGTGTGTTTGGTGGTTACTTACACTAATGCGTGTATTTCACATACATCACCCTTTAATTGGTCAGTTTCCTTTGTAAATGGTCTGAAGGAATGTAGTTTATCAAGTTTCTATCGATTCAAGGGGAAGCATAATTGGTCAACCATCATAAGCAATGCTTCGAACAAATGTATTGGCCAAAGAAATACAAGCACTATAAAGGGCTTGAAAATGAAAGACTCCCCAGGCCTCGGAAACCTAATATCGTCGGGACAGAAAAGACCAACAGTTGACCAAGGGAGGTCGGATGAGAAATATGAAAGCGAGTAGCCTGACACAAGAAACTGGAAGCAATGTCAGGCTCAAAAATGCTACAAAAATGAAAGCCTCTCGGACCCCTTTTAGTCGCCTTTGACGACAGGCTAGATATAGTAAGTGTATTCTACCGGCCCCACCCACAGAGGGAAAGTAACATTATTATCCCTGTCCTATTACTAAATTCATTAGTCAGCCGTACCGTAGTTAGGTCTAGTTTTACGGCTGAATATCCTTCCTGACGCCAACGCTGTGTTCTGAGACGTCATCAGTATTACGTGTTTCTGTGGTGGATGGTAGTGGGGTGTGTTTTGTACATATGAAGATGATAATAATAATAATAATAATAATAATAATAATAATAATAATAATAATAATAATAATAATAATAATAATAATAATAATAATAATACCAGCGGTTCCCCGGCTATTTAAACTTCGCGCCTTCTCTACGGCCATCTTGAACTTGTAAAGTCCCAAACAATTTCGTCTTCTACAGTTAGATGGCTCTAACATCAATTTGCTAGCTCACTAAAAACGAAACTAGAACTTTGGCAAATTTCATTTTCGTTATTAGTAAATATTTTTCTGAAGACTGTTCTTTTAAATGTATCGAAGTTGTCAACACTTCAGCCGGTTTGTAGTATGGGATTAACCTCTGTATCTTTAGGCCGTAAGCCCACTTAGGTTTTTTGTAATTTCTATAAGGAGTGTTGGAATTTCGCCTGCTTGCCTTTTGTTAATGACCGTTTGTGTGCAACCTTTTCCCTTTTATTCTTAAGGCGATGTAGTATGGGTAATTATGCCCCTGTTTCTCCTGTGTTATCCATAAGGCAACTGTTCTTCGTTGCAGCTCAAAACGCTTAAAAGTCTTGATATTCAGTAAACCAACCATCGCAAAGAGGTAACCTAAGTCTAGCGGTAGCCCACGTCTTGGACTCAGCATACGCCACTGTCTTTCCTGTCCCATTGCCGCCACAAGACCTATCTGTGTTGATGTGACGTAACGCAATTGTACATTATATTCAACTTTCTAGCCTAATCTGGTAATCAGGTCCAACACCCATGTTCATTTTGCTGCCATTAGTATCAATGTGCCTGTGTTAAGAAGCAGCAGACCGGGCGAGTTGGCCGTGCGCGTAGAGGCGCGCGGCTGTGAGCTTGCATCCGGGAGATACTAGGTTCGAATCCCACTATCGGCAGCCCTGAAGATGGTTTTCCGTGGTTTTCCATTTTCACACCAGGCAAATGCTGGGGCTGTACCTTAATTAAGGCCACGGCCGCTTCCTTCCAGCTCCTAGGTCTTTCCACTCCCATCGTCGCCATAAGACCTATCTGTGTCGGTGCGACGTAAAGCCCCTAGCAAAAAAAAAGAAGCAGCAGCGTTTTATGGTGGCCCGGGTGACCGCACGTCCATAGTTCGTAGCTGGAGACAGAGCACAGTAGAGAGATCGATTTTGCATTACATAGGTAAGACCTCGCGTTCGTGTTACTGTCACAAATAAAGTATGTCCACTGTTAACGGTTAAGATCGTTAAAACGTTTGAGATTCAATGGAGGAAAATAGAAATTTCTAATGTAGTTCAGAGATATAGGGATATGTTGAAGAGAAGTCATAATAAAGTTATTCTATAGGAAGAAATGCAACTACTGTATACGTGAACGGTTTTAATATTCAAGTACCGGGGGAGTTGGCCGTGCGGTTAGGAGCGCGCAGCTGTGAGCTCGCATCCGGGAGATAGTGGGTTCGAATCCCTCTGTCGGCAGCCTTGAAGATGGTTTTCCGTGGTTTCCCATTTTCACACCAGGCAAATGCTGGGGCTGTACCTTAATTAAGGCCACAGCCGCTTCCTTCCAACTCCTAGGCCTTTCCTATTCCATCGTCGCCATAAGTCCTATCTGTGTCGGTGCGACGTAAAGCAAAAATAGCAACAACAAAAAAAGAAATTCAAGTTAGAATTTAAAATAGCTATTTCTTTCAAAGTTTGGCAAACACATCTATTTGTAGTGATTAGAATTCACAAGTATTTAAATTTCTTTGTCTAATGAAAAATATTTTTGGTAGTTTAAAGTTAGGTTCTCAAAATATAAATAGTTTTTTGACTCCTCTATTATGCCTTCGCTGGCGAGACCTAGTGTTTACACATTGTCTTCTAGTATAGGCTAGAGCAATCTTGTTACTTTCATTAATCTGTCTCAGTGTTATCCTTGGCTTCGACAATATGAAAGTGGTCGAGATATGAGCGATGCTAGTAATGCCGTTCCTTACGCAGCCAGTGCCTGTTATGAATGGTGTGAAAATGTTGCTCATAGGGTCGGTTGGTGCATGCATTTCAGTGGGCTTGGTAGACTGATATGTAACAGCAACTTCTGGCTCAATGAGGAAAGCAACGCGAAACTACCTCATTCCTCATTTCCTTAGTATACCTCTTCAGTGATGTCTACCACATCTATGACAGTTAATGGTGGAGCTGTTGAGGATCCAACCAGCCTTCGGAATGAGGGCTGAACATACAACAGATTAGCACTAATATTAAGCGGTCTCTAGGACCTCGCGTTCGTATTACTGTTACAAATAAAGTACTGTGTGCCCACTGTTAACGGTTAGGAATGTTAAAAGGTTTGGGATTCAATGGAGGAAAATAGAAATTTCTAATGTAGTTGTAAAAAGAATGACATGCATGAAATTACGATTTCTACGGACCGAACACCTACATATTACATGGATGAAATGAGGGTTGATGAAAATAATAAGATTAGATTAACCTGGCAAGATTCTGAAAATAAAGGCAGTTTTATAGTGCTAATGGGGAAGGGTCGCTGAATTATGTCATCCACATTCCGCAAGGTCAGCTTGTGTGTGTGTGTGGGGGGGGTTGCCACCAAAGCTAAACAGTTGTTCAGCACATCAAAGTGAGGAGAAAAGTCATCAAAAATAATCTCCGCAAATAAATTGAAAATCTTATTAACGAAGGCAGTGCTGGATTAAATGATTCAATGATTCCGAAATAATACAAGAGAAAGGTTTTAGAAACCAAATAGAACACGAACAGATTTTAGAACCTGTTAAAGTATTCTGAATGTATAAGACAGTGACGAAGAAGACACAGGCGAATCTTTCAGCGATAGAGAACTCGAATATCTTCTGAAAGGAGATGAGGAGGACACGCTGACAGACTCCCTTGGTCAAATTGTTACGGTAAGTTGTATTTAATAATGCATAATACTCTGCATTTATCCTACAGTCTGATCTAATAGTACGTGCATTTTATTTTTATAACAAGATCGGGTGAGAATCAAATAGATCATGATCAAATTAGGCATAAAATATCGCAGTCTCTAACATTTTACATTAACACTATTCCTAATACAAACAGTCCCTGACCGAGGGAGTTGGCCGTGTCGTTAGAGCCGCGCAGCTGTGACAGTGGGTTCGAACCCCCTCCCTGAAGATGGTTTTCCGTAGTTTCCCATTTTTACGCCAAGCAAATGCTGACCCTGTACCTTAATTAAGGCCACGGTCACGCCCTCCCACTCCCAGCCCCTTCCTACCTCCATCGTTGCCACAAGTCCTATCTGTGTCGGTGCAACGTAAAAAAAAAAAAAAAAATAGTCCCTGTAATAAGTGGTGCGACGCTATCGGTTGTACAGTTGGCGCTTGAATGGGCTTAGTAGATTGATATTACATATAGCAAGAAGCGAAATTCTTAGGTCTGATTTTAATTATGTAGTAATAAATGGTATTTGCATCGCACTTGAAGAAGAAATATGTTCACCTTTTTAACGTAGCTTTAAATCAGTTACCAATCACATCAGTACATCCCCTTTGACGTATTATGATAAAAAGTTGTAGACAACCTGAAACACTGCATTCCATCCCTCAGCACATACAGGATGGGGCACGAAATGTCATACAATGGAAATTGTTTATAGAATATTTAATATACGATACATTTAATTAAAAAATGGCATTACAACATTCACTGAAATGTGCATGATTAGTCAGTATGCAGGACACGTTCTCGGCGAGACGAACCTGCATGTTTGTACCACTCTGTGACACTCTAACTGCAGTACATTTTCTGGTTTGTGTCAGTGGATTATCTCCTTCAAATATCACCGCAGGAAAAAGTCACACGGATTAAGATCGGGGCTATGTGGTGGCCAGACTGAGCCGTACTGAAAACGTTTGGGATATCGATGGAACATCACACGGTGCCCAACATGTTCACGCAGGAAGTCCAGAACAACATTTGTTTTGTGCAGACGAGCTTCATCTAGCATGAAACATTTATGTCACTATTGGTAGTCTTGTTGCAAAGAGCTGTGAAAGGAAACTGTTCTGCAACACGTCCAGGTAACGCACACTGTTCACTGTGTCGATGTCCGGTTAGCGTGCTGGCCTTTGGTCCAGAGGATCTCGGGTTCGATTTTTCGCCGGGACGGAGATTTTAACCTTCATTGGTTAATACCAATGGCTCGGGGCCATCCTCACAGACGCGCAGGTCGCCTATACGGCGTCAGCTCGGAAGACCTGCACCAGACCTCTTCGGAGGCCACACGCCGTTATTATTATGACTGTGTCACTGTAAAAGATTGGCCCAATAATTCCATGAATGGAAATTGTAGCCCACATACACTTTCACGCCATGATGTTCAACCTCGTGCACAATGGCAGGCCGCTCCTTTGTCCAAAACCGGACATTCTGTTTGTTGATAGCACCGATGGGAAAAACGTAATGTACGCCTCATCACTCAACAATGTGTTGTGCAGTATGGAATTACCTCTTGCAATAGCCCACGCAGTAAACAGTATTCGCCGCTGGTTGCCATGTGCCATTAGTTCTTGAGCTGTTGTCATTTTGTATGAGAAAAGGTCAAAATGAGATTGCACTATTCTCTGAATTGACCGACGAGAAATGTCTAGCTGAACACAGGCAGTTCTGGTGAATTTGGATGGATTCCGGCACACAGCCGCAATGTTCTCCGGTGAGACGACCCACTTGAGACGGCGCCATTTTCTCTCCGTGATATTGCCTTCGGTTTCAAATCGGTTGACCGGTCTATACACCGTCTGCCGGCAGGGAGCCAACCGGGTACCGAAATGAACACGAAACCTTTGCTTCCGCATGAAACGACACTGTTTTCACCATCTGTTCGCGCGTCAACCTCCATTTGTCCGCCTTACTGTATAACTGAAAGCCGGAACGCATGCGTAACATGTGCTGTCGTTTGTCGAATCACACATGAAATAAGGATTCTGAAGGACATAATTCTGAGTCCAGATTTACACAGTTCATAAACTCTATTCGATGTATGGCATTTTGTGCGCCATCCTGTACATCACATGCAGCACGAGAAGATACTCTGGCGGAAAAAATTATCCAAACACCAAGAATTCAAATTCCCTGCAAATCACATTAGCGTGGCGCTAGTAGCGGCCCCATGACGTTGCACATCAGGTTTGTTTCAAATACGGGCTGTACTGTGCGAGAGCGTTAGTTACCTGTGAGATTGGACGGAGTGACTATGAGTGGGTCATGAATGTCTTTAAGACGACGACGTAATGCCCGTATGAACAGCTCACTGCGGTTGAACGAGGTCGTATAATAGGTCTAGTGAAGGTGGATTTTCCTTCTGCTCTGTTGCAGAACGACTTGGCACGTATGTCTCCACTGTGCGTGCGTGCTGGCAGCAGAGGTCACGAGAAGGTACGCTCGCAAGAAGACCGGGCTCCGGACGTCCCCGTGGCACCACGGATGGGGAGGACCGCCGTATTCGGCGTATGGCTGTGACGCGGACTGCATCTGCAGCAGCAATTCGAGCGGCAGTTGGCACCACAGTGACGCAACGAACTGTTCGAAATCGGTTACTTGAAGGACATCTCCGAGTCAGACGCCCTGCGTCGTGCATTCCACTTTCCCCAAACCACCGCCGTCTGCAACTTCAGTGGTGTCAAGCGAGAGCTCATTGGAGGATGGAGTGGAGGTCCGCTGTGTTTTCAGATGAAAGCCGGTGCTGCCTTGGTGCCAGTGATGGCCGTGTGTTGGTTAGAAGGAGGCCAGGTGAGCGCCTGCATTCCACCTGTATGCGGCGTCGACACACTGGACCTACACCGGGAGTTCTGGTCTGGGGAGCAATTTCTTATGACAGTAGGAGCACTCTCGTGGTTATCCCACGCACCGTGACTGCAGATATGTACGTCCGTCTGGTGATTCGGCCTGTTGTCTGTGTGACCTCGAAAATGTTGTGAGATGGACAGCAGGCAATGGTATGTTGATAAATGGGATTGTAAATAAAGGGTACCGATCTCTGCACATGGTTATGAGGGTGTTTGGGGGTTGTAGTAAGGATGTAAAGGAGAGGGCATATAAGTCTCTGATAAGACCCCAACTAGAGTATGGTTCCAGTGTATGGGACCCTCACTAGGATTACCTGATTCAAGAACTGGAAAAAATCCAAAGAAAAGCAGCTCGATTTGTTCTGGGTGATATCCGACAAAAGAGTAGCGTTAAAAATGTTGCAAAGTTTGGGCTGGGAAGAACTGAGAGAAAGAAGGAGAGCTGCTCGATTAAGTGGTACGTTCCGAGCTGTCAGCGGAGAGATGGCGTGGAATGACATTACTAGACGAATAAGTTTGAGTGGCGTCTTTAAAAGTAGGAAAGGTCACGATATGAAGATAAAGCTGGAATTCAAGAGGACAAACTGGGCAAATGTTCGTTTATAGAAACGGGAGTTAGGGATTGGGATAACTTACCAAGGGAGATGTTTAATACATTTCCAATTTCTTTGCAACCTTTAGGAAAAGGCTAGAAAAACAACAGATAGGGAATCTGGGCGACTGCCCTAAATGCAGATCAGTAGTGACTGATTGATGATTGAGAACTATTCAAAAGAGGACGTCTCGACTCTCCAAGAATGAAGGTATCAGGTGTCAAGCTTTGTGCTTCAATGGTCAGAGTCCTGGTTTTCAGATTCTACCTTTTCAGGGACGAATTCGGGACGAGTCGTGGAATATCAACCGCGTAAGGTTGATTCCGGTCGATCGTGGTGTTTGTGTTGTCCTTGTCATTCCCATACCCCACGCAACACACACTACAGCGCACTACACTCCAGTACAAACCACGTAGTTCGCTTCCCACGCGGTGCTGAGTAGCTCAGACGGTAGAGCGCTGGCATTCTGAGTCCAAGCTGGCGAGTTCGATCCCGGCTCAGTCAGATGGTATTTGAATGCCCTCAAATACGTCACCCCCACCCTCCACCCCGCTCGTAGCAATTGATTTGCGGGCTCGTAAAAAGGTCCTATGGGATACAATTCTGGCCCCTCAGTATCTCTCAAACCGTAAAAATAGCCAGTGGAATTAAAAACCATTATTATTATTATTATTATTATTATTATTATTATTATTATTATTATTATTATTATTATTATTATTATTATGTTATTATTATTATGTTATTATTATTATTATTTACAATTTGCTTTACGTCGCATCGACACAGGTAGGTCTTATGGCGACGATGGGATAGGAAGGGGCTAGGAGTGGGAAAGAAGCGGTCGTGGCCTTAATTAAGGTACATCCCTAGCATTTTCCTGGTGTGATATGGGAAACCACAGAAAACCATCTTCAGCACTTTCGACAGTGGGGTTCGAACCCATTATCTCCCGAATCCAAGCTCACACCTGCGCGCCCCTAACCGCACGGCCAACTCGGTCGATTATTATTATCATCAATAGCAACGCCGCCCACCTACATCAGAGGTTCTCTTTTACAAGGACTGCACCAGGCTTTAATAACCATACGAAATTAATAATAATAAAAATAGAGTATCGGCGAAATGATGAGTACATGAGAAACCTGTAAACTTCGAAGTGTTGGTCCGGAGAACAATTGCGGACTAAGTGAGGTAAATGATATGGCGTATGGCTTTTAGTGAGTGTCCGAGGACAAGTTCGGCTCACCAGGTGCAGGTCTTTTGATTTGACACCCGTAGGCGACCTGCGCGTCGTGATGAGGATGAAATGATGACGAAGACGACACATACACCCAGCCCCCGTGCCAGCGAAGTTAACCAATGATGGTTAAAATTCCCGACCCTGGCGGGAATCGAACCCGGGACCCCTTTGACCAAAGGCCAGAACGCTAACCATTTAGCCATGGAGCCGCACACCAAGTGAGGTTAGACGGAAAGAAATGACTGCAGAGTCTAGGACACAAGTGCTGTAAATGGATGCAGTGTTGGCTCAGCAGAATCCCGTTATCACACACGACCCTATAGATGTGATAATGATCAGCATTTATTTTTACAGTAAGAATTACTTAACATTCACTCTTACAGCAGCCGTAGTATCCACCTCCGTAGCGTAACAGTTAGCTCTATCACTTGTCTTCGGTGGCCCAGACTCGATTCCCGGCACTATCGGAGATTTAACAATGGCAGGCCCTATTGGGAGTATGCAAAAAAAGGATGCACTGCCTCGGGATGAGGACACAAGTTTACGTTAATTTTACTTTACTTAAGCAGACCAACACCTCATGAGCAGACCTAGTTGAAGTTGAAGATGCACCAGGATGTCCTAAACATGGAGCAACAACAAGGTAGACACGAAGTGACTCCAGTTAGGACGTACTAAATGTGGGAAGTGTTTGACTGACAAACAACGACATTGCGTGATGTGGACGAGGCGTGAAGAGGACAGCAAAGAAATGACTTGTCACAAGGAAAGAGGAGACACATTTGAAAAAGAAATATGAGAGAAGGTGACAAAGGAGCGCGAGTAACCGGGGAGTTGACGATGACGGGGATGTATTCCCACACTGTCTTATTGATCCCAGGAACATGATCTGTAAGGCCTTCCAAGAGGCTTATATCTCTCGACATTACCAAATGATTTTGTTTCAAGAGGAGTGGGGTTCAGCTGACCCAATTCCAGAGATTGCTAACCATGACATAACCTAAATACCTGAACCGTTCATAACAAATATTTTCAACAAGTTGCACTTTGTGGAAGTATGCTGTAGGATTGGAAGAGCACACAATTTTAATAACGAAAAACCGACAGTAATATGGCAGCCAAGTTATTTCTTATAAGGACATGTACAGCTTCAGTCAACATTAGTAGCGTCTTATCTGCCATAAGATAAAGGGTTCGATTCTGCCTCAGATCAGTGATATTTGAGGGTACTTAACGCAACAACTTCAGGTATTTGGCTTACGGTATGTTAAAGAACTCCAGTGGAAGAAAACATTGTCATCCTAGTGTCGCGTAAAACCTACAGCAATCAAAATGACGCTAAACAAGCAGGTCTAGGAGCAGTAATACTATTTCAATTTTTATTTTCGCGGTAAGGTTGTCTTATACGTTCCATTGTTTTACAAGTTCCTAATCTATATATATAAAAGCAAGTCGGGCTGGAGCGATGTATATATAAATATTTAAAAATGAAAAAAGACGTGAATTAATGAGGCACTTCCAGAAATCTCAGAAATTTGAAACTTTGTACGGAGGAAACTGATGACCCCAGGATCCCTAGAAAAATCGGAAATTCTCAAAATTCCCTGAAGGGGGCACGCTGGGGGGGCTCAAATTTTGGGCTCAGCATAAGAACACAGTCGTATAGTATATCCAAAACGATAACCTATAGGTTTCGTGGGCTTAAAAATTTTCGAGAATTTCCTCATTTTTATCCCCTATCCCCCCAAATCAAAATGGCGGCACAACCTGCCAGACGAAGTAGACAATTGAAATTTGGTGAAATTATAGCTTTTGGTCCCTAACCGACGGGAAAATTCCAAGATGTTCAAATTTTTCACTTTTTACCCCCCAAAGATATCGAAATATGGAGGCAATTTTAATGACTGTGCAGACATTCCTTTTGAGCTATTTTTTGGCTAAACGGTAAGTCGTATCACAAAACGGATGGCACAATGTCCCTTCAATTCGGAGTGATCTACAACTTTGGTCCTGTGACATTTTGTCGTATCTCTCTCCCTTATACGTTAAATTTGGCCGTATTTCTGGATTGTTCGTAAATTTGGTGATTTTTGCAAGTATATTTCATTGTTTGACACACTTATAAGAATGATAGGATCATCACGTTGTGTGCGCACATTGGCACGATTAAGGGACATGTGTGTACCAAATTTCATGATTCTAGCTTATACATAAGTAGGCAAAACGTAATGTAAAATGTTAAAAATGCACCCAAATTTCACCCTATTCAAAATTTGATCTCAATTTACCCCCTTAATATGGGAGATACGAGGAAATGGTTTAGAAACAAATATGTAGAGCGATAAATGAGACGTCTGATGGCGCAAACCGTTTCTTAATATCATAAACCGTTTAGGAGATATGAATCTCGAAGTGGAAGTCTGCACTTTTCAACGTGCTCATGCTTATCCGTCATCTATATATATAAAAGCAAGTCGGGCTGGAGCGATGTATATATAAATATTTAAAAATGAAAAAAGACGTGAATTAATGAGGCACTTCCAGAAATCTCAGAAATTTGAAACTTTGTACGGAGGAAACTGATGACCCCAGGATCCCTAGAAAAATCGGAAATTCTCAAAATTCCCTGAAGGGGGCACGCTGGGGGGGCTCAAATTTTGGGCTCAGCATAAGAACACAGTCGTATAGTATATCCAAAACGATAACCTATAGGTTTCGTGGGCTTAAAAATTTTCGAGAATTTCCTCATTTTTATCCCCTATCCCCCCAAATCAAATTGGCGGCACAACCTGCCAGACGAAGTAGACAATTGAAATTTGGTGAAATTATAGCTTTTGGTCCCTAACCGACGGGAAAATTCCAAGATGTTCAAATTTTTCACTTTTTACCCCCCAAAGATATCGAAATATGGAGGCAATTTTAATGACTGTGCAGACATTCCTTTTGAGCTATTTTTTGGCTAAACGGTAAGTCGTATCACAAAACGGATGGCACAATGTCCCTTCAATTCGGAGTGATCTACAACTTGGGTCCTGTGACATTTTGTCGTATCGCTCTCCCTTATACGTTAAATTTGGCCGTATTTCTGGATTGTTCGTAAATTTGGTGATTTTTACAAGTATATTTCATTGTTTGACACACTTATAAGAATGATAGGATCATCACGTTGTGTGCGCACATTGGCACGATTAAGGGACATGTGTGTACCAAATTTCATGATTCTAGCTTATACATAAGTAGGCAAAAAGTAATGTAAAATGTTAAAAATGCACCCAAATTTCACCCTATTCAAAATTTGATCTCAATTTACCCCCTTAATATGGGAGATACGAGGAAATGGTTTAGAAACAAATATGTAGAGCGATAAATGAGGCGTCTGATGGCGCAAACTGTTTCTTAATATCATAAACCGTTTAGGAGATATGAATCTCGAAGTGGAAGTCTGCACTTTTCAACGTGCTCATGCTTATCCGTCATCTATATAAATAAAATTGTTTCTGTTTGTCTGTTTGTCTGTTCCACCATCACGTCGAAACGGCTGGATAGATCTCAACCAAACTTCATATTTAGAGTATACTGACCCCGGGGAAGGTTTCGATATGGATATCATTTTAAAATATTTGAAAAGGCGGGGGTTTTATAGGAAAAACGGTTTTCCTCCATTTTCTCTTATACTATTATAGGCAAAATATCGAATTTGTCGTATAAGGACGAGACAAAGCTCAATTTAATCCTCATGACGCAAAGAACAAAACTCGGTAAGCCCTACGGGCCCGAAAACCATGTTTTAAGGCCCTAAAACCAACCGTTACGGAGATATAGGCACCACACTACCCCTGCTCTAGGAATCGGATAAAGAAATGAACTGCCGTAACCATGGCAACGTCAGCTCCAGGATTCTAGAGCAGTGAGATTATGCATGTACGTTTGGGCATAGCTGTCAACCAAAATAGGTACAAATAAGACTTAATATCTGGGAAAAAAATATACTGTTGTGTAAGGCACTCATAGGACTCCTTTGGGCGGGGATGGAAAGGGGGTGAAGAACGAGTGTAAAAATCTTACTATATATAGAAATGGAAGTGTGTGTGTAAATGACACATCTCCAACTAAACCACTGGAGCAATTTCAACCAAACTTGGTACACGAATCACTTACTATCGGGAGACGATCACTGTGGGGGGTAAGCCATCCCTAGCGCCCTTAAGGGAGAGGGTCAGGGGGGTGGTAGTTACAATAATAATCGAGAATAGTGTCGAATTCATAGTTTTCGGGGTCGCTGAGTTGAAAAGTGATACTCTAGAATTTTTTTAAAATCCAGCCCCCTTTTAGATTTCAGGGTCTCTGAGATGAATAGTATTACTCCGGATTTTTTGCAAATCCAAGTGGGGAGCGAAGGGGGTGAGATATAAAATTAATCGAAAAACTACATATAAAAATATTATCTTCTTCTTCTTACTATATATAAAAATTGATGTATGTGTGTGCGTGGGTGTGTGGGTGTGGGTGTGTATATGACACATCTCCTCCTAAACCACTGGAGCAATTTCACCAAACGTGGTACACTTATCAATTAGTATCAGGAGACAAACCGCGTGAGGGTAAGACACCCCTAGCACCCTTTTGGCAGGGGGCGAGGGGAGTGGTATAAAAATAATCTTATAAATAAATTTGTTCGTTTCTGTTTGTCTGTTTGTTTGTTTGTTTGTTTGTTTGTTTGTTTGTTTGTTTGTTTGTTTGTTTGGCTTAAGTGCGGCCAATATCCAGTATTCGGGAGATAGTAGGTTCGAACCCCACTGTCGGCAGCTCTGAAAATGGTTTTCCGTGGTTTCCCATTTTCACACCAGGCAAATGCTGGGGCTGTACCTTAATTAAGGCCACGGCCGATTCCTTCCAACTCCTATCCCTTCCCTGTCCCATCGTCGCCATAAGACCTATCTGTGTTGGTGCGACGTAAAGCAACTAGCAAAATAAAAAGAATAAAAATGTTTGTTTGTTCCACCATCACGTCGAAAGGGCTGGATAGATCTCAACCAAACTTCATATTTAGAGTATACTCACCCCGGGGAAGGTTTCGATATGCATATCATTTTAAAATCTTTGAAAAGAGGGGGGTCTATAGGAAAACCACAACGGTCTTCCTCCATTTTCTCTTATACTATTGATTTTCTGCAAACTCTGTGGACCGTATGTGAAAGGTCTCTTCATCACAAACAACTTTCGTTGTGTTCATAATTTACCTTACTCTTCAAATGACGGAGAAATTTACTATTTTCTGCCGATACCATGCTCGGCATTGAGGGACCGACAGAGCGATAACGAATATATGGGTTACCATGGCAACGTCTCTGACTGCTTGCCAGCAGGGAAGTAACGTATTGTCATTTTCCTCATCATTCCTTTAAATTCGTGGTTGTTCCTTGGGTAGAAAGCAAGAGAGTCGTCAATCGGCCATTCTGCGGGATATTGGCGGAATATCATTGGAGGTTATAACCGTCCTCGAATAGCATAAGTAATAACACAAATATTCATCTTCTTATCTGATTACCTAAGAATCCCTGCGCCTAAATTTCTCTCCGATTACCGCTTTCTTATATCCATAACTCACTCCGGCATAATTTATTGAGGAGCATTTGATTTTCCAATACATTCACTTGGTATTTATATATTTGTCGTCATCCGGATGTCCTCTGTTATAATCTATTTTCTATTAATTTCAACTTACTAAACTGTATTACTTTCTTCCTTAATTACCACGTATGTATGCGAGTGCTAATCCCGAATGCTGTACACTCTTTCCTTTGAGGAAATATTCTAAGCTATGCAAATGTATAACTTCTGGCCCAGGAAAATTCCGAAATATGGATGCAATTTTAACGGCGGTGCAGACCTTCGTTTCGGGGTAATTGGTGGCTAATCAGTAAGTCGTATCAAAAGTCACAAAGCAAATTGCGTTTCATTTTGGAGAGATCTACAACTTTTGTCCTGTGACTTTTCGTCGTATTTCTATCCCTAATACATTAAACACAAGTTGATTTTGTACTTTTACACGTATATGTTATCATTTGGCACACTTATAGGAAAGGTAGAATCATGACATTCGGCACGCACATTGACATGACCATTGGCAATGTTATAGCCAAATTTTATGATTCTAGCTGTCACATGAGAATCAAAAATATAAAGTAGCATTCAAAAACTGTACAAGATTTCACCCCATTCAATGACTCTAACTCAATCTAACCCATAAATAAAGGAGATACGAGAAGATGTCATAGGACCAACCATGTAGAGCACTGAAAGGGGCGTCTGATGGTGAAGTCCGTTTGTAGATACGTCGTACAGTTGCAAAGCAGTAACTGTCGAAATAAAGGTCTACACTTCTAGAGTATGTCTGTACATTGACAATTTTGGCGAAATTTCCGTACAGTTATCCGTTTCAGGTGTAATAATGACCATCTGCATATATTCTGTTTTGGTGTCTGTCTGTTTGTTTGTTTGTTTGTCTGTTTGTCTAAAACTTGGAAACTACTGGATATATTTCCACCAAACTTGATATTTAGAATCCATCTGTCGTTTGGTAGGTTTTAGGGCAAGTATTGTTTCTGAATCCCTGAATTGACTGGGGGATTATACGAAACCGAAACCGTCATTTTGCAACCAAACTTAATGTAAATTTAGCTGCCGTAATGGAAATTCATTTCTAGGCCTTTTTCCTCATATGCATCATTTCAATACGAGGATTAATAAGGGAGATATCATTAACGGACCGTTTTCCGGTACAAGTCCCACCGGACTTAACTCAAGAGCGGGTGCGTGTAAAGCGTATGTTTTACAACTTGAAAACTACTGAAGATATTTGAGTCAAACTTTATATTAACATCCACCTGTCCAACGGTAGGTGTTAATCGTCAATAACATTTCATGTTCCCGGAATGGACTGGCGGTTTATAGGGAACCGAAATGGTGATTTTACTCTTCCAGAATATATACAGTACAAGACCAACCTGACTGGAAATCGACCAAACATGATGGAATTCCATCTCTAAAACTTTTTTTCATGTGCATTTTTTCGACAGGAGGATTAATAAGGGAGATATCATAAACGGTCCGTTTTTCCGGTTAAGTCCAGCGGATATAGCCCAAAAGGTGATGTACGTGGAGCAGGTTCCTTATTTATCTATGTAAATAAAATCGTAACTACTGTGTGCCTGTACATAGACTATTTTGTCGAAATTTTCGTACAGCTACACGCTTAAGGGGTAATAATGATCATCTGCATATTTTTTGGTTTAGTATCTTGAAAGTTCTACTTTTTACACTTCTCACTGAAAACCCAGATTGCGGCATAATCTGCCAGTCGAGAAAGAAAACTGAAATTTGGCAAAATTTTACGACTTAGCCTGTAACGGGCGGAAAACTTCCAAGAGCTTTAAATTTTTCCCTTTCTATCCCGAAGAATATCGAAATATGGAGGCAATTTTAATGATGGTGCAGACCTTCGGGAAGTATCATCACATAACGGATGGCACAATCCCCGTTCAATTTGGAGTGATCTACAACCTTGGTCGTACGACTTTTTGTCGTATTTATATCCATTTTACGTTTGACTTTTCTCTATTTCTCGATCTTAAGTAAAGTAGTACTTTTCACATACATAATTCATACCTTCCATCACTTAGAGGAAAGATAGAATCATCATACTCTGCACGAAAATTGGTCCACCCAGTAGCCATATGTGAGCCAAATGCTATGTATGTAGCTGTCACTTAATTATCCGAAAAGCAATGCAATGTGAGATAATCTTACACAAATTTTACCCAAGTTTCTAACTCAATCTGACCCATGAATAGATGAGATATCATATGACCAGCAATTTAGGCCGCTAAATCCGGCGTCTTATGGTACAATCTTTTCTCGATATGATGTACCGTTTAGAAGCAGTTAATCTGTAAATGAAGGTCTGCAATATTGTAAACAAGCACATACTTTCGTATGTCGAACTATATATATTCACTGATGTCGATTTTGTAGCGATCGAGAAAGGGTGTGTCTGCTATTGTAATCAGTACTCCGCACACCGACTATGACTGGCAGTAGGAATGGAGTCCTTCTCCAATTCCTGTGTAACTGGCATTAATGAGGCAGGCCTACCATTGTAATGAATAATTCACTTCTCGATTTGACTTTCAGAAGGCAAGGGAGCATGCAGCATACAGTCTTTGGCTGTAGGCAAGCGTTCCCGCAGTTATAAACAGATGTACCCATCTAAAATGTGACTGGCATTAGGCATACTGGCCTGCTATTTTGATGGAAACTCATCAACTTGGTGTGACTGGCAAGAAGCTGGCTGGCAGTTGGAAAAGGGGCCTATCATTATAATGATAACTGCACAACTCAATTTTGACTGGTTGTAGGGAAGTTTCCTGCCATTATAATAAAAACTCTTCAATTTGTAATATGTCTGGAGGTAGGAAAGGGGGCCTGCAATTGTAACGGAAACTTCCCAAATAGATTGTGACCGCGCAGTAGGCAATGGGGCCTGCAATTATAATGTAAACTTCCCAACTCGATTGTGAATCGCAGTAGGGAAGTGAGCCTGTCGTTATCATCACAAATCCGTAACAAGCACTTTACACTGGAAACAACGTATGGGGACCTCTGCATATTGTTTCTCGGATAACGCTAAGAGACATGCTATTTTAAAACAATCTTATTTACTGCATGTACAGTATTTACTTCAATATTCGTATACAATGCAGAATACCGTAGCGAAGCACGGGTACATTTGCTAGTGGTGAATAAGAGAGGTAATCTGAGCAGACTTAAGCCGCAACCTGAGGTCTACAGTATACTAGATACTTTCATCCATCATTTCACCTCACATCACATGACGACACATCCGACCACAGAGACGGCGTCACCATTCAGTGTATTTATAATTAACAGACGTAAGGATAGCTCCTATGATTGATCCGGATTCTATGCCCACCTCTGCCATGACTCATTTGAAGGTCTCGAATGTGTGTGATCCTTGTCAAGTGGGAAGTGGGACGTTCCAAGTGTGATATTTATTGGTTTCCCACTTGGTATTTAGATCAAATGTCATCATAAATAAATCTCTCCTTGCTGAATATTGGAAGCTTTTCGAATTATTTTTCCATGCACGGCCAAATCTTTTAAAGAATTCCTGCTCTGGTTTTAATATTCAGATGATAAAGGTAATTTCCATGGTCTGTTTGAACTCACATTAACGTCGGCTTGAAGAGTTCAAGCCGGCCCCGTGGTGTAGGGGTAGCGTGCCTGCCTCTTACCCGGAGGCCCCGAGTTCGATTCCCCGCTAGGCCAGGGATTTTTACCTGGACCTGAGGGCTGGTTCGAGGTCCACTCAGCCTACGTGATTAGAATTGACGAGCTATCTGACGGTGAGATGGCGGCCCCGGTCTAGAAAACCAAGAATAACGACCGAGAGAATTCGTCGTGCTGACCACACGACACCTCGTAATCTGCAGGCCTTCGGGCTGAGCAGCGGTCGCTTGGTAGGCCAAGGCCCTTCAAGGGCTGTAGTGCCATGGGGTTTGGTTTGGTTTTTTGAAGAGTTCAAAAGTACCGAGAGTTTCTCTTCTTGCATAATATGTTGGGCGGCTACATACACTCTATGTACAGCGTATGCTGTTTTATAAATTCGATGATTTCCTCCTGAGGGAAATACGACAGTAACAGAGCTAACCACTGTACTCCACTTATAAGGGACTGTTTGGGTTGAACAAAACGGATTTCCATGACACCTTAGTGAATGATCAATTAACATATCCTAAATTTTGTTGTAACAATCATTTTGTTGTAAAGTAAACTGAAGTGATATAACTTGTGAAAGATAGCTGGGCAGCTCGGAGCAGTTAGTTGGTGATGACGTCGATTGACCTTGCGTATGACTCTAGAAATACACCGATAGTTCTACTTCGAAGTTAAATAAAACACTTTATACCGAAAATGACTTGAACAGAATGTCTTGTTCTACAAACCTATTTCCCTAACACGTACACTATATGAATATATCAAAATACTAGGGTTTTATTACTTATGTGTCCGACTCGTTGGCTAAATGGTCAGCGTACTTGCGTTCAGTTCAAAGGGTCCCGGGTTCGATTCCCGGCCGGTTGATTCCACTGGGCAGGGGGCTGGGTGTTTGTGCTGTCCCCAACATTCCTGCAACTCACCACACATAACACTATCCTCCACCACATTAACATGCAGTTACCTACACATGGCAAATGTCGCCCACCCTCATCGGAGGGTCTGCCTTACAAGGGCTGCATTCGGCTAGAAATAGCCACACGAAATTATTATTATTATTATTATTATTATTATTATTATTATTATTATTATTATTATTATTATTATTATTATTATTATTATTATTACGTCTGTATCGTTTATAATATTATGTAGTATGAAATCTTGGCCATCTATATCTAAACATACATGCTATCATTGTAGTCTTTTACTAGCACAAATGGGAAACTTCCTGATCCTAACTAACTTTGTCGCACTGTCGGCGGCTTATGCACGGGTAAAAACGGTTTACATACAGCGATCTTCTTATGTCTTAATTGATCACGTACCAAGTTTCATAGCAATCGGTTTCCGTACAAGTGTCGAGATTAAGTGTAGTCAAAGCGCTTGCCTTCCCCTCTTCGGAGGACCTTCATGGTCAGTAGAGCAGACTTGAGGAAAAATACAGGCAGGTACATACAGTAAAATTTCGATTAACTGCTTCTTGTTAGGAAGCATGTCTAGAATATTATACTTGGGCACAGGAAACTGAGTAACACTTATTACACAAGTCTCAATAACAAATTGTCGGGCTGAGTGGCTCAGTCCAAATTGGCGGGTTCGATACCAACTGTTAGATAGTGTTCGAAAGTGCACTAATACGCCAGTCTGGTGTCGGTATATTTACTGGCACGTAAAATAACTTCTGTGGGACAAAATTTGGCACCTTGGCGTTTCTATCAGCATCAGCATCATCATCATCATCAGAAGAAGAAGAAGAAATTACCTTGGTGCTTGGTACGAGTGTAGTTGGTGAGCGGCTGCCTGGAGGCCATCAAACTTAACACATAGGTTAACTTCCACTTTTTTACGTCATTCGATATAGTGTATTGTTCTACTTGTTCTGTGCTGCCTGGAGCTAAGGTGCTCTTTGAATGGATAAAACTAAATGAGAAACATGTTTAAGACGTCTGTTTAATTGATTCCGCCACACAGCAGCGCCGCGAGCTGGGAGTCTCTTCTCTTTTAAGATACCGCCGCCCGCGCTGTGCTCTGCCTAACACAAGACGTATGCTCCGGGGGAGATAGTGAAAGAACCATAGCACAGCCTGCATCATACAGTTGCTCCTCCACTTCTCCCTACAAGACTCTGGGTGCCCCCAAATTAAGACATTTGATGAAAAATCAATATAAATATGGATGTGTGATCTTTTTTATTTGCTAGTTGCTTTACGTCGCACCGACACAGATAGGTCTTGTGGCGAGGATAGAACAGGGAAGGGCTAGGAGTGGGAAGGAAGCGGCCGTGGCCTTAATTAAGGTACAGCCCCAGCATTTGCCTGGTGTGAAAATGGGAAACCACGGAAAACCATTTCAGGGCTGCCGACAGTGGGGTTCGAACCTACTATCTCCCGAATACTGGACACTGGCCGCACTTAAGCGACTGCAGCTATCGAGCTCGGTGATGTGTGATCTTCAGGAAGGTAATTGAGATGTCTCGCTTTAACTCAACTGCGCCTGAAGACATATCACCGTGGATGAGAAAGTCACATTCTACAATTAATGAATAAACAGCCAGCCAGTCATTCAACCATTGGCCTCTAACCTCAGCTTCACGTTTCAGCTATATTTATGCTATGTAATCGTTATGACGATACGTACGAACAATCAAACTGACTGTTGTACGGGATATTCACCTCACATATACAATTACGTTTTAAACAAACAAACAAACAAACAAAAAACAAACAAAAAACAAACAAGCAGACAGACAAACCCCATGGTACTACAGCCCAGAAGCGACCACTGCTCAGCCCGAAGCCGAAGGCATGCAGATTACGAGGTGTCGTGAGGTCAGCATGACGAATTATCTCGGCCGTTATTCTTGGCATTCCAGCTCCTCAATTGTAATCACGTTGGCTGAGTGGACCTCAAACCAGCCCTTAGATCCAGGTAAAAACCCTCACCTGGCCGGGAATCGAACTCGGGGCCTCCCGGTAAGAGGCAGGCACGCTATCTCTGCATCACGGGCCGGCTAATTATGTTTTATGTTCTTGTCGACCATTTATTAAGCATTCGACACCGAATGCAATTACATCAGATTAGAACAAAAATAGACTGTATGATACATATCTACTTACCTTATGGTACTTATCTAGTATTTATGACGGTTGTAGTAGTTAGCTTATGATATCTTCCAAGCAGGGCCGTATTTAAAATTGTTGACGCCCCGAGCCATTAACAAAATGCTACCCCGCCCTCCCTACGAAACTGCCGCTATATGCGAAAACAATCGAATATACTAATATACTAATATACTGACTGTAAAACAGATTGTGATCTACACCTATAAGGCTCAGACTGGGCTATTGTGCAACCCTAGTAAGACAGATCAGAGATTTCTTCTCGCTCTTTTTATTATTACTACTGGTTTTACGTTGCACGGACTAAGATGTATTAGTCGTAAGAAGTGGAAACAGTTGATAACCTTTCTGACTCGCCTATAAATAATTCTATCACGCTATGTGAAATGATAGTTTAGGGGAACGCCTAAATTTTCATTCTCCTATATTTACATTATTAGCGCTGCTATCGATAAATACCATATTAAAAAGTTATAGAAAATACAACTTTCATCTACATCATACAGTTTTACCGTACCGGATATATAATAACAGAGAAAATGAATTTAGACTTATACCGAGCTATGAGAAGATGATGGAACAGAATATAATGAAAACTGATACGTAAGGTCTAGGAATAAAGCTCTGCCGTGTAGATTATATATAATTTTATTCACCCTGGGTGAAATGGTAGTTTAGGGGAAGGTCTAACATTTCATTCTCTCATATCTACGTTATTTGTCGATAAATACTGCAGAACAAAAGTTATAGAAAATACATTTTCTGATAATTTCTGTCTGTTACAGTTTTACTATACCGGCTGTGATAACACAGATAATCACGAGTGACAGCCTATGTGCTTACATGTATTCCAAATCTTCGACTTAAGGTTCCTGAGAGACATTATGGACCACTGACTGCGGCTGAGTTACGTGATTCATTGAAGTTCATCGTTTACATTCCATCTTTGTTCAAGAGCTACACAGCCTGCAACATGGCAAGACGATCCTACCCGAAAACAAACTCGCGACGTTCCATTCATTCCTTGACAGCGACAATTTGATTTGGGTGAGCGGCAGATTTGAAAATTCTTCAGCCCCCTATAACCGGAAACTTCGTCTCATCCCAAAACTCATCATTCTGCATCAACATAATAGGCTTTTACACACTGGAAGTCACTGGTGTTATCCTCTTTACGTCAGAGGTTTTGATTCAGCAACGCAAAATCCGTAGTTAGGCAGGTAATTCACAAATGTCTCACTAAATTAAGGGCAACCACGGCAAACCAACTTATGGGCTAGTTACCCCCAGCAAGGGTGAATTCCGGTAAACCATTTTCCAACTGTGGAATTGACTGTGGTGGTTCCTTGTTTGTCAAACATATCACACCTAGGAGCAGGACACGCACCAAATGTTACATTGCCCTCTTTGTGTGTATGGCCACGAAGGCAGTTCATCTACAGCTTCTTAGCAGTCTGTCACTGCGGCTTTACGGAGTGATAATGGAACCTGGAGCAATGATAAAACTGAAGGAGCTGCAGCACCTGCTGAAGTCCCGCAGTTTTCAGTCTGCTGTAAGGATGTCCTCGTCCAACGAAGGTACTGACTGGCATTTCATACCTCCTCATGCTCCCCATTTTGGAGATCTCTGGGAAACAGGAATCAAGTCGATGAATAATCATTTCAAGTGAACCGCTGGAGGCACACTTCTCACCTTTGAAGAAATATACATCCCTTTGATGCAGATTGAAGAGTGCTTAGATTCACTTCCAATAATCTCCTTGCCCTACAAACCTTTTTCGCCCCTGAACACTTTCTGACTGGAGAGTCTTTTTTATCTTTCCCTGAACCAGGCTATCTTGCTACTTCAACTTCATACTGTATGTGTCCAGATAATAACTGGTTCAGCGGTGTCGACAGCAAATATGGAAGCGATGGTCATGTGACTACCTCCCTCAATAGCAACAGCGATCCAAATGGCACAGCACTGAGATCAACGTCCAGACGGGAACAGTTGTCCTTGTTATGTGGCGGACTGGTGTCATAGAGGAGCTGACGGCCATGTTCTTGTGGTGTCTGTATGCACTGTTAAGGGAACTTACAAGTGACCTGTAACCAAGATATACCAGTTTCCTACCTACTGCAATATGAGGCTGCATCCATTTATCTGTGACTGTTTATTTGTGTGTTCCTTTAAGTGCGATGTATTCTATGTTTTTTTTATTATTTCACAGCTACCAGTTGACTGAGCAGTGCTCATCGGTGTATATACTGCTAGTGTTTATTTGCTCTGTTGGTTTGTAGCTGTACTGTGTTTATGTTTCGTTCGTTCCATTGTAATTTGTAATACAAATTAGGTGGGCGGCATGTTGGGTTGATTAGCCCTGTTTAGTTCACCTGATGACATGCGAAACAGTAGCAGCTTCATGGGCTTAGGAGGAAAACTGTATATCGTTAACTGTCCAAGATTTACATCTAAACAAGAGAACGCTGCATGCAAAAGGTTAGGAAAAATTCTTCTTGACTTGTGTCTCCCAACAATAAAATTTCGCTCACTGTTAAGTGCTTGTTTGCCGGGCTCTATTCTACAGAGACTAGTAGGTAACGCGTAACTATTCGTCAGTACCACGTTAATGCAGCAGATGAACGATCTTAGAAATTTAAGTTCCAGATTTCTCTGCACACTTACATGGCAAAATCAAGTGAAGACATGATCTAAAAATTTCAAATGGAGTTCAGAATAAGCTAATGAGAGGGATGCCCAGCCGAGGTCCTAAAGGCGTTCGGGATTTACCCTAACAATTTCAACAGGGACACTGGCTATCAATTAAGTAATACCTGGATACCAGCCATTGAGGATTTACGTTGGTAGTTCCCTTCCCTGTCCCTTCACTATTGTTATTTCGTCTCGGTGTTTTCCAAATTCGTACGTTCCTCGTCGCCAGATGTTTCATTCCAGACTTTTGTCAATGTCATACACATGTCAATGTCATACACATGTCAATGTCATACGTTACGTGCACATGTTATGTGACCCTCTTAGACTGATTCTGATGGTTCTGTCAGCTTCCGCTTGGAACGCTAGCGCTGTGCCACGTCCGGGGAGCCATCTGGTGACGAATGAACGTACCATTTCCACTTCTATTATAACGTCTAAATTTTAAAAAGTCATTGTTTAAGAAGAAGAAGAAGCCTTTCTCGTGGACAGTCGAGGTTTTCTTCTGATGACGCAGAGCACAGTTCTCTGCGAAACGTAAAGAATTTCACCTTATTTTCTTGGCGCGACATGAGCCCAAGAGCCTATACAGTATCATGTCTATAAGTACAGGCCGTGAAAGCATCAATGACAACATAATTCAATTGCATCATTGCCCACACACGCACAAGCATCTTCATTGTGTTATAACATCGTTGTGTAACCATAACTCTGCTTTGATCGATCCTGGCTGGGCTACTGATTCCGGTGGTATCTTCGACTGGAAGTCACTGACCAGGACAGTTCACTTATTCTATATCCTTGATCTTACACCGTGTTTTTAAGGAAGTGAAATCTTTCACTCGATATCTTTCAAGGAATGATTGGCCGTTAAGGAGATTAACGCTAATGCACATCTATTGCTTTATTACTTACGATTATTGATGGAAACCGGGAGAGAAAGGTTGATTTTCAATGACAGACAAATATACCTATATAGTGAAACAAGAAAAATGGCAAATACCCAATTCCATACTTGATTTTTCTTCTTTTTTTTACTTGTGATTTAATAATAATACTCTTGGTTTTACAACTTCATAACTACGTTTACCGTTTTCGGAGAGGCCAGCTAGAGGTTTAACGCCTTTTCGTGAACCAAGGACAGTAAAAGTCCAGGATTAAGAAGGTAGAATGTTGTGGGCATGGCGAAAATTAAGGTACAGTCCTAGTGTCAAAATGGTAAACCACCTTCATAACTATCGATACCGGGGTTTGAACCTACTATTTCTTGTATACAAGATTGCAGTTACACGACCCGTATCATGTATCGTAACCAACTTGCTCGGGCGCATTTGGATGAAATTTAACGCTGTCTATTGGGAACGGATATCTGAACCATATCAGTTCAGTGGGAAATGTTGCTAGAGTATAGTTTTTATATTTTTTTCCTATTTGCTTTACGTCGCACCGACAACTATGGGATAGGAAAGGCCTAGGAGTGGGAAGGAAGCGTCCGTGGCCTTAATTAAGGTACAGCCCCAGCATTTGTCTGGTGTGAAAATGGAAAACCACGTAAAACCATCTTCAGGGCTGCCGACAGTGGGGTTCGAACCCACTATCTCCCGGGTGAAAGCTCACAGCTGCGCGACCCTAACCGCACAGCCAACTCGCTCGGTAGAGTATAGTTTAGTGAACAGTCAGTTTAGGAAAGAGTTGCTAATTATTATCTCAAAAGTAAAGAGACTTACGCCTAAGGAGCGGCAACTATTCAATTAACGTCATGTAGCTAACAAATACATTTGTCTTCATCAATAATAATAATAATAATAATAATAATAATAATAATAATAATAATAATAATAATAATAATAATAATAATAATAATAATAATAATAATAATATATTGGTTTTAGGGGCTGCCTGGATGTACACATTTTGTTTACAGAGTTGCTCATTTACGTGCCAGTAAATAAGACATAAATATACCAACACGGACCACTCATATTTAAGTATTCTTAATTGTCAGTCGCTTGCGCTGGGATTCGATCCCTCGAGCACAACCTGTGACGCTACCGATGGTCAAAGTCGACACACAACAGCGTCAACAGTCACAAATTCTGCTTATTTTTTCATATGTGCCTTGGTTCTTATCTATTTATATAAAAATGGATGTATGTGAATGCCACATCTCCTCCAAAACCACTAGAGCAATCTTAACCAAATTTGGTACACTTCTGATTTACTATCTTTTTTTTTTTTTTTGCTAGTTGCTTTACGTCGCACTGACACAGATAGGTCTTATGGCGACGATGGGATAGGAAAGGGCTAGGATTGGGAAGGAAGCGGCCGTGGCCTTAATTAAGGTACAGCCCCAGCATTTGCCTGGTGTGAAAAAGGGAAACCACGGAAAACAATCTTCAGGGCTGCCGACAGTGGGGTTCGAACCCACTATCTCCCGGATGTAAGCTCACAGCTGCGTGCCCCTAACCGCACGGCCAACTTGCCCGGTGATTTACTATCTGGAGACGAGCACTGCGGGGTTAAACCACGCCTAGCACCCGCTAGGAGTTAGTGTGGGGAGGAGCTGGCTATAAAGATAATAGAATATAGTGTCCAATCCATAGTTTTCGGAGTCGCTGAGATGAATAGGGACACTCCGGACGTCGTTTAAATAAAAGTTCATCCCCCATCGGCATAGGGGTGAGAAGGGGTGATAAAGAAAATGTCCATAATTGACCGAGATGGTTTATGTATGTTCCAGCATACCTTTCAACCAAAGTCCGACTCGTTATCTGAATGGTCAGCGTACTGGCCTTCGGTTCAGAGGGTACCGGGTTCGATTCCCGGTCGGGTCGGGGATTTTAACCTACACATGGCAGATGCCGCCCACCTTCATCAGAGGGTCTGCCTTACAAGGGCTTCACTCGGCTAGAAATAGCCACACGAAATTATTATATTATTATCTCAACCAAACTTGGTACATATAAGACTTACTATTTGGAAAAAGATACTCTGGAGGTAAAACGCCCCCTAGCTCCCGTGACTCCCGCGAGGGTGACATGAAAATAATCGAAGATAGTATCCAATCCATAGTATTTTGGGTAACTGTGATGAATATTGACACCCCGGATGACGTTTCAGTGAACAATCATCCCCAAGGACATGAGATTGTGAGAAGGAATGAAAAAGAACATGTCTAAAATGACCTAGATTGTGGCTGTATGTGTGTACGTTCCAGCATAGCTCTCAACCGAACTTGCTACACATGTAATAGTATAAGAGTGAGACACCCCTAGCATCCCTAGGGGAGAAGTGAAATATAAAAATAATCGATAAGACCGACATTAGCGCCGAATACATAGTTTCCGGGTCGTTGAGATCAACTGCGGTACTCTGGATGCCGTTTATGTCAATGTCCATTCCAAGTCAGAAGAGAGGTTGGAAGGCGTGAAAGAAAATATCCGAAACAGCCGAGATTATAGATGTATGTTCTAGCATAGCTCTCTACCAAACTTGGTACTCATATGACTTACCTTCTGAAAAGATGCTGTGGGCATGACACTCCTTGCACAACTAGGGACCGGGAAGGAAATGAGGTGAGATATAAAAATAATAGGAAACGACCAACATAAATGTAGAACCATCTTTTTGGAGTTGCTGATATGAATAGTGACATTCTGGCTGCCATTAAAGTTCAATTTCAGCCCCAAACAGAACTGGGGTTGAGAAAGGCTGAAAAAATAATATCCGAATAGACGAGAGTATGGAAGTGTATATAATCATTTATACCTTTCAACCAAACTGGTGCCCATATGGCTTTCTATCTGGAAAAACTACTTTGGGTGCAAGACACCCCTGTAATCCATAGGGGTGGTTGAAGAGAGGATGAGATGTAAAAATAATCGAAAACAATCAATATTACTGTCGAATTCAGAATTTATTGGGTTCCTGAGATGAACAGTGGTACTTTGGATGCTGTCTGCATCCAAGTTAAGTCCCCAATGACATGGGGGATAAGAAGAGATGAAAGAGAATGTCTAAATTGACCGGGATTATGTATGCATGTATGTATGTTCCAGCAAAGCACTCAACCATACACATATGAGTTACTGTCTGGCAAAAAACTCTGAGAATAAGACATTGGAGCAGCACCCGTAGGGGAAAGAGTGGTGGTGGTGGTGGTGATTATTGTTTTAATAGGAAGTACAACTTGGCAACCATCCTCTATATAACATCAATCAGAGAGAAAAAACGGAAGAGATTCGACGCTTCGAAAAATGAAGATATCGGCCAAAGAAAGGCAAGAGCCACGAAGTGCGTGAAAATGAAAGATTCCCTAGGCCTCGAGTGTTCTAATATCGCCGGAGTCGGAAAAGAACAAGAGTTGAACAAGGGAGGTCTGATAGGATAGATGAAAGTGAGGAGCCTGGCACAAAGAAGTGGAAGCAATGTGAGGACTCGGCTAGAGTCCCGCGGTCGCCGACCCACGCTCCAAAGTTCAGAGCCCCTGGGGCCCCTTTTATCGCCTCTTACGACAGGCAGGTGACACCGTGGGTGTTATTCTATCGCCCCCACCCACAGAGGGAGTAGGGGAAGAAGTGACATGTAAATATAATCGAAAACGACCTATATTTTCGTCGAATCCATGGTTTTCGGGGTCGCTGAAATGAATTGTGGCACTCGAGATATCCTTGAAATCCACGTCAGCCTCCGTCGGCATGGAGTTGAGAAGGGTTGAAAAAAATGTTCAAAATGACATATAAGTGTTGATCTCAAGTTTTCGGGGTTGCTAGGCGGATTGGTTACAATCCCAGTGACAGCTGAAATCTGTACACAACATCCATAGCGCAACGTGAAAATATATTCAGTTCTAACTTACTTTCATTCTCACCTCCCTGAACCATTTGTCCGACACTTTAGGTCTGCTGTCTGGTATTGTGAAAATCCTTTTCGTTAGTCTCTTCTCATCCATTTCTCATCCCATAGAATTTAAGTCTCCGTTTTCTCATGGACTCAGTTAGCCTTTCATTGTCACCTATGCTGTCCATCCACTATCTTTGGACCCATTATTTTCCGAAGGATCTTTCTTTTGAATTTCTCAGCTTCCCTCAGTCCCGCTTTCCCTGTGATTTGGAGGCATTCACTAGCGTACAGACATTCCGTTTTAATCACTGTATTGTAGTGCCTTAGTTTAGCTCGTCTGGAGATGGTTTTCTTATTGTATATAAGATATGTCCTTCGAAAAGCCGCAGCTATCTTCTCCTGTCTGGCGTTGTTTGCTTCTCTTTCATTAGTTTTAAATTGCACTATTTCACCCAAATACTTCTATCAGCTCTTTCTATTTTACCGTGTTCTGTCTTCAGGTACTGAGGGGCTATATTTGATGTTTGTTATATATTTAATTTTTTTCGAAAGAAATCTGTAGTCCTGCTTTTTAGTGCATTCAGCTGTTCTATTGCTGTGTCAGTATTCCTAGATAGCAGCGCAAGTTCATCAGCAAAGGCAAGGCAATTAGTCATGACACCACTTTTTGACCCTCCAATGTATACTTGGTTAAGTAATCCTTTTCTGTCCAGTTCTTTTTCCTTTTCCCGGATAAACTTCTCCAACATACAGTTGAAAAAAATTGGTGGCAGTCCATCACCCTGTCTGACTCCTGTTTTAATTTCGAACTGCTTGGAGATCCCATGAACTTAACTTTCGAATGGTTTCCAGTTAAAATCTGCTTAATAATTGCCGTTGTTTTGGCGTCGATTCCAAATACCACTAATATACTGAATAGCGCTTCCCTGTCGACTGAATCATACGCCTTCTTGAAGTCTACAAAAACCACTACCAGATCCTTTGAGAGATGATTCTCTAGTACATGTTTCAGACTCCAGATTTGATCAACGCATGATCTTCCCTTCCTAAATCCAGCTTGATACTCGCCTATTTGGCGATCCACTTGTTCCACAAGTCTCCTCTGTAGTGCTTTAGACAGTGTAGTATATGTTACAGGTGTGATGGAAATGCCGCGGTAGTTGTTAGGATTTGCTCTATCACCTTTTTTGTGTAGAGGATGAATGATAGCATTTTTCCAGTCTTCAGGGATAACTTCCATTTCCCAGATCTTTTCCATTTCTCGCCTTAAAATTGTGATTGCGATTTCTCCACCACTTTTCAGCATCTCTGCTGTGACAGAGTCTTCCCCTGTAGCTTCTTTAAGTCTGTAATTATTTCACGGAGTTCTTTTTCGTCAGGGGGTGTTGAGTTTTCATTCCGTTGCTTTGGATCCTCTTTTCGCCATTTATTTTTAGGTTTTTCACAGTTCAACAATTTCTCAAATTATGTAGCTAATATCTCACAATTTGAATTCTTATTCACAGCCAATTTTCCATCTTCCCTTCGAAATCCCATGGTAGATGGTTGATATCCATGTATGTGCTCTTTAAAGGTCCTATAAAAGTTTCTAGTATTGTTCTTCTTAAATTCCGTGTCAATACTTCGGATTTCTTCAGCTATTTGATTCGTTTTGGCTTGCTGGAGAATCTTTGCGATCTGTTTGCGTACCTCTTTGTATGTCTCAAATTTATCTTCTGTTTTATCTGCGTACCATTCTTTATAGGTTTCAGCTCTCCTATCAATTGCTACATCACAGTCTGTAGTCCACCATCGGTGTCTGCGAGTTCGTCGCAATGGTGCAACATCCCTAGCTAGATTAGCCATATTCTCTCGAATATCCTCATAAGTCTCCATTTTCTTCTCCCGCATACGTCTTTGAAAGTCGTTTCTGTTTTCTTGAAGTTTTTCGTGGTTTACTTTTATTGACACATTCGGAGAGAGCCTCTTCTTGTTTAGCGGTAACGGCTTGAATTTTATGCGGGTCAAGAAGTGATCAGAGTCAAGATTGGCTCCTTTCCGTACTACCACATTCATAATTACTTTAGTCTTTCTCCTCGAAATTGCAACATGGTCCAGTTGATATTCACCTGGGTCTTTCCGTGGAGCGCACCACGTTTTCTTTTTCCTTGGCAGTCTTTTGAAGTACGTGGACATTAATTTAAGATCAAATGTCTCACATAAGTCAATAAGTCTCTTCCCATTCATATTTGTTCTGGTGTGAGCTGGATAACCACCCACTATTTTTCGGAATTGACGTTCTTTCCCGACCTGCGCATTGAAATCACCCATCAGAATTTTGACATGATTGCCTGGCGTCTTTAGCAATTCTTTCTCCAATTGATCCCAGAATATTTTCACCTTATCAGGATGTTTTCTGTTGTCTTCGTTTATGGGGGCGTGTGCATTGAATAATGTGTATCTATCTCTTGTCTGCACATTTCAGTGTTAGAGTGGAGAGTCTATAATATAATATAATATAATATAATATAATATAATATAATATAATATAATATAATATAATATAATATAATATAATATAATATAATATAATATAATATTAATACGATCTACTTAATGCAGTAACCATTATCTGCACTTCTCTTGACAAAGAAAAATAATGTATTGACTGTTGGGGAGCAAGGCGGAACTAATTATATTTCAGAAACATGATCATTTCAAAATACAAGTCAACTTCGTTAAATCTGTTGAATTTGAAGTTTAGAATCAGTGAGTAGCCGAACGAGAAATAGTGGTGAAGCTCTTAAGTAGGGCCCTACATGAGGATCGTAAAATTCATCATTCTTAGCCGGAAATCTTGAAATGCGGGTTACAACTAGGGATGGGTCCAGTCAGTTCATTTGCTTGAACTAGTTCATTCGATACCGTTCATCGTCTTGAGTCGTTTAAATGAACTAATTCAAATGAACGAGGTAGTTCATGAGTAGTTGAGAAAGTGCTGTCATGTGACCATTAACACGGCGCGCCATTGGCCATTTTTGTGCGAGGTAATCTCTAAACGCAAGAAGATATGCAGTACTGTATATCGCTCGTTTCAAGACTTTGATCTAGAAATATTTCCCCTGCACACAGGAGGTAAATATTCCCTACGGACAATGTTGAGAGCAACAAGATTGAAATGCGCAACTGGCAAGTAAATTATAAAAGCTCCAATTACACCCGCAGGGGAAGAGGAGGTAGGAAACAAATTTGAGTCAAGGGACGTAAGCCTCCGTAATCTGCAAGGAAGATACACATGGAAAGAACACATGGGACTCGGGTGGAGGGACATCTTGAGCGAGGGGAGAGTCTGGAGGGCTGAGATGTTGATATTGTACAGCAGTCCCATTGTCCGTGTGACTTGCTCCGTCACATATTTATAGTGAAATGTAATGGAATCCGATCGTCCGAAGTCAGGATGCAGGAAATATTAAACGAGAAAATGAAGTCTTGAAGCAAGTAGATGAATACTGTTATTTGGAATATGGAATAACTAAGGATGGCAGAAGAAATGTAGGCTACCGAGTGAGTGGCCGTGCGGTTTTGGGTTACGGAGTTGCCAGCTTGCGGGATGTGCGTTCAAACCCCACTGTCGGCAGCCCTGAAGATGGCTTTCCGTGATCTTCCATTTTTCATACCAGGCAAATGCTGCGGCTGTACTTTAATTAAGGCCACGGCTGCTTCCTTCACACTCCTAGTTTTTTCCTAACCCATCGTCACCACAGGAAGAGAAAAGAATGCAGACTAGCGCAAACAAGCAAAGCTTTTCTTAAGAAAAGAACAAAATGCTCACTTCAAGCATACACAAGCGTGTTATAAAGATGTGATGTGTGTGGAGTGTTGCATTATAAGTTACGGAAGTAAAACATGGGCAATAAATAAGACAGAAAAGGAGAGGAGCTTTTGAAAAGAGGTATTACAAGAAGAACGCTGGAGGTGAGCTAGGTAGAAGAGATACTGAACCCATTTGGTGAAAGGAGAATAATCAGGCGAAATCTGACCGGAAGAAGAGACAGACACCCGCGACGTGTTCAGTTAGTATTTGAGGGTAAGTGCCGGGGGTAAGAACAGAAGGGGTTAACCAAAGCCAGAATATGACAGATTAGAGAAGCTGTAGGGTGTACCGAGCAATTTGGCCATGCGGTTCGGGTCGCGCAGCTGTGAACTTGGATTAATGGGCAGTCCTGAAGATGGTTTTCAGCGGTTTCCCATTTTCACACTAGGCTAATGCTGAGGACACAGCAGTTTCCTTCCCACTCTTAGCCCTTTCCTATCCCATCGTTGCCATAAGACCTATCTGTGACGGTGTGACGTAAAGCAAGTGTTACTGGAGGTGCACGTCTGCAACATTATTGAACATAGCATGAAAGTGTGTTTTGAGCTCCACCATTTATGAGCAATTGTATCATCACTGGAGGATTATTTCTATTGAATGTTAGGTACTTCCACCAAATGGTCTCACTTGCAATCCTATTGTTTTTTAAATATTTAAAAAATGTGTTGGACTAGATAAACATAGCCATATTTAAGGTTGCTTAAGACAATCGAGTGTTCTAAAATTTATTATTTATGAAATCCAATGCTCTGTTTTTACTGTATGTTATGTGAAAGTTTACTAATAGCTTCCATTCATTTTTGGAAGTTTTTTTTTTTTCAATTTACTGTAATAAATGAAGTGATTTAAATGTAGCTTTTCTTAAAATTCTTAAACGAATCTCATTGGTCTTCGCCCATTGCACACCCTATTATACTATATTATGAAGAACAACAGAAGCCTCTTGAGATATAAAAGAGTAAGTATTCACCTCTACGAACCTTAGCGGCCGGGGTAAGAAGAAGATTACCAAGAATACAATATGTATGTATGTATGTATGTATGTATGTATGTATGTATGTATGTATGTATGTATGTATGTATGTATGTATGTATGTATGTATGTATGTATGTATGTATATCTAATTTGGACCACGTAACTTCGAAAGGGGTAGCATATAAAGGCGGTACAATTGCTATTTTTGTTAACATGGCTGAACGAAACTGTCTTTAAAAATTTTCATTGTGTCTTTCAGTATATGCAGTTTCATTGTGTTATGTTATTCAAGTTGTTATTTATGTTATTAATATTAATGATTTACATCATTTCTATCCTCAGGGCTATGCATATCGATTTGTTCTGGGTGATTTCCGACAAAGGGGTAGTGTTAAGAAAATTTTGTAAACTTTGGGCTGGGAAGACTTGGAAGTAAGGAGACGACATGCTCCACTAAGCGGTGTGTTCCGAGTTGTCAGCGGAGAGATGGCATGGAATGACAGTAGTAGACGAATAACCTTGAGCGGAGCTTTTAAAAGTAGGAAATATCATAATATGAAGACAAAGGTGGAATTCAAAGGGCAATTGGGGTAAATATTCATTTATAGGACGAGGAGTATGTAATTGGAATAATTTATCAAGAAAAATGTTCCATAAATTTCCAAATTCTTTGAAAACATTAAAAAGAAAGGCAAGGTATGAACGGACTGACTACTAGGATTGCTTGTTGATTAGAAAACTTTACTTAAGGCGTATACTCAATACGACGAAGTTCATACTAAGCCATAAATGGGAGATGAAAGTAAAGATCATTCTCAGGGCAGTGAAGCATTTGAAGAAATGCACTTCTCACTTGTCAGTTTGCCGGTGGCTTACGGTTTTTGTTGGCACCGCACCATCCAAGAAGTGAAGGTTCGTCATATAGTGGCGAGCATTCTAGAGATAGATACCAATAATTTGCCACCGCTTGCTAAGGTACTTTTATCTGTTTCCCCTGGGGATTGTATAAGATTGGATAAATTTAAAGATACTGTACCTTCCAGAGCCTGGTCATACATAATGAATCCTTATCTCAGGTTCAAATGTTGCATGACTTAAATTCAGCTCACAAAGGTGAAGAAAAGCACCTCATCCAAGGCGTTCCTATTGCAAACGAGGACTTTACGGTGGCTTGAAGATGATAATGCTTGCTGTTTAAAGGGGCCTAACATCTAAGGTCATCGGCCCCATTTAAGGTGGCTTGTAGGGTTGGGCACTATGTCCCTGTTTCGGCACACTGTGCCGGTGCACAGTTATGTTCTGCTGTTCCAGAACACCGAGTGTCAATTGTTCCAAAACATTCTCAAGCAAGCCGGAGACACTGACTCGCTGTCCCGTCAGAAGCGTTACTATGCACTGCCCTTCGCCTACTAGCTGAACTGTGCAGCGGGCGCACGGGACGCGGGACTGTAACTGCGCAGTGTAGAGAGAACTTCGAGAGGCAACATTACATGCTCCGCGCCAGTGGGAACTGGGAATGTGCCTGTACGGAACGTGCTGTGTGGGGTGTGCCTGTGTGTAGTTATGGCTATGGTCCAGCATAAAGCTGCAGAGAACGTGAACGAACAGTCGGAACAATGAAATTCGCGCCCAATAATCACGTTCAAAGGTTGCTTTTAGGTTCAGATTTTTCCGGTCAATATAAAATACACATAACACGGTTCTTTACAATGGCAGTGCAGGTGTTTAAAAGTAACCAATTCAAGAATATTTTCACCAGTTGAATGTATTGGCCTGTATTGTGAGTAATTATTGAGTAATTAATATCTCGAAAATTTCCCTCAACACTTTCTCGGGGATTGACGTTAAAAATTAATTTGGACTTTAAGGAAACTTTTAAGCCCAAGAAAAATATGGGTCGTCGCTTTGGAATTAAAAATATAACTGGATGAATACATTGTTGTACTTTCGTGCTGTTATGCTCTCTGCACTTCGAATTCCTTCCCTCTCAACTTCCATTTACTTTCTTCAATATCTCGAAAATTTCCCTCAACACTTTCTCGGGGATTGACGTTAAAAATTAATTTGGACTTTAAGGAAACTTTTAAGCCCAAGAAAAATATGGGTCATCGCTTTGGAATTAAAGATATAACTGGATGAAGAAATGTTGACACTCCAGCACAGGGCGGCACACAGCCGGTATCGACAGGCAGACACAGCCAAGGCCAACTAATCTATATAGTGCGGCCTTGGCACAGCACGTTCGGTTAAGGCACATTCCAGCTGAAGCGGAGCATGTCCTGTTGCCTCTCGAAGTTCTCTCTAGGTCGCAGTTACAGTCCTGTGTCCTGTGTCCCGTGTCCCGGCACTCTGTACCGAAACACTCCGCCTCAAGCTCCTAATGTTGCGGAACAAGTGAATGTTCCGGTCTGCCCTACCCTAGTGGCTTTGTCCTTGATTAAGACTAATAGCTGTCAGACATGTACACGAACTGCTGACCCCTCCGAAGATAGCAAAGAATTCACCTACAGAGTTTAGGCAATTACTCAATCACATGACAAGCAATAAGAATGCATTAGATGCACTGAAGTTAAACTCGTCACTCTTTGAAACAATGCTAATTCTGATAACTCTCGAGCACCTGAATACTAAGACAAGAGAAGAATTTGAGGTGACCGTTGCTTCTCACGCGACCAACAGCTGGTGGCAATACTAGAGAATAGATACCAAGCGCTGCCGGCCCTGTGGTGTAGGGGTAACGTGCCTGCCACTTAACCGGAGGCCCCGGGTTCGATTCCCGGCCAGGTCAGGTTTTTTTACCTGGACCTGAGGGCTAGTTCGAGGTCCACTCAGCCTACGTGATTAGAATTGAGGAGCTATCTGACGGTGAGATAGCGGCCTCGGTCTAAAAGCCAAGAATAACGGCCGAGAGGATTCGTCGTGCTGACCACGCGACACCTCATAATCTGCAGGCCTTTGGGCTGAGCAGCGGTCGCTTGGTAGGCCAAGGCCCTTCAAGGGCTGTAGTACCATGGTGGGGGGGGGAGATGCCAAGCGCTAGAGACAGCTAATGCAGACTATACCCATGATTCTTCTATAAAACACAAGCCTGAGATTAACTTTAAAAACACTAGGTCAAATAATGTCTCGCATATTCCAGTTGGACCAGAGTTGTGTACATTCTATACAAATGCACTAGATTTATAGATGAGAAAGTTTTAATCGAAATTCTAAAGGAACATAAACTTTGTTTCAGTTGTCTCTCGCCTTATCGACATAAGGCATCAGACTGTAAGAGTGGCTCATGTCATTCTTGCGATATGATTACTTTGATGCATACTGCAGGCAGGTAGGAAACCCAGTCTAGATCTGCTTCTGCAGAACCACCAATTCCAACTTCCCTCGAAGGCGGCTCACAATTAGGAACTGGAATTGCTAGTTATTGTTCAACGAAGAGGCATTCTGGTAGTCAAGTTTTACTCTCAGCGGCTTCAGTAGTAGTGTTAGACAGAGACCGAAGGACTCACAAGGTTTGGTCCTTGTTGGATTCTTGTAGTCAATCAAATTATACAACAGAAGCATTCGTTCAACGTCTAGGTCTAAGGAAAATAAAGAATAAAGAACATTGTTCGTTTCGAAGGCATCAGTGGCATGATACAGCAATCTAAGCACTGTGTGAATGATTGCTGATATACTTTCTCGGGTATCAGAGTTTAAGACAGATGAACATTGTTCAGTTCTTATCAAGATTACAAATTCTTCATCGGCACATAAGATAAACCTAGCCAATTGGCATTTGCCTAGGGATGTCACGTTTGTGATCCTGAATTCTTCATGCCAGGTAGAATTGATCTGGTGCTAGGTACAGGTATATTCTTTCGTGTACTGAAGCAGAATTGCAGAACGAGAAGAGATGACTGGTCCGTCTTACAAGGCACTCAGCTAGGATGTATTTTAACAGGAAGACGTCAGTCGCCCAGTCATGAAATAGCTATCTCAAAAACTTTTTTTCTTCAGCATGGACATCCCATTGATGCGCAAATTAGAAAATTCTGGCAGTTAGATGAAGTTACAGTGAAGAAACAGAGAGAACAAGATTTGGGGTTTGGCAGGGATAACACATTGCATAATGAGGAAGGTCGTTTTATAGTTCGCTTACTCTGCATGAAAGTTAAAGATAAGCTTAGCAACTCCTACTGCAATGCTTTGAATGGATTTTATCATCTGGAAAATTGTTTCAAGAAGCAAATAATCATGCAGCAACAATACTGTGACTGCATGACAGTGGCGTATGATGGGATGAAGACGTGGACTACCACTAGACTTATGTTACCCCTTTTCGATAGTTCGTTTAGTGAACGTCAAACCTTGAGCGTTTTGAGTTGCAGCCAATAGAAAACGGAGTATCCTGCTGTCGTCAAGGCTGTTTCACAAGCTACTGCGCTGGCCTCTGCTACTGTCAATAATCAAAACCTGATCAGTGGAGATGCTAGCCTAAAGTTTAGCGAATTAAAGTCCGGCTTTGTGGCTAAATGACACCGGTTCGATTTTCAGAATCAGACCCCTCGTACTCTTAATTCCCTTGGCTTGGGAACTGGGTGTTTAAGACGTCTTCGCCATTCATTTCATCCTCATTAGGTCACCATCAAGTCTATACAGATTTCATGCACCATTATTATTATTATTATTATTATTATTATTATTAAATTACAATTTTGAATTGTACAGCATTACCGGCGGTCATACCCATCGTTCACTGGTTTATTAGCTTCCTCGAGAGGTCAGTGGTAGTGTCCGACCCATGATCACGGGTTCTATTCCAACCAACAAAAGAGAACACTAAACCTGTAATCTTGCATTTCATTTTAGCAGATCTACGTATTAAAAAACTATATTACTCCCATAACAGCAGCCCTGCACTGTCTTCCTTCAAGAATGTAGAAGTAAACGGAAACGGGAGACAAATTCTAGCACTCTGTTACCTCTATAATTAAGTCAGAAGTATGAATTGTGTACGATGAGTAATACATGGTTGTTCGTTTACAGTGGCGATCTGACGGAGCGAAGCCTAGCACACCTATTCACCTGGTTCCCACGCCTATGGGACATCCAGCAGCAAGCCGTGCGAGGTGTGGCAAGGCGAGACGGACGCTGCGCTTGGACTGCAACATCAGTCTCCGATGCCTTGCTCTCAGAAATGCGTGTGGCGTTTTCTCTCATTGCTTTCAAGTTTTATAAATGGAACAATGTGCCAGATGCTTACATTGTAATGTCCTCATTTGAGCTTTGGGCTTCTCCGACAGCCTTGGTATTCCTCAGTATACGCCACTGCTGCATGCCGGAGTATGAAGATTTAAGACATATGAAAGCAGTAGATGAAGTTGTTGACTACAGTATACCATGCTACTTTCAAGGAGCTCAGCACCACCACAAAACTCAGGGCTGTGTTCCAGTAAATCTACAACAGGAAGTTGTTTGAATGATTTCCCAATATTTGGTCCTGTCCTACAGGAATATCCGCACTCGATAGTGCTCCGTTTCAGAACTCATCCCATCGCTTTCGCAGCAGACATTGAGAAGATGTACCGGCAGGTTCTCGTGCATCCAGACGATCCGAAGCAAGCTATAACGTATATTGTGGAGATCAAACCCAAATCTGCCACTTCGGGTGTATGAGTTGCAAACGCTCACATATGGAATGATTCCAATCTTTTACCTAGCACCCAAGATGTCTTCTACATCTAGCATCAAGACTCTTAAGACAAGATTTCTACATGCATGATGTTCTAAGTGGAAGTCTTACATTTGCAATTTGAGTTGACTGAGCTGCTTGCCAGTGGTGAATTCCCAATAAGGAAATTCTACTCCTATCATCCAGCGTTGCTAATAACATTGCCGCCAGAAACCGGGTAGATGCAGCTTTCAGTCTCGTTCGGAAAGAAAGAAGAGGTTAGAACTTCAGACATCGTGTGGTATCCATGTCGGAAAATTTTATATTATCGAAGGTGGTGGAAAGTTCAAATTTTCATCATCAGTCCTTGCTAAATTTTATGACTAAACGACAAGTAACGTCAATTGTAGCATCTGCCTTTGACCCTCTTTGGATGATAGGTCCTTTTGTAATTTCCTTAAAGATATTTCTTCAGTCTCTTTGGTGTCATCGTCTGGAGGGGGCGATATCTTACCCCATTGTTAAGACATAGGTACAAAATGTACAAAATATTTCATGTAAACGATAGTAATATTTATAGGTAGACTTGCGAGGACACTGCTTATGGCTGAGATATCTATGTGCGCTCAGTGAGCAGTCAAAATGAAGTAGCAGCTAGATTGTTATGTGCCAAATTAAGGATAGCACCTGTCAAAAAGATCACACTGCTTAGGCTGGAATTGTGTGCGCAGTATTGATGGCAGGACTGGTTAGCAGAGCTCCCCCTGCCTTAAATTTTAAGAATTCCCAAGGTGTTCTATTGCACTGACTCAGCCATAGTTCTGTCATGGTTAAGTTCACCGTATTCTCGCTGGAAAATATTTGTATCCCATCCCGTGTCGGGGATTCAAGACCTGAGCAACGGAGACAGATTTTGCTCTATAAAAAATCCAGCTGATCTGATATCACGAGCAGTGAATGCAGTGGCTCATAAAGATTTACCCTTGTGGTGGTAAGGAGCATCCTATTTGAAGAACCCGTCGTCTATGTGGCCTGAGGATAGATAATGTGAAGATGAAAGAAGACGAAATTCCGAAAGGACAGAAGGAATCAACAGTGCTATTGCGTAGTACCATTTCTGATGAAACCTTATTTTTTACAATTTGTTTTACGACGCACCGACACAGATAGGTCTTATGGAGAAGATAGGATAGGAAAGGCCTAGGAGTGGGAAAGAAGCGGGCGTGCCCTTAATTAAGGTACTGTCCCAGCATTTTCCTGGCGTGAAAATGGGAAACCACGGAAAACCATCTTCAGGGTTCCCGACAGTGGGGCTTGAACCCACTATCTTCCGGGTGCGAGCTCACAGGTGCGCAACCCTAACCGCACGGCCAACTCGCCTGGTGATGAAATTTTACATCGGTTTTCTACGCTGAGGCTGTTGATGAGAATACTGGCATACTTTCTAAGTTTTGTTCACAATGTTCGGCACAATAACAAATGTTCTGGTATTCTTTCTTCAGAAGAATTGAAGTGAAGTCTACACTCGCGCATAAGAAAGGGACAGTGAACTCTCACAAGCAAGACACTGAAGCGTTAAGAAGCAAGAATAATATCTGAAGCGGAAGTACACTACTCAATCTCCATCCATTCCTGGATGTTCAAGAGTAGGTGGGAAACTTAGCATATCAGCACTACAGTTACAAGTGAACCACCGTAGTCACCACTTCACAAAGCTCATAATACAAGATGAACATCTACGTTCACTCCATGGAGAATCTCAACTTTTGATCACAATGTTACGTGAACGGTACTGGATTCCAAGGATTCGTCAGATCATTGGACCAGGTAAATGTTTAACCTGTTTCAAGTTGAAGAAGAAAACATCTGAGTAACTGATGGGACAGCTGCCGAGTCCTCCTGTACAACATTCTCATCCATTCTTGAATACTGTGTCGACTACATAGATCCATTAATCATGAAACTTGGAACCCAGCGAAGCAGATCAACACAGAAGTGCTATGTTGTTTTGTTTATTTGCCTTTCTACTGACGTAGGTAGAGCGATGTAGTTAATAATATAACTACTATCACTGACTACACTTATATTTTTTTCGCTTAACACAAATACAGTATGATAACACGTCGAAATATATACACAATAATTTACAATCGATTAGCGAAGCAGTATAAATATGGTACTTAGCTCCTTACATCAACAACTGACTGTCTGTAGTTATAGCTCGCTCGATGAACTAATCACATATAAAATACACAGTAGTTTACAAATGACCTACCGACGCGGTGTCAGTATAATACAGTGTGTCCCACTCCCAGTGAGGCCGGCAGCCGACATGCACATGCACGCTTCGAGAGGCGCATTCATAACCTCATGCTGCATAGCCACGGGGTGGTCAGTTACTCGAGTTTGTGTGCCGAGGGAAGCCGTGAAGCCATACGTTTGTTGCAAGAGAACGTGTGGCTGAATTACAGTAGAATTAATTAGATTAATTACATCATTACACCGTTGAAATGCCAGTGAAATTCACGCTTGAACAAAGAGTTTTTATGTATGACACATACGTAACCGAGTTATGTAGAGAGGTGTGTAGGCGATTTCAGGAGAGATTTTCCGGTGTTCCCGTTCCAGATAGAGAAACAATTGGATACCTCGTGAATAAATTGAAAACAACGGGATCACATATTGTAATTCCTAAACCGAAACGAAGCGTGGTATCCGAAGGAAAAATGACGACATTAACACATCACAACAATATAACAACAGTAATTAGGACAATTACGCAACAGGAACTTATATGTTGCGTAATGCCAGAAATGTTTGAATGCTGAAGGACACCACTTTCAACACAGCCTATTAAAAAGGTTAGTACTCGTGTTAAAGGCTATTGGGTGCATAAAAAATCAATACATGTAATAATATCCTTAATAGAATACGCGGGAGGTTATGAATATATCGCCCGGAACATGCATGTTGTCTCCCCCAGCCCCGCTTAGAGTGGGACACACTGACAATCAACACATCATTCTACTGAACTTCTCCTACAGTAAACTATTGACATGCTGCAGCAGTATCAACAATTCAACTCCATAACTCTTCTTCAGCTATTCACTGCAACTCTCTCAACACTCTTCATATGTATACTAACTGTGATTCTAGATAACTCTACTTTCTTATCGCATTGTCCGACTCGTTGGCTGAACGGTCAGCATACTGGCCTTCGGTTCAGAGGGTCCCGGGTTCGATTCCCGGCCGCGTCGGGTATTTTAACCTTGATTGGTTAATTCCAGTGGCACGGGGGCTGGGTGTATGTGTTGTCTTCATCATCATTTCATCCTCATCACGACGCGCAGGTTACCTACTGGTGTCAAATAGAAAGACCTGCACCTGGCGAGCCGAACCCTTCCTGGGATATCCCGGCACTGAAAGCCATACGACATTTCATTTCTTATAGCATTGTATTACTGGAAGATAAAAGGAAGATTCTACAATAACATCGAGAAATCCTTGGTAAGTTCTTGTTCTAGAATTGTTTTGAAATAAATTTCTCACTGTGGCATAAGCTAAGGATATCTAGAAACACCTAGAGTATTATACAACATGTACTTGGTACATGATGATACCAGAGCTCGCATTTACACATACACAGCTGAAGGTTTTTCCGAGTAGCTTCGAAAACACTGCTAGTTATGTATAAGTCATAGGCATGATGTAAGCTTAAACAGAAGTTTACTGAATGACTGAATTTTACTTACAAGAATTAAACGCAACCTAACCTATAACACATGATCAAATCTAAATACATAATCTACCCTATAATGTAAATGAAAAAATGTTTTCAGTTATACACATACCTCAATTGCGTCAGTAATAAGGAACTGTTCGAGCTGTTGACTACTTTATCATCTGAGGCGTTCATTGCAGCATTTCGAAGATTTATTGTAAGAATAGGCAAATGCCTTCATCTCTATTCAGATAATGGCACTAATTTGGTTGGTTCAACCAAGAAATTACAGGCTGTGATAAATGTACTGGAAGATAGTGATTTCGAAAGGATCTGCAGGAATTTCCAACTACCAAGATGTTCACATGGCAATTTTAGCCACCAAGTGCTCCAAATTTCGGGGGTTTATGGGAAGCTAATATCAAGTCTATGAAGCACCTTCCTCATGTGGAAGGGCCTGTTTCGTTAACATATGAAAAATTAAGTACTCTTTTGTGCCAAGTTGCAGCCTGTTTAAATTCCAGACCTTAAGCCACACTCTCTGACAATACTGATGAATTATCCGCTCTAACACCTGGTCACTTCCTTGTTGGTTCTCCTGAAGCTGATTTCACAAATGTGCATGTTAATAAGCTGTCCGCGTGGAAACGTCTACATCAGTTCTTGCATCACCTCTGGAGAAGATTATCTACCTGTTACCTTCATAGTCAGCGACATCGAATGAAGTGGAAGTTGGCTCAACCCAGCATCCATATTGGCACTGTCGTGCTACTGAAGGATTGGTCTCTTCCAGTGAGAGATGGGAGTGATCCAAAGGATCTATCCTGGAATTGATGAACTGGTTCGTGTGGTTACTATAAGAAACCTCCAATGGTAAAATACGACGACCAGTGCACAAACTCGTTCCCATGCCTACAAACTATTTTACTATTTAGAGGTGTGTATATATAGGGTTTGTCTGAAATGTGCTTTCCTTCCATGCTATTTCACTTTCACTTTGACAGGTATAAACCTTTGAATTAACTACTGTATGTAAATACAATTTAAAGGTTGCTATTATCGTCAAGTTTACTATTCATTGTCAAGATAGACCAAAGCGTCACTTTACTGTAACTGTTACAAGGATCGCGATTATAGAAAAATAACTGTGATATTTAACGGTTACAAGCAGTTTACGACAATTTCACATTACAAGTATTCTCGGAAGTTATGTGAAGTGACAGTGTAATGTAACTTGACATTCACCGTTACAAGTAACGTATTAGCATGACGAATAGAATACCTAGTGTGGTCACTCCGCTCTCTCAACACTGCCATTGGTGGCCCCGCCGCATTGTGACGCTGCAGTCGCAACGAACCAGCTACAACAACACGTGCGCCAAATTGTCGACGAAGGTAATAGCGTGCGTGCGTGAAGTCATCGTAACAATTTTAACGCCTATCGAGATAATTTGTTGTCTGTGCAGTGCTTTATGTGTGCGATCAACTAGTTTTCTATTATTTCGAGAAAATGTCGCATTGTTTCGTTACTGATTGTAAATCGGGTTACAGAAGAAAGCCTGAGAGTCAGGCCCCGATTTCAAGTAGTTAGCGCCCTGGGCAAACAATATTTAGCCGCCCTCCCCTCTGCACGTTCTAAAAAATAATTGTTTACAAATTAAATATTACAGTTTTTAAGATTATGAGTTTTAAAACAGCACATTATGCAAATACAGTTAATTCTCATAATTAAAGTTATCAAGCCAAATAAAGATAACAGCCAAATAAGAATGAGGCTGATTTTATTTTTTTAAGCCGTTGGTCCAGTTTGATAGTTTGTATGTAAGTAAATAGTTTTAGAAATAAGACACGTTTTCTTCATAAAATTTAAATATATAGATTAAATTCAGGTTTTAAAGTTAGAATAGTTTAAAGTGATTTATATAGTCTAGTAAAATAATTGGAGTAATTGGTGGAATGTAAAAGTAATTTGAGTGTAATGAATTTAAGACGTAATTACCCGATACGCCGGCCGCCGCCCCTCAAAAACTGGCGCCCTGGGCAAATGCCCAGTCCGCCCATTTGTAAATTGGGGCCTGCTGAGAGTAGACAGCTTTTTACATCGACAAAAAGAAATATGTTGGCGAAGTGGACGAGAGTTACTCCGCAGAAAGATATGCGATTGTCGGCCCAAGGCAGATAATGTGACCTGCATTTTTCGGCAGATTTATCAGGCGGACTGTTTCGTTGTGAACGGTGAAAACGCTGATCTTCCTCGTGTGAGGTTGAAATTAAAACCAGGAGCGGTTCCTCAGATTTTTTCAAATTTACCGAAATACCTATCCACTGAGGTAAAATTGCGAAAGGCACCCAGTAGGAAAATGAATGAAGACAGTGTCAAAGGGATAAGGAACAAGAATCATGTGAGTGAAGCAGTGATGGCAACAGTAAGTGGTGAAGTTCATGTTCAAGTATAATCTCCACTAAAACAGCTGACCGTGTAGCGTTGGTGATTGAATCCACAAGCGCCGCTCTACGGGAATGAGTGATCTCACTAGGTGATCTATTCGTCATGCTTGTTGCGACCAACGAATCAACATATCGGACGCACATAACAAAGTTCATTTCCATAGGCGCACAAACAATTTGAGAAACGTCAGATGGACGACCAGACTGCCCTAAACGAGCAGACACACCACATCACTCAGAAGGTGATTTCACATATTTGTTACACATGAATAAATTCTACATATTTACACAAATGTACAAAATAAAATGTAAAGATACACCAAGATGCGTCTTGGCGTCTACTGCTGCCGGTCGCCATGCACAGTCTCACCTATAATAATGGACGCAGCAGCACGTTGCCAACTGTTAAAGTTACAAATGAAATGCGGCAGGCGAGTTGCCAACATAAAAGACGCAACAATGGTATTAGTGCAATATACACAGAAGAGTCGCTACTCGCTATATCAACCTTAGTCGAATCCACATAATCCATTATGAAAATTGCTAGTTCTCATCATTTAAATCATAAGGTTATAAGTGGCGCCTAGCAACAAGGAGAGTTTTTCTCGAAATAAATAAATAAATAAATAAATAAATAAATAAATAAATAAATAAATAAATAAATAAATAAATAAATAAATAATATAGGATTTAAGAGAGATTTATTATTTAAAACTATTACTTGCCACAGAAAATATAACTGAGTTAAATACAAGCTGAAGAAACAGTACACCAACTGTCCATTCTTTACTCATTTTAATTTTTGTCATAGCCCGCTAGATTCACCCTCCTATAGTCAGCCATCCTACTGGACATCCGTCCCGTATGACACATAGCCATCAGTACATGACATCATACACTCCGCACAGCTTGTAGTTTGTCTGGGACACTCGTGTTCACCTTCACGACACACGTCATAAGTGTCCTTTGGTTTCACTTAAGTAACCCGATAGTAATGATGTGTGGCCTCCGGAGAGGCCTACTGCAGGTCTTTGGATTTGACACCCGTAGACGGCCTGCGCGTCATGTTGAAGATGAAATGATGATGAAGACTGCACACGAACCCAGTCCCCGTGCCAGAGGAATTAACCAATTATGGTTAAAATTCCCGGGAATCGAACCCGGGTCCCCTCTAACCAAAGGCCAGCACGCTAAACATTTAGCCACGGAGCGGCAACGGGTGTCGATCCCTTAGGATGATCTTGTTTATCTTACGATAGTCAATACACAAATGAGGAGATCCATATTTCTGCCACACTATTACCACCACAGAGTTGTAGCTCGGTTCAATTATGCCTTCCTCTAATCATTTTTTTCACTTGCTCGTCAACAGCTTCCTCTTTCGTAGGTGCAAGCCGTCGTGGTCTGCTGAATACCGGCTGCTCATCCTTCAGCGTAATGGTCAATTCCATTTTTGAACTTTTCGTTTTGGTAGGTTCAAGCTGAAATCAAATCTTCAACCTGTTTCTTGTAGTCATCACTTGTAGGTTCACCTACATCCAATGGCTGCCTTTCATCACTGTTAATCTGCATGAGAAATGTATCTGGTTTTGGCTTGGATACTTGAATGTCACTCTGATTTAACACTACTTCTCCTTGCCGTAGAGCATCACTTCCATTTATTTCAGGCATCTGCACTGTATCGCTGGTCACAACATAAACATCAGCCTCAAGTGCTTCATCATCGATGAAGACCTCAGTGTGGAACTAGCCTTTAGGTTCGACGATATAATGCTTCAGTTTCATCTTTAACAGGAATTATCAAGTCATCCATGTAAATAAGTACTACACCCTGAGCTACTAATGGTCGTAAGACACAGTTAATGAATCGTTGGAACGCTACCGGTGAGTTGCATAGACCAAATGGTGCTTTTCGGAACTGAAAATGACCTGCATTAGTAACGAGAGCAGTGTATTTTCTACTTCGAAATACCACTGCACATGAAAAAAGCCATTTTTAAGTCGAGTGTCTTAATATTCTTGCTCCTTGCAATCTATCCAAAATTTGTCAGGATATGACCAGTTCTACTCAGTAGAGGAGCTCTTACATCTGCATAGATGTTTTCATTAAAGTAATGCTGCTTCCTGTATCTACAAAGGCATTAATTATGGTACTACAAATTCTTAGTTTAGTAGTGAGAAGGGTAAAGCCAATTTTCGTTAAAGAGTTAACTGCGTTAACACTACCTGCCTCACCATTTGTTGTCTTGCATTTCACCGACTTGTAAACAAATTTATTAGATCTGAAACAATCCAGACCCTTGTCTTTGTGACGACAATTGGACTATTTATGGCCTGCTTCACAAGAGTTGAAATATCTCGGCGTTCTATGTTTTTTTCAACAGCCACTGCACCCCCTTGTCTCTCGTAGGTTTCTGTCTTCTGTCTTTATTCAAAAATGTTGTGTTCCTTCTCTCAACAATGCATTCACAATCACGTAGCTTTTCCATCTTAAAGTTCCCCCAAAATTAATTTACTGCCGGACTCGTCTTCTATACCATCAGTAGTGTACTGTATCAGGGAATCATAATCAATCTCGCCTCGTTGTGCAGTCTCCTTCATTACAAGCAGGTACTCTGAGAATGTTTCTTCTTCCCTCTTCTTCCACCTACTCAGCCGTTCATGGATTTCTGCACTACTCATCTTGACATCAAACTCTTATATTAAAGCCTTCCTTAATTTCTTCAATGTTGATAAACCCGTTTCAGTTTGGATGAATAGTTTTGCTAAGTCACGCAATGATTTCTTAGCAAATACTAATTTCTGCATGTTGTCCCATCCCATCAGAACAGCTGATTCAAATTTCGTAATCCGCTTTCTGACTGCACATTCTCCTTTACCATCAAATATGCGTATTGCTTCTTCAACGTCTCGAAACGTCAGTGCAATCTGCGGCCTGAATTTTCCCGTTTTCTTCAAAAGGTACGGTCCGTAAGTAGGTCATCCGCGCGTTTTTCTGCAGACGTTTCTGTTTTGTAAAGTACCTTCTTCTTAATTCCATTGTGCTCTCTGGAATTACCTTTAGTCTTCAAGCGTAAACTTCATTGTATAAAGTTACTTTTATTTTTCTTCTTTATCGTCGTCGTCTTGGTCGTCAAGTTTTGACAACAATTGTAATTTGATGAGATGCTGTAAAATGCACCTCATTAACTCCTTCATATCTCCTCCAAATCCGAACACAACACTTGATTACATACTACAATGAAATCACGTTCAGCGAAATTGTTGTTAGTGACACAACCTTATCGTCATACTTAGCGGAACCTTTCGAAAACTGAAATCCTGTAAACTCTCGCAACCTCGTACGGTTCTGTAGGTCACCTTCATTGCTATTAAAGTATGCGGTGTTTTAACAGCAGACATAAATGCAGTAAAAATATGCTTGTTTATTCTCTGAATGTCTCCTAGCATTTTCCTGAATCTCGCGTCGTTAACTTATACGTAACAGTCAATTTTCATTATAGTTCAATATCGTCGTCATCGATTTGAACACTGTAGGTCTTCATTCTTTAGAACGCCATTCTTCCTTCATTATAACTAACCAAAAGCCATAATTTTAAGTCTATTTACATTAGCCAGCGTCCGCGGTTCTTGTTGCGTCTTACCGTTGTATTTCGGCAAGCTCTCCGCCCTTCCTTATCCCGAACTAGCCCCGAAAATTATAGGATTTAAGAGAGATTTATTATTTAAAAGTAATATTACTTGACAATTAAAGACAAGCTTGGTAAAACAACATACCATCTGTCCACTCTTAACTCCTTTCCTTTTTGTCACAACCCGCTAGATTCATCCTTTCATAATAATAATAATAATAATAATAATAATAATAATAATAATAATAATAATAATAATAATAATAATAATGTCCGACTCGTTGCCTGAACGGTCAACGTACTGGCCTTCGGTTCAGAGGGTCCTGGGTTCGATTCCCGGCCGGGTCGGGGATTTTAACCTTAATTGGTTAATTCCAATGGCACGGGGGCTGGGTGCATGTGTTGTCTTCATCATCATTTCATCCTCATCACGACGCGCAGGTCGCCTACGGGAGTCAAATAGAAAGACCTGCACCTGGCGAGCCGAACGCGTTCTGGGATATCCCGGCACTAAAAGCCATACGACATTTCATTTCATAATAATAATAATAATAATAATAATAATAATAATAATAATAATAATAATGCAATAGCAAAAGGAATAGTAATGGGAAGATTATTTTTACCACAGCGGATATCTACCTATAATAACTGAATCGAAGCACAAAATTAGGTGATTATTGCGAGCGGGTGGTCAGAAACAGAGCAACTACCCAATAGTACCTCGGGACCACTAAGATTGGTTATTTTTATTACTTAAAAGTGATCGCTAGATGTTGTCTCAGACTAAGTTTACTGCTAGCGCAATCGTGTGGGTAACGATTAAAGTCACAATGAAGGAAGACTTTTCACTTGTGCCTACTGGTCGCTGTTACCTCAGGCGATCTCATGTCACATTAACGTGTTATTTTACAAACACGTTATTTTTTTAACGGTTTTTAAGTAACAGTTACATTATCTTTCGCCCATCACTAAGTTACAGTGCCGGACGAAACAGCAATTGAAAAATTAGGTACATGAGGTAGTACATGCATGTAAATTCTCATTAATCGTACTGGTAACGAGAGTCGCGTAACAAATCCCATGAATATCACAATGTACTGCAAAAATGATCAGAAAATGCACTGCCGAAAGGTCTTCTTCAGACCTACGTGTGACCAGTTGTGATCTATTATATCTGAACAAAGGTGACGTTAAGAAATTAGAAGCCTTGAGCTGTGGTGCTGAAGATGACCAATACAGATGTGCTAGATCGAGTTAGCGAGGAACGACAGCCAATTAACCAAATCCACAGGACAGATTGCGACATGGCGGCCTGATCGATGTCTTAGACGGTAAAATAACTGGCAGGCCAGCAAAACGCTAATGAATACTTTCTGCAGTAGGACATGACTGAAGAACTATAAAGAGGTTAAAAGGACAGCTCACCTGAAGGAGGCTCACCGTAGATACCAGTCGCAAGACTGAATGGTATTATTATTATTATTATTATTATTATTATTATTATTATTATTATTATTATTATTATTATCGCACCAACAGAGACAGATCTTATGGCGACGATGAGATAAGAAATGACTAGGGCTGGGCAGGAAGCGATCATGACCTTAATTATTAAGGTATAGCCCCAGCATTTGCCTGGTGTTAAAATGGGAAAATAGGGGCCGATGACCTTCGATGTTAGGCCCCTTAAAACAACAAGCGTCATCATCATCAAAATGGGAAAACACGGAGAACTACCTTCAGAGTTGCCGACAGTGGAGTTTAAACCCACTAGTTCCCCAATGCAGCTACTTGATCCAAACCGCGCAGCCAACTCTCTCACTATAATAATAATAATAATAATAATAATAATAATAATAATAATAATAATAATAATAATAATAATAATGCAGCACCATATGCCATTACTCAAGAAAACGTAAGGTTTTTAATTGCAGATGATAACACATTAAAGAAAATAACAAAGTGTATTCGAAGCGTAATATCGAATATATTCCCTTGACATGGTATTTGAGACTTTAGGGGGACGTGCTCCAAGAGTTCTGAAAAGAATAAAGAAAGGTAAGCCGTAAGAACAAATAACACATGGGGCATGGCTCGTTCATTAAATGTGGATGCTGGAGAATAGATTTATTCCGCTAGGTATCAGGCATGAGCTAAGCAGAATGTTTGCATAATGAAGACCTGCCGCACTTAATTTGAATTTGTAATCTTGAGTTAAGTCGAGAGGGCGGAGTGCCGCCCCGCCTTGCGCTGTGTTTAACAAACGTCAAACACTTCGCTGAGAAAGGTACACGCATAAGGAAATATCTTCATAATTCTGTCCTGTTTTACATTTCGAAATGTACCGTGAAGTTCAAGACATTCCTCAACTAGCGAGGATATTATTAGGTTATGCCTTTCACCGTCCACGAATAAACTAAGGCCATCCACTATTCTCTATTTGAAACTAATTCTGTGGCTTCGTTTAGCTCTACATTTCTTATCATTATTAATTAAAAACTCCCTCTAACCATCATCGCCGTAGTCTCCCTCTACTTCCCTTACCATCTATGGCCGAGTCCGTTATTCTCCTAGGTAAGTTATCCTCTTCCATTCGTCTCACATAACCTCACCACCGTCCGGCTCCATGGCTAAATGGTTAGCGTGCTGGCCTTTGGTCACAGGGGTCCCGGGTTCGATTCCCGGCAGGGTCGGGAATTTTAACCTTACTTGGTTAATTTCGCCGGCACGGGGGCTGGGTGTATGTGTCGTCTTCATCATCATTTCATCCTCATCATGAAGCGTAGGTCGCCCACGGCAGTCAAATCAAAAGATCTGCATCTGGCGAGCCGAACTTGTCCTCGGACACTCCCGGCACTAAAAGCCATACGCCATTTCATTTACCTCACCACCGAGCAGCTTCAGCTATCGAGTTCATTCCCATCGCAGCCTTCGTCTCCTCATTCGGAGTACCCTCCTGCCATTGTTCTCAACTGTTTGTACTAGGAATAATTCCTGCTACTTTCATATCCGTTAATTCCAACTCATGAATAAGATATCCTAAGTTCACCTCGCTTTCATTCCTATACAATAAGTCAATCTGAAAATAGATCGATACTGTAGTTTCGTCTGTCATACAGACTACTGTTGATATGACCATTGAGGTCGCCTTTGTCGCACCTTGATTCATTTTAATTAACTTACTACAGGCCTAATGCCATCCGGAGGGAGTACACATCCTAAATACTTGAAATGATCTACCTATTGCAGTTTCGTATTCCCTAACTGGCATTCAATCATCTAACATTTCAACTAACATGACTTTATTCTTGAAAATACTAATTTTCATATCGTACTCGCTGCAACGCTTTTCAATTGTAATGCCTGTTGCTCACGGTAAAATTTTCTGTCAAATTTATTGTACAATAATTTAATTTTATAAAATTTCTGTTGCTCACGGTCAAATTCAAGTTTTATAAAACCTTTGATAAAACTTTTCATAAAATAGGACATGTTCTATTCCGTACATTTAATTTTACGAAACGAACCAATCAGCGAAGCTGAAATCACGACATCCTCTACCTTCTTCTCTTCTTTTGATCCAATCCCGAGTCCAGTATTTCCTGGCAATTTTTTCTTCCATTTTACCACTGTACAACATATAATTGCAGCTAAAGCAGCAAGTTTTGTTTTGTTTCTTGGAGCCATACTCTCAAACACATTGTAGGTTGAACAGCTGATTCTTAGTTTAAAATTTTATCGATAGATGGCAGCACATACACATCTTAGTTCAGAAGTAAGTTCATAGATGGCCATCCTGATGTTTCCACGGATTTTATAAAATAACTAGCAAGATACCCGTGCTTCGCTACGGTATTATACTGAAATTTATAATTGAATGCTTATTGTTTTAGATATATAATCCGCCGAAATTCGCGGTCTGACTCGTTTTCTGCGAGAACCCACCAACATTCCCGATCTGACTTGTTTTCTATTAGATTACGGCATGTTTCCTCCCATTTTTCAATCTTCTTTTCCAGCAATCGATTTCGTTCTTTCCGGGCTAGGCTCAGGTATTCCTCCCGGTCAGTTGGGTTCCGTAAATCTTTGCCATCTTTTCCTACAATCATTTTTAATATGGATAAAATCCTTCAGGAGATCCGGCGTGGTGTCATATTGGGTGCCTAGAAGGCACTGAACCCGCGGCCGGACTGCATTCTTAGTCATTACCCGTCCAGGAGCCGTTTCCAGCGCGGTCCGCACATTTGACGACGGTCCGGAATATTATTATTATTATTATTATTATTATTATTATTATTATTATTATTATTATTATTATTATTATTATTATTATTATTATTATGTGTTGCTGGAATGGATGATGACAGGAAAACCGGAGTATCCGGAGAAAAACCTGTCCCGCCTCCGTTTTGTCCAGCACGAATGTCACATGGAGTGAACGGGATTTGAACCACGGAACCCAGCTGTGAGAGGCCGGCGCGCTGCCGAGGATCCTTATAAGTACATTAAGAACAGTAAAATCAATTGGTCTCACCTCCTTCTACACCCCACCGCCGTTAAGTTTATTTACCGGCACCCCCCCCCCCCCAAAAAAAAATTAAAAGAAGGCTTGTTTCTTATGTTTAAAGAAGATTTCAAACACCAATGTTCACGTCTATTACCTTCAGTTTTGAGATATAAGTATCCCCATAAAAATAATTTACTTTTTTCACTTCATTTCACACTACTCCCCTCCCCCCTAAGTGAATTTTCCCGCAAAAAATACTTGTTTCTTTAATAGTAAAGGATCTTCTAAATACCAATTATCACGACTCTAACTTCTTCAGTTTTTGATTTATGTGTCCTCATGAAAGGAATTCAACTCCTTTACACTCCCGCCCTCCAAGATGGTTTCCCCCCAAAACGCGTTTTTCTTTGTTTTTAAAGGAGATCCAAATACGAATTTTCACGTCTGTAACAACTTTAGTTTTTATTAGATGTATGTATTCTCATTCAATTAATTTAATTAATTTTTCAATTCTTTCACCCTCCCCCCCTCATTGGATTTTCCGAGAATACGTGTTTCTTTATTTTTAAAGCAGATTGCAAATATCAAATTTCACGTCTGTAACATCTTCATTTTTGAGATATTAGTAGCCTAATTAAAATAATTCAACACCATTTTCAGTCACTTTTATCCCCCCCTCCACCCAAGTGGTATTTCCGAAAGCTAAAAATACACGTTTCTTTATGTTTAATAGAGATAAAAAATACCATTTTTCACTTCTGTAACATGTTAAGTTTTTTGAGATAAACTAAAAATTCTCATTTTAAAATTTCACCCCTTTTGAGTTCCCCTTAAGTGGAGTTTCCAAACACAAATCACCTATGTTTCTTTAGATTTACAGGAGATACAAACACCCACTTTTTACGTCTGTAACATTTTACGTTTCCAAGATATTCTGTAGATATAGTCTTTCAAAAATTCACCCAATTTGTCACTCCTGTTTAACCGCCATTAATTGGATTTTCCAAAACTAAAAAATACGTGTTTCTTTATTTTTAAAGGAGATCCCATATACAAATTTTCAGTTCTGTAATATCTTTCGTTTCTGAGATATATGTATCCTCATTCAAGGCATTGAACCCATTTTTCACCCTTTTACACCCCCTCCTATTGGGATTTACAGGAAACAAAAAATACGTTTTCCTTTATTTTTAGAGGAGATTCTAACTACCAATTTTTACATCTGTAAATTTTAAAGTTTTAAGATGTATACACACTCATTTTAAAAAATTTACCCTCCCCCCTTTTTACCTCCCAATATTTGGATTTTCCAAAAACGAAAAAATACGTGTGTTTATTTATTTTTAAAGGAGATTCTATATACCAATTTTCACATATATAACCTTTAAAATTTTTGAGATAGATACACTCATTTTAAAATATTACTCCCTTTTCACCCCCCCCCTAAATTGGATTTTCCAGAAACAAAAAAAATACGTGTTTCTTTATTTTTAACGGAGATCCCAAACCCCAATTTTCAGGTCTGTAATATCTTCAGTTTCTGATATATAAGTAGCCTCATTAAAGGCATTCAACCACTTTTTAGCCCCTTTTCACTCCTCCTATTGCGATTTTCCGAAAACAAAAAAAAATACGTGTTCCTTTATTTTTAATGAAGGTTCTAAATACCAATGTTTACATCTGCAAACTTTAAAAGTTTGGAGATATAGATTCATTCATTTTAAAAATTAACCCCCTTTTCACCCTCCCATTAATTGGATTTTCCAAAAACAAAAAATTACGTGTTTCTTTATTTTTAAAAGAGATCAAAAGTACCAATTTTCAGGTCTGTAATATCTTCAGTTTCTGAGATATAGGTACCGGTATCCTGATTAAAGGCATTCAACCCATTTTTCTCCATTTTCACCCTTTTTCACCCCTCCTATTGGGATTTTCTGAAAACAAAAAAATACGTGTTTCCTTATTTTTAAAGAAGATTCTAAATACCAATTTTTACATCTGTAAACTTTTAAAGTTTTGAGATATAGAGCAACTCATTTTAAAATTTCACCCCCGTTTTCACCCCCTTAGCGAAGGAATATCCAAAAATCCTCTCTTAGCGAGCACCTACGTCTTAATATGAATATATCCCCAAAATTTCATCTCTTTATGTCCAGTAGTTTTGGCTCGGCGATGATGAATCAGTCAGTCAGTCAGTCAGTCAGTCAGGACAAGTTATTTTATATATATAGATTTTACCGTGAGCAACACAACTTGTTTTCTCCAAATTTTTATAAAATTAATTGTACAACAAATTTTACGAAACATTTTACCGTGAGCAATAGGCATAAGTTATTAGATTACAAGCTTTCAGTGAAGTCCTGCTATCAAGACCAAGTCATTGGCATAGCCCCAGGACTGTTTATATATTTACATCCAACTGAATCCTACCCTGCAATTTTATATTTTCAGTAAATGATCCATATCTAACCCTTGCAACTATTTTCAACCAAGAGTTCGTTCTCACTGTGGCCAACTATCAACATGAGTGCCCTTGATTGTCTAGCAAATGTACCTGTTCTTCGCTACGGTATTCTACTTTGTATACGGAGTTCTACGTAAGTTACTGTGCACGCAATAAGATTATATTATTTTGCATGTCTCTTAGCGCTATCCGAGAAACAAAACGGGGAGGACCCCATACTTTGTTTCCGATGCAAGGTGTAGGTTGGGGAATTTTTGATGATAATGGCAGGCTACATTTCCTACTGCCATTCACAATCGAGTTCGGGAGATTCTACGTTTAACGGCAGGCTAACATGCCAACTGCCATTCACACTAGAGATGGGTATTTTTCATTATAATGACAGGCCCCCTTTTCTAATGCCAGTCAAAACAGAGTTAGAGATATTTGATTATAATCGAGAAATGCAGGGCTATCTAAAGTATAGCCTAAATAATAGAAATATGACAATAAAGCAAAGACCAAAGTTGAAGATCTCTCCAAATTGAGCAGCGATTGCGTAATCTGCTTTGTGAAATGGCTTTACCGCTCAGAAAGCAGTTACCACGAAACGAAGGTCTGCACCGTCATTGAAATTGCCTCCATATTTCGATATTTCCCATGGCATAAAACTATTAAATTTGATTATCCTGGAATTTACCCTCAAAGGAAAGAAATCCTGTATGTTGCTTCGCTTGTAGATAGGCGCAATTACTGTTTTCGTTCAACACGAGGTATCTTAATCATATTCCAAGCTAAAGACCTTTCTTAAGAAAAATTTGCTCACTTAGAACATTGGTAAAGGAATTAAAAATCATTTTTTTAAGATTTTCGTCTTGAGCGTAGCATTGCGCGAAAGTGAAAAATGGAAAAATAACTGGTTCAGAAAGGAAGAAAATAATTTTGAAATGTGGTGTTACAGAAGAAAGCTGAAGGTGAGATCCAATCACGAATGAAGGGATACTGAATTGAATTGGTGAGATGCGAATGATTTGGCTAAATTTGACCAGAAGAATAGATAGAATGCTGGGCCACATCTTAAGATACCCAGGTCGTGTTCAGTTAGTTTTCGAGGGAAGAGCAGGCATTATGAATGGTAGGGGCAAACGAAGACGTGAATATCACAAACAGAATAGAGAAGACGTAGGTTATAGCAGTTACATAGAAATTAAAAGGATAGCACAGGGTAAGAGCTGCAGCAAACTAGTCTGTGGTGGTGGGAGAGACGGACAAACGGACACAAAAGCTAAAAATCACTGATTCAGTCTTGAGTTGGCCTAAATTGGACAAATATCTGAGAAATTGGCCCCCAAAAAACGCGGCTAGCCTCTCTTTTTATAGCTCGCGTGATTTGGCCCAGAAATTTCGCGATGTCACTAGAGGCAGAACATTCCCGTTGAATCTCCAAGGAACTCAGAGGTAAGCCGCCGAAAACAACACACGAAAAGGCCGGCACAACAACAACAATCCTGTTATTCTATGAAGCCATTTCATCCTGGCCTTCCCACTATACAGTATTACACCATTTCGTGTCTCATTCCATCTACTCATGTTGTTTTATGGCAATCTAATTTATTTACTACCAATTTCACTTCCTCGAGCATAATTTCACTGCCATCGTTGTTCTTCTCATGAACTCCACTGTTCGCGACTTCAACACAAGGATTTGCTTTTAGGTTGAGGATATTTTCTGTTCAGTGATTCCTTAACTACAAGTAGTTCACCTGATTTATTTAATACACTATTCAGTTCTCTTTTTTCTCCTTTCTAAGATCCTTTAGTACAGTCCAGAAAGGTTTCCCTGATGTTTGACCAAGCCTTTCCCCGTTGTTACTAAAACGTTATCATGATTTCTTCTTTGCAATGATTTATTTCGCTCTGTTTCCTTCATCTGTGTATAGTTTCCTATCTATATCAGCTCTTGTTTAAAGCCATGATTGATGCACCTTCTTCTTACGTTCACAAGCTTCCTCGACTTCATCATCCTGTTACGTGCCAGCCCCGTGGTAGCTCCTTTCGGTACTTCCAGGAAGAGGCTAGTGACTCAGACGACCTGGAATCTCCCAGCCGGCCTGTGTGGTTGGGCCGGCCTTACCGTGTGTTGTTCTCGGCGGCCGGTTTACCTGTGAGTTCCTTGGAGATTCAACGGGAATGTTCTGCCTCTAGTGACATCGCGAAATTTCTGGGCCAAATCACGCGAGCTATAAAAAGAGAGGCTAGCCGCGGACAGTCAGTCAGTCTGAGACTCGCATTCAGAGTTGGACTCCGTGTGAGACTTAGTGTGTTGGGGTTCGGCGGCTGGCCTGAGGGCGACAGAGGTGTTGGCTGTCGCTAGTGTCCCACCGAGGTCTGAACCAGGAGCTGTTGTTCTGGTGTCGGAGAGACCAGTGAGTGCATGAACTAGAGGCAACAGAACGGTAGTCTGTACTGTCTGTTCGTGTAATTCTGTGGACTGAGGATCGCCGTGGGCCAGCGAGGAAACGCGCTATCGTGAGTGCGAGGATAAATGGACCTGTGTTAATGTTCGCTGTTGTGAGTATCGTCCTGCGGTTGAACACTGTTGTGCTGTCTACGCACAGTGGCTGTAGGAGGTGACTGGACTTTGGAAAAGTGAAAGAAAGGATTATAGCCGTTCCCAGATAGCACCGGCTGACACTCCCGGGTGTGTGTACAGGAGAGAGATTTGTAGATAGACTGGTAATTAGTGTAGCCATTCATAACTGGTTATAATTGTTTGTGTTTAAATATGTGTGTGTGTGCATTTATTAGAGTAATGAAACAGGTGGAGTTTTATTCGTAACAATTCCATCATGAAATTCGCTTTTCCCCGTCTTTACATACACTTGTTTCTAGGATTTATCTTGCTTCCATGTATGCCACTCACTCTCTTTCTACATCCCGAGCATGCTGGCTAAATATTCTCCGAAACGTTTTACTATCGATAATCATATAGCCTAGGCATACTTGCGTCTAATTTCATCGTCCTGGCGAATTTCTACACATTAACCTGCAGGCAGACTTCACTTTCTCTATCCTAGGCTTAGAAATATTTGTTTCACTGCAGTTCAGATTAAATAGTGGTCCGTATCGTCGAATAATCTCCAGAATACCATACATACCTAAGAGATTTTTGAATTAATATAGTGTGTTATAAATCTCGTCCCTCTACTCTTCCATATGTAACGGTGAATGGCCTTATGCTTGAAGAATGAATTCATAACTGCTAATCCCATACTAGCGCGGAAGTCCAGCGAAGTTCCCATTCCTATCTGTTTCCATATCTTTTCCACAATATTATCCATCACTTTCTCATATCCTTCAGTCCTATTTCTATTCTCGCTTTGAAATCGCTTATGAATACTATCCTGTCCTTGCTGTTGACCCTGGCTATTAGTGGTTCACGAAACTTGTCTACTTCATTCTCATCTGTTTCCTTACTTGTTGAATATACGGAGATGATTCTCTTTCTAATTTCACCAACCGCTAAATCCATCCATAGCATTTGCCCCTTTACGTGTCTAACAGAAACTACACTGTGTGCTACGGTGTTCCTGATGAACAGCCCCACTCTACATTCTTCCGTTCCCTGTTGAGAAAACCTTATAATTTCCTTCCTCGGTATCCCCTTACCCGAATATCATTAACTCAGCCATTTCTACTTTCTTCCTTCCATAAACCCTATTAATATAGCTAGCACCCCATCGAATTCTTTCTTGTTCGATAAGTTGTTTCCAAGGGGTCAATGGCCAGTCAAATTGAAGTGGCACTCTGCCACTCCTATAGGTATGTGGCTTTCCTCATTCTGAGCTCGGTAAATGCCTGTGAAGTAGGATGCTACCCTATTTCCATACCTCTAGCGAGAATTTCTGCTCGAACGGTTTAAGAACCCTCGATGGATTGTGCAGTTCTAACCGCCGGAGCACAAGGAGGGCCACAACGCAGAATTATGTCCTCTCCTATTCCATAGCAACTGGTATCCCGACTCTCAGGACCACCTACTACACCACTCGACTGTTGCCCATATTTCACGAACGAAGACGAGAAAACAATACTCTACACCACGAACCAGTATTAGTAGTAGTAGTAGTAGTAGTAGTAGTAGTAGTAGCAGTAGTAGGTGAACAATTTATTCTCTTGGTATGGGGAGTGAGTGTTGGTGCTGCCTTCAACATTCCTGCAACTCACATAAGGCACATAACTCTTTATTCCTAACCATACTTACACGCAGCTTCGTGAAAGCAACACACATCACCCACACTTGCGGAATCTACCTTATAAGGGATGCACCATGCTAATAAATAAATAAATAAATACATACCGAACCCTTTTCGTCATGTCGTAATGATAGTTACCCGTTCTAGGTCTTCAGCGTGAATCGTTGACTCGTGTCTCAGGAGGTGCTAATGGTCCTTCGTCATTTGCAGACATGACTATCGGGTATCGAGGAAGACCTACTACTTAAATCAAAGATTTACATTATCTGACTATGTTTATTCAATCAAAAACGTTTACATATGATGGCGGGTGTGTTTACAAATATGACCATAAACAATAGTCTGAGCTCAATGACCTTAATACAGTCTGACCCACTCCCAGCGGGGCCCGGAGACAACATGCATGTTCCGAGCGGTATATTCGTAATCACCCGCGTATTCTACTAACGATAGTATTACATTTATCGCTTACCCTATAGCCTTTATCACGAGTACTAACCTTTTTTTACAGGCGGTGTTGAAAGTGGTGTCCTTCAGCATTATAACATTCCTGACATCTTCTAATGAATGTTGCGCAACACATCGTACAAATTTAGTGGGAGATCGTACGAATGATATGTTAATATCGTCGGTTTTCTCTTCCGATAGAACCCTTTGTTTCTCTTTATGAATTATAGCACTAAGTGATCTCGTTGTTCTGAATTTATTCACGAGGTATCTAACTGTTTCTCTACCTGGAACTGTAATCCCGGGAAATATCTCCTGAAATCGCCTTCACACCTCTCTACGTGACTCGGTTGTTATGTGTCATACATAAAAACTCTTCGTTCAAGCGTGAATTTCACTGGCATTTCAATGGTGTAATAATGTAAGTAATCTGATTAATTCTACTGTAATTCATCCACACGTACTCTTGCAACAAACGTATGGCTTCACGTCTTCTCACGACTCACAAACTCGAATAACTGACTGCCTCGTGGCTACGCAGTGAGTCAGCATGAAGTTATGAATACACCGCATGAATACATGTGCATGTCTGGGAGCGGGACACGCTGTATAACGCTGAAGCTCGACAATTTCAGGATGAAATCAAATGGAAATGGCGTATGGCTTTTAGTGCCGGGATTGTCCGAGGACAAGTTCGGATCGCCAGGTGCAGGTCTTTCGCGTTGACTCCCGTAGGCGACCTGCGCGTCATGATGAGGATGAAATTATGATGAAGACGACACATACGCCCAGCCCCCGTGCTAGAGAAATTAACCAATGGTGGTTAAAATTAGCCATGGAGCCGGACAGGATGAAATTAATATTCACCACAAGAGAATGCCTGAAGTGCTATTTACAGAAAACCACTTTGAGGTTAACACGAAAACAACAACAACAACCTGGAAGTTCAACTGCTCGGCTCCATGAACAACTGTGGGTTAAGCTTGCGTTTCTGGAATATCTAAATATCAGGAACTGATCTCCAGACCGTATATTTAAATAAGGCTGTCCATTAACTGACAATCAGCATAAGATGTAAGGCTGTCCACTAACGGACAATCAACGTAGGACGAGTTACCTGGACCCTTAATTGAATCTGAGTAACGTCAAATTCCCATCGTGTACCGTGTTTTTGCGGTAGGTAGAGGTGAAAGAAGGTGCGGGCCTGAACGGGTCTCAAACTACGAAATTAAAGTTAATGTAAAATTTAACAAGGTTATATTTTCCTTTCAAAAAAACAAGAAATAACAATAATGGCAGGTACAGAGTAGCAAAACCACTAATCGAGAATGTACAATTACAGGATTTGGGCTCCGAGAGCCAGACACACAATTCTGAGCAATTAGCCCAACTTTACGATATACAGAATTCAACAAAGGAGCAGAAGACCCCAATCAAGCCCAGGAGCACTTGCTCCAAATTACACAGTAAAGCCTCCTCGAGGCATACAACACTCAGTTTTCGAAAAAGAGCCACTCGCTCTCAACTTTAAGCCTATCAAAGGCCACACCAAACTCCACCTTCAAGTTGTCCTCTAAGGACATATACACAGGGGTAAAATACCCAACCTACTGAGGTCTATTAAATGAGAAGAAGGTTAATTACATGACCTCTAAAATAACAACTTGAGAGGAGGCAATCTGCACTCCTAATGCATTTGTTTTAAAAACTAATCTGGCTCTAGGCCACTAATGCAAGGGCTAATCCCATACTACTGAGGTGACTTTAGAAAAGAACAATTTACTTTACATTAAGGAAGAATCGGTCGTGAGAAATAAGTTCACCTCAAAACAAAATGAGTGGGAGCTCGAGAGGGTTAAGCACTCTCTATCCCGATATGTAGCTTTAAAAGATAATAGATGCTAAGAGTAGTTACATTTTAGGAAAAGATTACATGGTAGAAACGCTTCGGACCCGCCCCGAGAGTTAAACTGCTGAGCTAGCAAGAAAAGAAGTTATTAACTGGCCATTACCTGGTTGTTGAACAGCTGCCCGAAGAAAGAGGCGCTTCCCGCCCCCTGCTATGTACTTTACACACTGAAAGATGGTACTGAAGTGGCGCAGAGACCCTAAAATCAGCAGTTTATATACTCTCGCGGAAAGTTCGAGGCGTTTCAGGTAAGAAAACACCCGCCCACAATCACTTTATTGGCTAGGGTACAGCAACATATCCCCTTTGGAGAAGATACACCTGATTGGTTTGAAATTAATTTTTAAAATTCGGGATTGGCTAAATACAAAACAAGGGGAAAGAAAGGGGTATACAGCCAACTTAAACAATAACAAAAAGAAATTTAACAAGAAACAAACTTTTGAAATAAAAATTTTCTCCAAAAAAACAGTTCTTTCACTTCGCACTAGGGTGCACTATTGTAGATCTTCAGTAGTGTCCTCTAGAAGAGGAGGTTCACACTTCTTACAATAGGGAAACAAAAATGCGTCGAAAACGACCCAGTTCAGAAACTACAACATTTCCCAGTAGTGACATCTTCAGAGAAACTTGAAAATTAATTCCGTAGATAAAGTTCAGACTTCCTCCAGCAGAGGAGTTTCAATTGGCGCAAATTTTAAATTAGCGGCGTGGAGGTGTACCGCCCGGTACAATTATCATCCACTAAAATTAAGGTCAAAATTAAGTAAACGTGCCTGATGGCCAAAGTGACCTTTTTCTGAAGTTAAAGTTAGGATTAAGTAAACTGGCTGATGGCCAAAGTGATCCTTCAATAAACTTATATTAAATGAAGTAAACATGGCTGACGGCCAACGTAAGTCCCCAAAGCAAGAGCACGGTATTGAATTTACATCCACTTCAAGTGCCAATGAATTAATTATGTAACTAGAGGATCCCTGCTGCCCAGCAGCATTAGTTATAAATAGATCACATAATGTGTCTGGAACATCTAAATGTCAGGAACTGATCTCCAGACCTTTTCTTCAAATAAGGCTGTCCACTAACTGACAATCAGCGTAGGACGTAAGGCTGTCCACTAACTGACAATCAGCGTAGGACGTAAGGCTGTCCACTAACTGACAATCAGCGTAGGACGTAAGGCTGTCCACTAGCTGACAATCACCGTAGGACGTAAGGCTGTCCACTAACTGACAATCAGCGTAGGACGTAAGGCTGTCCACTAACTGACAATCAGCATAGGACGTAAGGCTGCCCACTAACTCACAATCAGCGTAGGACGTAAGGCTGTCCACTAACTCACAATCAGCGTAGGACGTAAGGCTCTCCACTAACTAACAATCAGCGTAGGACATAAGGCTGCTCACTAACTGATAATCAGCATAGGACGTAAGGCTGTCCACTAACTGACAATCAGCGTAGGACGTAAGGCTGTCCATTAACTCACAATCAGCGTAGGACGTAAGGCTGTCCACTAACTGACAATCAGCGTAAGACGTAAGGCTGTCCACTAACTCACAATCAGCGTAGGACGTAAGGCTGTCCACTAACTGACAATCAGCGTAGGACGTAAGGCTGTCCACTAGCTGACAAACAGCGTAGGACATAAGGCTGCTCACTAACTGATAATCAGCGTAGGACGTAAGGCTGTCCACTAACTCACAATCAGCGTAGGACGTAAGGCTGTCCACTAACTGACAATCAGCGTAGGACCTAAGGCTGTCCACTAACTGACAAACAGCGTAGGACGTAAGGCTGTCCACTAACTGACAATCAGCGTAGGACGTAAGGCTGTCCACTAACTGACGATCAGCGTAGGACGTAAGGCTGTCCACTAACTGACAATCAGCGTAGGACGTAAGGCTGTCCACTAACTGACAATCAGCGTAGGACATAAGGCTCCTCACTAACTGATAATCAGCGTAGGACGTAAGGCTGTCCACTAACTGACAATCAGCGTAGGACGTAAGGCTGTCCACTAACTCACAATCAGCGTAGGACGTAAGGCTGTCCACTAGCTGACAAACAGCGTAGGACATAAGGCTGCTCACTAACTGAGAATCAGCGTAGGACGTAAGGCTGTCCACTAACTGACAATCAGCGTAGGACGTAAGGCTGTCCACTAACTGATAATCAGCGTAGGACGTAAGGCTGCTCACTAAATGACAATCAGCGTAGGACGTAAGGCTGTCCACTAGCTGACATTCAGCGTAGGACGTAAGGCTGTGCACCAACTGACAATCAGCGTAGGACGTAAGGCTGTCCACTAACTGACAATCAGCGTAGGACGTAAGGCTGTGCACCAACTGACAATCAGCGTAGGACGTAAGGCTGTGCACCAACTGACAATCAGCGTAGGACGTAAGGCTGTCCACTAACTGACAATCAGCGTAGGACGTAAGGCTGTCCACTAACTGATAATCAGCGTAGGACGTAAGGCTGTCCACTAACTGACATTCAGCGTAGGACGTAAGGCTCTCCACTAACTGATTGGTATTACCTGTTAATTACGTGTGAAGTGCTTTTTTTTAGATTTTTTTATTCTGACGTTGACTGATGATTTATGAACCTTCCTTTTTACAACTTGCTCTACATCACACCGATACAGATAGGTCTTATGGCGACGATAGGATAGGAAAGGGTTAGGAGTGGGAAGGAAGCGACCGTGGCGTTTGCCAGGTGTGAAAATAGGAAACCCTGGGAAACCACCTTCAGAGCTGCCGACAGTGGGGTTCGAACCTACTATCTCCCAAATGCAAGCTGACAGCTATGTGACCCAAACTGCACAGTCACTCGCTCGGTTTTTACGAATCATTTTGTAGCTTTAGAGTATGTTTGTGTGTTTAATTTCAAGTTTTAATTTTATATTATTTTGTTTCGCGTGGAACTTTGTCATTTTGGCAGCCCAGATTGTCTGCGAGTAACTGATCCTTTGAAGTAACACAAATAATTTTATCAACAACTAGCTGATGTACTCATGCTTCGCTACGGAATTCTACATTGTATACAGAACTGTAGGTTAGGTAGTGTACACGTTGTGAGCAAGACTGTATTAAATTGCATAGCTGTTAACGTTACCCTGGAAACGCGACGGAGAAATCACCAAACGTCTTTTCTCATATGAAGACTACGTTAGGGAATTTTCATTGTAATGATAGGCCCGCTTGCCTACCATCAGTCACAATCATGTTATGGAACTGCATTATAATGGCAGACACTCACTCTCCACCAGCCTTTTTACATCCTCAGAAAGACTGTTTTAGTGGTTTTCCCAACTGAAATGAACATACGTCATTACAATGACGTCAGTAGGAATGGCAGGAATAAAAGCAATGATTACACATGAAATACTCGATCAAATGAAAAACCACACATTTTCTCACTTTTAACGAACAGTACTACGCTGCCGATCTAACAGTCCAAGGTTCCAGAGCTGGAATGACCATGCCGCAGACAGCCGTGATCCGTGAACACTCTTAGTCTTTTTTCGGAGGGCGGGGGGTCGAATAGTGGAGAGTCCCAGGGCAAAAACTATGCCCTTTTACTAATCTGTTTCCTAGGAGTACCCGATGTGTCGGAAAATCTCAATTCACTACACTGGCGGTGGAAAAATCTATCTGATTTGGAGGCAATTTTTTCCTCCAAGCCAGAGGAGAAACCCCCTCTTCACTGCTAATCTATATTTATATATAATAAGAGTTTTGTCTGTACATTGCTCAGAATTTGAAAATAATGGTATTTCTGTATCGGTCATGTCCATAGTAACAAGAAAATGCACTTTTTACTTTTCCGTAATGTCTGTCTGTCTGTCTGTCTGTCTGTCTGTCTGTCTGTCTGTCTGTCTGTCTGTCTGTCTGTCTGTCTGTCTGTCTGTCTGTCTGTCTGTCTGTCTGTCTGTCTGTCTGTCTGTCTGTCTGTCTGTCTGTCTGTCTGTCTGTCTGTCTGTCTGTCTGTCTGTCTGTCTGTCTGTCTGTCTGTCTGTCTGTCTGTCTGTCTGTCTGTCTGTACACGCATCACGAGAAAACGGTTGAAGAGAATTTGAAAATCGGTATGTGAAGTCGGGGGATGAGCCTCTACAATCTAGGCTATAAATCATTTTACTCACGCTGAGTGAAATGGTAGTTTAGGGGAAGGACTAAAATTGAATTCTCAACTATTTATGTTATTAGTAGTCGAATGAAAATCGGTATGTGAAGTCGGGGGACGAGCTTCTACAATCTAGGCTATAAATCATTTTACTCACGCTGAGTGAAATGGTAGTTTAGGGGAAGGCCTAAAATTGAATTCTCAACTATTAATGTTATTAGTGGTCGTATTTTAAAGAAAATGGTTATGCAAAGTTGGGGAATAAGTTTCTACAATGTAGGCTATCAATAATTGTATTCACGCTGAGAAAAATGGTAGTTTAGGGGAAGGCCTAAAATTTAATTCTCAAATATTGTTGTTATTAGTAGTTCTATCTTGATGAAAATCGGTATGCAAAGTCAGAAAATAAGTCGCTATAGTCTAGGCTGTAAATTATTTTATTCAGGCTGAGTGAAATGGTAGTTTAGGGGAAGGCCTAAAATATAATTCCCAAATATTTCTTATTAGAGGTGTAATCGATGAATGCTACATAACTAAGGTTATATAGTATTAAATTTCCTATTATTCATGTCTTATACATTGTTACCGTACTGGTTATGATCACAAAGATATTAATGAATTTGGATTTTTGTTACTAAGTCCATATCAGCGCCGAGTAACGAGAAAATGGGTAAACAGTATTTAATGAAAATCGGTATGTAAAGTCGGAGAATAAGAAACTACAGTTAATGGTATAAAATATTTTACAAATCACAGAGTCGAAAGAAAACTAAATGTGAAGGCCTACAATATAGAAAGCTCATAACATTGATCAACAATAACATTACATTGACCATTGTTTGTCGTGATGTGCTTTGTGTCTTTTGTTGCTCCTCATCTCCGGTAGATAGGATTACTGCTGCGTACAGAGTATTTTTTATTTGATTTACCTTGCACCGACATAGATAGGTTTTATGGCGACGATGGGATAGGAAAGGGCTAGGAGTGCGTTAGGCCTTAATTAAGGTACAGGCCCAGCATTTGACTGGTGTGAAAGTGGGAAACCACGGAATACCATCTTCAGCGCTGCCGACAATGGGGTTCGAATCCACTATCTCTCGGATGCTAACTCACAGCTGCGCACCGCTAACCATACGATCAACTCGCCCAGTCGTACAGAGTGTAACAGCCTGTCTGAATATTGATGGGAAGTAGCTGGGGAGTTAGATAACTTTCTTCTTTAGCATGCCATTCCCCTGGTTTATAAATTTTCTGATACTACTGGTACGTAACACACTGGATCATCATAGCATTTTGGCTATTCAATCCCTTCTGAGGCATTGATTGGAATGAACAGTGTGCATATTTAGCGGAATAATGGCAGATGAGTGTTCATGGCAATCTGCGGCCTGGTCATCCCAGCTCTGGAACTTTGGACTATTAGATTGGCACCGCAATCTAACCGCAGCACTGTTCGTTAAAAGTGATGAAACGTGCGGCTTTCCATTTGATCGAGTATTTTATATGATAGCATTGCTTTTAATCGCTACATTCATACTTACGTTTTTGTAATGACCTATGTTGATTTCAGGTTAGGAAAACCACAAAGTCAGTCTTTCTGAGAATCCCGTAGCGAAGCACGGGTACATCAGCTAGTTTGGAATAAAATGAATGTAGAATTTAATAAACGTGAAAAGGAAGAAGCTTTTCTTAAGAAACGGCTGTTTTTAGGGTTGAATTTTGAGTTATTTAGTGAATTGTGGTGCTATAATTTGGAATAGGCCTAAATTGTTATTCTAGACCAGGCCATACTACTACTACTACTATTACTACTACTACTACTACTACTACTACTACTACTACTAGTACCTCTGCCTTAAGAGTGCACACTGCTCATTCAAAACAGCGTGTCAGAGTAAGGATCGAATAGCTGGAATACTATGATAACCAGTGTGTTACGTACCAGCAGTACGGTTTCAGAAAATGCATGAACCAGAGGAATGGCATGCTAAAGAAGAAAGTTTTCTAACTCCCCAGCTATTTTCCACCAATGTTCAGTCAGGCTGTTATACTCGGTACGCAGCAGTAATCCCATCTATCGGAGTTGAGCGGCAGCATAAGAGACAAAGAACATCACCACAAACAAAGGTCAATGTAATGTTATTGTAGATCAGTGTTATGCGCTTTCAATATTGTAGGTTTTCACATTTAGTTTTCTTCCGACTCTGAAACACCACTCTTATCATAGTCGGTACCATAAAACTGAATAAAACATAAATGATCGGAAATTGTATTCTCTATAACTTTTGTTATGTAGTGCTTTTCGATAGAACCAATAACATAGGTTTTTAAAAATTAAATTTTAAGCGCCTTCCCCTGAACTATAATTTTATACAGAGCGAATCAATTTGTTTACAACTTAGATTGTAGTTTCTTATTCTCCGACTCTATATACCGACTTTCATTAAATTCTGTTAACCCATGTTCTCGTGGCTCGGCGTTGATATGGACTTTGCAACAAAAATACAAATTCATGAATATCTATATTATCAAAGCCGGTACGGTAACAATGTATGACATAAATGAACGGAAATTGAATTCTATATAACTTGAGTTATGTAGTATTTATCGATAGGACCACTAATAATATAAATATTTGAAAATTCAATTTTAGGCCTTCCCCTAAACTACCATTTCACTCAGTGTGAATAAAATGATTTATAGTCTTAGATTATAGTGGCTCATCCCCTGACTTCACATACCGATTTTCATTAAATTCTCTTCAGCCGTTTTCTCGTGATGCGTGTACATACAGACAGAAATTACGGTAAAAGTAAAAAGTGCATTTTCTTGTTACTATGGACATGACCGATACAGAAATACCATTCTTTTCTAATTCTGAGCAATGCACAGACAAAACTCTTATTATATATATATATATATATATATATATATATATATAGATTACAAAAAGTGCTGTTGAAGATTTTTTTCAAAGGAACTTGCTAAGGATCTCCAGACCAAAAATATGAAGATAGCAAGCTTAACGGTGAGTTCGCAAGCGTAAAGGCAGGGGAATGCGAAATATTGAAACTTGATAGCAAATGATCTTCTTTTAGAAAATAGCATGTCTGCTTAATTATACTTCCTTTCCCTCAATCTTAAGCGATATCATTGAAAGTAAACTGATTTTTAAAAATGCATCATGACGTGTTACATTTAAAGTTGGCTACTGTACTTTATACCGGGTGTCGACAATTAGTTACCGTACGGTATTCAGCGCGGTGCAGCACAGGAGTCTGACATTTCATAGGTATGCTAAATAAGCAATGCGCTCGCAAATTATGCCACAAAAATTATTCGTTCCAAGTTTTGCCACCGGGCGAAAATATGGTCCTGTAAGCGGTCAGAACGTGCAATATTCCGTAACTCTGACGTCCAAATGTTCGTCCGGTAGGACTGCGTTGTGTCAGTTCCTTGGTTATTGCTTGGTGACGCATGTTGATTTCCTTTAGTGAAGTGAATCTTTGTTGCAGCGTAAGAAAGTTGAACTTATCCGTGTGAAACGTAATGCCTATTGGGAAGAGAGGCCATGCATAACTAGTGAAGTTGTTTTTATCAGAATGGCAGCAATAGCAACGCTGCATTGCGAGAATATCGCTGACAGAAACAGCAGAGAAGAGGTACCATGACAGGTAATGGGCTGAAGAAAACGATTAAGAAATTTGAAGAAACAGATGAATTAGGTCTCGCGCCAGGGAGAGGATGGCGGCCCATTCCCATGGATGTTGTTGATAAAGTTGCTGTAGCTGTAGCAGACAGTGCAGCACATTCTCCCAATTCTGTAACCAGTGCTCGAGCTGTATCACGTGAATTGTCACTAATCCGGTCAACAGTTCACAAGATTTTCCGGCGCATTTTACACTGATGTCCCTACAAACTTCATACTGTTCACAAATTGAAACTCCAAGATGTTGAGGAACAACCATTGCATTCAGCTTACGTGACTGTTTTGGTGTGGCTTTACAAGCTCCTTCATCCTCAGTCCTTTTTTCTTTGTAGGCCTGTTTGGTGTACAGTGACATCTGCACGTTATAGAGACCTCCTTGTGCAACACGTGATTCCAGCTTTGCAGGAACGTAACTGTGACCAAACTGTTATTTTCATGCAAGATGGGGAAACACCACATATCGCTCGTCAGCTGAAAGAATTGCTTCGAGTAACCTTCAGTAACGACCGCATTATCTCTAGGCATTTTCCAGATGCGTGGCCTTCGAGTTCCCCCGACCTAAATCCATGTGAATTCTGGTTGTGGGGATATTTGAAAGAACGTGTCTATCAGGGACATATCTGGTCTCCGCCTGATCTAAAGGCTAGCATGTCGCTCTGATGTCACCCGATATGCTGCGTGCAACTGTCGACCATGCCGCGTTACGGATGCAGCATGTTGCTGAGTTCAGAGGCTATATTGAACAATGTTTGTAAACATAAATGCTAATAAACCTCCTAGAACCACCATTATCATGTATTTGATTTTTCCTGCCTTTTTTCTGTGACCGTTTTTTTATATATTAGTTTTGTTATATATACTCTCTCCATACTCCACTGCATGAATAGTACTACATGCACTTAACTAATCTTACATATTTGTGTGAAAAACATTGATTACATTTAACATACATATTTGGTGATGGTTATTGTTCTTGACTCTTTCCCAGTGTTTGCAAGTTTAAAGAGTTCACAAATTTTGCAAATGGTTTTTGAATACTTTTTGATTAGGACAGACTTTTGCATTTCCAGTTTCCTACTATACCAACACTGTTTATAAACATTTCTCTCTCACTTTTCACTTCACTACACTCGAATATTAAGTGGTCTATTGTTTGGGGTCCTCTGTGGCAGGAACACTCGGGATTGCGTACAATCCTAAGCCTATGCAGATACGATGCGATGTTTCCATAGCCGGTTACTATTGTTGTCATATTTGGCGTTAAGTTGATTTTGGTTGTTAGCTACCTTCAACTGTTGGAAATAATTCCTTTGTAATTGTACCATTTGAAGTGTCTTCCCATTTCCGTTGTCATTCGTTAATAGACTCTCTCCTGAGGTTACTTTTAACTGTAAATAATACTAATAATAATAATAATCCGCAGCCTGTTTCCAGTCATTCGACCGGGTCAGGAATAGAATGAATGAAGCCCCCTTCTAGCGGCGAGGATAGGAATTATGCCGGCTGCCGAACTGACAGTATCCACTGCTCTTAAGCCCAGTCTGTTTGCTAATATACCTTTATAAATCTTTCTCAAGGAGTCCAGTAAAGTTATACCTCCATAGTTACTCGGAAGATTTCTCTCCCCTTTCTTTTTGTAAATTAGGCATAAAATCTCAATTTGCCACTCTTCTGGGGACCTACCACCCTCGAAAATCTTGTTGAATAATTTCACTATGCCCGCTATCATCTGTCTTTATTTCCCTATTTATTTCCAAAACAAATTATTTATTCCATTTCTTCCTCCTGCCGACATATCCCTCAGTTTTCCTATCTCTCCCACTACCTCCTCTTCTGATATATCTTTATTTAGCTCATAGATCTGTACATTCACTCCCCACTGTACGACCTTCTCCCCATTGTTTTTCTAGACCTATCCTTCCCTCATAATAATTCGCAAAAGAAGTCCACCCATGAATCATAGTCAATATTCGGTTTGTCAACCCTCTTCCCCCTTATTAATTTTATTTTCTCTGTCCTACACCCTTTCAGGTTGCTTCATCCTACACTCTCTGTTTATCAACTCTGCTTGTTCTCTCAGCCATAATTTCTTCCTCTCTGCAATATTATGCTTGTATTCTTTCCTTAATTTACAAAAATATTCTCTTTTTGCATTCCCCCCATGCTTCCTCTATTCTTTTAGAGCCCTCGTGACTATTTTCCTAATTTTCTTACACTCTTTATTGTACCACCCGTCCTCCCCTCCCTTCTTTCTTTTCTTAAATATTACTATCTGTGCTACCCTCTTTATTGGATATTCAGATAATTCCAGCGCTCTGTCAACATTGTCTTCGATTAAAGCTACCTCCCATCCACACTTGATTAATTGCAATTTCTTTTCTATAAGAATATCTAAATCCCGTTTTACGTTGATGTGTGCTTGAGACACCTCATGGTGTAATACCAAGTTGAGCCTATGACCGTAGCAGTGAACAAATATAGTCTGGTCATATTTATCCCTGACTAACTTCTGCAACCCACTATGCTGTCCTGCCAGTTTTGCACAACCACACAACCAGTCCAGACTTATGTACCATGAGTCATGAAAATATTATACTTCCTCTCTCACACTTCTTCCCAGCTTAACATATACCGCGGCATGATGGGATTCAACCCAGTACCCTTTTTCTATCCCCTTAAAATTCTGCAATACGTCCTCCGAACTAATTACAAAGTCTATATCACTTCCACCCTGCGATGCAATGTACGTCAGCTTCCCTTTTTTATCCCCTTCTCACCAGCCGTTCAAAATATAAAAATTGCCTGCCGCACACAATTCTAACAGTTTTAACCTATAACTATTCCTTTCTTTATCTTCACACCTTCTTATTATCCTCATTATCGTCCTACCATCTTTGCTATATGTTGACAAAGGTCGCCTATCCTAGCATTCCAGTCACCCAATAACAATATCCCATCTTCCTCATATTTCCCCCAATGACAATTATATCCAATAATAAATCCTAAAAAGAATCACTAGCGTATGGTGAACCCTTGGGGTGACAGTATAGAAAAGCCAAGCACACCTTCTTTTCTCTCTTTCTCACTCACCATATTGAACTTGATCCACACCACCTCTTCCATTTAATTTTCAATGTATTCAATTAATTCACTAATTTCTTCCTTTATTAAAACATCTATAACCCCTGGCGACCTGCCCTTCATTCTCTATTTCCTTTTTTATTTATACTTGACCACAAACGCCCTCCACGTTAACATCTTTCCTAGTTCTAACCAAGTCTCTAACAGCGCTACAATATCGAAACTTTCTACTGATTTTATTACTTCTTCATTACCCAACTTAGTTAGCAAGCCTTCAATAATTACAAAATCTATCTTCCAATCTAGTTATAACAAACTTCCCTGCCTCTCCACTTCCCTCCTGTTTTTAATCCACTCTGTCAAATTACTTGACTTACTTCTTGTTACTATGGCCCTCTCGCATTCCACTTCCATCTCGTCTTTTTTAGGCATTTTGTGACGCTCCTTATCCGTCTTTTTCTCCAAACCTTTATATTTATTTCCTCTCAGGTCCCTTAAACTCAGACTACTTCCTCTGCCCAAGGCCTCTCTTCTTTTTCTTCCTTCTCGCGCTCCTTCACCTTTTCCATGCACGTGCACACTATCGACGATACTCATTGCTTCGCCAATTTCTCCTTCCACTAATACCTGCTGACTTCTTTTATCCACTCCTGAGCTGTCCTGGACTCTATCCTCTACCATGCTCCCCGCTTCTTGCCTCGTCATGTCCCTCCGTTCGCTCTGCGACCTTCCTTTCACCTTGTCTCGTCACCAGACACACTTCCTGTTTAAGCTTTTCATCCATTTCCTGTAGCTTATCCACTAACCAAATTCTAACCCATCTTCCATTTGCCACAACCAGCTGTTGGCCCCTGATGTATGCTCTCAGTCCTTGATGCCTGGTTATCACTAGATGCTTTCTTAAAATTTTAAAGTTCTTACTACCTTCACTCCCCATATCTTTTTTCACCCATACTTTCTCATCTTGTAAATTCCCTGCGTTTATCACCACAATATCAGCCACCAAGGTAGATAACAACCTGACCATAATTGGCCTGTAACCTCTCACTTTTCCTACCCTTTCGACATCGTCAATGTCCACTTCACTGAAGTTAATATTCATTTTGTTTTGGATCACCTTCACCACTTTCTTTGCACACTAAGTCCACTTTATTCTCTTTCACTCCCTTTTGAACACCGTAAATAAATATACATTTCCTCGTGCGTTCCTGGCTACTAATTGCTTCCTCCTTCAACTTAACCACCTCCTCTTCCAAAATTTTCACCTTCTTCCTCAGTAGCACTATTTCTTCCTCATTACTTCCCACCTTTGACATTGTCTCACCCATTTTTTTCTTGAATACACCTCTTCATATCATCTAACTCTTTCGATTGGTCCCTTATCATTTCCTTGATTTGGTCCATTTGACACGCCTTTTTAACCACCTCCATAACAACCTCCTTAATGGCTTTAATATTCTCCCAACTGATGTTACCGCTTGTATTCGGGCCGCGATTCAATTCCACGACCCCAATAACTAGTAGAACTTCCACCACAGCTGCCACCAATGCCACTTCCCTCATACTTTCCAAATTGCCCTTACTCTCCATTCCTCTTAATTACATTCCTCTTCAAACTCATCTGTCATCTTCCAATTACTGCTCGATATTGTTCAACTGAAATCATGTCTCGGCACTAACCACTCAGCACATCCTCCTTTACTGCTTGCTTAAGCTCGACTGGGTTTCTCGAAATACCTCTGATGTATTTTACGTACATCTTGCATCAACAGATCATGGCATCGAAAGGTTGTTAACTTCTGGTGTTTACAATCCAGTTTCTTTGGCAGTCCTTTAGATACGTGTCTGGAAACAAAAAGATGTTACTTGAGAATTCTCCGCTAAGGAATTACGAAAATACGTCGATCTAATTAAAACAAACAGCTAGCACGTACCTAACAATGAAGCACACTAAGTGTCTCCATTAAAACGTTCTGAAACGTTCTTTTAGCGACATTCCTTTTGCACGTTTCAGGGCATCTTCTCCCTTTCCTGGATATTGCAGGCCCAGTTTCAATCACGATTTCATTGCTACTAGCATGATTTGCAGTATGTTTTTTTTTTCTTGTTACATAGCTGGACGTTCATTTGCTTCCATCATTGCTGTCATTACACTTATCGCAAGAAAATAAAACAGGATAAACAACACTATCAAGATAAGACCAGAACGACCACGTTGCCTTCCCTTGGCGGACTCAAAAGAGAACAAACAAACGAGTGCATCAGAAGCTGCTATCTTCATAGAATAAAGAATCCTATTCTCTGCTCGCTGTCTACTTGCCATGATGTAGCATAAACATTTATTCCTAGAGAAAAGAAATCAATGCAGTGATTAGAATAATATAGTTAGTTTTGCATCTGCATAATATGTGACAAGATGGAGGCCATAACAGTTGCGATAAATACAGCGGCTTTTGCATCTCCATATGAATCTAACTTGCTTTGCAAGTGTATGGCTGATGCACAGAGCGCGCTTTGAAAATAACTGAACTTTTCTCTTCCAGTTTTAGAAGGCAAATACCGGATTGTGCAAGTCCAATATGGAAGTCCAATTTTAGTGAAATATGTAGGCTTTGGAGTAATGAAGACTGGGGAATCAAAAACTCGATATCGAATCTTCCGTCATATAGCGAGTTTTGCATATGGGCTACTCATATAGGCTATAGTATTCGGTTTTGTTCCTTCCCGTCTGTTTGTACGTAGACATTTTTCTCTTAACAGTATTTAAGTTATTAGGAATGTTCTGCCATCTGTTGAGTATATTTAGACACGACAGATTCACCTCACTTCATACCCGACCCCATAGAGAAACGGGACAAGGATTGGTCAGACAAACAAACAAACAAACTCAATAATGCATTTACAAACACAAAGTTTTCAAAGAAAAACAGTATTAGTTAAATGAATGTGACTGGAGTGGAACATTGATGATGATGATGATGATGATGATGATGATGATGATGATGATGATGATGATGAAGTAAATTCACAAACCAAGGCTAAGACTATAACTTCCAGGTGAACTTCAAGTTTAAAATTTGGCTTTAATTGAACACACGCAACACGATTCTAATTTTATAAGAAAATACTGAATTACTATTCAGACTAACATCTGATGGGTAAAGAAACACTATCCTGGTTTTCGAACTATTGGCTAACTCCGTCAGTTATTGGAATAAATCCAAGAAGACTTGTGAAAAGAAATCCTGTGCGACTATAATTTTAACCATGCTTATAATTTTGTTATGACGTTAAATCAAAACCTAAAACAAAATATTGAAGTATACTCGACTCATGGGTAGCCCTTAAATATCGTCCGGTCACGGAGTTCAACTACATCAGTTTTAAATAATTCTACTAAAATCGTAAACACAAAAATATTACAACTACTTTATGTACAACATGGCCATAAATCATAGTATATCGTGGACTACTACGTTCTAGGGAATTCCATGTGATACCGACTCCCTGTGTCAAACTAGGAAACTCAAATCTCATCTAGGAGGAGTTGGCTGGCTAAATCATTTCACCAGCCCTAGCATGGCCGCGCTATCCCAAGTGTCCCTTCCATGCAATTCAACCACCAACCTACGTTCCCACTTAATGGGATACGACCGACTATCCCTCACATCTATCTAAATTCACACAAGAACCTGGTAAAGAAATGTAAATCTTAAATGCTTAAAGATGTCCTCCTAACTTCACCAAAATAAATTAAATGCTCAATGAGAATACGACCTATCACTGTGTCATGAAGACGTCGGAATTGAATACTCAAATGATCAGAACTATTACTGAAAATTCACTCTATCGTTTGCCTATAGAATAGAAATGAAATTCACATAACTTCCCATTCTCTAATAACCAATTATAACACCTGTTATCTTGGCGAAAAGGGTCTCTAATTGCGACCTCGCTCTCTTATGAGTAAGTAAACAGTATAATGCCGAACAGTTTTAACTACAACACATTTTATGTCCTAATAACTATGAATATCTAACAATCGACCTTATTGCCACCACGAATGAACCTAGGTCTAGTGAAATCTGCGGAATATGATATGCGTTCACCGGTATATTGGAGTTATTAGATGAACAAACGATCCCTATGGACTTACAGTCTTAACTTGAATATCTATTGGAATATCTACCTGGAACATATCTCACTAACTGAGTCGCAGGGTTCCACAACTACATCGACCAACCACAACATCTCTACCACATACAAGAGACAACATCGGACAGTTACACAATAATTTCCCTACACGAAAGAATCCTTCACTTCGAAGTACAATACTCCAGACACATATGACACTCACTTCAACGTCGACTTCAGACCCCATTAGACTGAACTTTGGTACTAACACCTCCTGATAAAATTATCACAAACTGGCCTTTCACAAACCAAAATTTTACCACACGGTAAATATTACACGTTCAATTACTTATGCTTATTCTTAGTATTATTGACCGGGCGAGTTGGCCGTGCGCGTAGAGGCGCGCGGCTGTGAGCTTGCATCCGGGAGATAGTAGCTTCGAATCCCACTATCGGCAGCCCTGAAGATGGTTTTCCGTGGTTTCCCATTTTCACACCAGGCAAATGCTGGGGCTGTACCTTAATTAAGGCCACGGCCGCTTCCTTCCAACTCCTAGGCCTTTCCTATCCCATCGTCGCCATAAGACCTATCTGTGTCGGTGCGACGTAAAGCCCCTAGCAAAAAAAAAAAAGTATTATTGATATTTACAGATTACAGCTTGACCAAAACTTTAAAAAGTTCGTGTACACATCTGGTTCTACGTCTGTGGAAATTAAATCTCGCAAAAAAAAAAGTACTTAAAAATCATTCTTCGTCATAATACACTAAAAATACTCTAAATTTCACTTGTCTGTCAACATGTTCCCGACTACGTCTAAACGAATCCCTTGAGAAATATAAATTTAACGTCTCCATCTGGAAGAAAAATATGACAAAATTCTACTATAACACAGTGATATTTCTAACACACGAAAACATCGAAAATTTCCCCATGGGTCTCCTCAACACACAAATACATAGTTGAAACTGTGATAAACTTCCACTAGTGAAACAGGCAAAATCAGCCCTACACATAACAAAATGTTAGCAAGGCAAAATACACAAGACTACATTATAATAGTTTTTAAAGAGAGACTTTATTTAACTGTACCAGACTCCATCTCAGCTCACCGGCGTCCTCTGTATGATTAGTTACTCGTTATGCATTTAATGGTTTCCTTTGCATATTTTTCCATCATAATATTCTGTATATTGATCATTTTTATTTTATTTCTTGACTTAATTCTAAGAATCTGAAAGAGAACACATAAAAAATATACCCTCACAATCTTCTCCACACTCTAATGCGAGTAATCGCACTTCGATAACCGAGTGTCAAATTATCGCACGCAATGTACGATTTGCGTGGCCTCTTAATACTTTGGCTCTGCCTACAGGACCTAGAAAAACAGACAGAGACTAATACCGTCGTACAATGTCTTTTGCTTGTTGCGACGTAACAGTTCCCTGTTGGATCTCATAATGTTTATAAATCTCTCTTTCTCCTCGACAAACACGACCATATTCACCGTCTACCTGTTATATGCTTATCGAAGATCACTGCCGAAGCAGTACTAAATGTTCTTCCCCAAACTCTGCTTTCTGGTAATCAAGTTTACAGACAACTTGTAATATACCAGTGACATGTTCTAACTTGGAACACCTCGTTCCAAATTCTAAATCTAACTACCAGTTCAACTTTGGTATAGAAAACTCTCGCCTCCCACAGAGCTACTCAAACGGACGTGTCTCGCCTTCAAATTTCACCGGTGAATGACACAGAGAAGCATGGTCGCGTAGGGATGTTAGCGTCCATTTTCCGCCGGAAAATCGGTGGCGCAATAATTCCCCAAAATTACAGTTTCTTGTTCTTTGAGTCTCGTCGTCGAGATGGTATTCCAAGAGCGCGAAAAAATCCACCCATCACAAATTCAGCCTCCAAATCTTCCATTTGACACGTTCAAGACCAGTAACGTTTTGAGAATTCTGGCACTCTAGTTTTACCTCCGGCGATATCACTCCGCATGGTTTGACACGTGTGTAGAACAGGATCCTACCCGTGAGAACAGGGTAAAATGATCGTACGTGTCGTGGCCGATTCCAGCGTGAAGAAGACGATTGAAACTAGAAGTTTCCAGGGCTCAAACATTGCGCTCTTCCTTGACTATTACCCAACCTTAATACCATGGCACTATAGCCCTTGAAGGGCCTTGGCCTACCAAGCGACCGCTGTTCAGCCCGAAGGCCTGCAGATTACGAGGTGTGGTGTGGTCAGCACGACGAATCCCCTCGGCCGTTATTCTTGGCTTTCTAGACCGGGGCCGCTATCTCACCGTCAGATAGCTCCTCAATTCTAATCACGTAGGCTGAGTGGACCTCGTACCAGCCCTCAGGTCCAGGTAAAAATCCCTGACCTGGCCGGGAATCGAACCCGGGGCCTCCGGGTAAGAGGCAGGCACGCTACCCCTACACCATGGGGCCGGCTACCCAACCTTAAAAAATTGGTAATTTTCTAGACTTCTAAATCTACAAATATATCCCGTTTATGCATATTGTGTTGTTAAATAGGATTGATTTCAAGTTGAGTATTTGTTCTGAAGAGCTTCTTCCTAGTTCAAACCCTCCTTGGTACATTCCCAATTCTTTTTCTATGGTTGGATTCTGTCCGGTAGCGCTTTACTCAGGATCTTACCCTACAGGTATGAGAAAGATCCGCCTATAATAGTTCGGGTCCGTTCTATCTCCCTTCTTGTGAATTGGGTTTATAACTCCCTTCGTCCGCGATTTTTTCACTTTTCAAAATTTCCATAAACAAACGTTCCACTTTGCCTATTAGACTCTCTGTCCGACTCGTTGGCTGAATGGTCAGCGTACTGGCCTTCGGTTCAGAGGGTCCCGGGTTCGATTCCCGGCCGGGTCGGGGATTTTAACCTTCATTGGTTAATTCCAGTGGCACGGGGACTGGGTGTTTGTGCTGTCCCCAACATTCCTGCAACTCATACACCACACATAACACTATCCTCCACCACAATAACACGCAGTTACCTATACATGGCAGATGCCTCCCACCCTCATCGGAGGGTCTGCCTTCTAAGGGCTGCACTCGGCTAGAAATAGCCACACAAAATTATTATTATTAGACTCTCTGGAGCCATTTTTTATAATTTTTTCTACTATATTATCTCCAGCACTTCCTTTCTTGTCTTACAAGGACTGAATTATTTCTTTAATTTCATTTTAGTTAGATGTTCGGAAGGTGTTACTGGATCATTTATCTCATTAGAATCATAAGCGTCTTACGGATCAGGACAGTTTAGGATATTCTTAAAGTATTCAACTAAGTTATCTGTATTATTTAGCATTATTTTACTTTATTCAACCTTGAAGTTCCTACACATCGGTGTGGATCCTTGTGTCTATTTCCACATGTTTTGTGAAAGTCTGTACTATTGTTCTTTCGGAAATTCTCGTCTATCAATTATTTTTCTTTTTTATATTTCCGTTTCTAGTTTCGAATTATTTTCGCTGCTGTTGATTCCCGGAACCTATCATTATTATTATTATTATTATTATTATTATTATTATTATTATTATTATTATTATTATTATTATTATTATTATTAACAACCATTTGCTGTTTGCTAGTTTAAAAGATTTGATAAAAATATTCCACATTTATTAATTTACTAATTTTAACTGAGAACATGCGCCTACTGTGCTATCGTTCTTAGATTTGGTTTCCCTTGTTAATTTGAAACTCTGGAGATACTTCTTTTCCCCGTTAAAATAAACTAGTGTGTGCACATTGGACAACACACAACAGTTCTACTAACTTTCATAATGTTCACATAATAGACCATCATATTCAAACCCCAACTAGTCTTAATTTACCCAGTATGTAGGAAAGCACCTCGTTTTTAACTCGACTAGCAACTTAATTTGTGAGTGAGGACAAGTTTGTAAAACGTTCTCAGCGGTAGGCACACTGCAGTATACTAAAATCACGACAATGAATGTTAACATGTAGCCACAGAGACCTTTTGTAGCAGTCAAGACGGAGGTTTTGACTGAAGCGATAAGTACCGTGCCGTGCTTTGCCAGTTGCCACTGTAATTGACACTACAGCAGCGACCTCCCTCTTCCTTGCCACTTGCCCCTTTATCTCCCACCCAAACGTGCCCATCAAACTTTAACGCGGCACGAAAAAGTTTTAAAACTCGCCGTCACTAACACTCACCCCATCTGTCGACCACAACCTGAATTATTGATGTTGCGGTGCCTGTGAAAAGACGGCCAGTGGGGCTACAGTGCGGGTGTCAACTTACGACCTTTGAGCTCACCCTGCAGTCATATCAGACAAATGTTGTTATTTTAATAGCTCTTATCGGAGGTTCCTGGATCGAACAACAATTTATGTGGTTGTTATGTTCTTTGAGAAGTGCACAAGTTTGACAGCTCACCTGAGTTAAGTCTCCTCGTATATTTATGATCCGTTCGTAGTTATAAATGAAGGATAACTCTTAAAGGTAGCTGGCTGCATGAGAGAAAAACAATATAGAGAATGTCATTTTTATGTTTTTTTATTGTATTGAAGTTTGCCTTTCCTATTCATTCCCGAAACATACTGTACAAACATATGATACAGTATGTGTTTTCAGGGAAAATGTTTCGGAGAGAGCATTCTGAATCTTTAGGGGGAAGTATGAAGATGAAGATGATAATAATAATAATAATAATAATAATAATAGTAATAATAATATGGTAATAATAACGAGGAAAAGAAGGTTCAGGCCGTGTAGCTGGTAGCTTGCATTCGGAAGATGGTGGGTTCGAGCCCTACTGCCGGCAGCCCTGAAGATCATTTTTCGTGGATTCTCAATTTCACACCAGGTAAATGCTGAGGACTGTACCATAATTACGGCTACACTCTCTTCCTTCCTAGCCCTGTGTGGATTGGTGCGACATAAACCCAATTGTAAAATGTCTCCTACGTTGAGATCAACCCATCGTATAAAAAAGAAATGTATAATATTGCCAACGGGCGATGCAACAGAATACTTGAAACAAACAAATCAATTTTTTAACAATTTTATGAGCACAAAAATGTAGGCTATCTGTGTTTCAACACATCGCTCATGGGAAGTTAGAAACTCGTTACATTACATCGGGTATTCCGGTATTTTATATTTTCACTCCCTCACAAGTGATGTACTTTCTCGGGTGAGTACAGGTAGGCCCTAATATTGTTTTAACTAAATTGCTTGTACTATTTCTCTAGAATTTACGTAACTTCCCACTTTTCACTCGCTCAATACAGGCTATGTTACCATTATTGCCATTCCAGTTAACAAGCCAGCTGTCTATAAAATCGCTCATTTATTTATTTATTTATTTATTTATTTATTTATTGGTTCCAAACCGCATCCGCAGCATGAACCCATTAATCATTCAATCTTCATACAGAAAATACCTAATAATGTCGTATATTTACGTCCCACTTAGTACGCACCTTTACGGTTCTCGGAGACGCCGAAGTGCCAGAATTTAGTCCCGAAGGAGTTCTTTTACATGCCAGTAAATCTACCGACACGAGGCTGACGTACTTGAGCGCCTTCAAATACCACTGGACTGAGCCAGGATGGAACCTGCCACTTTGGGGTTAGAAGGTCAGCGCCTCAACCGTGTGAGCCACTCAGCCTGGCATCCATTGTTGGATGCTCAAGCGAGTGGTTGGCTGTTCCAAGAGTTCTGCACTATCTTAGTGATAAAGTAGTTAATAGTTACAGAAATTTAACAAAATTTGTGCGTGTGATACATTTAGTTCCACAAGTATCGGTGTTTAGTGTTGTTTGTAGTAATTGAGACCAGTGGTATTTTTTTACACTGAGTAGTCCCGTAGGCGTTCGCTGGATTACAAGTTGTAGGTTAGGATTGCGTGAAAGAATAATTATTTTAAAATATTATTATTTAAATATTAGTAGGTTTGTTGATAGCCTTACAAAGACGGGATATTAAAAAGAGTTTTAACTCCCGCAGTGGATATATTAGTGCAGGCAATAGACAGGGTATTTCAAATAGCGTTCCACCTATCACGAAGATAATAAATTTCTTTAAATAACGCGATACTGTTGTAAATTTTGTTTAAAGAAAAGATGTCAACAGAATATACAGTATTTCACTGGCGAAATAGCTAACAGTTGTCGCTCTTCGTATTCAAATATTTCATTGTTGGCTACAGTCGTGGACAAAAGTATAGTGTAGTCAAGAAAATATAGTATATAAAAACCAGCTGAATCCTGTATTCTGATCATTTGTAGTTCTGAGTGGATAGTTCAAGTGTCCGTAATTTATGCGCACTCTCGATCTTTCAGTATTTAAGAGCGGCATAGTAATGACAGAAGATTTTTGAGAAATTGTTGTAGACAACCTCTTTATTTTTCAGCATTTAAGAATACTTTTATTCTTCGTCCTGCGGAATAGGGAAATTTTTTTCTGTTAGCTGCCTTACGTCGCACCGACACAGCTATGTCTTATGGCGACGATGGGACAGGGAAGGGCTAAGATTGGGAAGGAAGCGGCCGTGGCCTGAATTAAGGTACAGCCCCAGCACTTGCCTGGTGTTAAAATGGGAAACTACGGAAAACCATCTTCAGGGCTGCCGACCGTGGGGTTCGAACCCACTATCTCCCGGATGCAAGCTCACAGCTGCGCGCCCCTAACCGCACAGCCAACTCGCCCGGTAGGGAAAATAATAGTAATCCACCAGCAGTAATAATCACATAATATTTCAGTTCAGAATTTAGTGTAGATACGGTATACTTACGGTGATCATATTTTCGACAGTCAAAATCGGGTCAGCCTTGTTGTGGCCGGGGAGAGGGGTGGTTGTTGGAGGATAGAGAGATTACACTCTAACATATAGAGTTTTTTAAGTTATGGCCTTTTACAAAATTTAATTTTAAGAAGCTCCACAAAAAATCGATCCACCAAAAATCCAATATAAAGGGATAAATTATTTTAGTGTTTTTATATTTATGCAAGTACCTAACAAGTTTTGTGAGAAAAAAAAAAGATTAGCAAGTTTATTTTTAAGTTTCTTACTTTACATCTTATGATTTCAATAACGAAAAAAAAAATTCTTACTGGGTCTTTACAAGCGCCTGAAGTCTTTAGGAACAAGGACAGGGCCGTGGAACATGAATGTTGATCACCACTGCTCTTCTTAATCCAATCGTATTTTTCCGTCGACGCCAATGCTTTCAACAAAGTATTGTTTTGTTTTTTTTCTAATTTCGTCGTACATGTCTGTGCACGTGAAGGTATCGTTCAAATGCAAGATCAAGATCACTTTTAGACATTCAATTGACATTGAAGATTTTTCTTGGCCCCAAAAGTTATTGATTAATGAAAATGCTCGTTCCACAGAACCGTTAGTTCCTGGCAGGGAAAGAACAAACTCGACAAACATCTTGAGGTTAGGGTCTTTGATGTCATTCTTGCTCAAATCCTGGAACACAAATAGCCATCTTTGTTCTGTTGAAATGTTCTTTTCCGCCCATTCTGCTAATATACTATCAGAGAGCTGTGTGTTTACCATACTCAGCTGAAATGGGTGGCATTCTATTTTGAAACAAAGTCCAACTTTCCTCTAATTCTTCCCACTTGAGTGATTTCTTCAGATCTATCCAGGATAACTGACTCAAGAAGTCTACATTTGACTTCCAGACTTCTAGGTAAGTTTTATACTGATAATAAAATGAGCAAACTGCGTCCTTCAGGATTTGTAAGTCACAGTCATATCCTGCAGCTATAATTTTTCTTTGTATCTCTTTCCCTTTCGTAGGTAGAAGCGAAGATGTTTTTCTGTCAACTAAGTTCTCGTACAAAAGCAAATATTAATTAACTGCATCTGTTGCTGACACTTTATCACCTTCCATCTTCTTTACAACTTCATTAAATACTGAAAATACATTGTGTAGGAACCAAACCCAAAGTTCTCCTTTTGGGTCGTCTAAGAATGACTTAAATACCACGGGAGGATTCGATTGAGAAGCAAAATTGTTTCTAAGGGGTTCAAACAATTGAAGGACACGCTCTAAAGCAGGCAAAAGTCTCAGCCATCGAGTGTTGGAGTCAGACAATATGATTTTGTACTCCACAAAACTCACAAGTCACAAAACTCTTCCATTTATGCCACTCGGACATTGTAACATGAAAAAACTTAAAAAATAACCTCATCATCAGTAAGAAGGGTATCAGCAGCAAGTTTAATGCAGTCATTAACAATATGAGCCAGGCAGCCTATGCCAACTAGGTTTTGTCAGTACTTGCCGATAATTCATAAAACAGGTTATCTTTTTCCTTTCTTTCTGCACACCCGAAATCGGTATTTGTGTTGTCTGCTGACATTCCAACTTTGTTAACCAGCGGCCTGTTCCACGGACGAACTTTGCAAGAATTGAAAATTGCAAAGTGCAAAGACTTTCTGTTCCACCATGATCTAGGTTGTACTTTTCAATTTCTTCGCAAAATACTCTATGATTTTAATGCTTTACTTTTCGCGGCGAACTTGACGGTGTAATTGTGGTACCGTTTAAGTTTTTATCATAGGAAAGAAAGGTTAGTATTAAAAGAAGCTGGATGTGCTGGAAGTCGTCAAGGAGAAACGTGCCATCCTTTTTGACAACTTTAAAGATAACCTCTCAAATGATGACACACATCAATGTTAACGAGAGTACCGTCAACACATCCACACACAGAAGGAAATTCACCCTTCATTAGAAATCCCATCGCTATATTATGTGGATTATTAGGCTAACGTACCGTTAGGAAATATTACATTTACTATAACATCTACGACTTTGGTAACAGTTATGCAAATAATTAATTTTGATGTTCCATGCATTGGTGCTACACCGTGCAGCTGGGCACTATTTACTAACCAATGTAAGCATATAAGAATTTGTTCTTTTTCGGAAATGAATTGACTTCTTTTTGTTGCATGTTTCAATAAATGACCGATCATTTCAAGAATATAGTCAGCCTGTGTTGGTGTAATACGAAATCACTCGCGAAAGTCCGTCGAAGTGAGGTTATGAAAATTAATCGCGTCTTTTTACATTCTCTTATTGGATTCTTCATCTCTGTCCTCACTTGATGTTAACAAAAGCTCACGTCGTAACGTGTTTATAACACTGAACAAAATTCTACGCCGAGAAACTAGTGTACATACTTGTTAATTAACAGATGAAAAATCTCTTTGCAAGATTTGTAAAAATTTTCACTTAATTTCTTTATACTTTGCATTTCTGTACCAATGGAGGAACATAACAGGCTTGAAAAGTGAAAAGATTCCTAACTTTTCACTTTTCACTTTGCTATATAAATCTGAAAAGTGATTGTGGAACAAAATTTGAACTGAAAAGTGTAAAGTGGTAAGTGAAAAGTTGCAAAGTTCGTTTGTGGAACAGGCCCCAGATTATTGCGGCTTAAAACTGATAGTATATGTTCAGTTGGTCACTTTTTCCCCTGGCAATGTTTCAAGTTGTAAAATCTTTACATTTATTTCACCGAGTACCGGTACATTAATATATCTCACAATGATCGGTACTAGTTTTTGAGTAACATGGTTTGAACTGTCTACCATCAGTGTAAAGCAAGAAGTTTCACTGAGTTTCTGCATCAGTTGTTTTTGAAAATCAGGAGCAATAACATTTTTAACAACAGCTTCACTTTTGTTCATGCTGAAGAGAATTTTTGAACAAACAACGTTGAAATTAACTTTGATGTACAACCTAACGATCTGAAAATATGATTATGTTTTACAGTAAGATATGCAAAACTGCCCCTTTTGCAACCATCTCATTTTTTTCTGATTCATTCTTAGTAACAAACTTCCTCATTGATGATGACATTGCCTCTGCATTAACACCAGCCAAACGTTTATTAGTCTTCAAACGAAGCTTGATGTCAGAAACGCCACCATGTGCGATATTAATCTCGCTTGAACATTGAGAGCAAAATGCAACATGTTTATTTTCACGCTTCTTTAAGAAAGGATACTCTTTTTGGAGTTCATTATTAAAATAACACTTACGTTTCTTACTTCTATCGCCATTCATTGTCGTCACTATACAAACACAATACCAGTTTAAGCGTTTAAGTGCAGATTACAGTAAGTAAAAACCACAGTCACATCACAGACACTATTTGAGTATTTCTTCTTCGATTTGACACTTGCTACTAACAACTTTCTAGACTCTAGACTAGCAGGAGCAAGTGTACCTGATTCGCGTCGTCTCGTCTTGAGTGCGACCTTCAAAACTGATGGGAGGGGGTTAGCAGGGGTAGTATCACGCCACACACTGGCACAATCACACAGAACGTTGCCCGACACCTGTAAAATAAGCGCTGCGCAGCCAACATAGGCTAGAAAATCATCTGCTGTGCGAGTTGCGTGCTTAGGAAAAGTCAATTGCACAGTTTGTCAAAATGATATTACAAAACAAAACGTATTTTTCGTTCAATTACGAATTTTTCAGAGAATTATTATCAATTTTTTCAAACTGCAAAATCAGGACGGAATGCCGGGACCTGCTCCTTTAAATCGGAACCGTTCCGATTTTTTCGGGACGAATGGTCACCGTAGGCATATTATATGTTATATTCATGTGACCTTTGTGTACGGCAACCATTTCCATACTTTTAATTTCTATTAGAGCATAGTAGGATAAAACATTCTAATATTAATCAGTCTACGCATTAAACTTCGTTGGTATTCCTTCAATAGTTCCTGCGAATTTCAAACTTTAATTGCAATTTTCATTTCTGTTTGTGCTTGGTAATAACCTATTGTAATTAGGATACGTCTGAACGTAGTTTAAAAATTATTGTAGTGTATTGTATTATCCTATTAGAAAATACCGTGATTATTCTCTGTAAAGAGGTAGTTTTCATCCTGTTAGGGTGTTGTAGGATAAAAATATAGTATGATTAATTAGTATTGTAGAGCAGTAGTATATTAATTACCTCATTGTCGTGTGATTTTTTGTACTACCCTTTTCATTTCTCTTTTCTTTTCATTATTCCGTAGAGTGTGGCTAAGGAGTGCACGTGTAGGAACTGTGGGTGTGGCCAGGTATTAAGGAGTATGAGGGAGGAGCTGGAGAGTTTGAGGGACATAATTAGAACTCTCTCAGAGGAGAGGAAGGGAAGTAGGACTCCCTCAAACAATGTACATGATGCAGTAGGTGTAAAAGAGGGATAGGAAAGAAAGGGGGGAACTGTAGAAGACAGATGGTCTAATGTTTTAAGGGGAAGGACATTGCAGGCTGAGTGCCCTATGCAGGATCAGAATTCAGGACAGGTGTCTGTGAGAAATCGGTACTAGTCACTGCAGATAGTACAACGGAGGGAAGACGAGGGACAGGGAACTGTTGCTGAGATATGTGGAAGTAGGAGGAAAGGAAAAGGTAGGAAAGGGAAATGTGGAGTAGTGGATAGGAAAAGACAAGTAGAACAGGGTCATGGGAGGGAGAAAAGGGAGGAGGAAGTAGCTTCTGCAGCCGTCAGGAAATATAGGGCTGACCAGGAAGGTTGGGGATCAAATGCGGTGGATAGGGTTGAGGCTCTGATCATTGGGGATTCAATTGCTAAACATGTGGGGAAAGTGTGTGGAGGAAAGGGAACCACGTTAGAGTATTATCCAGGAATTAGGTTAAGGCAGTTGTTGAGGAATGTAGAAGAGAAGGAGGAGGGAAAGGAGAAGGTGGTAGTGTTTCACGTTGTTACCAAAAACGTAAGGTAAGCAGGTATAAGTATCAACATAGCTGGGGATGTGTGAGATCTGGTAAATGCAGCACGGGTGAAGTTTACGGAAGCGGAGATTGTTATTAGTGGAATACTGTTAAGGGGGATACTGACTGGAAGGTGATCGGGGATTTAAATGAGACTATAGAGAGGGTATTTGGGAAACGGACTGAGATTTCTAGATCCCAATGGGTGGGTAGAAGATACGGATCTGCGCTCAGATGGCCTTCACTTAAACCACAGTAATACGTATAAGTTAGGAAATTTGTTTAGAAGGGTTATAGGGAGGGACATTCAGGGAAACGGGCTGGCCTAGGGAGCGGTGATAAGGTTATAAGGGTGCAGATATCTGGAAGTCAAGTAGGAATGACATACAAATGTTAGTGTTGAACTGTAGATGTATTATACAGAAAGGAATAGATTTCAGTAATTTAATAGATATATACTTACCAGATATTGTAATAGGAGTTGAGTCATGGCTGAGAAATGATACAATGGATGCAGAAAATTTTCTCACGCAGTTGGAGTGTGTATCATAGAGATAGGATAGGAATGGCAGGAGGGGGAGTATTCATTCTGGTAAAAGAAGAATTTGTAAGCTACGAAAAAGTTACAGATGGCAAACATGAAATTCTAGGTGTAAGCCTCATGTCTAAAGATAATAGGCAGCTTGATCTCTTTGGAGTGTACAGACCGGGAAAAGGTAGTGCTGACACTGATTCGGAATTATTTGATAAGATCATCAGCTATGTGGGAAACGATATGGAAAATAACGTGATTGTAGCAGGTGACCTCAGTTTACCAAATGTCAATTGAGAAGGTAATGCGAATGACAGGAAATGGCAAATAAGTTAATCTGGGAAGGACAGCTGATTCATAAAGTGACGGAACCAGCTACGGGGAAGAATATTCTGGACGTGGTGCTGGTAAAACCAGACGAGCTCTCTAGATAAACCGAAGTAAAAGATGGTATTAGTGATCACGAAGCTGCTTTTTGTCGTACTTAAAAGTAAATGTGATAGACAGGAAGATATTAAAAGTATGACTGTTAGGCAGTACCATGTGGCTGATAAAACAGGCATGGGGGAGTTTTAAAAAAGTAACTATAATCTGAGGAAAACAGTAAATAAAAATGTAAACAGATTCTGGGATGGGTTAAAGCAAATGTTGAGTAATGAAAAAACAGGTTTATACATTTCTAGGTGGTGACGAATTGTAACGATAAAGGGTATGTATAGGTACTTTAAGGCAGAAACAGGTTCCAAGAAGGACATTCTAGGAATCATTGATGAAGAAGGGTAGTGTGTATGCGAGGATCTTGAAAAGGCAGAAGTATTCAGTCAGCAGTATGTAAAGAATGTTGGTTACAAGGATAATGTCCAGATAGGGGAGGTGACTAATACTAAAGAAGTATTAAAATTTACCTATGATAACAACGACATTTACAGTAAGATACAAAAGTTGGAAACTAGAAAAGCAGCTGGAATTGATAAGATTCCGGGTTATATACTAAAGACAATGCGTTGGGATATAGTACCATCTGGATTACTTATTTGATTACTGTTTACATGAAGGAGCTATACCAAATGAATGGAGAGTTGCTATACTTATTGCCAACACAGGAAATCTTCAGTAATATTAACTACGATTTTTATTCGCGAGTGATATTTCCACCCAGAAATATAACTGTTGCAAACCTGCCCCCGCGCGATGCTCGTGGTGTGCTAAATTTCTATGATTGAAATATTTCTGTTGCGGAGATTCCGTGGTAGACAGAGATGAAAGAAAGTGATGGTATGAATGGGTCATGAAAGAGCACTCAGAAGATTGATTTAAAACCTTAAAATTATGGTTATATTTCTTTCTAAGGTCTCTTTTTCCTTTTTTTTCAAAAATAATACAAAATTTAGGTACAAAATTTGATAAGATTGTATGACAATTTTAGAAAATCGAATAACAATTAATTAAACAATTGATTAACATCCTTCAGCTTGACGCTCTCTACTCATACATTTGCGCTGCGGCTCCTTTCAAAGAACGGTCAAGGAGACGAGCCTCCCGATTTGTTTTACAAAGTTTCAAGAGCACTTTTGCTCCACACGGTTATCTAGGAGACCATTCTCCAAACATTCCACCATTACAGCCTTCCAAAGGCATCCTTCAATGTTACGTTAGCACCCAAAGCGTCTTCGCTTACTTACTTTTGTCCATTGTCGATCACTACACGAATGGTTTTGCTCAATGTATTTTAAAATATAGTTGTTCTTATTCGTCTACGTTCTGTCTGGTGATTTCCAGAAATGTCCAGGCCTATCAAAAGCCACAACCTACATCTTACAATTCAAACAGTATTCACAGTCCAACATTTTAAAAGAATGAATTTGAATTTTACAGGAGTATCTAATATCCATTCTACCGGACCTTTGTTGCCCCCCCCCCCCCACAGGGACACAGGTTAAGGATACTGGCCCAAAAATAAAAATAATGCGGAGGCAGACACGTGCACTCCTTGAAATTTACAATTAGAAGCTTAAAACCCTAATTGGGCTCATGGTCCACCGTTATAGAAGCTAATCCCATGCTGCAGAGGTGACTAGAGGGAGAAAATTTAAGTTACAAAAGCTACAGACAGAAAACGGTTACAAAAACATAGTCACCTCAAACTGAAGTTGACAGGGAACTCGAGAGGGAGTCACACTCTCTATTCTCGAATTTTAGCTAAGTGCTTTTCGACTTGTTTGAAATTTACATTAGAAGTAGGAATTTACATTAAGGTGGAAATTTAAATTTACATTATCAAAGATTGGAACCTTCCCCTCGAGCTAGCTTTCAGAGGCTATCACATAGTTATTAAATGACTGCCATTACCTTACTCAGTTGGAAATTCGATGATGGGCGCGACGCTTCCGTCTCCTCTATAAGCCCACACTCAGTAGGCTGAACGATCAATAAGACAGCCTGGTCGAAAAATGTGCCAGCTTTTGTACCCGAGAGGAAGGTTCTAGAGAGCTCGGAGCTAAGGTCCGACACGCCTCCGAATGTTATTGGATAATTAAATAGGTAGAAGGGAAAAATACATATACAAAATTTCCTATTGGTCAATTTTGAAGTTGGCGGAAGGAGATCGAGGTATTGATAAATTTAACACACCAAAAAAAAAAAATAACCATCAACTCAGTGTAGTAAACCTTAACATAAAAATTTGCTTTAAGATTTTAATAGTTTCTCTTCACACTAGAGGGCACAATATATGTTTTTGGGTAGAGACATCTGTATGGAAAAATCCAGACTTCTTGCACAGGTTGTTGCAAACTTCGTATATCAGATGGCATCCTTAAGGGCGCTTCATTTGAATGAACAGAGCGGGTGTACCTCGTGATACAGACCTCCCCACCTGAAAGTCTCTCTTCACAGTTAAAGTTTTAAATTTGCTTGTTAGAAAAACAATTAAGTTGTACAGACAGATATTTTCTTGAAGCGTTCATTTTTAAGAAATTACGTCGAAAATAATAATAATAACAATAATAATAATAATAATAATAATAATAATAATAATAATATAATAATAATAATAATAATAATAATAATAATAATAATAATAATAATGTTATTTTCTTTACGTCCCACTAACTACTTTTTCGGCTTTCGGAGACGCCGATATACCAGAATTTTGTCCTGCAGGAGTTCTTTTACGTGCCAGTAAATCTACCGACACGAGGCTGACGTATTTGAGCACCTTCAAATACCACCAGACTGAACCAGGATCGAGCCTGCCAACTTGGGGTCAGAAGGCCAGCGCCTCAACCGTCTGAGCCACTGAGCCCGGCACGTCGAAAACAAGTCTTGAAGTCTTCTTTCAGCCGTTCCAGTGCATGATATACAGTTCAAGTTTGACGGCAAGAGCAGTCACCGCAGCCAATATCCTGGTGGGGTCACCCGGACCCCCCAAGTACCCTTAGATACATCTCTCCCGCTACCTTGAGAGGGGTATCCATGGTGATGGTCGCTACAGACCAGATATAGGGATACTGCTCCAAGATGGGTAGGCGGTAGAATTACCGCATCACAGCCCTCGCCGGACAGGATGGTGTTCCAGGAGACTGGGCCAGAGCAGAGTAGGCCCTTATCCCACGCTAGCATCACTCGCCAGATATTGAGAGACGGTCGCAGATGACAGAGAGGGCACTGAAACAGTCATTTACTTGGCGACAGGAATTGTTTTTGTAAAGAGCGAGAGTTGTGTGTTTTTCTAAGCTGCAGGTTCAGATAAGGCGGGCTGCATTGAGGATGAGTGTGTGCCTAGCAGGGTAGGTTTTGGAGGCGGGGAATAAGGTAATCGCAGCCGGGTAATGGAACGTAAGCCCTATTAGAGGGGAAGGTTTGTACACAAGTGGAACAATAAGAGGTAAAACACTTGATCTATCAGTGGGGCAGAAGGTCTCTATATTTCAAATTATACTTTACCTAATTAATTTTTAGGGGCTGCCTGGCCGAGGCGGTAAAGGCGTGCTCGGTTTGCCCGGAAATACGTGGGTTCGAATCCCCGTCAGGAAGTCGTAAAATTTAAGAAAACGAGATTTCCACTTCCGGGGGTGCATATGGCATTGAGGTTCACTCAGCCTACACCAAAATGAGTACCAGGTTAATTCCTGGGGGCAAAGGCGGCCGGGCGTAGAGCTAACCCCTCTACCCATCACGTGCCGAGGTTATCAATGGTGGAAGCCTTTACCTTCCACTCCTCCAAGGGCCTTCATGGCCTGTATGGAGGTGAAAATAAATAAATATAATAATAATTAATTTTTAGATTCAAGACTGTTTTATAAAAAGAAATATAACCTTTTCGTACTGCCATGACTTAGTGGCCTATACTGCAAAGCAAAATATTATACCGGTTTAATCTGCGAAAGGTGTACTGTAAATATCCTCTCAGTGGCTGGGTTGCTGACCAGAAGAGCGACAGGAGTTAAGAATTCAAAATAATACATGGCCCATGAAATCTGGGGGCAAGGTTGCCTGGAGGTACGAAATTCTTAACCATAACCTCGTCTCCAACCTTTAAATTGGTGGGCTTCTGTCCACGATCATATCTCTATATAACCTTTTCATGAGAAGCCTTAAGATTACTTCTAGCCTTCTTCCACAATTGTATATTATTATCAGGATCTATAGTCTCAGGTAATATATCATTGAGTGACCAAAGATTAGACAGCGGCGTGTTGGAAACAAATTTGAACATGAGAGAGGAAAGAGTGCACTTGTGGGACTCATGAACAGCCGAATTTAAAGCAAAAGATAATCAATGCAGAAAAGTATCCCACCTGGAATGATCTTCATGATGAAAGCGATCAACGCAGATCGAAGATTACGATTGACCCGCTCAGCCAGAGATGGTTGAGGGTAATAAGCAGAAGTTGTTACATGGGATATGGACAGATCGAAACAGAATTTTCGGAATAAGTTAGTCGTGAAAGCCTTTGCATTATCAGAAACTATATATTGGCAAGGACCAAATGAAGCAAAGTCAGTAGTGAGACAAGAAATGGTAGACTGAGCGGTAGCTAGCTTAGTTGGAAATAACCATGAAAATCAAGTGAAGCCATCTACACATACAAGAATAAATTTATTTCAGTTCCCCTTTGATTGGGGGAAGCGTCCGACGTAGTCTATGTATAAATGCTCCATGGGGCGAGATGCCTAATGGATGACAATACACCTAGCTTAGTAGATAAGGTGGGCTCACTAAGCAGGCAAGATTTACAAGCTTTAACCATTTCTCTAATTTCGCCATCCATACTCTTCCAAATAAACATTTGATTTTTCCCTTGTTTTGAAGATGCTTAAATGCCCCCTAATGGGGTCGCATGATAGTATTTGAAGATTATTGGCACAAGAACGGTTGGAACCACAATTTTCATCTTCTGATAACGCCTCGAAGGGCAACACAAAACCCCGTTCCTCAACACATAAGGGACAACATGTTCCGCAGAAGAAAGGGTTTCCATTATAGGAGCCAGCACTGCATCTTCTTGTTGATATTTCTCAATGTCACGAAATACCATAGGGACATCCGTCAAAATAGCATTAATACTAGAAGACCCTATCCAGCAATCTAGTAAGGACAGCCGCGCCCGTGGGGAGCCCGAAAGGCACGCGGTTGTATTCATGCAAATTCCAATCAGTGACGAAAGCCTTTAGGTGTTTGGATTCTTCTGCCAGAGGTATCTCATTATATGCCTGGTTAAGATCTAAGATGGTGAAGAACTTAGCCTTACGGAACCATGAAAAACAAGAGTGAAGATAAGGAAGGGGCACGGATTGTAACACAACCTTACGTTTCAAAGCACTGTAATCAATCACAGGCCTGAAATCACCTTGAGGTTTCGGTACAAGAAAAATGGGCGATGAATACGCCGACTTGGAAGGTCAAATGATTACCATCCTTCAACATCTGCTCAATGATTTCCTTAAGAGCCTTAATTTTAGGTGGGGATAGCCTATGCGGAGGAAACCTAACTGGAATAGAATCTATTAGTTCAATCTTATACTCAGTAAGGTCAGTGGCGCCAAGGGTATATGAAAATACGTCAGGAAACGTCTGACACAACCTTCTATTACTTTCAGACTGTTCCTCAGATAGATGCCCAAGATCTAACGACATCTCACTCTGGGTATGCAAAATAGATGCAAATGGCACAGAATTCAATTTCAACAAAGGGATATTAACGTTACTAGCAAACTTGAATGTACACGACTTGCTCTGAATGTCGAGCACAAGACCTGAATGGGACATAAAATCGGCCCCCATTATTACAGGGCAAGACAATTGTTTAGCTACAAATAACTTAGCTTTCCAGGTAACTTTACAGAAAAAGTGAAGTTTAAATTTCCATTGGTGACGAGTTTGCTGAAACACATTTAATAGAAGAGAAACAATAGTCCGGAAATTTACAACAAGCTTTTAATTTAGAATACCACTCTTCTGAAATAATGGAATTCACGCTTACTGAATCTAATAGAGTCGTGACGGGTTCGTTATTTACTTCAATTTTCAGAAATTTCACGAATCCTGGGGTCTCTGCAACAATTCGGTGGCATTCTCTAGGGCCTTCAAATAAAGAATTAGACGAAGTCTCTTCCTTGAAGGATTCGTTCCCTGTTCTAACTGGGGCTGAGCCTCGGGAAGGTGAACATTGTAACCCATCCAAGGATGCTTGTCACTTCTTATCACTTTGATTCGTGGAGGCATCATCAGAAGATGAAAAAGATGGTGTGCTGTTACTTGAAGTGCAATTTTTTGCAAGATGGGAAAACGACCCGCACTTGAAACAACCTTGGGACGGACCAGCTCCGTTCCTAGTTCCTTATTCCTAAGGTGGTCAGTTGTACCGCATGCATAACACTTGAGTGTAGGAAATGTTCGGCGAGGTGGTGACCGAGAAGTGTTAGACGACGGATGGGGCTCCTTGGCAACTCATAAGGTGTCAGCATACCTTACTCCTTCGGCTGACACTGTCATTGCTTCTAATTCCGAGAAGGTTTGGGGCCGACATGAAAAACATAGGTATGATCTATAGGGCGGAGAGATTCCTTCCACTATAGTTTGGAAAATTTGATCTTCAGGAAAATGAAGGGCGAATATCCTCGTATAAAACTCTATATCTTGAATAATGTCGGTAAGGTTCTCGTCCAACCTCTGTACTCTAAAATAGTACTTCTGGATTAAAGATGACATCGCTCTAGCCGGAATGAAGTTAGCCAAAAGATGGACATGCAAATCTTCTATTGAAGATCTATCAGCTATTGCTTTTACAATTTTGTCCGAGAGGACATCTACAGAATAAGGGTAAATTATTTGAAGTATTTGGGAGTGAGAGAGAGCAAACACTAAAGCATGGTCCTGAAATTCGACTAAAAATCTTAAAAACAAAAAGACTTCATTAGTTGAGTTAATGGAGAACTTGGATATACCTTTAAGCAACATGGCTAAGGGGTGGGGCAAGCTGCTGAAACCGAGTGACATAATGGAGGACGGCATTGTCGGTTGAGACGGTTCAAACACTGCATTACTCCTAAAGAACGGTGGAAGTTGTTTTAGATAATTAGACACTGTTTCCGATGGGACAGATGTTTGTTGAGTAGCCACCGATTTCTTACTCTCAATAGCCTTACAATAGTCCTCTTCCTCAGCTATACTGTTTGAACGAAGTCAACTTTAGCACTACCGGCCCCCGATAACAATTGACTCTATTCGATATTTCAGACAGGTGTTCCAATAGATTACTCGCTTCCTTAGCATGATCATACTTCAATTTTAGAGACAATAGGTCCCTATCCCTATTATAGAAGTGAAACAGTCTAGCTTGAACTCTTTTAAGTTGATTAGCAGAAGGAACGCTTACTTCTAAAAAACTAACTACAGAAACTAGCTCGGTGGTATTATCCGTGATAGTGGACAGAGCCTCATCAATTTCTTTCTTCCCAAATATCGGGATACAAATAGGAAATTCTGAAGATTCCTTAAGTTTGGCAATATCCGCCACAACCGTGGCTCCAGATTGGACTTTCCTAATTAGAAGTTCATAAATCAATTCCTCCTTGCGCAAGTACCCGGGTGCAAGGACTTCGCAAGGGCCAGATATGTTGATAGAAAATCTGTAACTATAGACGAGATTTTTTGCAAAATCACAGAATTCCTCCATGTCAATTCTAACAGCGTTAAAAATATCAAGTCCTTTAGTTTTGCTGCGTAAAGAGTGCACTTCTAATAACTCATCGAAAATGGTAAAATCTTCCTTAACCGCGCGAACAAATGTCAGTAATTGACTTGTATCCGAAATGTCTGTGCTTTCATTGAAAGCAATAATAAAGAAATACGAAAATTAAAGATGTCTTTCACATTCTAATATACCTTTTAATGCCATGTACTCACCTCTCATCCGCCAGCAGTATTATACATGCCTGACCTCTTCACGTCGCACAACACGCCACGATAACTGCAGTTCATCCCATCCGCATTCAAACTGACCACAAAACCTTCAACCTGGCCTCAGCCGTTACACCATTGTCTCCTACGTCAGCACATTTACGAGGGCCCAGATTCTGCCTGAACGTTTGATTGTTTGTGATTGGTTCAGTGAAGTGGTTTCATACCTCTCCTCCTTTTCTCCGCCTGCTTGTTGTGCTATAAAAGCATTGAAGTTCAACTTACAAATCGGGATATTTCGCCGTCCAGCGGATTATTACACCATAACCAGGCACGAAGGTTTATAGCATTTGGAAAAGTGATCTATCAGGTAGACTGATGCTATTCCGTACAAGGTGTTACCTCAGGACACGATCATCGGTCATCAGCGTCTCTCCAGCCATAATCTCAGCTCGTCAGCATGTAGATATCCGTACGCGCAGTACACTCCAATTACCACTACCACCACCACTTCCCGTGCCGTCTACTCTGGACACTCGGTGGCCGAGGTAGCAGCCGTTGCCTATCATACTACTATTATGTCTACACATCCCAATCAGCCCAGCTCCACTCGTCATGTTCCCGTGTTACCAGCACCTCAATACCACCCAGGACGTCTGCAACACGAACGCTCAGCGAATCATACTCCATGTGATGAAGAGCCGAGACGGCGGCACCTAGCTATGGACTCGCCCACGCCAACAGTACACACTCCGTCTTCAGAATAATAATAATAAGAAGAACAAGAAAGCTCACAAATGGATCAGACCCCAAAGAACACAACCACACCTTCCGAAACAGAATATCCATCTCTTCCCTCAGTACACCATCCTGTCACGTCTGTACGCTTCCTTGAACACAGGCCTCACGGTACACATTATTTTTCCTAGTTAAACCCTCCCCACCCTTCCGTTCTTCAGAGCAAATCCTGTCCACTCTCCTCCGATTCAACATCTCTAAAGCAAAAATCACCGATATTCGACCTACAGGTAACGGTGTGATAATCAAGGTTCATGGAGAGCAGGCTGCCAACAAATTGACACAAACCATTGGATCAGCCCAACTTGGCTGGACAACATTTCAGCCGCTCTCTCAGTCTACCATAAAAACTTTAAAACGTCCACCCAGACGCCTTTTCTTAAGCTGTGTTGTCTGGGGGATCAGTCCAGCAATCAGTGAAGCAGAAATCCTCAAAGAACTCCAAAAAGAAAAAGCCTCGGGACCGACCTTCATGGTCCGGCTTCTCCTACCCACCACGAAGAACATCGAGAGTCGTCTGGCTCAAGAGGAATCGATTTACCACCATTACCGGGTAGAATCACCTCGAGCACTGCCACCAGAGCCACTTCGTCGTGAGAGATGTCTCCAATACAACGATCACAGCGCCAGCCAACGCCGAACCCAGCAACGCACCTGTGGACACTGCAGCCACCAACATTCAACCTCACGCTGTCCCACCTGTGGCCAAGCACATATTATATATTCACGTCGTTGTAAAGCCCGTCTATTCCTTTGCTCAATCGTCCGGATCTGACAGTCCCCATCAAGACAATTGATACTCCCACACCCCTTACCACAGAGGATATCATCCGGTTCATTTCCGTATCTCTCCCCGACATCTTCACCTACCACCGCCCCCTTGGTTTAGCACATCTTTAAGAGGCAGCAAATCAACGCCTAAACCTTTATTTCCAAACTGCCCTCACCGAGCTTAACGCTTACTTTCACTTCAATACCCCCGTCCAAGGCACTACAGGCCTGAAGGGCCTTGGCCTACCAAGCGACTGCTGCTCAGTCCGAAGGCCTGCAGATTACGAGGTACCGTGAGGTCACCACGAAGAATCCTTTCGGCCGTTGTTCTTGGCTTTCTAGACAGGGGCCGCTAACTCATCGTCAGATAGTTCCTCAATTCTAATCACGTTTGATGAGTGGACCTAGAACCAGCCCTCAGATCCACGTAAAAGTTCCTGACCTGGCCGGGAATCGAACCCGTGGCCTCCGGGTAAGAGGCAGGCATGCTACTCCTACACCACGGGGCCGACTTCAGTTCAATAGGTGTATGACGAAAGAGAAAACACGTAAGAAAAGGAAAAACAAACGCAAAAATGGTGGTGGCATGTACAGTAGAAAGAAAAAGGAAATATATCTATATAATAAATCCCTCTGAATTCAGAGGGGAACTGTCCCAGAGATTTGAGATCAAAACAGGTGTTAGACAAGGGGATGGCCTATCTCCAATCCTCTTTAATTGCCTACTTGAAAAAGTCATTCGTGAGTGGACGAAAATGCTACAGGATGACTCTGGATCGAGAATTGGCTACAAGAAAGACAAGTTAACAGTCAACTGTTTAGCCTTCGCAGACGACCTTACACTCCTGGCATCCAGTGTGGAGGAAGCTATCCATCAACTATCCTCTCTCGACCACATAGCAGCTAAAGTAGGGCTGAAGATCGCCATCAACAAAACACAGTTTATCACCAACATCAAAGATGCACCCAAATCAATCCCACTGGGGGACAAAACAATACAAAGGACTAACTCCTTCAAATACCTAGGAGAATGGATAACCCCAAACATGAATGAAGATCAGGCCATGAACAGCAGATGCATCAAATTGGAAAATGCCTACCACCTATGTAAGAGTATGTACAAATCCAAATCCCTCTCCCTTAACCTCAAAATCAGGCATTACACTACTGTAGTGAGACCGTCAGTACTATATGCCTCAGAATGCCTAAACATGGTAAGAAAAGGGCAACTTAGAAAACTGGAGCTGAAGGAAAGGAAGATCCTGAGAAAAATCATGGGCCCCATTAAAGAAGAAGGCAAGTACAGAATCAGGCACAACAACGAACTGTACCAACAATTGGAGAGCATTACAACATCTATGAGGAAGAGGAGATTGAACTTCTACGGTCATGTCATGAGAATGGACAATCAGAGGCTCACCTCCAGAATCTTTCACACCATCTCTAGAGGGAAAGCGACTAATGCCAAGTGGGCAAGACTCGTCAGAAAAGACCTTCAAGAATTGGACATTGCTCCCAGTGAAATTTATGACAGGAATAGGTACAGAACGTTGATCAGAACATCAAACTCTCTCCAGTCACTAACAGAAAAAACAGTACGTCCGGGAGGAGGTGTGAAATGGACTCAGGAGCGAAAAGACATTCACAGTGCAAGAATGAAGGAGTACTGGTCAAAGAAGAAAGCTGCTAGAGATAAGAACCACGTGGTCCATAGCAGGCCCAAACGGAACTAAAAAAAAAAAAATAATAAATCCCATTTCTGTGTGATCAAGCATTAAAAATTTCACCTGTAACCAATGTAACCAACAAGACAAAATAAATTAAGTAACAAAACATTTAGCAAAGAGGCCAAAACCCCTCCCACCTCCTTCTTCCTCACATCCTTTCAACCATCTCCTTCCTCTATAACATCTCCCCATCCCGCTTGCATCTCTTGGTCGGAGAGAGCTCCCACCCGTTCAGGTGGGGAATGAAAACCTTTATGATTATGATGATGATGAATATGATGATGATGATGATGATGATGACGATGCAAATCAGTCTGAAGTCCTAAATTAGGTCGAAGGGATAAAATTCCTCATGATACTGGGTTCGCCCGGTACTGCTGAGAATTGTGGCTACGGATCAACTGCTTGATCAACTACCATCAAAGAGAGGAGACGCTGCACTGCCTACCTGGACACGATTAACTGGCAGCAATTTTTGCTTTTGGGACAGGTACCAACTCTCTTCCTTCTATGAGGTAGGGAAAAGAGTGTCTACATTATGTTCGTTCCAGTCCATCTTTTCACTTTCAAATTCTTCTTCTTCCAATCGCAATTCTCCCCGTGGGGAGTGGGCCACCAACGGCTTAAATTGTTGCCCCTCTACCTGTGAGGAACGAATCTTCATTTACTGTTACCTGTGCGCAAGGGTCGCTCCTCACCCAGTTTTTAAAGACTGAAATTTAATTAAAGATGTAGTTGCTTTAATATTGTTATTGGTTTTTGAAAAAAAGTGTTTAATTTTAGAGAGAGAAAGGAAGAACTTTGTTTTTACTGTAAGAGTAAAGAGTTTCGTTTAGGGAAGAGTTTGTTTGAATTTTTGCTTGTTACGGATCATAGTAGTTTGCTGCGGGCAGCTTGATTTGAAGTATGACAAACACGGCTTTATTTAGTCTATTCGTCTATTTCGCCTAATCGTCAATATTTATTGGAATGTAGTGTTGAAAAAACTCCGGGATCCGCAAACTTAGAAGCATTTCTGGTATTCTCCAAGACAATACATAATTTACGGTGCATTGATACTGGAAGTGTCTGATTTTGTTAAGATGAGTATGGTCCAATCGTGGCATGTGATGTAGAAAGTGTGTTTTATGAACACAAAATCATGTTAAGTGAAAATAGGCGCAAGTTTGTGATTGAGCACCTATTGCATCATGCTGTGATTAAGTGTAATCAAGACTTGTGAATTTCATCGAGAAACCGGAACATACAATTCTGGTACGGCAATGTTTTTATTTTTATATTGGCCATTTTTAAAGAGTAATATTTACTTTTATAATATAAATTTATTGTTAACAGATATCAGATTTTTTGCAATGCATATTTCAATATTTTTGGTGCAGGTTTTCATACTGTTGTGATAGTAAATATACCACAACATCGCACCGTATTTAGAAGTGAGAGATATTATTATCAGTATTCGATTTATTATTATTAATTCATTTGTATATTTTATTCTTAATATCTTCTGCTGGAAGTTCTACATATGTGGTATGAGTAATTTGTTTTGTACAGCTGTTGGGAAAACATTGCTATCTTTACTTGGAAACTTTGCATGAGTCATTTGGAACGAACCAGAGTCCATTGATGTTGTAGTCCGAAATCCCCGATGAGTCATGTGAAACACTCCAGAGTCTGTTGATGCTGTAACTGTCTTGGAATCCGAGGGAGGTTCAGGGCGTGGTCTTGAAAAGAGGATCTACTCATGATTGGCTGGCCAGGATCAATCTAGGCGTATCATGTGAGAGGAGGGGGAAAGCTGATGTCTATATACGACGAGGAGGGGATACACGATACTGGAATGAAGTAAATATTACACGATAAATATTACACTATAACATAAATGAGGCGGTCCGTTCCAAAACTCGTCTTATCCATCATAAGTGATTTTTCAGGAAAAGCGAAAAACCTGTAATTTTTGTAATATAAGTCTCACTTCTTTAAATGTATTACGACGCGTTCAAATCCAATGTCATAGGGTCGTCTTACTGAAGAATTATAAATATAATTAGTAGAACGTCAATAAATTACATTTGTATTTTGGATAAGACGAGTTTTGGAGCACCCAAAAAAAATTCAGAATATATTACCTCACACAACTTATTTTCAAACAAGAAAAGTGAAAGGATTGAGAATATAATGTTGTAATAAAACTCACCAGTATGCACCTTTTTGCTATCAGTATAATGATATTCACAAATAAATTAAACACAGCAGTGTGATATCATATTTACATCCTATCCATAGTATTTGGAGAGAATTCTTCCTTTATAGGCTACACTGCATTCACAATAGAATTAACTTGAACAATAAAACATCACTTTGTTGTAAATCACACTCTCAAATATATTCCCTCCTCTTGAGATCCATCACGAAGAACTTTTGTTTCTTCAACAAGATTGTTTTCGTCTACAGAAATTGAGGTGAACAAATTCTTATAAAAAGAAATCAACTCATTCCTATCCCAATCCATTCCAAAATGCTTTTCAAGCAAACTTTTTACGTCCTTTACTTTGGCGGGATTCAAGTTTACTCCTGGCAATAATTCAGGTGGCATTAGTATATCTCGCAGGCGTTTTCCCTTTTTCTTTACGGATTTTCGTAAACCGATGTCTGAGTTGTAATGAGGTTCTCCCCATAAGGGTGACATTTCCCAGTGAGTCTTTGCTGATAACAAATCGTTTCACTGGAGAAAATTCAAAGTGCCAAGATGCAGGCATTTTCATCATATTTTCAGAAACCATTTTCCAATTGTTCACCGAGCAGTCTCTGCCAAACTTGAAGACTTCAGCATGTTTGCTAAAGATGTCTTCATATTCTGCTGGATTACAGATTATAGGGCATTTCCATATCTCTCTCTCTCTCTCTCTCTCTCTCTCTCTCTCTCTCCAGACTTGAACGAATACCCTGTCAGAGGGCAGATATGAGTGGCCTGTCATAGGAAAGACCAAGTCAACCCTTTCTATATTAGGCGGAGCTGTGTGTGTCAAGAAATATGAGCACATTGCAATCATTGTAGATTTGCGGTTCTGTCCTCCGCAGCCATCCGCACGAATTCGTATAGTAGTGAAGTTTGACAAATCAGTTTGAGATAATCGATGGTAAACTGCAGATGACGTTTCATTAGACTCCTTGTTGAATTCATGCTCCATCCATGTGTATGTAAAAACATTCACCTTTGTCAACTTGGCATGTGAGGTACCCCTCACAATGGTAAAATTATAGGTGTACAATTGGCGACTGTAATAGTAAATTTGATCTGGAACTTTTGGATTCACAAGATTCTTTTGGCAGTCAAATGAAAATATTGCCATGCTGTCCCTTTCTTCTTGGAGCTTTTTGAAAAAAGCTGCAGCCCTTAGTTTGTGTACTCTAAGTTCCAAGATTAAATCATTCTTCAGTGATACGTTCGAACTTTAAAGTTTAATTTTCTCCTTGAGCTCTATGCACTTTGAGCAAGCGTCAGTAACTGGTGTTCCAAATCCTATGTTGTAGCAACGCATAAAAATTTCACGGAAGAACCACCGCTTCACCCTGAGTTCTTCAGGCGATTTGTTGTTATACATTTTGTAAAGCTTAGCGATGTTTAAATTTCCGGGTAGATACTGTCTGACCGGTGACTTTCCGCGGCAATAGTGAATTTCACAACACTGCAAACTTTCAATGAAACGTTTCACGGAGTGCCTCTTTTCAGTGTACACTCGTTTGATCCTAGCTCCTCCCCTCTTTTCTGTTGGAAGTTTCCCTGTTGTGAAGTGATTTCTGGCAATCCTCTGAACCCGATCTTTGCTGACATGTAATACATTCAAAAATGTCTTTTGGCAGACCTGAATGTGAAACTGTTCTATATTAACAAGTTTTATATACCTTCCACAACAAGAGCAATATGTTCGGTCATCTTAATACACTCTATTCACAGCACAAAACTGCATGAAAGACTAACACAGTTCAAGAATAACTCAAAGAATGGAAAGACTGGCATAAAACGCGGGTAAATTGTAGCGTGAGTCACGTGCTGAAATTATCCATTCCTATTAGTTGATTGTATATGGCGAGTTTTGGAACGACAAGCGCCCTGGATAAGGCGAGTTATGGAACAATAGCCTAAGTTTGGTGACAGATTTCTATGGGAAAAGGCGAGTTTTGGTGCTTAATTTTGTGTTAGAACTATCACAAACATCACCAGGAAGGCAATGCTACCTCTAACTCATTTAAAAAAAAATGGATAAGACGAGTTTTGGAACGGACCGCCTCAAATATTATACTTTAAAAATCGCCAAAATTGAAATAAAAACATTGCCGTACCAGAACTGTATATTCCCGTTTCTCGATGAAATTCACAAGTTTTGATTACACTTAATCACAGCATGATGCAATAGGTGCTCAATCACAAACTTGCATCTATTTTTACTTAACATAGTTTTGTGCTCATAAAACACACTTTCTACGCTATATGCCACGATTGGATCATACTCCATCTAAACGAAATCATACACACTGGACTGGATTGGACTGGACTTCAAACGTTTGTGGAACGTGGCTGTTATTATGTTTGTGGAACGTGGTTGACCTACAAACTGTGGAGTGCTTATGAACTGGGTATTGCATCACATGTGACGGCTTTGTATTATATGCTGGTGAAAGCTGGGAGGTGCTATATCTCAGAATTTCCAGAATTTACGTTTTGGAACGACGAGCGTGTGTTGCTCAAGTGAGTATATCTTTAAAACAAGTGTTAGAGTAAGTGAACACAGTATTATGAGGTACAGTATCTGTGTGACATAATAAGTGCCAATTATGAGAACCTACAAGTTGTGTTGATACACAGAGATAGTGAACGGTACTTATCTATATATATAAAATAACTTGTCCTGACTGACTGACTGATTCATCATCGCCGAGCCAAAACTACTGGACATAAAGAAATGAAATTTTGGGGATACATTCATATTAAGATGTAGGTGCTCGCTAAGAGAGGATTTTTTGATATTCCGTCGCTAAGGGGGTGAAAAGGGGGGTGAAATTTTAGAAAAAGTGTATCTATATCTCAAAATTTTAAAAGTTTACAGATGTAAAAATTGGTATTTAGAATCTTCTTTTAAAATAAGGATACACGTATTTTTTTGTTTTCTGAGAACCCCAATGGGAGGGGTGAAAAAGGGTGAAAATGGGGAAAAATGGGTTGAATGCCTTCAATCAGGATACCGGTACTTATATCTCAGAAACTGAAGATATTACAGACCTGAAAATTGGTACTTTTGATCCCTTTTAAAAATAAAGAAACATGTATTTTTTTTGTTTTTGGTAAATCCAATTAATGGGAAGGTGAAAAAGGGGTGAATTTTTAGAATGAGTGAATCTATATCTCCAAACTTTTAAAGTTTGCAGATGTTAAAACTGGTATTTAGAATCTTCATTAAAAATAAAGAAACACGTATTTTTTTGTTTTCGGAGAATCGCAATAGGAGGAGTGAAAAGGGGTTGAAAAAGGGTTGAATGCCTTTAATGAGGCTACTTATATCTCAGAAACTGAAGATATTACAGACCTGAAAATCGGTGTATGGGATCTCCTTTAAAAATAAAGAAACACGTATTTTTTGTTTCTGGAAAATCCAATTAAGGGAGGGGGTGAAAAGGGGGTAATATTTTAAAATGAGTGTATCTATATCTCAAAACATTTAAAGGTTATAGATGTGAAAATTGGTATTTAGAATCTACTTTAAAAAAAAGAAACACGTATATTTTGTTTTCGGAAAATCCTAATGGGAAGGGTGGAAAAGGTTGAAGAAGGGGTCGAATGCTTTTCATGAGTCTACTTATATTTTAGAACCTGAAGATATTACAGACTTGAAAATTGGTATTTGGGATCTACTTTAAAAGTAAAGAAACACGTATTTTTTCGTTTTTGGAAAATCCAAATATTGGGGTGAAGAGGGGGGGTGAATTTTTTAAAATGAGTGTGTCTACATCTTAAAACTTTAAAATTTACAGATGTAAAAATTGGTAGTTAGAATCTCCTCTAAAAATAAAGAAACACATATATTTTTTTGTTTCCTGTGTGTAAAAGGGGGAAAAATGGGTTGAATGCCTTTAATGAGGATACATATATCTCAGAAACGAATGATATTACAGAACTGAAAATTTGTATATGGGATCTCCTTTAAAAATAAAGAAACACGTACTTTTTAGTTTTTGGAAAATCCAATTAATGGCGGTTAAACAGGACTGACAAATTGGGGTGAATTTTTTGAAAGACTATATCTACAGAATATCTTGGAATCGTAAAATGTTACAGACGTAAAAAGTGGGTGTTTGGAATCTCCTGTAAATGTAAAGAAACATAGGTGATTTGTTTTTGGAAACTCCACTTAAGGGGAACTCAAAAGGGGTGAAATTTTAAAATGAGAATGTTTACAGTATATCTCAAAAACCTTACATGTTACAGAAGTGAAAAATGGTATTTTTTATCTCTGTTAAACATAAAGAAACGTGTATTTTTAGTTTTCGGAAATATCACCTGGGTGGAGGGGGGGGGTAAAAATGACTGAAAATGTTGTTGAATTCTTTTAATTAGGCTACTGATATATAAAAAATGAAGATTTTACAGACGTGAAATTTGATATTGATATTTTCAATCTGCTTTAAAAGTAAAAATACACGTATTCTCTAAAAATCCAATGAAGCGGGATGGGGGTGTGGTGAAAGAATTGAAAAATTAATTGGCTTAATTGTATGAGAATACATACATCTAATAAAAACTAAAGTTATTACAGATGTGAAAATTCGTATTTGGATCTCCTTTAAAAACAAAGGAAAAGGCGTTTTGGGCGGGTAACCATCTTGGAGGGCGGGAGTGTAAAGGAGTTGAATTCCTTTCATGAGGCCACATAAATCAAAAACTGAAGAAGTTAGAGTCGTGATAATTGGTATTTAGAAGATCCTTTACTATTAAAGAAACAAGTATTTTTTTCGGGAAAGTTCACTTACGGGGTGGGGGGGGGAGTAGTGTGAAATGAAGTGAAAAAAGTAAATTACTTTTATGGGGATACTTATATCTCAAAACTGAAGGTAATAGACGTGAACTTTGGTGTTTGGAATCTCCCTGAATCATAAAGAAACAAGCCTTCTTTTAATTATTTTTGTTGGGGGGTGTGGCGGTAAATAAACTTAACGGCGGTGGGGTGTAGAAGGAGGTGAAACCAATTGATTTTACTGTTATTAATGTACTTATAAGGATCCTCCGTTGCTCAGGCGGCACCGCGTCGGCCTCTCAAAGCTGGGTTTCGTGGTTCAAATCCCGGTCACTCCATGTGACATTCGTGCTGGACAAAACGGAGGCGGGACAGGTTTTTCTCCGGATACTCCGGTTTTCCCTGTCATCAGCCATTCCAGCAACACATAATAATAATAATAATAATAATAATAATAATAATAATAATAATAATAATAATAATGTTCCGGACCGTCGTCATATGTGCGGACCGCGCTGGCAACGGCTCCTGGACGGGTAATGACTAAGAATGCAGTCCGGCCGCGGGTTCAGTGCCGCCAAATCACCCAATATGACACCACGCTGGATCTTCTGAAGGATTTTATCCATATTAAAAATGATTAACGGAAAAGATGGCAAAGATTTACGGACCCAACTGACCGGGAGGAATACCTGAGCCTAGCCCGGGAAGTACGAAATCGATTGTTGGAAAGGAATATTGAAAAATGGGAGGAAACGTGCTGTAAAATAATAGAAAACGAGTCAGATCGGGAATTTTGGAGGATTCTCGCAGAAAACGAGTCAGATCGCGAATTTCGGCGGATTATATATCTAAAACAATGAGCATTCAATTATAAATTTCAGTATAATACCGTAGCGAAGCACGGGTATCTTGCTAGTCTACATATATGTGCATTGTTCAAAGGACTAACTGCAAATGGTGGCTTAATCCTCGCTTTCGGTTTCCCACTGTTTTCATTGTTTTTGTTGTTAATATGGAGTCTTCCTGCAGTATTTTGTGTGTGTACATATGTATATTTTGGTGTATTGATGAGGTGCTCATGCACGGATTTTATTGAGAATACAGTTAGTTACTTTAGAATCAGTGGAGTTATTGATGAACCCAGGTGCAGTTCCTACCTATTTAGTCGTTTTCAGAAGGATAGCTAAGGCCTGAAGCAGATATATCAGTACGCCTTAAGTTAGGTATCATCCCGGCATTTGCCTGGAGGAGAAATGGGAAACCACGGAAAACCACTTCGAGGATGGCTGAGCTGAGAATCGAACCCTCCTCAATTCATTTGACCTCCAGAGGCTGAGTGGACCCCGTTCCGGCCCTTGTATCACTTTTCAAATTTCGTGACAGAGTCGGGAATCGAACCCGGGCCTTCGGAGGTCACAACTAATCATGCTAACCACTACACCACAGAGGCAGCCGTGGGTTATTTATTTATTTATTTATTTATTTATTTATTTATTTATTTATTTATTTATTTATTTATTTATTTATTTATTTATTTATTTATTTATTTATTGTCGTATGTGTGGAAATCTTTCGTGGTACAGGCGTTATGCTTTCTGTGCTTTGTGTCTTGCTTCACCGCAGATGAGGAGCATGTCAACATACTCATCTGTTGAATACATAGCCAAGAAATGACCAGCACTGCTAGGCCACACCAAGTGTCAAGCCAGTACACATTGAACATGCATGCTGCATGCTTTTGGTCGAATATGGCACTAAGGGGCTAGTATTTGATCCTCAAAGCTCAAAATATGAATTAAAACACTAACTCCCCATGGGATTCGAACCCACTGAGCAATGGCACATGCGTCAGGACGTTTGTGCTTAGTCGGTGGCACCACGGTGACTGTTGCCGCGAGCATAATGATCAGAAAGCGTACTTGAAACTGCTTCCCGCTCTACAAACTCGCACACGTTTTCTATCAGTATGCCATCGCTTTTAGCGTTAATTTCATATCCAATCGAAAGCTTATAACTGGCACGTACGTTTAACATAACCGTATGCCAGTTTGATACATTGTGTAAAAATCTGTCGCATACACGCCTTTGCAAAAGTCTTGCTGTGATGACGCAGTAAGTGCAGGCGACTGTAGTTAGGAATACGGTAACAGATAATCGAACATCGCACCACTGACGTTCGTTGGGATGCCTAACATTAGAGACGGTCAGGCGCAGCGGACTCGCCCGTATACTGTCTACGAGTTAGTAAAACAGGTTTGTAAAGCCAAATTGAGCAGTAGTTTAATGGGTCCCAGTACCGGTTTCGCTTTAGCGATCCTTACCTGGGCTGTTTGGGAAATAGGTATAAGAATAATAAATATAGATTGGTAATAATAATAATAAATGTTCATTGAAATGTGGCATTCGTAGGAGAAGTCTGTTTATAAATGTTAAGTTGGCACGATTAACCTGGCTATGTGTTGCACCGTAGCTGTGTGTCCGTTTTTAATGAGCTTTGTTTCAGCGGCAGGTGGTGGACCTGGGTGGTCAGCCTTCCGGGTACTGACCATGCCCAATGTTGCTTAACCGCAGGAGTAGCAGTATCAGCATCAGTGGGCCCTGTCGCTGTTTTTACACGAGAACATTATTATAGTAGGGCCCACGAGAGTTGAAGTCTGACAGGTGAGCGGCGAAAGCTGTAACTACGAAGTACGCTGCGTTGTCATAGTTACCTCCATTTGCAGTCTACCACCCTTTCAGACAGGCTGACTGTTTAATAAAACATGTAGGCCTAGGCCTAATACAATTCGTTTACCTTAACCGGTTCCTAAGCTCGTGTTAATAATTCCAGCATTTAAGACAGAACACGACATTATCGATATATATAAAAGATTTCATAATCACTAACAAAATCATCAGTTTCTGACAATAACCTCAACAAATGCACATGTTAATCACAGAATAGAACAACACTACCCACATGGATAGTTTTTTATTATTTAACTCCGATTGTTAACGGTACCTGTACAATTCAAAAATAATCTACGGTATAATAAACACAATAGGAAGACGATACTTCATCGAGAAAAGAGATCAGTCAGAATATGAATGACAAAAGTGACTGAGAGCAAGCCAACGCACGTGGTGATAGCGTCCTAAAATGTTGCAACTCTGTTATCGTTGCCATAGCAACAGGCCATTTTCGAGCAGCGTTAGTCAACTTTTTCTCGCCGGTGGCGCTAAACGTCAGACTTCAACTCTCGTGGGCCCTACTTTAACTCTCGTGTTTGTAAAGCGCAAAATTCTGTTCGGGTAGTCAAAACCTCATCTTCAGTTTAAAGCGTCTTATGTAGCTTTAAAATAGAACTATCGGTACATTTCTACAGTGTGTACGCAAAGTTATTCTGTGTCATCATCAGCTAATTGCTCCGAGCAACTCAACTATTTTTCAGCAATTAATTATAACTGCCGGGCTGAGTGGCGCTGGCTTTCTAACCTCACGTTGGCAGGTTCGATCCTGGCTCAATCTGGTGTCATTGGCAGGTGTTCAAATACGTTAACTCGGTGTCAGTAGATTTACTGGCACGTAAAAGAACTCCCCTGGGATAAAATTGCGGCACCTCGACGTCTCCGAAAAACGTAAAACTTCTTAGTGGGACGTAAAACCAATAACATTATTATACTTATAACTCTACCGTTGATTTTACCACAAAATGGTTGTCACCATTAAATGCGTCGGGCTCCGTGGTTGTTTCCCATGCTGACCTTTGGTCAAACCAAGGATAAGACTGAGACTGAGACTGAGACTGAGACTGAGACTGAGACTGAGACTGAGACTGAGACTGAGACTGAGACTGAGACTGAGACTGAGACTGAGACTGAGATTGAGACTGAGATTGAGACTGAGACTGAGACTGAGACTGAGATTGAGACTGAGACTGAGACTGAGACTGAGACTGAGACTGAGATTGAGACTGAGACTGAGACTGAGATTGAGACTGAGACTAAGACTGAGACTGAGACTGAGACTGAGACTGAGACTGATTCCCGGCCAGGTTGGGGATGTTAACCTTCATTGGTTAATTCCTCTGGCTCGGAGACTGTATGCATGTGGCGTCTTTCAACCTAGGTAGGGCTCCAGCCTCTTAGAAATGCAGGTCGACCATATGCCTTAATTCGAAAGACCTGCACCAGGTTTCTCCAGAGGCAATACGCCATTAAATTTAATATCTATTAATTGATAATTTACCCAGGTTTCACTGAAATGTGTCTGGTCCAACCCAAATTGTTCACTCGTAAGATCGTTCAGGTTAGTCTTCATGCCCTCCCTCGTAATTATATCGTCTCGTATCCCTACAGCTCTGTTCTAGGCAAGTGTTCACTCCACGCTGTATGCTGCACGGCGCAGTATACTATCTAGGGACATCACAAATACCATGGAGGATAAGAGGCATTCCCTGTTCACGCCTAGTGTTCTCAGTGCAATACGTCTTCTTGTTGTTATTTTCATTAACGTGTCTCAGTCTTATCCTTGGCTTTGACAACATGAAAGTGACCGAGGTATAAGTGATGATAGTAATGCGATTCCTTATGCAGCCAGTCCCTGTCATGAGCGGTGTGAAAATATTGCTCACAGGGTCAATTATTGTGTTAATTTTATCGGGCTTGGCAGACTGATATGTAATAGCAACTTCTGGTTCAGTGAGGAACGCAACGGGAAACTACCTCACTTCTCATTTCCCTAGTACGCCTCTTCAGTGACACCTAGGCCACCTATGACAGCTGATGGTGGAGCTGTTGAGGATCAAACCAGCCTCCGGGCTGAGCACTAACATACACACACATTACAGTGCAAAAGCCCCGAAGGGCCATCCTCAGCCCGAAGTCAGGTGTCCTATGATCGGCACGATATTATTGCCTTTCTTGACCTGGGTCGCTATCTCTCCGTCATATAGCTCCTCAACTGTAATCACGTAGCTGAGTGGACCTCGAACCAGCCCTCAGATCCTGACCTTGCCGGGAATCGAACCAAGAGCCTCCGGGTACGCTACGCCTACACCGCGGGGCCGGATACCGTTATAGTTCATTTACAACAAGCTGTTTTCCGATTATGGGAATTGTGAGAAGGCTTAACAGATTTCAATGAGTGGCCTTTCATGTTTAAGTATACAATCTGATGGTCTCGGAAAAATAGTTTTCAAAGAATTGCCGATTTCCCGACGTGATTTTCTTATATTCTTTTAAATAGTTCCAAGTCTTCTACTATGTACCATATGTTGCGGCTTTTGTGTTGGTACTCGTCTGCCGCATTTCATTTTGTAACAGTTGGCAAAGTGCTGCTGCGTTTTTGTTTTAATGAGACACTGAACATGGCGGCCGGCAGCAGTACACGTGTTTTGGTGTACCTCCGAATTTGTTGTACATAATGTGTAAATATGCAGTGTCTTATTCATGTGTAATAAATGTTTGAATCACCTTGTGAGTGATGTGTTTGTGTCTGCTCGTTTGGGGCAGTCTGGTCCTCCATTTGATTTGTTTCAAAATTGTATTTGTGCGTCTATGGAACTGAACTTTGTTATGTGCGGCCGATATGTTGTTTCGTCGTTCGCAACATAAAATTTTGGTCCTTCCGGGCCGCGATGAGAATCATTGTGAACTTTGAACATTGTGCTAGTCACCTAAAAATTGTTATCGTCATGAATTGCTGCCTGCAATCGCCGTTTGAACATAGCAACGAGCTTGGCGCGAAAAGCATCGTGAACAGTTATTGTATAAAAGCACCAGGATGTCGTGCTTAAGGCTAATTACTACGAATGGTTGAATTCGTCATATTGAGATTTCAACGAAGTCTACATTGTTTTGGAACTGCTTTGATATCGCACGTTAACAATCTGTGGAAGTTACCACGTGTTATTGCATTTGTTCTTGTGAGCTGTTTACGCCAGCCTTTATCTGATACCCTGATGTTCGAGATGTTAAATGCTACTTGGAATTTGGACTCCAGTGAACATTACATCGCAGACGTCATCCTTTGGACTTTCCAGTCACTTTGGGCATGTGATTCCAGCCAAGGAGTGTTTCCAGCGGTAGTGATGATTAATGATACAGCACCGCCATGTACTGTAAGTCGGTTCCATTTGTCTTTATTGTTCCTATCTTGACTAGGGTAGACATCCTGCCTGATATCCTAACCCTACTGCTAGCACTTTCCGTGTATAGATTAACAGATTTGTCTTGACTTCTCATGGGCATTATACGATTTCGTGCTAATAATTTGTTGGGCCGCTTTGTGTATTTTGTATATTTTAGAACGTACGTGGTTTATTATACGTTATTTCATGCTTTTGTGCATCTACCTACATTGTTGGTTCCATTCAAAGACTGTCACTCATTTCAACAATGCAAAATGAATGCAGTGCACTGAATATAGAGCTTATTGTTTGTATAGTCACCATTGTTGTAAGATTAATTTCTATTATTATCTTGTCAATAATTGATTACCTGAACCATTCATCATGGTGTTTGAATCCGAAGCAAAGGCTGTTCAAAAACGTGGTCTACTTAAAAGGTCATTAACTCACCTTGAAAATTACTTAAAGCAAGATAACATCAACCATCACGAACTAATTTCTAGGCAAAATAGGCTGCCAGAAATTTGGAAGGAATTCAGCATTGTTAGGGAGTATCTAGAATGTGAATTAGACTCAAAATCTAGCGAAACTCACTTTGGAGAGCATGATGAATTTGAAAACAGATATCATGCAATAGTTGCTAGGATTCAAGAATTGCTTTGCTCATTTGAGAGACCCACAAGTCCAAGCAATGCATCCATTATTTCTGATAACTCTACTCGGTCCAACTGTAGCTTGAAGCTCCCGCCCATTGAATTGCCTGTTTTTAAAGGAGATTTGACAAAATATTTGAGTTTCAGGAACACCTTTCAAAGCTTGGTTATTAACAATATCCGCATTGACAATGTGCAAAGACTACACTACCTATTGTCGTCTCTTCAAGGCGAACCTAGGGATTTGTTAGATAACCTATCCATATGTGCTGATAATTTCACTGTTGCTTGGAATTTAATTGATGAAAGGTACAATAACAAACGCTTGATTGTTTCACAGCACGTAAAACATTTGCTCAATCTCCATAATTGTACTAGTGGATCTTCCGTTGAATATCGCAAATTGATAAACCAAGTAAAATCTAATCTTAGTGCTGTTGACAATTTAGAGGGTCAGGTTCCACTACATGAAATGTTGCTACAGGAATTGATTCTAAGTAAGATCAAGTCCAACCATAGGAGTGAATGGGAAAACAAATTTGCCTCCACTGATATTCCCACACTAAACAATTTGATTGATTTCTTGGAAAGAAAATGTCAAACATTAGAGCTAACAGAATGCAAGAAACCTGTTATTGAGCAAAAACGAGACTTAAAATCCAACCTAAAAGCCCTTCACATTGCTAACAATAGCACTTCCTTGAATTGTAGGTTTTGCAAACTTGATAATCACAGCATTTCTGATTGTAGAAAGTTCAAACAAGCAAACATTGATCACCGTCGCAAGTTTGTGAGGGAAAATAAACTTTGTTATCTTTGTTTTTCCGCTTCTCATGTTTCTAAACATTGTAAGCAAAACAAATGCTCCCAGTGTAATGGGCCCCACAACTTATTGGTTCACAAGGAACAAACAAGTCCCAATAATAACAATAATAATATGAATGCTACAAGTTCTGCAATTGTTTCACCCACTGCCATGAAGGTTGTTTCAGGACTAGGTTCGAATGTTTTGCTGAGCACAGCGTGTGTAGGAATAAAAAATAGCTCAGGAGAGATTATACTAGTTAAAGCTTTGTTAGACTCTGCGAGTCAATTATCCTTTGTGACTTCTGATCTTGTCAAGAAGCTTGGTATTCGCACTAGGTCTTGTCGTCTACCTATTGTTGGTATAGGCAATTCGAATGTGTCTCCTGTCAGTTCCACATGTAACCTTGTTTTGTTCTCAAATGTATCAGATTATACATTGAAGTTGAACTGTGCAGTAGTGAACACAATCACAAGTCCACTTCCGGCGCAGGAAATTGATTGTTCTAATTGGGTTATTCCTCATGACATTATTTTGAGTGATAGGACATTTAATCAGCCCTCTACTATTGATATTTTGCTAGGTGCTGATGTCTATTATGAAATTGTGTCTTCTAATATTTTGCATAAGAAGGGTTATCCCGCCTTATTAGATACCGAATTTGGTTGGGTGCTGTCAGACACTTTCCCTGAGTCGTGCATTAAGAATAATGCCAAGGCTCGTCGTGCCAATCTTGTGAAACTTGATTCTATTGACTCTAAACTCCAAAGGTTCTGGGAGCTTGAAGAACTTCATCAACCAGTTCTTACTCCTGAAGAAAGGGCTTGTGAAGAACACTTTGTGAATAGTGTTCAAAGAGATGATTCTGGTAGGTTTGTTGTCAAACTTCCTATTCGTGCTGAAGTGCCACCTGTAGCTGAGTCTAAGCATAATGCTGTTAGAAGGCTCAAACAGATGGAAAATAAATTTGCTAAGCTTCCAGACTTGAAAAGGAAGTATGTAGATTTCATGCGTGAATACAGTGAAATGGGTCACATGGAAATTGCTCCTCCAGAGACCTCTAACTCTGTAAGCTTTTACTTGCCCCATCATTGTGTGCTCAAGGATTCTAGCACTACAACCAAGTTGAGAGTTGTTTTTGATGGAAGTTGTGAATCATCAAATGGGACAGCATTGAATTCTATGTTAATGGTTGGTCCTACTATTCAGCCTGACTTGCTGTCCATTGTTTTAAGGTTCAGAACCTATTTTGTTGCTCTTACGGCTGACATTGCTAAGATGTATAGATGTGTGCTAATTCATCCTGACCACAGAAATCTTCAGAAAATTGTGTGGCGTGAATCTACTGATGAAGAAATCAAGGACTACCGTCTTACTACTGTCACATACGGTACAAGTTCCGCCCCTTTTCTTGCTACGAGATGTCTAGTTCAACTTGCTGATGAACACAAGGAATCTCACCCCACTGCATCAGAGATCATTCGCTCTTGTTTTTATGTTGACGACCTGCTGACAGGTACTAGTTCAGTTGAAGAAGCTAAGGAGCTTCAATCAGAAATTTCTTCTGTGCTTGATAGTGCACATTTTCATCTTAGAAAATGGACGTCAAATTGTCCAGAAGCTCTTGCCAATGTCCCTGTAGAGGATAAAGAAATGTTGTCACCTTGTAACCTCACTAAGGATGAAGCTATTAAAACATTAGGTATCGTGTGGCATCCTAAATGTGATGAGTTTCAGTTTCAAATAAACTTGAAGAAAGCACCTAAGGAAGTCACTAAGAGAAGCATTCTCACTATCATTGCTTCCATATTTGATCCCCTTGGATTGTTAGGATGTGCCGTAGTTAAGTGTAAACTTATCCTGCAGTCTCTTTGGCAGTTGAAAATTGATTGGGATTTTGTGTTAGAACCTTCATCTGAAATTATTGAAACATGGAATGCTATCTACAGTGAGCTCCCCTTGCTTACTGACCTCAGAGTGCAAAGAAATATAATGCCCTTTGCTAAGAATAAGGTTATTGAAATCCATGGCTTTTCTGACGCTTCAGAAGCTGCCTATGGTGCTTGTGTGTATATTAGGACAGTATCTGAAAATGATGAGGTATCAGTGATCCTGTTGACTTCTAAATCGAGAGTTGCTCCATTAAAACAGCAATCTATTGCCCGTTTAGAGCTTTGTGCTGCTCTATTGCTTTCTCGCCTAATGAGTAAGGTAACTGAATCGCTGAAATTGCACGTTCCTTTCTCAACATACTGCTGGACTGACAGCACGATAGTTCTGTGTTGGTTACAGAAACCCGCCAATTGTTGGAAAACCTTTGTCGCTAATAGAGTTGCTGAAATTCAATCCCTCACTTCAGTCTCAGATTGGAGACACGTACCTACCCACAGCAATCCAGCTGACCACTTGTCTCGAGGTGTTTTACCCTCACAAATGTTTTCTCTTGATGTATGGTGGCATGGTCCATCCTGGTTGCGCGAATTATTCCCGGTGTACCCTGATTTTGTTGCCAGTAATACACCATCTGCTGTGAATGCAGAATCGAAACCCTCTTTGAGAGTCTTGCTAGTTAATATGCACCCACCTGAGTTAGAGAAGTTTTCGTCCTTTCTCAAACTTAAGCGAGTTTATAGCTATGTTCTGAGATTTATTACCAATGTTCGCTCCACTAAGGATGCTCGTGTCATTGGTCCACTCACCCCTGAAGAATTGAGGATTAGTGAAATGAAGATAATAAGTCTGTTGCAAGCTATTGAGTATGGAAAGGAACTGCATGACTTGAGGTCTAATCATGTAGTTGCCTCTTCGAGCTCATTGAAAACTTTGAATCCATTCCTCGATGACTACGGGTTGTTGAGAGTCGGTGGTCGACTCATGAATTCTCAGTTGGAATACAATGAAAAACACCCCATCATCCTTCCTCCGAAACACTTTGTTACTAAACTGATTGTTAAACATGAACATGAGATGCTATTGCATTCCGGCCCTCAGGCTGTATTGTTTTCCTTGCGTAACAGATTTTGGATTCCACGTGGGAAGACGGTTGTTCGTGGTGTGATCCATTCATGCTATAAGTGCTTCAAGAGCAAACCTCCACTCACCACTCACATAATGGGTCAGTTACCCTCGTATAGAGTTGAGCCATCATTACCCTTTGTTAAGGTTGGTCTTGATTATGGTGGCCCAATCATCATTAAAGGTGATAACCCGAGGAGTAAGATAAAGTTTAAAGCGTACATTGCTCTCTTTGTTTGTCTTGTCACTAAGGCAATACATCTTGAAACGGTGAAGAGTCTAACGACTCAGGACTTCCTCGCCGCATTTAGAAGATTCACGGCGCGTAGAGGATTTCCAAATCTCATCTTGAGTGATAATGGCACAAATTTTGTTGGAGCCAACAATGAGTTATTAAGATTTATTAAGGATAGCTCTACTGAAATAGAGGAATATTCATCTAATTTGAATGTGAATTGGAAGTTTATTCCACCCTCCAGTCCTCATTTCGGTGGGCTTTGGGAAGCTGGAATAAAGTCTACAAAATCACTTTTAAAGCGGACCCTAGGAAAATGCATTCTTAATTTTGAAGAGCTGAGTACTCTTTTGTATCAAATTGAGTCTGTGTTGAACTCGAGACCTCTCTGTTCAATGACTGACGACCCCAATGATCAATGCTATTTGACACCTGGACATTTTCTAGTAGGGAGACGATTGACCTCTATCCCCTCTCCAGACATATCCAACAGCTCCCGCTCCTGTCTAACTAAATGGAATTTGGTGCAACAGCTGTATCACGATTTTTGGCAGAGGTGGTCAAAAGAATACATACAATCACTTCAACAAAGACGTAAATGGTCTTCTGTAGGAAAGTGGACTACAACTGTGGGAGATTTAGTGCTTCTAAGGGAGGATAACCTTCCTCCTCTGGTTTGGAAAACTGGTATAATCCAGGAGCTCCATCCTGGTTGTGACAATATTACTCGTGTGGTCAGTGTAAAGACTAAAACTGGTCTTTTGCGCCGTGCCATAGTGAAATTGTGTCCATTGCCCAAGGATGTTGTATAGATATGTATAGATATGTTGTATCTGAGTTTACTTTTTTATTAATTTGTCTGTGATGAACATGAACACTTGACTTTGATTTTGAGTGTTGAGATCCCTCAAAGGGGGGAGTATGTTGCGGCTTTTGTGTTGGTACTCGTCTGCCGCATTTCATTTTGTAACAGTTGGCAATGTGCTGCTGCGTTTTTGTTTTAATGAGACACTGAACATGGCGGCCGGCAGCAGTACACGTGTTTTGGTGTACCTCCGAATTTGTTGTACATAATGTGTAAATATGCAGTGTCTTATTCATGTGTAATAAATGTTTGAATCACCTTGTGAGTGATGTGTTTGTGTCTGCTCGTTTGGGGCAGTCTGGTCCTCCATTTGATTTGTTTCAAAATTGTATTTGTGCGCCTATGGAACTGAACTTTGTTATGTGCGGCCGATATGTTGTTTCGTCGTTCGCAACACAATAGTTTGCACCTAGGTATTCTATTGCAGCTGGAGTAGTTCTAAGACCCTCACCTGGTATCATCGCTACTAGCGTTATAGCGGGATAATTATCGCAATAGCGCGTTATCGTACTCTAAAGGCAGTAGCATGAAGTTACAGCGAACTGTGATTTGAAGCTTCGTTCCTAAGAACTTATGGAGTTGCTTTCACTATACAGGTTGTTTCAAAATTATAGGTACAAGGAAAGGAGTCCTAATAAACATACAGAATGTCCAGAAACCAATCTTTCTTTATGTCACATCTGTACAGGTGGTCTCGGGTAACATGTTAGATATGCATTATAACATGTACACCACAATTCACAGTTCTTAAGCACGTCACCGGTACACGTTCGAATATGTCTGACGTGCCTCTAGTGCGCCAAGAACCTTTGACAGTGCGTTCCCGGATTTCGTTGGCACTGTCAGTAGGGTCAAAATACACCAAACATTCCAAATATTCCCAAACAAAAAATCCATAGGGTTCAAGCTGGAGTCACCGAGCCCGATAGATGCAGTCGCTTAAGTGCGGCCAGTATCTCAGTATTCGGGAGATAGTAGGTTCGAACTCCACTGTCGGCAGCCCTGAAAATGGTTTTCCGTAGTTTCCATTTTCACACCAGGCAAATGCTGGGGCTGTACCTTAATTAAGGCCACGGCCGCTTCCTTCCCATTCCCAGCCCTTCCCTGTCCCATCGTCGGCATAAGACCTATCTGTGTCGGCGCGACGTAAAGCAACTAGCAAAAAAAAAAAAACAAAAAAAGCAAGTTGGGGTCCTGGGAGACGCCCGATACACTGATTGTGAAAGCTTCCGCATAAGAAATCTCGAACGTTCACATGAAAGCATGAGGAAAGTTGTCATAATTCTTCAACTCCAGTTTCCCGGGTGCGATATGGTACAAGCCTCGCCATTTCTTCCTATTTTCACACGTGCGTGTGTGTGTGTGTTACTTTATTTCTGGAAATCTTCCCATGTCAATCCCTTTGACTTCACCCCTGATTTCATTCTATCGAACGTTACTTTGATTATCTCCTTGGTCTTTTCTCTCCCACTTCGAGGCTGAAGTGTTTCCTTGCAGGTTCTCTCATTAAGAAGATAAATTTTGAATTCAAGAGAACAAATTGGGTCAAATATTCGTTTATAGGTAGGGGAGTTAGGGATTGGAATAATTTACCAAGGGAGATGTTCAATAAATTTCCAAATTCCTTGTAATCATTTAAGAAAAGGGTAGGAAAACAAATAGGGAATCTACCATCTGGGCGACTGTCTTTAATGCAGATCATTGTTGACTGATTGATTGGCATCCAGTCTCATTATATGTCCATTTCACGGAAGTCTACACTTCTTTACAACACTGTCGATAGGTTTGATGTCGGCTTCGTTCCTGTTTACTTCATTTCTGATCTGGTCCCTCCTGGTCTTTTGATTCAAAGTTCTGATAAATCTCATTTTTGTTGCTTGGATTCATCTGGGATCTTGGTTTTTAGAATACATATCTCCAAACAATAGATGAGAGTAGGTACAGAATAACTCGTTGTTATTTTGGCTTTCTGGGGTATTTAGGTGTTCCAAGGTAGGTTACTGAGTTGATTGCAAAAGTTAGATGCTTTCTAGGTCCTGTTGAGTATTTCCTGGTTGACTATGTTGTCTTTCGAAATTGTACTTCCAAGTAGGAAGCTTATTCTAATCTGGTTCCCTCCTAATAGATGCTTCAATTTGTTCCTCTGCTGTTCATAGTCATTTCCACGGTCTTTGCTTTGATCATTTTCAGTTCACATTTAAACTTGTTGTTTCAAATAGCGAGTTTTTCTTTGTTCATTTCCTTGATATGTTATAATCCGGTACGATGAACAGGAGTGATAAAGCACTTCCTTGCTGGACTCCTGTCATAGTTTCAAACCATTTAGATACTCCGTTGCCTATCTGTACGCAGCTCTACTTCGTCAATCAAGAATTTTGGGACCTGAACCTTCAAGATATTCCCTGTTCTTATTCCGAGGAACAGTTATTAAAGCCTTTTCAATATCTAAAAATACCATCCCGAGGTTCTTTCCTCGTTCCCAGCATTTTTCTGTCAGCATTCTCTTTACAAAAGTGACGTTCATGGTGCTTCAATCAATCAATCGATCGATCAATCAATAAATCAATCAATCAGTCACCACTGTCGCCCAGGTGGCAGATCCCCTCTCACTTGTTTACCGAGTGTTTTCTTAAATGATTTCAAAGAAGTTGGAAATTGAAAGGGCGTATGGCGTTCAGTGCCAAGAGTGTCCGAGGACAAGTTCGGCTTGTCAGCTGCAGGTCTTTTGAACTGACTCCCGTAGGTGACCTGCGCGTCGTGATGAGGATGAAATGATGATGAGGACGATACATACACCCAGCCCCCGCGCCAGCGGAATCAACCAATTATGGTTAAAATTCCCGACCCTGCCGGAAATCGAACCCGGGAGTCCTGTGACCAAAGGCCAGCATGCTAACCATTTGGGCATGGAACCGGAGAGTTAGGAATTCATTAAACATCTCCAATGGTAAATTATTCCAATTCCTAATTCCTCTTCATATAAACGAATATCTGCCCCAATTCGTCCTCTTAAATTCCAACTTTATCCTCGTATTACTATTCGTCTACCAATGTCATTCCACGCCATCTCTCCGCTGACAGCTCGGAACATACCTCTTAGTCGAGCAGCTCATCTCCTCAATTCCAAGTCTTTCCAGCCCGAAGTTTGCAACATTTTCGTAACACTAGGCTACTCTTTCCTGGAGCCATATTATTGTTCTTCTTCTAATAAAGGTCCAACTATCTTCCTAAGTCTCTTTTCCATTATCTTTCTAACAACTTCAAGTGTGATGTCCGTGTAGTTTCTGCATTTCATTCTAAGTTTATTCCCCTGTTTAAACAGTGGAATAATGACTCTTTTTGCCCAATATTCTCGGATCTTGTTTTCTTCTCAAATCACTGTGTATCCAGTTTAGGCTCCACTTCCAGCCAAATTAAAGGCCATTGGACATCATGGTTTACATCTATTCTGTACTGTTAACAACCTTTCCATTTAATAATATGTTGAAATTTTTCTTGATTTATTCTCTGACTCGTTCCTGTCCGCCTCCTTCGGTTCAGAGAGCCCCAGATTCGATTCCCGACCGGGATGGTGATTTTAACTGCGCACGGCTAACTCGCCCGGTACATTATTATCTAGCTTACCCTATGACCAGAGTCATGCTCATGACCACTCTAAATTGTCTGTTTTATATTGGGAAGAACCGCTCGGTATCCTCTCAGTTCGTATGTCGCATCATTTCACAATACTTCAATGATCGAATCACGAGATCACGGGTGTGAGCCGACTGATTCAGTAGCTTAAATAAAAAGATGTTTAATCAGAAAACCAGTGGACTACAGTACATCTCGGGTAGCCTATACAAAATATGACGATTTGAAAAAAATCCTCTGTTGATAGAAAAATACATTTTCAAAGACAACCAAGCTACTTGGCCGTGCGTTTAGGGTCGCGTAGCTAAGAGCTTGCATTCGGGGGATGGTGGATTCAAATCGTACCGTCGTCAGCCTTTCAGATGGTTTTCCGTAGTTTCCCATTTTCACACCAGGCAAATGCTGGTGCTGTACCTTAATTAAGGCCACGGCCACTTCCTTTCCACTTCTATTCCTTCCCTATCTCATCGTCGCCATAAGACCTATCTGTGTCGGTGCGACGTAAAACAAATTATTTGATATATATTTAATATGTGGGCTACTTATTGTGGACACAGATATTTTTACATCTAATTCTGTATATATAATAGAGTTGTGACTTTCAGATAACTGTGGAAAACCAGAAGGTAGTGTATAAACTTTGAGTTAAATAAATTATTATTATTATTATTATTATTATTATTATTATTATTATTATTATTATTATTATTATTATTATTATTATTATTATTATTATTAACTACGCACGTTTTGTGTTGTAATAAGCGTGTATAGTTTTGCACAAGTACCTACATTTTCCTGCATTTCAATTTTTAACTTGTTTATTTTGTATTATGTACGTAGGTACCGAAAATATAATGAAATTTCCAAGTTCTTTGAAATAATTTAAGAAAAGGTTAGGCAAACAATTGATAGGGGATCTCCCACGTGCGCGACAGCTCTAAATTCAGATCATTGATGATTGTGTGTACAAATATTTTTCATCTAACTCTATATAGTTATTTAATGAGTTCTCACTGTCGGGGGAAGGCTTTGTAACATCAAAACTTGATGCGAAGAAGAAGAAACGAGAATCTGAAAGCTAGATGACACATAGGAAAGCAGTTCATAGAAAGAAGACCAGATACACTACACAGATGCAATAGGATCGATGACTCTAATGAGCCGTGAATCGGCTCACTGTATCGATTCAGTAACGTGAATGGTATAAAATGAATCGATTAACTAAAATGAATGGAATATCCCATCACTACCAAGACCGACTCCAATCCTCACACCTTAATGTTACTCTCGATCGTTCAAAGATGGCGAAATCAAGTAGCCGGACTTGTTGGAAATGTGGATTTGTTTTGGTTTGTTGTTATTGTATGTAGTCGGTGTAATTTCATGAAAGTTGACGATAAATATTAGTTTATTTGTAGACTATAAGTGTGCGAGTGTAGTTATATGACTCAGTGGGTACTTGGGATCTGTAATCATGCGCAGTAATGTGAGAATGTGTTCGTTTTGATGGTGTTGTGAACCAGGTTTAAGTCTACGGCAATGCCTCTCATACAACTATTCTTAAGTTTTCTACGGAATAAAACATTAAGTGAGAAATGCATTAGAAATATACATCGTGATTATTTTGAAGTCGATGACAAAACTGTAGTGTGCATACATTATTTTGAGAATAAGTCTTAGATTAGGAAATACTTTTCTCTAATTCCAAACGGTGAACCTATTCGTGTTCCTCAAAAAAATATTTAGAAATAATACAGTATAATTGATATTGTGATATTCCTTCAGCATCTATGTGCTTTAAAGTGTCGAATGATTTAGATGCAAGTGTATTTTACAATTATCTGTGCTTGTCTGCGGAAATGTTTGGCTGGATCTTGGAGTATAACAAAATTTAAGTGTGACAGATGGAGCAATCTGTATACTGTTACACAGAAGAAATAGTGACTTGTAGGGGTTAGCTGGGTTTGTAACGCAGGCGTTTACACTATCAACACCTTCCGATTCATGCTGTGGTTCTCTGTTATCAAGCAGGCTACACCGAATTGAAGCTCGTCGATGTGGTTAAATATCAGTGATTAGAGTCAATACAGTTTTTGCACTCTTGTTCTTTAATGGGTCTGAACGTTTCATTACTAATGTTACCATCATTGTGTGAAGTGTTGCTATGCCATATGTCAACATTATGTTAGCATTGCCAGAGCCGTTCATTGGGTTAACATAATCATTTCGGGTGTACTTGGGTTGAGTGGCTCAGACGGTTGAGGCGCTGGCCTTCTGATCCCAAGTTGGCAGGTTACATCCTGACTCAGCCCGGTGGTATTTGAAGGCGCTCAAATACATCAGCCTCATTTCGGTAGGTTTACATGCACGTAAAAGAACTACCACAAGACTAAATTCTGGTACTTCGGCGTCACGAAAACCGTAAAGAAGCTGTTAGTGGGACGTAAACGATTAAGATTATTATTTCGAGTGTACTTCCCTCTTGTTGGGTGCTGAATATAAGAAATTGTCCACGACAAATTATGTTTCATAGTTCTCATGAGAGGGAATAATTTTAGGAATCTCGCACATTAACTTATTTTGAAATGTTCATAATGATCATGCATAAATATCATTTTAACAGCTTTATCATGTATCTTCATCTTTCCAGCGAAATGAAATCTAAGAGAAAACGTTATTTGACTAATTGAATTATGTACATAATCAGGTTGTTGTTCTCTTTTCTAGTACAATATATGTGATTCTAGTTTGTTATACGTGGTGCGTACTTGTTGGCGAAGCGTTTTAATACGTGAAAAAGTGATTTTTCCCTATTATGTTACATTTTCATGTTAAATTACCGCCATTGTACGTGATATTTTTGCGTTAGCCAATCCCAGCAATCCAGCTTATTCGGCCGCCATGTTTTTTTAATATTACGGTATGAGGATTTGAGTCGGTCTTGTCACTACTCGAGACGAGGACTCGAATTTACTAGTCTACAAGTACCGAGCTCGATAGCTGCAGTCGCTTAAGTGCGGTCAGTATCCAGTATTCGGGAGATAGTAGGTTCGAACCCCACTGTCGGGAGCCCTGAAAATGGTTTTCCGTGGTTTCCCATTTTCGCACCAGGCAAATGCTGGGACTGTACCTTAATTAAGGCCACGGCCGCTTCCTTCCCATTCCTAGCCCTTTCCTGTCCTATCGTCGCCATAAGACCTATCTGTGTCGGTACGACGTAAAGCAACTAGCAAAAAAAAAAGTCTACAAGTCGTTAGCGCTGCGCGCGCGCACGTGTGTGCACTTCTTTGTAACAGTAATGCTGGAACGCGTCGTCTCAAAATATCCGAATTCCAGAGGACGGCTTAACAAGCCAGTTTGATACCTGGACGACGAGTCTTAAAATGTCCGAATTTTCAATGCTTTTAAAACACCCTGTAACTATACAAGTATACAATATTGTTATAATAAACACGACGTACTAGATCGGTACAAAAAGGTTCATAGCACCGGGACTGCGTGCACTCTTCTAAGAATTGTACCTCAATCTTGAGGGGCGTCTGCCTTATAGCTTCACACAAACACAGTAGACCAACGGACACCATGAACCCGCGCAAAGTTAGGCCTAGTCCCATTTTCATAGATGCAGCTACTGCGTTGTCGTAGATGTACAATCCTACAGCCTACAAAGTTAGGCCTAGTTCCATTTTCATAGATGCAGCTACTGCGTTGTCGTAGATGTACAATCCTACAGCCTACAAAGTTAGGCCTAGTCCCATTTTCATAGATGCAGCTACTGCGTTGTCGTAGATGTACAATCCTACAGCCTACAAAGTTAGGCCTAGTTCCATTTTCATAGATGCAGCTACTGCGTTGTCGTAGATGTACAATCTTACAGCCTACAAAGTTAGGCCTAGTCCCATTTTCATAGATGCAGCTACTGCGTTGTCGTAGATGTACAATCCTACAGCCTACAAAGTTAGGCCTAGTCCAATTTTCATAGATGCAGCTACTGCGTTGTCGTAGATGTACAATCTTACAGCCTACAAAGTTAGGCCTAGTTCCATTTTCATAGATGCAGCTACTGCGTTGTCGTAGATGTACAATCCTACAGCCTACAAAGTTAGGCCTAGTCCAATTTTCATAGATGCAGCTACTGCGTTGTCGTAGATGTACAATCTTACAGCCTACAAAGTTAGGCCTAGTCCCATTTTCATAGATGCAGCTACTGCGTTGTCGTAGATGTACAATCTTACAGCCTACAAAGTTAGGCGTAGTTCCAGTTTTTAAAAATACAGCTGTTGTTTTGTCATATAGGCCCTATGTACAATCTTGATAATTTACAAATTTTGCTATGAAAATATTTACATTTCTTTCGTTAGAATGTCAGAATGTCAGTTTGATGACCTCAAAGATAATCGATGTCTCTAGTTTCCTCATATTTAGCTGTAGACCTTTTAATTCTTTCGGCTAAAAATATACAATGTTTATTTCTTCCATTCGAACCCTCGAGATTCATATCCACCTTGGCTATATGGGAATCATTCGGCTTCTTTTCTAAAACAAATTACTAACTCCTTGAAGCGGGGATGAGATGTTTTTATCAAATGATTAACCTTAGAATTCCATACTTCAATTGCAATGTTTGTTTGGTGGCGTTTTCCATGACAGTTCCACAGCTCAAGTGGAATTTGCAGATTGTCTAGCCACTGGTCGTCGAAACAATCTGAAGAACCTTTCAAATATAGTTACCGTAATAAACATAAAAGTTCATCCTCGCCGTAGCGAAATAAGGCACCCATCTAGGGAACTTAAAAAACTATTTGTTTTTAAAATCCCTGCCACCTACGTGAAGTTTTTATCAGATGATTGACCTTAGAGTTCCATCCTTCAATGGCAATATTTGTTTGGTATCGTTTTCCATGACAATTCCACAGCTCAAGTGGCACTTCGGATATCCTGAGACTCATTAATTTATTTCCGCTGCGTATGTTGATATATTTTGTTTTATGTGAATTTCAAGTTCGGATATTTTGAGACTTCTCCATACTGAAATACTACGACCATTTTCTACTTGTGTTTAAGAAATATCAGGAATTCGACCAGTGAAATGTACCTGTCGAAAAAGTAAAAAGAGCAAAAGAGTTAGAGGAAGAAGTAGAGCGCGTTAGTGGCAAAGTGAGAGTTTGTTGTGAGAAGGATTGAGAAAGCGTTTGAAAATGACAGTCAGAGACGTGTCAACGAGAGACAATCCGAAGACCCTAAATAGAATAGTGTTGATCAGATCCTTGGCAGAAGGAAATGTAGCGATGTTAACTTCATCCGAATGGAAAGTAAAAACGAGGAAGAGCTGTAGTAGCTAACTAAATTACCGTTCTTATTCTTAAATTTTCATAATTTTCGCCATTTTGCTGCGCTGCTCGGCTTAGTTTGCACACTGCTAGCTAACCGCCTGTCTTTGTTCAAAGTTTCTGAAAAATGAATGGGCGACTCGTTACCAGATCGCCCTGGGCGACAGGAGCGGGGAATGAGGAAGAACATGGAGAGTGGGCGGTGGGGGAGACACAAGCTAAACGGAAGAAGAAGAAAATTGTGAAAAGCAAACTTAGAGAGAGAGAGAAAGAGAGGGTATGTGTGTGTGTGGGGGGGGGAGCGTGCAAATCTTCGAGGGCGGCGGAGACGAGATGGGATCCTTGCTACAGCGACGAAGGAAAGAAGAACATGTCTCCACGTCCACCGTTCGCCTGAAGGCACAAAACTGGTCCTCTGCCCTAATTAACTTGTAAGACAGAGCTCTGAGATATCAGTTAACATCTGATCTCTTGTGGTTTAGAGAACGGCCTCTGTTTAGTTGAAGGTTGTAGAGTCATAGTTAACTAAGGACTTAATAACGTATTTGTCTAATGCACGTTTTATTACGATCTTCGTCTTTATCTGATTAATACGCACGCTCTTTTGCTTGATTCATTCCATAGGCAGAGAATACAGAGAGCGAAAATCCTCTGATAATCTGTTACGGAGTTGCCTATGAGGTATATGTCCAGAACCATATCTGATGAGATACGTTATGCTCTTGGTATGGGCTACATCAGGTTTGTTATTTTCATTTATCTGTCCGGCTCTATGGCTAAATGGTTAGCGTGCTGGCCTTTGGTCACAGGGGTCGCGGGTTCGGATCCCGACAGGGTCGGGAATTTTAACCTTAATTGGTTAATTTCGCTGGCACGGGTGCTGGGTGTATGTGTCGTCTTCATCATCATTTCATTCTCATCACGACGCGCAGGTCGCCTACGGGAGTCAAATCGAAAGACTTGCATTTGGCGAGCCGAACTTGTCCTCGCACACTCCCGGCACTAACAGCCATACGCCATTATTATTATTATTCATTGACCTATCTCAGTTTCACCCTTGGGTACGATATGAGTATTACTAGTAACATCATTCGTTACGCAGCCAGTCTCCATGATGAATGTTGCTCAAAGGGTCAATTGGTGTATGCAACAGCACCTTCTGGCTCTGTGAGGAAAACAACAGGAAACTATAACACTCCTCATTTCTCTAATACAACTTTTCAGTGACGTCTAGGACGACGAACCAGTACTCAACATACAGTTGTAAGTACTGTGTAGAGATGAGAAAAATGCAAGAATGAGGAATGTGGCCTGCAAGCACGAGCTTCCTGTTCTGCCCAGACAGATCGGCTCTTATCTGTTCTTATCTAGTACACGAAAACATTGAGTCACACTTTGCAGTTTGCTGGATTACAACTGACAAGAGCGAAGAGCTGCCAGTAGAAGATAATATAAAGTTGCCTGGAGAGTAGCGGAGTTGTTATGGTAACCATTGCGTCACTGGTTCTGCTGGTGAAAACCCCTTCGCCCCGTGCCTCACCGGGCATGTGCATTCTTCTGATCTCCCAACAATATTGGATTTCATACAGTTCTGCGGTTGTTAAATCTGAAATTAAAACGAGGTACTTTTTTAGTATTTGTGTAGTATACGTGGTAGAGATATCAAAGTCAGAATGCAGTAAATGCCGAAAATAGTCATGGGCGAGGAACCTGATTTATCCGATGTATTGTGGAGCGATGCTACTTCAGATAGCTGAAAGCTTGGATATTAAGGAATGCCGTTGCTATTTTCTAGATAAAAGTTTAGATTGCAAAATATTTTGTCAATTCTTATGGTACAATATTTCTTTTTAAACTTCGCTTAATAATTATTGTGAAGAATAAAGAAAATTAATAAGGTCTAATTGATTGAGTGACTCCACCTTTACAATACAATCTTCTCTTTTATTTTTTATTTTATTTTATTTTAAGAAAAGGGACATGTTTCGTCTCTTCTATTGTGAGGCATCTTCAGCCTAAGCTATTATGGTAAAACACATGATAATCTTAATACTAAAAAACAATGACATCTATTAAAACGTTGAAGAGTCACTGTGACTCAACCTGTCACATTTAAACACAGATTTAAAAAAAACACAGTTCGTGTAAGTCTTAAAACCAATTATTGGATGATAAAAGTCCAATTGAGTTTTAATGTACAAAATTAATTGAAAAGATGGTCAGAGCGTGTTCAAATCAGAGTTCAAACTCGAGAAACGTCGACGTGATCTCATGTTGGAAGCCTTAAGTACGTGAATATCTGATCAAGCAGGGCTTGTTTAAAGGTGGAATAACTCAACGCTGAATTGTATTATGTGGCCGGACAATTCTTGCAATCCGTATATTACATGGAAGATCTAAGAACAAAAATGAAAATAAGAAAAAGGTAAGAGACTTGTACGAAATATTGAAATAAATAAAGTGTTTTTACGGCGTTTGAATACCGTACTTACTTCTCCGCCCTGTTTATCTCTCTGCTTTGTCCGGCCGGCTCATATTTGGCTCCGTGTGGGTCTATGGGACGGGAGGCCTAAGATTCACCGCCATCTAGCACCACGCGTGACGTCACGCAAAGCCGAACATAGCCAACTCCGCTCCGACCCGGAACAGTATCTTACTCCAGCACCCGATAGAGGTCAGCGGTTGCGCGCGCAATGGGACTCGCATTGTCATAATTTAAAACGTCGGTAGATGCAGAGTGGGTTTCGGCCCTTCGGCTGGTCCGTGAACCAACAGCTCTGTACTCTGACCGGCCAACCGAACAGAGGAGGGGTGGCCACGGCTCTACCGTGGCTCTACGTCTCTGTATTCGGGAGACGGGACAAGGCTGGACCTCACGGCTGGCCCCAACCGTCGGCTGTCCTGAGAATGATTTTCCGTGGTTTTCCATTCTCCTGCACTAAGGCGAATGCCGTGACAGTTCGTAGTAGAGGCCACGGCCGCCAACCCCCTCACCTTCTCCGCACATCTCCTTCACCGTAACAAATCTTCCGACCTGAGAGACGGCGTAACCGTCTAAGAGGCCAGCCTCCCTCTTCAGGGGAGGAATTAAAACGCTTAATAGTAGACTAGTAGTAGTAATTTAAGAAAATACTGACATACACTGACTGACAGAGCAAATGCAACACCAAGAAGGAGTGGTCAGAACTTTATGCCAATTGCAGGGTAGACTGACGTCACTGAGGTATGCTCATGATGTGAAATGCGCCGCTGTGCTGCGCACGTAGCGAACGATAAATGGGACATGGCGTTGGCGAATGGCCCACTTCGTACCGTGATTTCTCAGCCGACAGTCATTGTAGAACGTGTTGTCGTGTGCCACAGGACACGTGTATAGCTAAGAATGCCAGGCCGCCGTCAACGGAGGCATTTCCAGCAGACAGACGACTTTACGAGGGGTATGGTGATCGGGCTGAGAAGGGCAGGTTGGTCGCTTCGTCAAATCGCAGCCGATACCCATAGGGATGTGTCCACGGTGCAGCGCCTGTGGCGAAGATGGTTGGCGCAGGGACATGTGGCACGTGCGAGGGGTCCAGGCGCAGCCCGAGTGACGTCAGCACGCGAGGATCGGCGCATCCGCCGCCAAGCGGTGGCAGCCCCGCATGCCACGTCAACCACCATTCTTCAGCATGTGCAAGACACCCTGGCTGTTCCAATATCGACCAGAACAATTTCCCGTCGATTGGTTGAAGGAGGCCTGCACTCCCGGCGTCCGCTCAGAACACTACCATTGACTCCAGAGTATAGACGTGCACGCCTGGCATGGTGCCGGGCTAGAGCGACTTGGATGAGGGAATGGCGGAACGTCGTGTTCTCCGATGAGTCACGCTTCTGTTCTGTCAGTAATAGTCACCGCAGACGAGTGTGGCGTCGGCGTGGAGAAAGGTCAAATCCGGCAGTAACTGTGGAGCGCCCTACCGCTAGACAACGCGGCATCATGGTTTGGGGCGCTATTGCGTATGATTCCACGTCACCTCTAGTGCGTATTCAAGGCACGTTAAATGCCCACCGCTACGTGCAGCATGTGCTGCGGCCGGTGGCACTCCCGTACCTTCAGGGGCTGCCCAATGCTGTTTCAGCAGGATAATGCCCGCCCACACACACTGCTCACATCTCCCAACAGGCTCTACGAGGTGTACAGATGCTTCCGTGGCCAGCGTACTCTCCGGATCTCTCACCAATCGAACACGTGTGGGATCTCCTTGGACGCCGTTTGTAAACTCTGCCCCAGCCTCGTACGGACGACCAACTGTGGCAAATGGTTGACAGAGAATGGAGAACCATCCCTCAGGACACCATCCGCACTCTTATTGACTCTGTACCTCGACGTGTTTCTGCGTGCATCGCCGCTCGCGGTGGTCCTACATCCTACCGAGTCGATGCCGTGCGCATTGTGTAACCTGCATATCGGTTTGAAATAAACATCAATTATTCGTCCGTGCCGTCTCTGTTTTTTCCTCAACTTTCATCCCTTTCGAACCACTCCTTCTTGGTGTTGCATTTGCTCTGTCAGTCAGTGTATATACTTTCACTGTAGTACGCATTTTATAAATGATGAAATAATGAAATGACGTAATAATTATTGAAAATTGTTGAAAATAACTGGAAGTATATTTTAAAATTCAAAGTATTTTCTTCAGAAATATAAATACAACGTACGCTTACACAATAAATTTGATAGTACTGTAAATATCACTTCGTCGTTGTCCGAGGACTCCGCTTGGAGGGCTTCCCCGTCCGAAGAGCATTCCGAATATACAACGCCCACGGACCAACTTACCTCGTGCGCCTCCATCTTCCAAATCCAGAAGACGTTCAACATCTCATCGCCCACGGAGCTCGCTTCTATGGCTGTCGCTATAAAGTTGAATCTTTCCGCTCCTCCCTCCAAACCATGAACCGACATCCCTCCAACACAAACCGTCGCCGCCCCCGGCCGGATCCACCTCCATTCCAACCTAGCCATCACGTCAGTTTTCATCCTCCCCAACCAATTTTCTTCCCTCCACCGCCAACACCCGATCTTCTCCAACTCTCCAAACTTCCACTGTTCATTACGCTTCTACATTTCACATCCTTGCTCTTCACCTTACCCATAACGCTGTATGTTGGGTATTCAGCACTCCTGTCTAAATCACCAACTCCTTCCAATCTCACTAGCCAAGAGACCCCATCATCACTTCTCAATAAATATTCACATCGCTTTACCCATTCTCTTCCTTCAGCCACACCGTACGACTCTCTTTACATCTACCGGTTCGAGAGAGAGCGTCACTCTCTAGGGGGCCCGCCCCACCCTTTGGGCGGGGAATGAAAACAAACAATATTTATATATACAGTATATCAATTTTTTTTTGCTAGTGGCTTTACGTCGCAGCGACACAGATAGGAGTTGGAAGGAAGCGGTCGTAGCCTTAATTAGGTACAGCCCCAGCATTTGCCTGGTGTGAAAATGGGAAACCACGGAAAACCATCTTCAGGGCTGCTGACAGTGGGATTCGAACCCACTATCTCCCGGATGCAAGCCCACAGCCGCGCGCCTCTAACCGCTCGGCCAACTCGCCCGGTATATATATATCTCACTTTTCCAGAAACATAATGCTGAACTTCAGCGGGATAGAAATTTATCATAAAATACTTTTATTCAGAACTGTTCTGTTAGTTTTGTGTCTTCAGTCAGAATCCTTGGAAAATCCTCTGTAAATAAAGAATATTTATTCATTTCATGACAACAAACATGTTTAAAATTCAGTGTAACTTTATTATTAAAGTAAAAGGAACATTTGGTTAGATATCAGTTCTCAGTAAAAAATAAAATTGTACAAAGAAAATATGCACAGTTTTTATTCGTGAATAGCTAGTTTTATCTCCCTAGAAATTATGTCTTTAGTTAATCTTCGTTTCAACCCAAACCTCGTAATTCTCTCTATTTCTGTTTATATCTCCATGACAGTGAGAAGGTGGTGGTGCTTTAAGAGAAAATACAACTGGGCAACCATCAACGCTTAACAAACTGATCACAGGAAGAAGTCCGACACTTCAACAAATGAAGGAATCGGCCAAAGAAAGACAAGGGTCACAAAGGGCGTGAAAATGAAAGACTACGTAGCATTCGCAGATGTAGGCTAATACCGCCGGGTTAAGAAATGAACAAAAGTTGATCAAGAGAGGTTGGACAGGACCGATGAAAGTGTGGAGTCTGACACAACTAAGTAGAAGCAATGACAGGACTTAGCTAAGGGCCTCGTGGTCGCCAACCCACGCTCCCAAGTTGAAAGCCCCCGGGACGCCTTTTAGCCGCCTCTTACGACAAGCAGGGAATACCGTGGATATATTCTACAGACCCCGCAAACTCAGAGGGCTCCATGAAAGGCGTTATATATTATCAACAATAAAGCCTATACAGTACTTCAGTGAAACTTTAATATTAAAGATTTCTAGATTGGATACTAATTCTGAATTTGGCCGATGACATAGCTGTTAGGCCCCTTTAAACAACAGACAAACAAACAAACAAACAAACAAACAAACATTTCTGAATTTTTGAAAATAATATTCATAGCTATAACAGATGCAATAGGAAAGCAATAGTGCCATGGAATTTTCCTATTCTTCTTCTGTTTTTCCCACATCCTTGTGAAGTCGGATGCCAACTGTGCAGCACATGTGGACTGGAGCCTGATTTACGACCGGATGCCCTTCATAATGCCAAATATATGTGGAGGGATGTATTCAATATTACGAGTACTGAGTTAGTTGGCCATGCGGTTAGGGTCGCGCAGCTGTTAGTTTGCATTCGGCAGATGGTGGATTTGAATCCCACCGTCGGCAGCCCTGAAAATGCGTTAATGCGACATTAAAACACTATCAAAACAATCCACTCAGTCCCCGAATTAACTAGACGCAGTTATAAAGCGATCCGGTCGGGAATCGAACCTATGACGTTCTGAAATGGAGGTCTTGACGCTGACCATTAAGCTACGGAGCTAATAGCAGCGTAGAATAATATGTGTTAAATAAACATTTGCATGTGTTATAGCTATGCTCATTATTTTAAAAAATACAGAATTCTATATAATATAGAAATCTTTATTATTAAATTTACACTGAAGTACTGCATAGGCTTATAACGTTTTCATGGAGCACTCTGAGGTTCTTTTACAACTTGCTTTACGTCGCACCGACTCAGATAGGTCTTATGGCGACGATGGAATAAGAAAGACCTAGGAATGGGAAGAGCAGCGGCCGGAGCCTTAATTAAGGTACAGCCCCAGCATTTGCCTAATATGAAAATGGGAAACCACGGAAAAACATCTTCAGGGCTGCCAACAGTGGGGTTCGAACCCACTATCTCCCGGATGCAAGCTCACAGCTGCGCGCCCGTAACCGCACGGCCAACTCTCCCGGTACCCTCTGAGGTTGCAGGGTCTGCAGAATATAATATTCAAGGTATCCCCAGTTCGTCGTAAGAGGCGGCTAAAAGGGGTCCCTGGGGCTTTCAGCTTGGGAGCGTGGGTTGACGACCACGAGGCCCGTAGCTGAGTCTTGCCATTCCTTGCACTTAGTTGTGCCAGACTCCACCACTTTCATCAGTCCTATCCAACCTCTCTTGATCAACTCTTGTTCATTTCCGACCCCGGCGGTTTTACCTGCGAATGCTACGGAGTCTTTCATTTTCACGCTCTTTACCACTAGACTTAGGTCGGTTTAGTGAACGTCAAGCCTTCAGCATTTTGAGCTGCAGCCAACAGAGAAGCCTGCTTTGTTGTCAAGGCTCCTTCACAAGCTACTGCCCTGGCCTCTGCTACTGCCGATGCTCAACCCCTCATCAGTAGAGGTGGTAGCCTAAGGTTTAGCAAATTAGAGTCCGGTTTTGTGGCTAAATGGATAGAATACTTGCCTATGGTCCGATGGTCCCAGCTGAATTTTCAGAATCAACCCCCTCATACTGTTAATTCCTCTGCCTTGGGGACTGGGTATTTATGATGTCTTCGCCATTCATTTTAACTTCATTAGGTCACCACCAAGCCTATATAAATGCCATCCACAGTTATTATTATTATTATTATTATTATTATTATTATTATTATTATTATTATTATTATTATTATTATTATTATTATTATTATTATTGTTCCGAGGTATCTGTGGAACAGCAGAGGTGAAAGAAGGTGCTGGGTGGAATAGGTCTCAATTATGAAATTAAAGTTAATTTAAAATTTAACAAAGGTTATATTTTCTTTTCAAGATAAATAAATAACAGAATATAACAGGTACCAAGTAGCAGATCAACAAATTAAGAAAGTACAATTACAGTTTGTTACTGGATTTGGGCTTCGAGCCCCAGACTCACAATCCTTGAGCTATAAGCCCAACTTTACATATATAAAAGGTACAACAAAGGGGCAGAAAACCCCAATCATGCCAAGGAGCACTTGCTCCCAATTACCCAGTAAAGCCTCCTCGAGGCACACAGAAAATCCACTTTTAAGAAAGAGCAAACCCGCTCTCAAAGATCAAGCCTATGCAAAGGCCACACCAAACTCCACCTTCAATCTGCCCTCCAGGCACACAAGAACAGGGGTAATAATACCCAATCTACTGAGGCCTATTCAGTAAAGAAACAGGTCAATTACCTGGCCCAAAATTCTGAGTTGAATGGAGGCGTAACTTGCACTCCTAATACATTTTTAAAACCTATTTGGCACTAGGCCGCTTATGCAAGGGCTAATCCCATACTACGGAGGTGACACGATAAGAAAACTTATTTACATTACGAAGGGAGAAAAAAAAGGAAATGAAAACGTAGTCACCTCAGAACAATATGAGTGGGAGCTAGAGAGGGTTAGGCACTCTCTATCCCAATTTATAGTTAAAAAGCCAAAATTTTACCAAATGTCTATTGCATTTTAAGGATAGGTTACATGAGAAAGGTTTCGAACCTGCCCCGAGGGTTAAACTGCTGAGCTAGCAAGAAATAAAGTTATTAAACGGCCATTACCTTGTGGATGAACTGCAGCCCGAAGAAAGAGGCGCTTCCCGCCCCCTGCTACATAATCACACTAGAAGAGATGTTACTGAAGTGGCCCCGAGACCTAAAAATCAGCAGTTTATATACCCTCGTGGAAAATTCGAGACGTTTCATGAATGATTACAACCCACCCACAAAATTTTATTGGGTAACAGCAAAACCTAATACACCAGACGAAGAAGAAACACCTTATTGGTGGAAAATTAATTACAGAAATTCCTCATTGGTCAAATTCAAAACTGGCGGAAAGAGAAGGGTTATACTGCCAACCCAAACAATGACGGAAAGAAATTTAACAAAGAACAAACTTATTAATACCAAATTTCTTCAAAAAAAAGTTCCTTCACTTCGCACTAGGGTGCACAATTGTAGTTCTTAAGTAGTGCCATCTAGAAGAGAATGTTCACACTTCTTACTACAGAGAAAACAAAAACAAATCGAAACCGACATAGTTCAGAACACTTCAAAATTTACAGTAAAGACAGTAAAGAAACCTTAGAATTAATGTGGTTGTTAAAGTTCAGGCTTTCTCCAGTAGAGGAGTTTCAACTGGCGCAATGTTTGAATTAGCGGCGTGGAGGTGTACCGCCCGGTACAGGCCTCCCCCTCCAAAAGTCCTTCCAAGGGGTGACACAGAAGAACACCAAATTTTGTTTTAAAACAAGGTCCAAATTTTTCTGTTAATATAGAAATTAATTGCAGAAGGATTCACAAAAGGGACATACATTTTCCGTATCCTAAGTTTTCTTAAATTGGTTTGATCCAGTTTCAAAATTCTTTGTAGTAGTTTTTGATGAAATGCCTTTATGCTTGTAGTAGTTGAATTCAGAAAGAAAAACTTTTAATTCTTGAAAGGGAAAAAAATTTCTAAGTCCACCAGATGTTGCAGTTGAATCCAAAAATGGAGTAATTGTGGATATGGAATGTCCATGTAGCTGGATAAGTACATTAGTTGCCTATAACTTTGACGGCTAGACCAGCCGCCGCTGCTTGTGTCCAGAGGAGGCCGCTCGGACCCCTCAAGTACCCTGAGATACCGCTCTCCCGCACTATGAGAGGGGTAGTGGTGGTGAAGCACGCCGCACACGCGACGATTGTTTACAGACCGCGGGCAGTTTGCAGGTGGTGCGCCGCACATCAGCCTTGGCCGGGAGGAGGGCTCCGGCTCGCCGTACACTGGTTGACCTCACTGGAGTAGATCGGGCCCGTGCTCCACTACAGTAGCTGTACGGCGCCGCACGGCGGCGGGGGCACTGGAACATTAAGATCTCGGCGGCAGAATTTGGTTGGACCATAACGATTTTAGGGTACAGTCTTTGTGGTGAGGATGAGGGGCCAGCGGCGTGGAGGTTTTTATTTCATTTTAATTAGCCACTGGTGTGTTTGAGCAGGGGACGGGAGCATGGTAATGGCCATGGCGAGGACAGGATAGCAGTTTAACTGGTCGGGGGAGGTTGTACAATAAATATTTAAATACAAGGAACCTAATTCAAGGGGCAGAAGGCCTAAAAATGAAACCAAAGAAATATAACCTTCCGAATTCTTTCAAAATGTAAAAATAAAAATAAAAGCCAGCTAAGTTAGCACGGAAGTTACACAGGTTTCACCTGCGACAGGTGAACTCTAAATATCCTCTCGGTGGCTGGATTGCTTAGTAATAAGGTAACGGGTGTAAGGAAATCGAGAATAATACACGGCCCATGAAATCTGGGGGCAAGCTTGCCCGCGGGAACGAAATTCTTGTCAATAACGTGGTCGCCTACCTTCAAATGGGTGGGTCTCCGTCCACGATCATATCTTTCCCCAACCTTTTCATGAGACACTTTAAGATTGGCCTTAGCCTTCTTCTAAAGATCTTTAATGTTGAAAAAATGAAAACCTACAAATTGTTTTCCAGTCATTGACCGGGTCAGGGATGGAATGAATGAAGCAGATATAGGCTATTAGTACGATGGGGTCGCCACTCCCAAAGTGATTTATTAATGACTGATAGATGCTACGAAATGAGAATGGAGAGTGTTGCTGGAATGAAAGATGACAGGGAAAACCGGAGTACCCGGAGAAAAACCTGTCCCGCCTCCGCTTTGTCCAGCACAAATCTCACATGGAGTGACCGGGATTTGAACAACGGTATCCAGTGGTGAGAGGCCGACGCGCTGCCGTCAGAGCCACGGAGGCTCCCATCTTTAATGTTATCGGATCTATTGTCTCAGGTAAAATGTTACTCAGAGACTAAAGGTTAGAGAGCGGCGTGCTTGGAACAAACTTGAACATCAAAGAAGCTGGAGTAAATTTATGAGATTCATGAACCGCCGAATTCAAAGCAAAAGCTAACCAATGCAGGGATGTGTCCCACCTAGAATGATCTTCATGATGATAGGCAATAAGAGCCGACCTTAGGTTACGATTGATCCGTTCAGCCAGAGATGGTTGAGGATAGTAAGCAGATGTTGTTACATGAGAAATAGATAGATCAAAACAAAATTTACGGAAAAGATTTGAAGTGAAAGCTTTAGCGTTATCGGACAAGATATATTGACAAGGAACAAAAGAAGCAAAGATCGAATTTAAACAGGAGATGGTGGACTGGGCGGTAGCCAGCTTAGTCGGAAATAACCATGAAAATCGGGTGAAGCCATCTACGCACACAAGGATAAACTTATTGGCATTCCCTTTTGACTGGGGGAAGGGTCCGACGTAGTCGATATAGAGTCGTTCCATGGGGCGCGACGCTTGATGAGAAGACAAAGCCCTTGCTTAATGGACATGGTGGGTTTACTAAGCCAACAAGATTTACAAGATTTTACCAATTCACGGATTTCTCCGTCCATACCCTTCCAGATGAACATTTCACGAATCTTTTCTCGAGTTTTGAAGATGCCTAAATGCTCCCCAATGGGGTCTCATGGTAGTACTTGAAGATCATTGGTACAAGAACCGCTGGAACTACCACTTTCATCTTCTGATCATGCCTTGACGGGCAACATAAAACACCATTCCTCAGAACATAGGGGACAACATGTTCCCCAGAAGAAAGGGTTTCCATGATAGGGGCCAGCGTTGGATCTTCACGTTGATATTTCTCAAGATCCCCAAACAACATGGGAGCATCAGTTAAAATGGCATTAACCTCGGGTCGTATGGACTCGGGAGGTGAAGAACTATCGACCAGTCCGTGGGTCTCTACATCATTGGAAAACATACGGCTTAGTCCGTCTGCCACAACATTTTCAGTACCTCTGATATGCCTAACGTCAAATTGGAAGGCAGAAATTCGGATGGCCCACCGGGCTATACGACCAGTACGACGCGGCCTAGCTAAGACCCAACTTAAGGCTTGGTTATCGGTCTCCAAGTCGAATTTGACATGTTCCAGATAGAGACGGAACTTTTCTAAAGCAAATAAGACTGCCAAACCTTCGAGCTTAAAAGATGGAATATTTGGCTTCCTGAGCCGATAGAGTCCTAGAGGCATAGGCGATGGGTCGCCTCCCTAGTTCAGTCTCTTGAAGAAGGACTGCAGCTACCGCCGACGACGACGCGTCGGTTTGGACGATGAATTTCTTGGAGAAATCGGGCATGGCCAGAACCGGGGCATTACACAGAGCTAATTTGAGGTCTTCGAAAGCGGCTTGTTGGGAAGGTCCCCACTCAAATTTGACGCCTTTCCTACGAAGAAGGTTCAAGGGCGCCCGCTCTATTGGCGAAATTTGGAATAAATTTCCTGAAGAAATTCACCACGCCAATGAACCTAGCAATACCTCTGATGTCCTTAGGAGGCTTGAAGTCACGGATGGCCTGTGTTCTAGAGTGATCGACTGCAACACCATCGGGCGACACAATATGCCCTAGGAATGACATAGAAGGCTTAGCGAAGGCGACCTTGGACAACTTCACAGTTAACCCAGCCTTACGAAGGCGATTGAGAACTTCTCTCAGATGATCTAGGCGTTCTTCGAAGGTCTCCGAGAATACGACGACATTATCAAGATAGTGGTACAAGTACTCAAATTTGATGTCGGAGAAGACCCTATTTAGCAGTCTCGTAAGCACGGCTGCTCCCGTGGGGAGCCCAAAAGGCACGCCGTTGTATTCATACAAATTCCAATCCGTGGCAAACGCTGTCAGGTGCTTAGATTCCTCTGCTAACGGTATCTGATTATAAGCCTGGTTAAGGTCTAAGATGGTAAAGACATTAGCCTTACGAAACCATGAAAAACAAGAGTGAAGGTCTGGAAGGGGCACAGATTGTAACACCACCTTCCGATTGAGAGCCCTATAATCAATCACAGGCCTGAAGCCACCTTGGGGTTTCAGGACTAGAAAAATAGGCGAAGAATACGCCGACTTAGAGGGCCGAATGATACCATCCTTTAGCATCTGATCGATGATTTCCTTCAAGGCTTTCATTTTAGGAGGAGACAGCCTATAAGGTGGAAAACGGACCGGAATCGAATCAGTAACCTCAATCTTGTATTCAATAAGGTCAGTAACACCACGAGTATCAGAGAACACCTCTGGAAACGACTGACACAACTTACGAGTACTGTCAGTCTGCTCCTCAGGTAGATGTCTAAGGTCTAACAACATCTCATCCTGGGTAGGCGAAATAGATGAACATGATACAGAACTACACTTTAACAAAGGGATTTTGCAATTAGAAGCAAATTTGAATGTGCACGACCTGCTCTGGATGTCGAGCACTAGACCAGTAGAAGACATGAAATCCGCTCCCAATATAATGGGGCAAGACAAGTGCTTAGCCACAAACAGTTTAACTTTCCAAGTAAATTTAGAAATCCGAATTTTGGCATATACAAAACCTAAAATTTCTAATGGAGAAGAATTAGCCGAAACATATTGAACTGAAGATGAGCAATAGTCAGGAAGTTTACAAACAGTTTTCAATTTGGAGTACCATTCAGCCGAAATAATAGAACACACACTGCCAGAATCTAAAAGAGCAGTTACAGGCTCATTATTTAATTCAATCTTGAGAAAAGGAACAGGTGCGGGGGTATCCGCCGCAATCCTAAGACATTCTTTAGGTCCTTCAAAGGATGAATCCGAAAACTGAGTTTTCCTTGGGAATTCGGCCGTTTTACTTGGGGCTGAGCCTCGGAAGGTCGACCCAGCCGAAGCCACTAGTCACGTGTTATTATTGGCATTGGTGGAAGTTGCACCAGAAGTTGAGCAGGAGGGGGTGCTATTCGAATTTGGGCAATTCTTGGCTATATGGGAAAACGCGCCGCATTTAAAACAACTTTGAGATGACCGTGCTCCATTCCTTGTCCCACTAGACTTAATCAATGGACATGTATTGCGAAGATGGTCAGGCGACCCGCAAGCGTAACATTTACGGGATGTGACGGGTCGGCGAGGTGGAGGCCGAAAACTACTAGAGGATGGAGGGGGTTCTCTCGCGACACGCAAGGTATCGGCGTATCTAACTCCTTCGGCTGAGACAGCCATAGCCTCTAACTCGGCAAAAGTTTGCGGACGCGACGCGAAACACAAGTATGATCGGTATGATGGAGAAATACCTTCCACTATGGCCTGAACAATTTGATCTTCGGGAAAATGAAGGGCAAATACCCTAGTATAGAATTTGATGTCTTGTATGAAGTCTGCCAGGTTTTCATCAAGTCGCTGCACTCTATAATAATACTTCTGAATTAGAGATGACCTAGCTCGAGCTGGAATAAAATTAGCTAACAGATGGGCGTGGAAGTCTTCTATGGATGACTGTTCGTCAATTGCCCTAACTATTTTTTCCGATAGAACACCAATAGAATACGGGTAAATAATCTGAAGGATTTGACACGGAGAAAGAGAAAAAACATGGGCATGATCTTGGAACTCAAATAAAAACCTTAAGAAGGCAATGACATCGGTTGTGGAGTTAACAGAAAACTTTGAAATCCCTCTGAGTAACATAGCTAATGGATGGGGTAAACTGCTGAAACTAGGTGACATAGTAGAAAGGGGTCTAAGTGGCGGAGAAGCCGATACCGAAGGTGCCCTATTTAACACAAAGGGTGGAATGGACGTGCGACGATCGGACTCAGTCTCCAATGGGGCAGATGTTCGTTGGGTAGTCGCCTCAGTACTACTTCCTTCCTCTTTAGAGGAATCCTCCACATTTACGATATTTACGACCATAGGCTGGTCGACTTTAAGAATAGCAGATCCAGATAACAAATGGCTAACTTTACTAGACATTTTAGACAAGTTTTCGGCAAGGACGCTAGCTTCTTTACCCTGAACGTCATTTAACTTCAGATACAATAGATCACACGCCCTATTATCAAAGTGGTACAACCTGGCCTGTACTCTTTTGAGTTGATTAGGAGATGGATCACTTACTTCAAAAACTAACTACAGATGCTAGCTCAGTAGTATAATCATTGATCGTGGAGAGAGCGTCGTCAATCTCTTTTTCTCCCAAAGTCGGGATGGTAATAGGCAAATCAAGGGAATCTTTTAGCTTATTAGTGTCTATCGCAACCGTGCCTCCGGATTGAACATTTCTAATGGTCAATTCATAGATTAATTCCTCCTTGCGCAAACAGCCGGGGTGGAGGACTTCGCGAGAGCCGGACATGATGACAAAAAATTAACAGTTTTGAAAAATGAGAAAGAAAAGTCCAGCGACAGAGAAAATTGTTAGAGTTCGAAAGCAAAGCAATGTTTAGCCATCAAAAGGGGGTAAATTGAGACCCATTCAACCACGCTCTGCTACCACTTGTTCCGAGGTATCTGTGGAACAGCAGAGGTGAAAGAAGGTGCTGGGTGGAACAGGTCTCAATTATGAAATTAAAGTTAATTTAAAATTTAACAAAGGTTATATTTTCTTTTCAAGATAAATAAATAACAGAATATAACAGGTACCAAGTAGCAGATCAACAAATTAAGAAAGTACAATTACAGTTTGTTACTGGATTTGGGCTTCGAGCCCCAGACTCACAATCCTTGAGCTATAAGCCCAACTTTACATATATAAAAGGTACAACAAAGGGGCAGAAAACCCCAATCATGCCAAGGAGCACTTGCTCCCAATTACCCAGTAAAGCCTCCTCGAGGCACACAGAAAATCCACTTTTAAGAAAGAGCAAACCCGCTCTCAAAGATCAAGCCTATGCAAAGGCCACACCAAACTCCACCTTCAATCTGCCCTCCAGGCACACAAGAACAGGGGTAATAATACCCAATCTACTGAGGCCTATTCAGTAAAGAAACAGGTCAATTACCTGGCCCAAAATTCTGAGTTGAATGGAGGCGTAACTTGCACTCCTAATACATTTTTAAAACCTATTTGGCACTAGGCCGCTTATGCAAGGGCTAATCCCATACTACGGAGGTGATACGATAAGAAAACTTATTTACATTACGAAGGGAGAAAAAAGGAAATGAAAACGTAGTCACCTCAGAACAATATGAGTGGGAGCTAGAGAGGGTTAGGCACTCTCTATCCCAATTTATAGTTAAAAAGCCAAAATTTTACCAAATGTCTATTACATTTTAAGGATAGGTTACATGAGAAAGGTTTTGAACCTGCCCCGAGGGTTAAACTGCTGAGCTAGCAAGAAATAAAGTTATTAAACGGCCATTACCTTGTGGATGAACTGCTGCCCGAAGAAAGAGGCGCTCCCCGCCCCCTGCTACATAATCACACTAGAAGAGATGTTACTGAAGTGGCCCCGAGACCTAAAAATCAGCAGTTTATATACCCTCGTGGAAAATTCGAGACGTTTCATGAATGACTACAACCCACCCACAAAATTTTATTGGGTAACAGCAAAACCTAATACACCAGACGAAGAAGAAACACCTTATTGGTGGAAAATTAATTACAGAAATTCCTCATTGGTCAAATTCAAAACTGGCGGAAAGAGAAGGGTTATACTGCCAACCCAAACAATGACTGAAAGAAATTTAACAAAGAACAAACTTATTAATACCAAATTTCTTCCAAAAAAAGTTCCTTTACTTCGCACTAGGGTGCACAATTGTAGTTCTTAAGTAGTGCCATCTAGAAGAGAATGTTCACACTTCTTACTACAGAGAAAACAAAAACAAATCGAAACCGACATAGTTCAGAACACTTCAAAATTTACAGTAAAGACAGTAAAGAAACCTTAGAATTAATGTGGTTGTTAAAGTTCAGGCTTTCTCCAGTAGAGGAGTTTCAACTGGCGCAATGTTTGAATTAGCGGCGTGGAGGTGTACCGCCCGAAAATGTTGAATTTTACAGCGGCCGTATCCATCGTTCACAGGTTAATTAACTTCCTCGAGAGATCAGTGGTAGTGTCAGATCCATGATCGCGGGTTCGATTCCAACGAACAAAAGAGAACACTAAACGTGAAAGACTGTGTTTCAATTTAGCAGATCTACCAATAAAAAGAAAACTATATTGCTCTTGTAACAGCAGCCCTGCACTGTCTTCCTACATGGATGTAGAAGTAAATGGGAGTTAAATTCCAGCACTCTGTTATCTATATAATAAGGTCAGATATATTAGGTGAGGAAGCACATAGTTGATAGATAGCAGTGGCGATCTGACGGAACAAAGCCTAGCACACCTATCCCCCACCCACCTCCAGTCCCCGCTCCTGTACGACATACAGCAGCAAGCCACGTGGGGCGAGTCCAGGGGAGAGGGACGAGAGTCTGGGCTGCAATCTCAGTCTCCGATGACTTGCTCTCAGAAATACGTGCAACGTTTTTTCTCAGTGCTTTCAATTTTTGTAAATGGAACAATGTGTCAGATGCTTACATTATAATGTGCTTTAGACTTCCATCGTTCTCAATTGAGATTTGGGCTTCACTGATAGCCTTGGTAGCCCTCAGTATTCGCCACTGCTACCCTATCCTGTACATTGATTGAGAGAGACCTGTCTTCATTCCTGTCCTCCATTACAAGTCTGATATCTCCCTCAAACTCACCATCTATTCCCTCATCCTCCTTAGTTCCCACTCACACCTACAGTCCTTACACCTACCTCTCTCAGCTATTATTTTATCTCTTCAAAGAAAGGTGAAATAATATGGAAATATCAACAGAAGTAAAATAGCGTGTTCTGTGAACTGAAGTAGATATTCACAATGATAATACAATCAGCATAAAAACTGTTGGAAAAACTACACTACAATTATACTAGTTAAATGTATCCTGATTATAAAATACTAGGAATTAGATGTCAACTACATAAATGTGCAAATACACTAAATACGTATAGTTATGGGCAAATTACTATTATTATTATTATTATTATTATTATTATTATTATTATTATTATTATTATTACTTACAAACAGAAAAGGCAAGCAAGATACTGGCTAATAAGAATAGTTACGCTACAGTTCTAAAATGTGGTGAAGCCTATCCTAATTAAAACAACAGAATGTTAGTAGAAGCCAAATTTCTAGATATAACTTGTATTTCCCCTACTACTGTATCTACACAAATTTCCCGTACTACACAAATATTCCACTATAATAAAATAAGTACACTAATTTCTACTACTACAATACACTACAACAATTTTAAACTGTGTTCAAACATATCCCAATTACAAAATGTTATTAGGCCTACTACGCGGAAACAGAAATGAAAATTTCCGTTAAATGTTGAAATTCGGAAGAACTGCTCAAGGATTACACAACAAAGCTAAATACACACACGGATTATTATGATTACTATTTTATCCTACTATGCTATACTGCCGTTAGTTAAATGTTGAAATATCGAATGGGGTTACCGTACACTAGAATAACACACGAATATAGCAGGCGAGATACTGTCTAATAAAATAACTACTGGTGCCGGTACAGTAAAACATTCTCAACAGCACTTAGGCTTGTCCTAATTAAAACAGGACCGAGCTCGATAGCTGCAGTCGCTTAAGTGCGGCCAGTATCCAGTATTCGGGAGATAGTAGGTTCGAACCCCACTGTCGGCAGCCCTGAAAATGGTTTTCCGTGGTTTTCCATTTTCACACCAGGCAAATGCTGGGGCTGTACCTTAATTAAGGCCACGGCCGCTTCCTTCCCACTCCTAGCCCTTCCCTGTCCCATCGTCCCCATAAGACCTATCTGTGTCGGTGCGACGTAAAGCAACTAGCAAAAAAAAAAAAAAAATTAAAACAGGTTAAATGAAACAATACAGCTGGAATTAAAACTACCTGATATGCCCTACTCATTCGGTTCATTTGTTTAGTACCTACGCACTAACAGAAGAGCTATTTCATCCTACTAGAAAAATATTACGCAATGATACAGAAAGTAGGATAAGCATGTGTGGTATACCGGTACTAATTATAACAGTTTAACTGAAACAATAGGACTGGGGTTAAAGATATACCAGGTGGTTCCCGAACGCCGTACTTTCTACTTATAAATGTCCCGCATGCACAAATGATGAATGGGATGTCTACCAACTGATTTTCACAGGGGAACTACTGCCAGCGGGCAGGTTAGGTCAGAATATGAAGAGATAAGAACCGGATTGTCGCTCGCAGCATGTTACTCAGCGCTAGCGGTCTAATGCACCCCTTGCATTAGTAAACCTCTTTTTCCACTGCATAATTCTAGGCCGGTGTATGGTAAAGCCGCACTATATTTGCTGTCTGCATTTCGCCATTGGCTAGTGTGTTCAGCAGCGACGAATACACAGACATTATTTTAAATTGGACAACCTGGTCGGAATGCAGCTGAAGCTCCAAACAGACGCATGTCTTCTACACACGTATTTCGCCGAACAGTATTAGTTTTTGTTTCATACAAGCAACTCTTTTATCGAGTGGAATGTCTACACGTGTATAAATTAATAAGTTATTAAATTTCCTTTTCTGCATCTTTGACGTGTTTACAAACAGAAGCGGCGATTAGGGGTGGGGTGATGAGGGACAGTCGAAACATTACATTTTTTATTCCATTTTAGCCAGCTGGAACTAGGAATTACTTTTTTTTAAAGCTATTTGTACAAGCCTTGTTGTTTTATCTGCTAATTCTTTCCTTTATTTACTTTAATTATTAACATAATTATTGGCGGAAATACACACAAAATGCCGTTCGTCGCGGCTAACCGATTTGTATAGCACTACGGCAAGTAATGGAGACTTTGCATGTGGTGTGAGGAAGGATAGTAGGGGTACATATTTTTTGCCAAGGTCGTGGAAGCTGAGGTATAATTCACCCGCCTGCCGCGCGCATTCGTCAGTCTGGCAGTCTCTTTGGTGTAGGTTAGTTACCAAACGATTTTAACTGCATAATCAAGCCGTAATTCTATTTAATTGTACCGGGCGAGCTGGCCGTGGGGTTAGCTTACACCCGGGAGATAGTGGTTTCGAATCCCACTGTCGGCAGCACTGAAGATGGTTTCCCGTGGTTTTCCATCTTCAAACCAGGCAAATGCTGGGGCTGTATTTTTAACTAAGGCCACGGCCGCTTCCTTCCGACGCCTAGCCCTTTCCTGTCCCATCGTCACCGAAATTCCTATCTGTGTCGGTGAGACGTAAAGTCAATTGTAAAAAATACATTAATTGTAATCGTAATTTCAACGGGAGATAATACCAACTTAACTTTCAACGGACTAAATTCTTTCGTTTGTGTTATGTTATTTATTATGTAAATGTAATTAACCTGCCTCGTGGTTTATTCGTAATAATACTTTTTTGAGATTTTAATTCAATGCTGTATAATAAAATTTCCACCAAGTCTCACAAACATACTACGGGGCAGGTTAAATACATTTACTTAATAAATAACATAACACAAAAGAAATAATTTAGCCCAGTGAAAGGAACGCTGGTATTATCTCCCGTTGAAATTACAATTACAGCTGAAAATTCTTTTTACAATTGGCTTTACGTCGCACCGACACAGATAGGAATTATGGCGACGATGAGACAGTAAAGTCCTACGCGTGGAAAGGAAGCGGCCGTGGTCTTAATTAAGGTACATCCCCAGCACTTGGCTGGTGTGAATATGGGAAACCACGGAAAACCATCTTCAGGGCTGCCGACTGTGGGATTCGAAACCACTATCTCCCGGGTGCAAGCTCACAGCTGCGCGCCCTAACCCCACGGCCAGCTCACCTGGTACATTTAAATAGAATTACGGCATGATTATGCAATTAAAAATCATTTAGTTTTTGATTACACACTAAGAAGCTAACAGACACTAAAGAGACTGCCAGACTGACGAAAGCGCGCGGTAAGCGGATGAATTATACCTCAGTGTCTACGACCTTGGCAAAAAAATATGTAACCCTACTACCTTTCCTCACAGCACATGCAAAGTCTCCATTACTTGCCGTAGTGCTATACAAATCGGTTAGCCGCGACGAACGGCATTTTGTGCGTATTTCCGCCGACAATTATGTTAATAATTATGATGATGGTGGTTGTTGTTTAAAGGGGCCTAACATCTAGATCATTGGCCCTTTTAATTATTAAAGAAAATAAAGGAAGAAATTAGCAGATAAGACAACAAGGCTTGTACAAATAGCTTTTCTTTAAAAAATAATTCCTAGTTCCAGCTGGCTAAAGTGGAATTTAAATAATGCAATTTTTACTCCACAAAGTTGGGCGGAGGACTGACTGTCCCTCCTCACCCCACCCCCTAATCGCCGCTACTGTTTGTAAACACGCCAAAGATGCAGAAAAGGAAATTTAATAACTTATTAATTTATACACGTGTACATTGCACTTGATAAAAGAGTTGCTTGTATGAAACAAAAACGAATACTAATACTGTTCGGTGAAATACGTGTGTAGAAGCTATACGTCTGTTTGGAGCTTCAGCTGCATTCCGACCAGGTTGTCCAGATTAAAATGATGTCTGTGTATTCGTCGCTGCTGAACACACTAGCCATTGCTGATATGCAGACAGCAGGCCTAGAATTATGCAGTGGAAAAAGAGGTTTACTAATGCAAGGGGTGCATTAGACCGGTAGCGCTGAGTAACATGCTGCGAGCGACAATCCGGTTCTTGTCTTTTATATTCTGACGTAACCTGCCCGCTGGCAGTAGTTCCCCTGTGAAAATGAGTTGGTAGATATCCCATTTATCATTTGTGCATGCGGGACATTTATAAGTAAAAAGTACGGCGTTCGGGAACCATTGGTATAATTGGTACGTTATACTAATTCTAAACTGCATTTAGATTTATCCTAATTATTACAAATTGGATAATTGACACAACAGAAATGTAGGTAAAAGTAAATCCTTTTGTTTTATCCCTACAAGCTAACTGGTTAAATACTGAAAGATCGAGGGTGCAAAGTATAAACTACGGAGACTTGAACTATCTACTCAGAACCACTATTCTCTCTGATCAGAACAACAAATGATCGGAATACACGAATCATCTGATTTTATTTTATTTTCTTGACTACTTTGTTCATGACTGTAGCCAGAAATGCAATATTTGAATACGAAGAACAGGTGGTGGTGGTGATTGTTGTTTTAAGAGGAAGTACAACTAGGTAATCATCCTCTCTGAACAAATTAAGTGAAAAATAAATTTAAAATAAAACAAAATTATTTATTCAACGAAGGAATTTCAAAACGAAGTACAAAACAAAATAAAAAAAGCATTGAATTAAGTAGAAAAATCACTAACACATCAAAAAGGAAACGTCAGTTCCCAGAGTAAGAGAACACTTGCAATTTACGTACCCTTGATTAATCCACTGTCGCACATAAAGCGGATGACGAGATCGGCAGTAGTTGTGTCATCGGCTAATATGCTTTCTAGTGTTTCCTTCAGGCCGAGGCCCCGTCTTAGGCCAGAGAGAGCGGTGCACTCTATGAGGATGTGGGCCATGGTGAAGTCGGCACCACAAGAACACACTGGGGGGGGAGGGGTCTTCTCTCTTTAGGAGATAAGAGTGCGTAGATAATTAATTACCTAACCTCAGCCTACACACTACTATGGCCTCTCTCCTTGAAGGCCGGAAAGAGGACCACCACACGATAGTTGTCTTCTTAATTGCTCTCAGCTTGTTGGCAGTGAAACACAAATTATCGAAGATATAAATTGTGACTTGAACAAGTTATCGGACTGGGCTTTATCTCAAAAAGTGATCATAAATGTGACTAAAACAAAATACTATTTCACAAAACAACCCATAACATCACAGCGGCTAGCACTGTTACCCTAAAGGACTAAGTAATAAGAGGGAGTCAACTCAGCTATCTTGGTATAGTATTAGACTCAGCACTTTCCTGGAAAAACCATATTAATTATGCAATCGGAAAAATTACCCCCTTAATAGGAATAATGCACAGATTAAGAAACAGTAATTTCTCTCACCAACAATTGATGTGTATATATTATGCAATGATCCACCCGCATCTAACATAAACTTCATTTGGGGAAGATGTAGGGAAGATGATATTAATAATCTAGAAATCCTACAAAAAAGACCCATCAAAATCATATATGGATTCCCCTTCCTCAAACCATCACATGAAGTTTTTTCAGAGTCAAATATTCTGCCATTCATAAACAAATTGCATTTTCATCACCACTCTTTATGTATAAGCTAGACAGGAAATTAACCCACTCTGCTGTTAACTCCCATTTTAATGAAATCCATAGATGTCAAACTAGAGGATCATTAAGGATATATCTCTATCACTCTAATTCAGTAAAGTATGGAGTGAAAGACATAGAATCATCAATATTTAGGGAATAGAATGTGTTGCCTCCTGTTATAAAGAACTCTAAATTGGTTATATGTTTTAAGAAAAAACTGAAGGAATATTACTCTTATACAGATATCTTAATATAACCTCTACATAACTTACTTAATATATTGTCCATATTTAATATCTTACAGCCGTGCAATATCTGATTATACTCCTTAAAAACAATGATGCTAACAACTATGTCTTAGTTATCCAATAATGTACCGTACTTTTCACTTCACTGATAAATCTATTGTATATGAAATGTAATTATTGTGTCACCTTAAGAAAAGCATGTACTGTACTGTCCTTATCACGAGCCAGAGTCTTATGGGACCTTTTGTCACCAACAAATAAGTAAATAAAGTATGCCAACTGTAAAGCTGGTTACGTACGCCAAACAGGCAGAAGTTTCAACACCTGTTACATCAAACATATGAATGCTATAAAACATAATCGCTTTTCCGCAATGTGACAGCACATGGCTGACATTCAACACAACTTCTCCAATACTGAACAAGACCTGAAAATTCTAAAAATTATACCAAAAGGTACTCTGCTCAATATTATTGAGGAATGTTTCATACACTTAGATCAATATACTAATCCTAACTGTAACCTGAATGAAAGAACAGAAAGAAAAAAGCATTTTATACAATGCCGCCAGCCCCTTAATTGCTAACTTTTATTCTGATAAGATTGTTAACCAACATCACAAGCATGTTCTCCAGTCTCTTACACCCACAGTCCCTCCTCCTCCCTCAACCTCTTTCCCCCACCCCTCCTACACTCCACGCAATAGCTAGCTACAGGCGAGAGACGGTATGCAGTGTACCTCTAAAGCCGGGTATCGACTGCGCGCGGCAGTGTTCGTTGCTTTGCCTCGCGAAGTCGATACCATGTTGCCTCGCGCGGCAAGACGAACACTGCCGCGCTCGAACTTGGCGCGGGTCGAGCCAAATCGGAGCTGTCTCTTGACCCGCGGCAAAGGGATTTCAGTGCGCTGTGTTCGTTCAGTTGCGACGGGTGTTGGCAGAGGGCTCTCTTCCCGCATCGCGCTCACTTGTTTCTCTCCCTGTCCGCCTTCTGCGTGACGTCATGTGACGTCCTGCTGACACGTATTACCACTACAGTCTAAAATGGTCATAACTTCTGAACCATTCATGCAAATAATGTCCTGACAAGGTTATTATAATCCTTATAAAATACTGGAGGATGTCAAACAATTTACTTTGATGAGGAACTCGAGGATAATGTCGAAATATTTATTTAATTTTAAGGAGTTTATTTTTTACCGCGGACTGTAGCATAAAATCGCTTCTAGAGGGCAGCCGGTGGGAAATAGGCATGTGCCATCGCGGACTTTTTTGCAGAGGATTCTATGCTCTACATTTCGTACGCTTACACTTGGGGTCTATCGTTGATGGTTCACGCAGCGTAAGCCAAGAAAGCAAGTGACCGACCGACATTTTTGTCTCTTTCTACGTATTTACTGTATATCGGATCACGGATACATAATAATTTTATAGTGGTTCACTACGTGAACTGTGTTCGTGTTGTCAGTATCTGAAGTAGAACCACTGTACTGATTAAAATGCAGTCAACAAACACATTATAGAAACATGTGAGGAAAAGAAAATGCCAGTTCAAGAGTTAAAGAAGAAAATTTCAACTTTATTGGCGTCATACAGAAAAGTCTCATTATTTACAGATGCAGTTACTGTTTACGTATCCAAGTGGTTTGCTTTCAAGGAATTCTACTTCATGGCCGCCAAAAACACACCCAACGATACTGTGGATACTTTGTGTGATGTACGTATCTGTTTCATTACAATACGTCTGCACGTGCAGTACTCACAGTGTGTTCGCGCGCGAACTGAGGAACCAGTGTCGATCACTTGTCGCGCGAGGCTGCCGCGCATCACAAACGAAAGAGTTTGCCACGCTCGAACAGATTTTATACAAACAAGGTCTTGACCAAAGAAGCGCACTGTCGCCATGATTGTTTATTACATTGTTGGATGAAATCATAAAACGTGTAAGACAGAGTATCAGTAGTGATGAAGTGAATGCTTTGGTATTTGCAGATCATGTGGTGATTTGGGGAAAGGAAGAAAAGGAAGTACAAAGGAGACTGGGCATTTAGAATGAAAATCTGAATGAGTTTGGAATGGTAGTTAGTAAAAAGAAAAAGTCATGCACTGTGGAAAAGAGAAAAAGAGAAGCCAGGTGAACAAAGACAGAGAACGGTTAGAGAACGTAGAACAGTTTACATATCTGGGTAGCATTATTAATGGTAGTAATGAAATCAACCCTGAAATTAATAACGGAATAAGTAAAGGTACCGGTACAACATTTTATCATCAAATCAGAGAGCTTTTATGGGATAATAAGAAGTACCTAAGAGAACTAAATTAACATTATATAAACAGTATTTCATACCAATTGCAACATACGGACTAGAAACGCTGGTAAATATTAACAGACAAGATAGTAAGATCCAAGCAGTAGAAATGAAATTGTTAAGAACATCGGTTAAAAGAAGAGATAAAATTCAAAATATTAAAAACAGAGAAGAGCTAAATATAGAACCGTTATTACAGAAAATACAGAAAGCAAGACTAAGATGGTTCGGACATGTAAAAAGAATGGGAAAGGAATGGGTAGCAAGAAGGGAATTGGAAAGAGAAGTTAAAGGAAATAGACCAGTCAGAAGACCGAGAAGAACGTGGATGGATCAGATTTGGAAGGACATTAGAGAAGCTGGATTGGACGTGGCAGAAGTAGTGGAGCAGAAAAAGTGGAAGGACAGAAAGGAATGGAGGGGGCTTGTTAACCACACCCGGGCGACTGGAGTGGGACATTGGTGGTGGTGATGATGATGATGATGATAATGTACACTAACAGTTGAACATGTGTTTTTAAGGTTATAATTGATAATTGCAACTGAGTTTGATTTTGTGGTGAATTAATGAAAAATCACTTAGCTCTATAGACATGTTTGAGATATTCGTTAAGATACTGACGAACCAATTTCAGAAGTAACGTCATTAAATCATTACTAAATGTAAAATATTTCCTATGTATTTTTCACATATTACTTTCAAAACAAGGAACACTATATCTTAATTTGCACGAAGCACAGATCACACATAAACACAGTCATCGGTCAGTAAAAGGAATGCATATTCCTGAAATATCACAATACGGAACACACGGTTTCAAATCATTTATTTAAACGATAAATTTCTAATTAAGTCACACCAGATCTCATTTAGAATCATATGTTCAGAGACAGCTGATCACTATCTATCCACACCAGTGCCATATAGTATAGGAACATATCAAACAGCAGAAGTCGTCACACTATACATTTCTATTCACCCTTCTTCCACTATAACTTTAATTGCAATAGGTACAACCTGATATTCTAGAAGTCACATTCATATGAGCCATAAACAGCTATCACAAGGTCCAGGGATATTCCCTCTGAGTCAAACTACACAGCAATGCAACAACATCCAGCAAGTGGGCTATTAAATACAGTATTAACCTATGCAGTAATTTGAGAGAACATACTACTTGTATTTCCTATGCAATCATAAGGTACACAACAAGTTTAAATGACCCTATTTTATTACAAAAAATATTTAAATACTTTAAGACAATAGTGAAATTGAACTGTGATATTAAACTACAAAAACATTTTAGGATAAGACTAGTGAAATTTGACACCAGTAGAGATTAGTATTATCAAATACAGTAGAGACAATACGCGACACTCGGTGAGATATCGAGGGACAGCTATTAGAGCTCTCTCTAGCGGGTAGACCTGAGAACTACTGACTCTGTCATAAGAGCACGTGTATTTGTGTGTGAAGTTTTTGGTGTTATTTATTCGTTTTCAGTGAGTTGACATAATTAAATAGTAGCGTGTATCATTCCTTGATATCTCCTCTCAACATGAGGGGTAAGGTATGTGCTGTGTTTGGCTGCAGTAACTATGAAGTAGAGAAGAATGCGCGGTCTTTCTTTCGCTACCCTCGTGACAAGAAAATGTAAGTAATATTGTGTTTGCTTTCTTGATGGATACAGTAATTTTGTATCCATCTCTTGGCACAGGCCAGAGTAAAGTGTAGCTTTCACCGAAGTCCCAGTCTCATCCATAGCTGTGACAATATGGAAGCTGCTGGAGTGTGGGTGGTGCTGAGTAATGACATTCAGAGCACGACAAGTGCATCTGATTGTTATGAAAGGTGTTGCTCATAGGGTCAGTCATGCTGCAATAGCACTTTCTGACCCAGTGAGGAAAGCAACGGCAAACTACCTCACTCCTCGTCTTGCCTAGTACGCCTCATTTTAGTGCTGCCATTGGTTTTTGCAGTTTCCTTATAACAGCATAACCTTTAGTGGTGTGCTATTTGAGGATCCAACCAGCCTCTGGGCTGATGACCTAACAGACAGACAGACAGACATTGTGTTTGCATATATATTCTTCCAGTGACAAAGATATTTTTATAGTATTTCATAATCTTCTGACCTGCTCGATCCATATTTTAACTGGCTTAAAATATAATACGCATATTTGATTGTATAGTGCAGCAGTTAATCTTCAATACCGATGTGTTGTTGTAGGTGTGATGTGTGGATTTTGAAATGTCACAGAAGTGATTTGGATAAGGTGTACAAGAAAGAAGGGATGTTACGCTTTTATAAGAATTATAAGATCTGTTCAGATCATTTACAGGCCAGCGACTTTAAAAATCCTCGACTATACAGCCAAGGGTATGTTACATTTTTACTCTAATTATACGTAAATATTCCTCAAAGCATCACTATCGACTATGTTCATACTTTTCTTTCTTTTATCCCTCTTCTCAGATTAAAGCCGGGATTTTATAGATTTTCTTTCTGTTAGTAGGCTTGTCCAGCTTTTAAATGTTAATTCATTGCATCATGTGTGTGTAAGGATTGTGCCGATATTTTTATTGGCGAGTGTCTTAATGTGATGATACAATGTTTTTTAACGAGAAAAAAGACAAATCTAACCGTAAAAGTTCAGGCAGGAATGCTAAAGCAAAAAAAGTTATGCATAAATCAAAGATCAACCCATTTCACATCTTGTTTATATGTATAATTTCAGTATTTAAATAATAACCTTTCAAATAATTCTTCATTCATTTATCCAGAATTGCTTTAGCAACTTCGAAGTTAATATTTCAATAACACTTTCTTTCTAGACGTAATTTATTTATCCATTTTCGTATATGCATTTCCATTGATATTTGAATTGAATGTAATGTTTCTCCACAAATTGTTGGAAGAATTAAAAGAAAGGTGGACTTAGGTGAACCAGTTACACCAACAAAGTGGCAAAATTGTAGGGGACTGAGAAAGACCACGCCAAGGCAGGAACGAATGCTTAGGAATCTTGCTTTGTGTAACCGAAAGGTTACTGTTAAGAACATTAGAGATGCCTTGAGTGATGCAGGTTGTAATTTAAGCACAAAGACAGTTCGTAGGCGACTTCACGAGTCCGCTTTACGATCTCGCCGTCCAAAAAAAAGCCAAAGTTAACACCAGCCATGATGAGAAAGCGCTTATCTCGGGCATTGAGGCATAAAGATTGGACTGCAAGTGATTGGTCAAAGGTAAGTTCATTTCTTCTATTGTTTTGTGAATTAATTCAGCCCTTTGACCACACTTTGTTGTTGGCTTTATCAAAATTTTATCAAATTTCAAAAATAATTTGAGTCACAGATTTTTTTATACTTTTTACTCCATACGTTTCCTTGTTGCAGATTTGCTTCTCGGATGAGTCGACAGTAGAAATTATGCAAGATCGTCAGCAGCACGTGTGGAGACGACGTGGAGAGCAGTTGATGTCCGAGTGCATGAAGGAAACTGTTAAATACTCCGGTAAAATTATGGTATGGGGTGTGATATCTGTCCATGGCACTGGGCCGTTGTATTTTGTTGAGGGTACTATGAGGAAGGAACAACACAAACATGTCCTGGATACTTGCCTAGTTCCTCAAATAAATGAGTGGTATCCAGAAAATGATGGAATTTTCATGCAGGATGGGGCACCCTGCCATACTTCAAAATTTGTCATGAATCATCTGCAGCAGGTAGGAATCAAAGTGTTGGACTGGCCAGGGAACAGCCCAGACCTGAACCCCATAGAAGGGATATGGAATATTATGAAAAATAAGGTCAGTAGTTCCATGTGCACTAATATTCCTGAATTAAAACAGCGTCTGCAACGAGTATGGCAACATGATGCGGCTATTACTGAAATGGTGGCATGGAGTATTGACGTCAGAAAAGTTGGATGGCGCAGCCACGCGGTAGAATGTTGAAGCTGCAACATAGTGACTGGTGAGGTATATTTACATGGCGAAGCATTGACGTCGTGATGGAAACAGAAAGAAAATTGTCAAATTTGAGGAGGTACTGCTCTGTATAAGGTTGCAAATCGTATAAAACGGATGCGAAATCTGGTCACTACTTTCCTGTACAAAAAGTTCAGAGAGAAAGATGGGTTTCCGAGCTGTCACTTGGAAAACGCGTTGCGCGATACATGACAGTGCGCAGTCTGCATTCTCGTGAAGACGACTTCTTTCCACAGTGTAGGTACCGGTACTGTTTATTGTACTCATTGATAGTTATTATCTCTAATTTGTATTCACAAAGATTTAGCTACATTAAAAATACTCATAAACTTGTAGCCTAATACTTCTGTGCCGCACATAGAATGTAATCCGCGCTTTGTAAACTTCTTCATATGTGTAACAGCAGACAGTAAATTAACTATCTACATGTGAGTAATATCTTTAACTGATAGTAATTAAGCACTGAATTTAAATTACCTATATAATTCTTCTATCAATGAAAGAAAATATGTAGTATTTTGCCGTCATAAATTAGCTTTTTTTGCTATTTGTTTTACGTTACACCGACACAGAGAGGTGTTATGGCGACGATGTGACGGGAAAGGTCTAGGAATGGGAAGGAAGCGGCCGTGGCCTTAATTAAGGTACAGCCCCAGCATTTGCCTGGTGAGAAAATGGGATACCACGGAAAACCATCTTCAGGGCTGCCGACAGTGGGGTTCGAACCCACTATCTCCCGGATGCGAGCTCACAGCTGCACGCTCCTAACCGCACGGCCAACTCGCCCTGTCATCATAAATTAGAAGCCATAACCTAATTATTTGGTAGAATTGGACAAACCAAGTATTCTTCAACCCCAAACAGCTGTGACTGTAGAGGTTATAGTAATCTTAAATTATAATTTTCCAACTTTGCTCTGCATATTCTGTAGGTAGTTATAATTTTTTGTACTTATTATTGTCGGTTCTAAGTTCTAACTTTTGTGCTGATGGTAAAAATGGAAGAACATTTAAGTTTATGTGGGCTGTTCCAACACAAGCCTGTATAAAGACTAGGATTTATTTGCTTTACAACATTTACTTAGTAGAATTATTATTTTCTTTCTTCCCCAAGATTACAGTTTACAAAACAGGTAACTCCCCCGTCACCTGGCTAAGAAATTACTCCATAACCTCTAATAGTGGAAAATTACAGTAGCTTAACTGTTAAGGTGAATTAGCGTGTCAGCGGTAACATTTCTCTGACAAACCCGCTTTACATATACAGTTGCACTTCACATTTTCACCCCCTTGTTCAAGACAACATTAACTTTGTGCGGTTTTGAATCGATGTGGGATGATTGTAAACACAACCAGTTTCATCTTCTGTTTCAAACTTTTTACCTACACATATCAAGTAATTACGCTTGAATATTTCTTCCCCTTCCACTAACGGACGCATGAAATCTCCGACAACTCTCAACAGTTGCGCATACGACACCAAAGACATTTTGAACACTTAATAAATCCTACAGACGCACACCCGATCACTGTCGTGTTTACATCCCGTCACTATCTCGCCGCCATATTGGAAACAGCTGACGGTAAGCTCCTCCCCCGTTTCGGACGTCAATTGAAAGCATGCCAAGGCGCGTTATGGCTGTTATTAAAGCTAAAGGTGGTACTACCAAGTACTGACTGATTCAAATGATGTGAAAATAAGTGCATTAGTTATAAACATATGAAACATGGTAAAAACATTATAAATATATTGTACAAATTGAAATAAATTTATAAAATATAAGAATTTTTGGAAATTCCTAATTCGTTGTCCACTGACTGTATGCCTATCTACCGTATTTTCTCGTGCAATTAACGCCCTTTTTGTTTACGAAAAATACAGACGAAAACTCTGGGCGCGTAAATTATTCAAGGAATTCAATTATTTAAAAATAATTTACAATTCATTTACATTTAAGAGATACATCAAATAATATATAAACACAACTGGTTCAACTCATTTGCGGTTATCGTCATTTGGCGTAAAATTCCGGCGTGAGATTTTTCCTGAAAAGTCAAATATGGTATCGGTACATCAGGTAAGTTGGACACGTGAGTTTAAAGTACCGACACTGGAAAATATTCTTCCGTTACGAGCTGACAATACGACCTAAAGTGAAATAAATTTGAACTAATAAAAGTACAATTCATGCAAGCAGGCTACATAATAACGACATTCCGGCCAAAAAACTTGTCCAACACGAAAAGGGCCAGGCATCGAAGGAGGGACCGTGCTAAATTTCCCCAAACCGGTCGTATCCAATCTCGTACGAGTGACGTGTCTATCCACCCCTTTTCTTGGATACGAACGTGGAAATTTTTCTTTAGGCATTGTTTTTCGTTTCAGAACAACGTAAGGTAGAAGCGTTCTGTCATCAGCTGTTGCAGCAAGCAATGCAGTACATCATTCTTTTTCGCTTCCGTTAGTGCGTACGATAACACTCAATGTCCCTTTTTTTTTTTTTTTTTTTTTTTATCGAATGTTCGACTTTGTGGCATATGGAAACTGATAGGCGTCTGACCTGCGGCTCGTATTTGGGAGATCGAATATTCCTTTACTTTGCGCTTTTCAATCACAGAGAGATGAAAATCAATTGCTTTTAGGCTGAAATCATTCCGCATTTTTGGGCATAATATTGTTCTTCGTCGAAGAGAAACTCCATCTCTCCTCATACAATTAATCATCCAGTCATGGCTAACCTTCAAATCCGAGACACTGATTACATGTGCAGCAGCTATTTCTCGTCCTTTAAAATACCGTACAGCATTTCGTGAGAAACGGCATATCCAACATTGCGTAACGTAATCATATCTCTCCTCTACTTTCAGAAACTTGCCGTCTCTTGGTTTGTGAAAAGTGTTCCGGGACTTGTTGGTCGCTTGAATTGCACTGCTGTGTTACAGAGGTAGCGTAAGTTGCATTCGGACACTGAAGACTTTCGGCCCGCTGCCCTATGCTCGTATGTTTCGGCGTAACTGATCATCGCGAGTTTATATGATGCAGTATTACTTGAATTCTTGCTCACTGTGGACTAACAAACAATTTTGAGATCACAGAAAATACATGTCCCGTACTCGAAACACTCGCAAAATATGTTTGTACCAGACTGGAATAGAGCGTCACTAGTTACTTCTGCGCTGATTCTCTCACTATAGTTCAGTGGTATTTCCTATCGACTAATCACAGCATCTTGCCCAGTATTTGGAATGCCCGATTTCGCAATAGGAAGGCTGCTACTTCAGTAGTTTACATCTTTATTTCGAAAAGCATCCGAAGCTGCGTCAAATACGTTATTATTTCTTTTCGTCCGCTTTGGACCCGAAAATATTGGGATGCGTGAATTATGCAAGGGCGTTAATTATGCGAGAAAATACGGTACTATCTGCATCTCACAATAAGTCGCAGCAGCTTGTAGGTACGGCACGAGTAACAGATACTACACTAAGCTACAAATATTAGTCATGATAAACAGTGTGAGCTCTCTGAAAGAGATACATGTTCTTTATTCAACTGTTCATTATGCAGTATTTACAATAAATGCGTAACTAAAGGGAAAATGCACTACCAATTTGAAACTTCACAGCAGCACTTTAGTTCACAAGATTCACCGCGGACGGAATCGATGTTTATTGTAAGATTGGCGCATGTGCAGCAGCCATGCTTACCCTCTGCACCCCTTACCCCGCATGCGCAACTTCTCGTCAGACGACCGTAGTAAATGAGTTAATGGTGAAAATTTCTTAACAGAAGAGAAAATTTAAAAAATGGTTATTAAAGAACTAAGTGCAATACAGATCTGAAATTATGTTTAACGATAACCTTGTTCACAATACTATCAGACATGATTAACACATACACACTTCCGAGCTTTTTTTTCATTTTAATTTGGAAAAACCAAAATAAGAAAATTTGTAACTTTTTTGCAAACTTCAAAATTGTGTTTTGAAAATATGTATAGTCATAGGTTGTTAACTGTATTGGGAAATAACAACCTGCAAACTCGACTGTCAGCAATGACATTAATGCCTTAACTTCTTAAACTATCAAAATATTTCTTCATAAAAGTGACAGAATCTGAAATTTTTTGTTTATTTAGAAATTATTTTCTCTAAAACCCTAATCCTGAACATTCTAAAAATTGCATCGGATATTATTTGGTCATTGTACTTACGGCAGGTACAGAGTGGGCAATAATTTTCTGTGCAAAATGTGAGAAATTTTCAAATCAGACCTATCTATACTCAAGGTAAAAAAAAAACCTCAGGTACTTAAATATGGTATTTCTGAGTCAAAATACATATGTTTTACAGTACTCTAAGTGAGTGGGAAAACAATTTTTAATTTTGTTTAAGCATTTTATAACAAAATTAGATATAGAAAATGTATATTAACTTTATGCATTTGTCTGTTTCTAATCTTTTTCACAAATTTTTACTTTCTTCTGTCTTGATTTTATATCTTTATGATATTCCATGAACTGGAATTGCCTACACTGGTTAAGGGTTTGAAATGTAAACTTTAGTAGGTAATCAATTGATTGCCCAAGAATTTTTCATCATGAGTGTATATTTCAACCATTCTATAAGAAATCTGCTGAAAGAGACGCACACTGTAACAATCAACACTGCACCACTGAAGAGAGTTCATTTGTTTTATTCATCTATTGTAGCCAGGCTGAATTTGCATGTGGACAAGAATGATCCAACCAGAGCAGCACTTGAAAAATGGCAACTGCACACTGATGATAGCCATTTAAAAGCATTTGCCAGACCATGAGGTATCATAAAGGTGACTGTTACATGCAGGAGGAACAGATGTGTGTGAGGAAGTGGGTATGTATTTCTGTAACTGCTGCTTCAAGTAGCTGTCTGGTACAATGTCAGTAATTACACCTTCTCCAAATAAGTGACTGCTGGGACTACTGTGTTTAGGTTTTGTAAACACACACGTTTCAAGTTTTTCCATTTTTTTTTTTTAACATATTGTTTTCTTCTTGTGCTTCTTATCTTGCCAGGTTGTATAAGGGGGATATATTAAGGGCTATAGCAGAAATGCTTAATTTCTACGCATCAACAACTTCACTCTCAGGAATGTAAACATCTGCATTGTCTTCTTCAGTTTTACATTCTGGTGACTGATCATTAAGGTGAGTTACCAATAAATTTTTTGTTGTAATGAGTACAGCAATTCCTGCACAATGGATGTGATGGTAACACAGTTACTTGAAGACCAAGATATTTCTGCAGTAGCTCAGCCAAATATCCAATAACTGTGAAGTGTTTTTCACTTTTCTTACACACAATATTTCTGTGCTTGCTTTCACAGCCCACACATCTCACCCTTTCACTACCGTATTTCCTCACTGACATTGTATCTAACAAAAAGTTCAAGCCACACACACAACTCGAAGCAGAATGATTCAGGTGCAAGTTCAGACTTGTTTATAACAAACAGAAGAGAGCTGAAAACAAGTGTTATCAACATGCTTATTTTTCAGTAGAAATTAAGGCATAAGTCCACTTACTATGCCACATTTTCAGCTCAGACAGCTAGGCACAATACTGTACTGTACTTTCTTTCTCACGGTCGACGTGATTGTACAGTGCACAAGGCTGCCAACTCTTGAACTTAATTAGTCGTACATTGTTAATTGCACTTTTGAACTTAGGAAGTAGTGGAACAAAAGAGGGAGGGGAGGGGGGTTGGGTCTAGAGGCGTAAGCCTTAGTACGCAGCTACTGAATTTCTACCGAAATTAAATGGTAAAATATGCAGAATGTTGAAAAATTTCCAAAAAAATTGCCCATTCTGAATGCACCAACTACTAACACAATAACCAAATAATATACTGTACAATCTGTCCTGTGATGATTTTTTTTTTTTTTTTTTGTAAATAATTTGCAAAAACTCATAAAAATTTGTTTTTAAATTTTTTTTTAGTAAATATTTTTGTAATACGAATAGCTGGAGCAGAGAAGACATTGTTAATAGTTAGACCAGTTGTATGTGGTAATACCAAATTTTAAAAAATGGACATTAGAAAAAAAATTTAAATTTTCTTCTTTAATTTATAAGTTGAAAAAAACTCCATAAGTGTGTGTGTCTCAACTATGTTTGAACATACTAGAAGTGAGTTTTAAAACGAAAATCTGCCAGGTCTCCAGTACTTTTGGTTTATTAGTTATATATTTTAAAATTCTCTACTGTATTAAGAGTTCTTTACAAAATAAGCATTTTTCACAGGGCTGTACCATTTTCAAAAATCAAGAAAGAATGACAATATTTTATTTTTTAACACATATGATATAGGAGTTTAATATAATACAGACGTGCCAACTTTCAAAAGTAAAAAAATCAGGAGGGTTTTTTTTAGTGGCATATCCCGATATGTTAAGACACATCATTGATAACGTAACTTCTAAGAATATATAATACAGTATACAATTCAATTACGTATTAATTACTCTTATTCACAATTCATTTATATATTTATTTATCATCTTCCTTCCAAGTATTGGGCCATGTGTCCCGTTACGGTCTTACATTTTTTTTTTTTTTTTTGCAAGACTTGAAAGCAATCAAATGTCCTTCTGACGGGTTGCTAGCCTGAAGGAAGTATATTTATTTATAAATACTGAAATATTGCATGTATTTTATAAATACTGAAACACTGCATGTATCTGAGTTTTAGAACACATGACTCTTCATTGTAACTGCCTTAAGCCACTTCATAAATTTCTGAACTAGGTTTATGTCAAAGCACTGGCCTCGTTGAATGGGTTTTACGGTTGTTAGAGTATTACAGTCTCAATCGATTTACTGTACTTACCTCAAATAAAGGTCCATGTAAGTTAATTACTGTATTAACTGTTGACTACACTGCCTTTGTAATTCTGCTCATCCTTTGCCCAGGAGAGGGTTACCAGTGGTGGTTAAAAATTTGTGTGATATATTCTTTTATTACAGTAGTTACATTCTTAGAATGGTATAGAATTATCTAAGATGCAATTTATTTATTTATTTTTTTTTTTGCTAGTTGTTTTACGTCGCACCGACACAGATAGGTCTTACGGCGACGATGGGACAGGAAAGGGCTAGGAGTGGGAAGGAAACGGCCGTGGCCTTAATTAAGGTACAGCCCCAGCATTTGCCTGGTGTGAAAATGGGAAACCACGGAAAACCATTTTCAGGGCTGCCGACAGTGGGATTCGAACCTACTATCTCCCGAATACCGGATACTGGCCGCACTTAAACGACTGCAGCTATCGAGCTCGGTATATTTCCTCTGAATGAAACATTTTAATTGCTACTATTGTACCTGTATTTACAACATTAACAAAAATTTATTTCAGATGGAAAACTACACAATCACGGCTTCCTACCAAAATAGTCCAGAATCGATCTCTGTTTAAACTTCTTATTTCTTATGACCTCTATTTGTTTTTCAAGCTCATAAAGGTTACGAAAATTATTTTCACTCCCCCCCTCTACAGATGACAGATACCTACGTAAAACATCCACTGCTGCACTTGCATCAGAACTGGTAGACATCACTTCACTGTATTCCTCTGCTTCATCACTGTCACTGGTGGGAGACTCGGCTGCTGTATACTCAGCAACCAACTCCTCCACACTTCTTTCCTCTGCAGTGATCACAGAATCATCTACCAGAAGAAAATCATCAGTAGTGCAGTCTGACTGCAACATTCTCCATACATCAGGTAGCAGGTCTTATTATTATTCTGGCAGCTGAGATTCGGCATGATTCTTGAAAAATCCTCCTTTCAAGAAACAATTTGAGATAGTAGTCTGCGTCACGGCTTTTCAAGACTTTGTAATGAAGTGAAGAGCATCCAGGATTGAAAATTTAAATGATGATGGATCCTTTCCAGTATCCATTAGGAATAAAATTCGCTGCAACAGGTCCTTCCTATAAAGTGACTTAAAGGAATGAATAACCCCTAAATCCATAGGTTGTAGCTTGCTTGTGCATTTAGCAGGCAGAAATTCTAACTGCACATTCCTCAAATTAACATCCATGGGATGTGCAGGACAACGGTCAATGAAAAGAAGGATCTTCCTATTTTGTGCACCCATTTTTGAATCCAGAGCAATTAATTGCTGTTGGAAAAGATCTAAGGTCATCAAAGCTTTATGGTTGGCATCATAGGCAGTAGGTAGTGATCACACATTCTTGAAGCAACAAGGCTTTTTAGATTTCCCTATCACATAGGGGTGGAGCTTCTCAGAGCCATCAGTATTGGCTCCCAACATCACTGTGAGCCTCTTCCTGCTGTGTTTCCCACCATGGCATTTATGTCCTTTGAATGCCAAAGTCTTCCTGGGCAATACTGAAAAACAGTTCAGTTTCATCTAGGTTAAAAATGTTCCTGGGTTCGTAATTCTTGGTCAGCTCTTGCAATCTTCTATCGATCCATTCTTCCACAGTTTCATCACTAACTGCATTAGATTCCCCACAAACAGTTTTTTACGTTAGGTTATACCTTTTCCTAAATTGGTCGATACAGCCATTGGACGCGCAGAAATTTTCAATGCCAAGAATGTTTGCCACTTTAAGCGCCTTTTCCCTTAAGAGTACACCATCAATTGGAATGCCTGCGGCTCTTGAAGTTTCAAACCAACTTTTTACAATTTTTTTCCATTTTCTCGTATTTGCACTATGACGTATACTTCCTTTTCTTGGAGTTTGGTCAGCATTCTGAAGCACTTGATGTAATGCTTCCTCTGTTTTTCACTATTGTATTCAGCGTGGATACAGGAAGCTGCAATTCGCGTGCCAATGAAACACGTGTTCTGCGGTATGAATCAACCTTTTCTAATATTCAAACTTTCTCATCCATAGTGAAAGTTTTTCTTTCCTTCTTTTCTTTTTTCCATTATTAGCAGGAAAACAATAAAGCGATAACAAAGAAGGATTAATAAATACACACGACGGGAAAGGAAGATTGCGGCAATTCACTCTGACCACTCGACTCACATAACAAGAACAAAAACTTAACAAAAAAACAAAAATACAGTAAATGTGACGAATTAGCGACAATAACTTTAACAACTCCAACAACAAACACAAATGTAAAACAATAACCATGAAATAAACTCTGGCAAGACAAACACTGAATCACTTTATAATGTCTCCTTCTTGTGGCTTATACTGTACTTAGCAGTAGAGCAAACATCTGATATCTCCTTCTTCTCCTTTGCGGTTTTGTTAATTCAACTCATCGGATTTCTTCTTCTTCTTGAAAGATTAATGGGCACTTTATCAATGTCGGATTTGAAAATAAGGTTTAGGAAGTTATGAAAAACACCTGATATCAAAGAATGTGCTGCGGTGGTTGCACAGAAGTTCAATACTGAGAGTTGTAAGAGTTATTATAGACCATGGTTGTTTGATTTAGTCGTCATGCCATGGTTACTCAAAGCATTTTAGGTTAGTTGCAACGCCATTGTACCTCAAATTTCTTCCTCTTGATAGGCCTGTCATGGCGTAAACGACGGGAAGCATAAAATGTCGCAAACGCAAATTTGAGGATTTTAATACATTGTAAGCATAGGAAATCAGGGGAACAACAAAAATTGTTGTAAAACATGGGAAAACATAAAAGCCGGGAACGTAAATGCGGGGTAATACCGTAATATCATTTGAGAACTGAAGTTATTTAATTCAAAAACATGCATGAGACATCAATGGCTAGCCTTACACCCCCAATTTTGTTTTCAATTAAGGTGCAGCCCCATCATTTGCCTGGTGTGAAAATGGGAAACCATGAAAAACCATCTTCAAGGCTGCCGACAGTGGGGTTCGGACCCAATATCTCCCGAATACTGGATACTGGCCGCACTTAAGCGACTGCAGCTATCGAGCTCAGTAATTTAGTTTTCAACCGGCATGTTTCACTTACTGCCACACATCAAAACTGTCTCTTTTCAGTCTCATATTCGCATATCCTGTTTTTGATTTCTGGAAACTTCGCTTATTTTTAAAAAGCGAAATGTCCAGCGATTATGATTTTTCTATTCAAGACGGGCTTTATTTTTCCTTAAATCCCATTCTATAACTATCATCATAATCCAAATTTCATCATGCTGCATGGTTACCAATTTATTCTCTGTCTTCAATACTGTGGAGCTTTTCTTTAGCCATGAATAACCTATGACTAGAACTCACACTAGCCACCCTAAAGGCATGCTAGTACTTAAACTGATACCACGCAAATGACACGATACGTATGCGGCACACTTCATGGTTATGGCATGAACACAACTGCCAAACAGAGTGGATGGAAAAATAATTTATTCTTGTATGTCAGGAGCACTGTACCAAACTTGATGCAAATAATACCTGCTTTTCGCTGCCAAATTTTGAAAAAAAAAATGCAGGAATTATTCATGCATATACAAGTATTGCCAGACCCATCAATGGCAAGCATCACTGATGTGGAAATATTGAGTCATCATGGTACTGAACTAACTGGCCATGATTAATGTTGTGATTGTTTCTATAAGTTGCAAAATGCACGGTCATGAGCCCCTATTCATTATGAGATAATGAACATGCCCTGTTGAAATGAGAAGGAAAAAAGTACAAGAGCAGTCACTCTAAGAATTAAGGAAAAAGGAGTCATAAGTGAGGGAGGAAGGGGGGGGGGGGGGGAGAGAATGAGGGTGTCTTCAAAGTCCTAAGCATGCTGGGTAAAAAAAAAATGATGGCCTACAAGCTCCCAGAACCTATCAATAGTAACACTACAGTGAACAACTATTGTTGTTGGTTGCAGTGTGTTTTCTCTTTTCTGCTGCCAATCATCTACATTAGATGGCATTACTGCTGCTATTAAAAGAAACTGAACTGTCAACAACAGGCACACAACAGTTACTCACTAATTTACAAATCGGGTTTACGTCGCACTGACATCTTATGACGACGATGGGACAGGACAGGCCTAGGAGTGGAAAGGAATCTACCGTGGCCTTAAGGTACAGCCCCAGCATTTGCCTGGTGTGAAAATGGGAAAGATAGATAAGGAATGGGTGAGCCCTGCCTTCACAGGGCCTAGGTCTATGAAGACTCTTTGTGTCCCTTAAACAGGTTTGCCTAGTCCAGCCCTAGTGCTCCTATAAAGGATACTAGTGACCGGATGTTGGCATTCCTGATGTCTTCTGGGTTCAAGATAACGATGTCTAGTGTGTGTACAAGAGCCTCGCACTGACACGGCACATGCACAGAGGTCTTTGCTGCATCTTCTACACATCGGATCTTGGCTGATTTTTGTGATGAGTAGGTGTCTCTGCAAGGTGTTATGACCAGTCAAAAGTCCAACTACCATTCGTATTCTGGTCCTAAAAGTGGGAAATCAAGGAAACCATCTTCAGGGATGCCGACAGTGGGGCTCAAATCCACCATCTCCTGGATTCAAGCTCACAGCTGCGCGACTCTAGCCACACGGTTACTCACTAATAAAAATATGAATGGCAATTCCAGCTAGGACTGTATTTTTTAAGACGTAATGCATAATGATGATGCTGGATTTAGAATGTTAAACTAGTAGCATTTCTCGTAATATTTTCTTTCAATGGAAATGCCTATTGTACTCTTGTTGTTGTACGTCATAGTGTAAAATTTTGAAATACTTAAGGTACATGTGAATTTCTATATGACGGTATTGTAATGTTAAGCTAGTAGTTAAGCTCAAACTATAGTATTGTAAGCCGTAATGATAACCACCAAAAATACTAAAGTTGTGTGTGAATTTGTATATGATGATGCTGGATTTAGAACGACAAACTAGTAGTATTTCTCGTAATTTTTTTTCCATTGAATTGCTTGTTGTACTATTGTTGTTGTTGTGAAAATATGTTTTAACTTATCTTTATTATTACATTACCGTAAGTGATCATTGCCACCGGAATACTTTCCAATTCTGATGTATTTTTTAGTAATAAAAAAATAATTAATTGCAAATCAAGGAAAGCTGGATTACATTTAACTACCCGGTAGCAATGTCTTGGACTAAAAAAGGCCCGACAAGTCTCACATTCAGCAAAACATTATTTGCATTATAAAATTCAGGGACAAGCATAGAAATATTTCATCATTTAACTTTTATAAGACAAACTTATGTAAAATTTCACAATCTAAAAACTAAAATAATTAACTGAAAAGAGATTATGAAGAAACAGTTACACTATATTCTATAAAGACAACCATCAAAAGATATTCAACAGGATTTATAAGACGATCATAAAATAATATAACTGGATAAAATAACATTTTATTATACAAATCATCTACACTATGGGTAATAAATAAAACTTTTTCCGGCATAAAATTCAATGGAAGTGAACTTACAACTTCAAGAGTACACCGCAAATCTAACACTTATTTACAAAAAAAAAAAAGTTCAGAAAAATGAAAATAGTACAATTTTTCTTGATAAACATGGAACCTAAACAAAATTATACCAGCAAAATCAAACAAAACAAATTTCATATTACTTAGACGGAATGGTCAAATTCAGAAATAAAGCAGTTACGTTAAGTACTCTTCTTTGTCTCCGAAAGAACAGGAAAACTAAAAGATACAAAAGAATTCAGGTATAAATGTTAAATACATAATTTTGCCTCTTGTTTTTTTTACAACTCGTAACTAGAAATCAAACATCTCACTTCTTCCATAACTGAACGCAAAAACTTTCAGAATATTTAAAAAATAACTGAGATACGGCAGTGATGCATGACGTTTCCTTTTCCTCCAAAATAAGGAAAAAACAACAGCTCATGATCTTGGCAATTCATTGAAACAACAACGTGCTTTATTTTACCACCAGATAAACTTTTTTGATACAAATAACTATGATCCATTGCACTAGCACTCTTCATCCAATAATCAAACCACATCCTAACCGGAACTGGTTTTTACTATGGTTCATAGTGCCACTGAGAGCAAATGAAAAGGGCAATGGTTGTAGCTTTTTCTCCATAACAGCACCAACAGTCCAGTTTGAATCTACCATACCTGAAAGTAACAAAAAATATCATTATGATGTCAGAGAAACATTCAAGCCGCAAAAGGAAAAATATACGAAAAGGAACAGTGTTCTCCCCAGAATACTCCCAGTCTGGTGGCAGGAATGAGTAGCCAGGCAGGGAATTCTATGGAAAAAATTAATATGATCAAATTTCAATTTATTCCCCTAAGGGCATTAACAACAATATCAGACAGGTAAACATCAACTGCATAAGAGAACTACTATTTTAGCTTTAGTACCACAAAGACGGCACAACAGAGTACAGTATTCTGAACTTCTAGTGTTCTACTGCTTGTTTAAAATCATGTAATACCAGGGCTTACCACTTGATTGCTGTGGTGTGCCATAAGGATTTGTGACATCATACGGAATCGTGTGCTCGCATGCAATTCCACATTAATCCAAACACCACCTACGCTTGACACTATGTGATAGCCAAATTAAACCTTTTAACTCCTATATAATTGATGTATTTATGCTGACAATAATGAAGATTTATCATTTAAATTAACAGTTTTAAAGTACTTACATTTTAATTTGGATCACTCAATGATTCAAATATGTATTAATATTAGCACATATCTAGGTTATGATAGCTGTGGGGTCAGTAAAAACGGCATTACAAATGTCCTAGGGAGAACACTGAGACAAGAGATCAACAAAGGCATAACATGAGCATTATACACAAGCCATGAAAAGAAAACTGTAGAGGAAGAGAGATTTCTCTAAGCAAGGGTCTAAGAGACATATACACAGTACAATAATGATATTTTAAAACAATTCAACATGAAGTCATCGCTGGGGAAGAAAAGAATGTCATGCGAGGTGGTATTCCACTCTATGGCCACACCTCTCACGTGACTCGTCTCTGTAATACCAAGCTACTCACTAGATTCACTCTCTCCTTCTCATACAGATTAACTACTTACTGAATTCCCCCACCTCACGCTCTTCAAAAGAAGTAGAACTTTGCAGACACAGTTCGGTGGGAACCATACTTTTCACTCCTCGCTCTTATTATGTACCTTGCAAACACAATGTTCTGCTGTAAGACTATGTGAGACAGCATTCATGACTGAAGACAATATCTCTTTGGGTACATTACACTTCCTGTCTTTTACCTTCATGGGACACTATAGATTACTCGCATATTAGACCGCCCCCCCTCCGGCTTTAATTCGTTAAAGAACAAGGATTACACTTTGTAGTGCTACAAAAACAGTGCAAAATCATATTTCGAATATTAATGGAATTGAGAATAACAATGCTATAACAATTTTCATTTGATAGTAACCTGTTTTTCTTTTTGCAACAGCTGGTTCCTAAGCAAGAATTTTTCTTCTTTTCTTTGTGTGTGTAAATTATGCAGTTGAATAACAGAAAACCCAAGAAATGTAGTTTTGGAACGGCTCTCAAATAAACAGATGAATCTTTTGACGAAAAACAACGTGGGGTTAGCAGCCTAAGAATTTAATATGCAACCTAACATGATCAGGCATTGGCATAACCAAAAAGAGAAACTGATAGCAGCAAATAAAAATGATAGTTTTCTCACAGTTCTAAAAAGGTAAATATCCCAATATAGTACATACTGTAACAAGGGGAACACCAGATTTTTTTAGTTTTGTATTTTGTTGGGATTCGAAATTTTCTTACCAAGAGGTCATTATCCTACTGTAAAATTCCCACAACCAAATATTATGTCAGTTGCAATAGGAAAAAAAAAAAAAAGCCTCAGAATAATTTTTTGCAGGTCTGAAGGATTATGCGATTATGTGGTAACTCTCTGTATTTGTAACCGGAAGGTTGCAGGATCAATTTTCACTGCTTACTCATTTTTCGAATGTGTTTTTTGTTTGGCTTTTTAAAATTAAATGTCTTATGATATAGATGTTGATTCCCATAGGGAATCTGAAATATTTGTCCCGAATGAGTAAATTTATAATACCAATATAAATGGTCCGTTAGTGAGCATTATAAATTTTCCAGCTAACTCATTCTTGGTTGCCAGCGTTTCGCCCTTGTGTGCTAGGTTGGGCTCATCATTTGGTACCTAGCACACCTACCAAGACGCTGGCTAGTGCATACCGTGGAGGCCACTGCGTAAGCTACTTGGAGCCACCGGCAGTGCCAATGCACTATGAGAGACTTTGTCTCTTTACCAAAAATTGATGTCATGACAAGCAGTCCTCAAACAGCTGAGTGACTAGCGTACATGCAGCCAGGAATAAGAGGGATATGTCAACAGACTTACTTACGTAAACTTGGATGAAATTACGACTTGCATTTCACCAAAGTTTGTCTGTCACCATTTGACTGAGTCCCTGCTTATGTCTATAGGATTGCCTTACACTGGTTAAGACTACAAGCAATTTGTGAATTTGACAAATTTCGACGTTAAATATTTAAAGTAGGACAAAATTCATAACCTATAATCAACAGTGCGCATCAGTTTTGTCAATTTTATGGACGAAAAGAATAATATTTACGCCTAAACTCAGCTGTTTTGAGAGTGTATTAAGATTTCAATTCCATATGGTACAACATGTGAAAAAGTTTATGTCCAGTTGTAACAAAATGTTTTAAGTGTATACAACAAATAATTTTAAGACATTCAGCAATTTAACAGATTGTAAATGTTTCTCTACAGACACTAACTAAAGGCATTGTATTTTAAATATTAGAATAAGGTTTTAAAGTTTCAAACTCAATAAATAATATTATTTTCAATAAGACGACGTAATATATAAACGCTTTATATTTAAGAGGTTTTTTTTTCAAGTTTATTATGGATAAGTTTGTTAATGGCAAACCATAAGTATAAGTTCTAGAACAATGTTATCAATTTAACCTTGTAAGAATATTTATAGCTGAAGATGTTCAAAATATGAACGAAACATGTCCTATGTTTTAACAAATAAGCAATAAAATAAGGATGAGATCCTAATTTTATAATTGCTTTTAACCCTTTCGCACTCAGTGCGCCGATCTATCGGCGCGAGAGGTTATGGCGAAAACGCTCACGGCGCCGATACATCGGCTCTGTCTTATTTACGGATTTTGGTCATTTGCGTAGCTGTTAAATCGTAACAGTTGATCGTGACGGTACATTAAAGCGTTGAATTTGCGTTTAACTCAACAGATATATCCACCAGCCCTACAAAATATTTTAATTTTGGACAAATGAAATCTGTTGACTGTGAATGTTTATGTTGTGGTTAATTGAAGTTGTTATTGCGTGGATCTGTTTTGATCGGCTTATGAATACAACAAGTTGATCTTGCTATGAATTTTGTTTATAGTTTATTTCGTTTCTTTGGTATATCGTGTGTTCGATGTACTTCGTAAACTACAATTTTACTCCTTTTCATAACTCCACTGTTGCACTGCTTGCGTCATCTTTTTATAGTAATGGCTAGGCCATATTCAAGGCCGAATGAGGCCGATATCCTTGAATTTTCAGATGATTTAGACAGTAATAATGACCTTCTTTTGCCGAAAGTGATTCCCGTTATGTGGGAAGTGACACGGTCGTTAGTGCTCACCGTGCATCGGACCGCGAGGCCCTGACGTTGATGACCGTTACATGTACACTGAATAACTTTGTGCAATGCTTCATGAGTGAATTGCAGCACACACATCATATTGATATCAAATTATTCAGAATTAAATGTTATTTCATTCACGTCTAAGAGTAAAGAAGGAAGACGCAACAATGTCTAATTTTTCTATCATTGAAAACAATAATTTATTTTTAAAAATTTATTTTCGAAATATAATAATTTTTGGGGGGTTAACCAATAACAATACGTTCAAGGAATAATCATTTCTGAAATGCTCATAGTTTCCTGTATTAGTGTGATTAATTTTATTTTAATGTGTGTTAAACTCTTTACGTGTTGAATTTTTGTAATTTGCTTTGGAAAATCACAAAAATTAGTCTTGAGTGTATGCGAGCAAACACCTGTATATAGGCTGAGTGCCAAAGGGTTAATGTATTGAATAGGTGGAAATCAAAGTTTTATTGTTCACCTTTTAGCTTTAGATAACCTAAAATGAATGAAAACCTACAACCTGTTTTCCATTCTTTGACCGGGTCAGGGATGTAATGAATGAACCATATATAAGCTATTATTACAATGGGGTCGCCACTCCCAAGGTGATTTATTAATGACTGATAAATGCTATGAAATGATAACAGAGTGTGTTCCTGGAATGAAAGTTAACAGGGAAAACCGGAGTACCCGGAGAAAAACCTGTCCTGCCTCCGCTTTGTCCAGCACAAATCTCACATGGAGTGACCGGGATTTGAACCACGGTATCCAGCGGTGTGAGGCCGACGCACTGCCATCTGAGCCACGGAGGCTCTCAGAGTCGCCATAGTCCTGGAAATATGTCGCACATTCTTTTATCCATCTAGGACGTTTATTAATTGCATAATCTTGATCATATTACTACTCCTCGGTGTGATTTTATCTTTCAATTAGATATTCCAGCCGCCTGCGGGCTGCCATCTTGGAAGGCTATTATCTTAGATTTTCCATTTTACCGGTCAACCAATCTCCGGTAAAATTTTAAACCGAGATAATACCCGTTATCAGAGATAATGTTGTTGGTGAATACAAACTTAACTGTTATCTGGGTTTACGTAGCTTTAAACTGAGATAAAAGCATTTACTCACGTTGGTGAATATGGGCCTTAGACGTGGAGTGTGACGAACTAGTAAGTAATTTAGGAGAGGATTCTAGTGATGCAAGAGACAACGAATCTTCCCATCTACAGGGAATCAAACCTATTGCAAAGTTCAGATTAATGAAATACTTGTCATGTAAGTAGGCCTACTTGTTGATTTTCATGGAAAATATATTTCAAAGCAGTGATATTTGCGTAAACACCACGTGGACCTCGCGGAGTGATACGAAATATTTGTTTATGCCTACATAACTCTTTTGATGGAAGGAATTTTAGTTCATTTCATTTTTTCAAAATGAGCCTTCCTAAAATGGGGGTGCGGGCATTATTCGACGGCGGAGATTATTCGGGTAAATACAGTATTTTCGTCGTTAGTTTACTTTTTTGTAAGTTAATCAGTGGCTAGTTGTGCAGTTATATTCTCTATTTGACATGTGCATTTGTTGAGGTTATTGTCAGTTTAGTGATTATGAAATCTCATATATATCGGCAATGATGTGTTCTGTCTTAACCTCCTGAGGCCCAGTCCATTTTACTTTTGGTCAAATCTCATAAAAGTGTTTACTTCCCTAACAGTGCCTTGGTGGGTGATAGTGAAGTGAGAAGCATACCACACCAAAGGCAATGAATTTCCGAAAATTGGTAACACAAACTTTTGCTAAATTTTTATTTATTTAATTTTTAAAATATAAATATAAATAAATGATCCATATTTAAACAGTGTCCTTTTAAAAAGGATGCCAGGCCTCAAGAGGTTAAATGCCAGAATTATTAGCACATGCTTAGGAAAGAGTCAAAGTTTATTGAACTGCATTAGGCCAACATAATCGATTAAATATTCAGCCTGTATGAACGGGTGATGCCGCAGCTTACTGCGTACTTACTGTTTTCACCGCTCAAATGTTAGACTTCAACTCTCGTGGGCCCAACATTAGTTTCCCTTTACTTCCCTTTCCTATCAATCCTTTGTGTGAAGGAAAAGCTGTATTCTCTGGGTAGAAATGAGATTCGTACCCAAATTCCACCTTCTAAGTGAATATCAGACCTGCCAATCCTTGGAGTGGGGGAATCAGTAATCAGGATGATTGCAGAATAAAGGGAAACAGACACGCATACCTCAAATTTTCACTTTTAAAATACACCTAACCTACAAGAAATGTCCAAGTTTAACACCTTGACGCCGACCTCCATACGTAGTACAGACCACCTTTTCTTCACATGCTGCCAATCTCCATGCAGGGTATAGACCCCTGTAGGCCTGACTTCATTTGGTTGTAGCTTGTAGAGTTTGAAAATTGTCGAGACTGAAATGGTATATCTTTGAAGGAAAAGATCTCTCGCCTTCCTAGTATATATGAATCAGAGTTTCTACAGAGTTTGAAATAGTCTAACCTCTTTCCGCTTAAGAGCAAATAACCTTTAAATTCCTGTTGCATTCTAGCGGATGTATGTTTCACTGCAGGACATTTCCCTATGTAGATTTATACTATCATTCACCTTCTTTACACTGATATGCATGTCAACATCATTTTGTGAGGATTCCTATAATCCTTTCAACTCTTTCAAACCTTATACGACTCATAATTATATGAAAATTCTGTCACTTTGAAATCAATATTGCACGGTGCAGTTTGAACAAAAGAGAAGTAATTAAGTTTTAACAAATCAAACGATAACAGCACTACGCTAAACTGAACTGAGCAAAGTGAGAGTGGACAAATAACATTGTCCATTGTAACATTGTACGCGATACCAAGTAATGGACGAAGAAACATGCTGCCTTTATCAGGAACTAATTATCCTATTAACTTGGGATTTGTAGTAAAATCTTTGAACTACTGCTCCTGGTTCTTTCGCTCAAAGTTCCCGAGTCAACAATTACCCCAGTTTTCACTGCACTGTGAAACAACCCATACAAATACAAGAACATTCTGTATAAAATGTGGAAGGTCTCTTCTCAATTAGTAGACTTTAAGGTGAATATAAAGACAATGATTGTAAACTATTGTCACGGCCACCAAATTAGGCGGGTCAGAGAAATTACGCTGTTGCTAAGGTTATGTAGCCACTGGTGAAGAAATGTCTAACTGAGCACATAATTTCGGAGCACGAGGCAGATTGTTCTCTCTCAAGCTCCTGATGTTATTTAATGTTTCAAACCAAATTATACTACAAGCTTCAGAATAGACTGCTGATTTCAGTGGAATAACTATTTTCATATAAACTACTTTAAATAATTATTAAAAATAAAATCTTGAACGAGTAAACTTAAATCCGTAGAATCATGTATTGAAAATTTCAGTGAGTGGCCAAATTTTTATTTCTTCAGCCAATAAAATTTTGTCTGCAGGAAAAGTGTAAAAAATTGCCTGATTTACATTTTTTATCTGAAACATATTTCCGCGAGTCTTGTAGTTTTCCTGGAAAATGGCTCGGAAAGCGATCATATAAACGTCGCTTAGCTGAGGCAGTTCGCGGCGTGCGCGCCACCACAGGCTGCAGGACGCCGTAAATACTTTCGGATTACATATTAATCTGTATCAGCTTTATTACATTATAACTTTAAATATTTGAATACTGTATATTGGACTGAGTAATATAGAAAAATAACTACTTTAAAGAATAGGTTTACATTCACTTACAATGAATTAAGAATCTGTTTCTAGCTACAAGGCAGTCTAAGATTTCTTAGCCAATGTCATCACTCATCTCACTGTCTGTCGAGTCATTATTTACATTGATGACGAATGGCTCCATTCTTTCGTCCCTTACTATTTCCTTGGCCCAATCATCTGCTTGGAGATTTTCTGGGTGATTGAAGCACTCTTCCCACTCTGCAGCAGTCACACGGTCGATGGCTTCTGACGTGAGTTTTTTCTATAACCTTTATTTTGAATGTCTTGTTCCTCTCTGCCACTTCTCTCCTGACTTGAGCACAAATCAATTCAACTGGGTTGTATTGGCAGTGGTAGGGTGGCAACCTTACTACCTCACAGCCCCAAGAGAAAGCTAATTCATCAAGTTTTTCCTTGGAGATGAAAGTACCTTTTGGTTGGGTGAATATTTTGCTTCATTAACACATCTCTGGACTGAACAAAGGCTAACATTACACACTGTTGCAGTCAATTCTTGAGTTTTCCTGTTCACAGTCTGCAAAATATTTTACCAAATATTTTATTCGGCCAACTTCTGAACGTATTGCAATACATTCACTATTACGGATTTTGTCTGGCTGGCTAAATCCTTCTTCTTAAGCCCTTCCAACCAACAATGCTTCAGAGGAGTTTCTTGTTCGTTTCTCGCACTTCATCCAGAAACACCAGGCTGAACACATTCACTATTCGTCTTTAACAGCACTTATGGTGCGAGCTCATCAGCTGCATGACAGGGAAGGACTTGGGTTAAGGTGGTCTGGAGCAGATGGGCTTCAACTAGACAGCACTGCACGACCAGCGTAGCCAATCCATGCTCGGAGGTAAGCGATTCTCGACCATCTGTCGATTCGCCGTTCCCATATCTGACGACAGCGCAGTTTTCCTCACCCGCCTAATTTGGTGGTCGTGACAATACCTTCTTTTGAGTCTCTACAGTAAACATTTGAAAATAATCTGAGCTAAATTGTTCTAAAATTGATTTTATTACTGAGATCACTGGATTTTCTTAGTGCTCAAACCTAAATCACCTCTGTCCACAAGGTAAAGCGGCACCCAAATGTTCCCTGACACTGAGGAGCTAAATACCTGCATAGTTAATCTGGTATTCAAACTGTCTTGTAGCATGCTTCGTTTCTTGTGACTGCTTCTCAGCGAATCTTTTCTTGAAACATACAGCACCATCTAATGCCATCTTTATTTTCTCAATGATGAGCGATAACAACGTATTTGTACTTAGCGACCACCTAAATTCAATTCTATTTTTTCTTACAGTGCTGATGATTCTTTGTTTGTGTATTACTGTATGGCTGTGATTAAACAACATACCTAATCTTACTGAGAGTGTTATACTTCATTTGACTACTTTCATTATTTAAATTGATAACTTTACTTCAAGCAATGTCAATCCATTCCAGGAATGAAAATTGTAGTGTAGACTTTTCATTATTATTTACTTTTATTCAGCACAAACGAGGAGTGACACAGACAGTGCTTCTTCTCATCACATAAGTCATCGTAGAAAACGCTGTGTACAGAAAAACAAATGGAAAATAAATGTAGCTCAGAAGAAGAGAAATAAAGGTGAAGAATATTGAAGTTCAAAAACTAAAAATGTTGTAAGCACAAAGGAAGTAGTTGTGTAAAGAAAGTGGATTGAGATAAAACTGATGAAATATTTTGTGAACTTTGGGAAATGGGGGATTACAACTTACAGAAAATCTATTTAAATTACCTAATGATAAGCGTTGATGTGGAAAGATTGCGCATAACAGACAGGCCTTCTCGCAGATTGCATACAGCAGTAAATAATAGTTATCAAGTTTGCGCAGTAGTTTCAGAACATTCATGGTTTGAGTGAGGTATGACTACATTCATGACAGAGTGAGAGGAACTGGGACTATTGATAGAGATCATCATGTCCGTCAAGAAAGTACTAGAAGAATACCTCATTCAGACATAGGAAAAGGTAACAGTAAAAGTAAAAGCACACATTAACAGTTTCCCTGCCTTATCCAGTCATTACAGCAGAGCTCAAAGTCCACAGAGAAAATAGCCCCTGATTTAAGTATCCCCAAAATGTATGAAGCCTATTATAAAATGGATTGTTGAAAATCATGCTGAAGATTTTAAACTCTGAATTTAATCTTCATTTTCACCTCCCATGTCTGACACCTCCAACTATTGTGACAAAACAAAGCGACAAATGGAGATGAGAGAATGATTCCGAACAGATAATTGAATTAACGTAGGTAAGAGTTATTCTGCCCGAAGGCAGGTCCGAACCTCCGCAGAGGTGTTCCTGAGCCGGAGTCTACGTACGGTAGGGTGGCCAGTCCCTTTCCGCTCCTCCATTCCCTTACCCCCCACCAACAGCGCGTGGCAACCCATCCAACTCCTGACCACGCCCAATGTTGCTTAACTTCGGAGATCACACGGGATCCGGTGTTTTAACACGGCTACGGCCGTTGGCGAATTAAAGTGAGAAATAAAAAATTATACACATAATGGCGATTGCCTAAAAACACATCAATGGGTTGCAAACAATCAAGTTGTATGTAGGCAACCCTAATGATGATTATTATCAGATTCCCCTTGATTTGATATTCAACAAGAACTGATGATGACTCCAAGGGAGTCGAAACCGGTCTTCGCCCAATAAATTTAATAGATTTTACAATGTGCTGAATGGTGGAACATCCCTCAAACTCTATTATATTAGTTATACGTCAACACGGAAATGAAAATCATAACCCACGATCATAACATACAACACTCCTAGATATCAGAGGTTACTCACTGAGCAGCCCAACCTAGATCAGCCCTTCTTTGGTGAGCTAAACTTGATACTTCTGTTTATTTGTTTATTTATATTCATTTTATTCATAAACGACAAACACCAGCCAAGAAACATCTGTGATGAAAAAAGGCCATCTATGAACAATGCTGCAAGGACCTTAAAAAAAGATACAAAATTGGGAAGTACGGTAGTTTGCTTGATGACAGGCACCAGAGGAACTATACCTGAAGAAACTCTGGACTTGTTGAGGAAGATTAATACATCTGAATCTACCATCCAGACTATAGCAAATTAGGTACTAAAACACTAGTTATCAATTATCAGACGACATCCGTATTCCATGACATGACTGTGGAAAAAAAAGCAATAAAATATAACAAAAATATAACATTCATTGTCATAAATATGGTTCTATGTGAACAGATTACGAGGCCGATCGGTTAGATTCCCTAATAGGGGTGGCTATCTCTTGGATATTCTCTCTATGTTAGTTTATTTATATAGTATGCATCTCCATTTCGCCAAGAACATGATTTCATTTTGAACACGCACAAATGCAAAACCTTATATTTAAAAAAGGTTATATATAAAATTAGTGTTCAAAAACCTAGAATATCTGTAAAATTGAATTTTATAATCATAATTTACAGCAGTAATGCGTGCTGGTTCATTTCTGAACAGTGTACTATATTTTAACTGAATATTTAATATGTACTATACTGAACATATTGGTGCCGTTGATGAAAGATTCCATCGCGATGTCAAATAAATGGAATGCAGATACTAGGGTAGATGGAACGTCAATATGATTGCAGCATACTGTTGGTTGCTACACAGAGAAGTACAACAAGCGCATCTTACAAAACGATAAGTAACAGAGCTTTGCAGAGAAACAAGAAAAAGGCAACATGAGGATGTATAAGATATAAGTAAACCCTTAGAGTGGTTTTCTGTATATGAAATAAAGTAAAATTTTGCATATGATGCTATTTATTTTCATTTGCAAGCATACCTTTGTATCATAACATGAATTTATTTATTTCTTATTTATTCAAATGAACTTTCTGAAAAATTCTGACGCGATTCAGAAAAATTGTTACACTTGGAATCACCATACCAAATTATATAAACACATGACAGAACAAGTGGCTGTGCGGTTTGGGCCATGTAGCTATCAGCTTGCATTCGGGAGATACAGTAGAAACTCGAAAATTCAAAATTGGTTCATTCAAAATCCTGCCAATTCGAAGAAGCTCTCATTCCCAGAAACATGACGTATGGTTTTGCATGTTATTTAAATTGTTTAATTCGAAATATGGATAATTCGTAATGCGAAACACAATGTCGGTCGCATTACCAAAATACAGACTTTTAATTCAAAACATCCTTTACATTTAAAAAAAAAGCATTTTACTGAGTGATTAAAATTCCAAATTTATAAGCATGATGAAAGAACGAGTCTTCCGGAACGTGCTGGGGTAGGCTTCTATACTTTCACTCACTTCGGTGTGTCTACAGTGTGCTTCATATTTGCTAAGTTTGAGTAAAATCGGCATTTTTTAAAATTTAGCATTTTAAGGAACGCCACAATATCACAAAGAAGGCAGTGTATGGAGAAGCAGAATCCGCGAACAATGGCGCCGCCGACAGTTTGCGAAAAAGCGTGGCTCATATAATCAATTCGTACACACCGAACAATATTGTCAATGCCAATGATACTTCGTTTTTTTTTTAATGCCGAGCCCAAACGGACTTATGGTTTTAAAGGAGCCAGCTGGGAAATCTACAAGGGTGCGGGTCATTGTACTGCGTTGCAATGCACATGGAAGCAAGAGACTTCCTCCCCTCGACATTAGAAAGTTCGATAAGCCACGATGTTTTAAGGGCGTCAGGCATTTTCCATGCACGTACAAGGCATCTAAAAAATGTAAACAGTACAGTAATCTGAAAATTAAGCATTTGCAGAGGGGAGCCAGTATAATTTGTACTCGTCTTTGAATCGTGTGTGTTTCTCTCTTTCATTACGTGAGGTTATGTTTGCCAGTGATTTATCCACATGCATTATTTGAATAACATAAATGCATCTTTGATACATTTCGGAAATATTTTTTTCCATGGCATTTGAAAACTTTAAACTGTGAATCTAGGTGATTGCATGCATTAATGGGTCTGAGAATACTCTGTGACACGGCAAGGGTTCACATTTCTGAATTATGAGAGAAGTGCCATGGTGGGAAATCGTACAGGGATAGTCACTATACTGTGTTCATGTGTTGTAACGCAGACGGAAGCGAGAGACTTTCTCCCCTCGTCACAGAAAAGTTTGATAAGCTTACTTTCCGTGCAAGTACAGGACACCTAAACTGTATACAGTACAGTAATCCTATGAATAAAGTGTTTGCAGAGGGGAGCCAGCATAATTTGTCCTTATCTTTGAATCATGCTTTTTCTTTATCTTCCTTTCGTTGCGTGAGGTTGTTTTGTCAGCGAGTTTATCATTCTCTATATGCAATTTTTTATTTTACGAAATAAAAATATCACAAGAACATGTTTACTTATTTCTAAACAACTTTATTGTCACTACGAAACTAGTCTCGTCAATCTCTCTTTTAATACACCACTGTGCTAACTTTCATATTCCTACTGAAAAAAAAAACCAATTGCTCTTCTGACAAAATAATCTACAAAGAATATTTACTTGTTTCAGACCAGAGACCAAATGGTGATGTTTCTTGGTGCCATATTGGGAGTCTGTTTGTCAGTTGCTATGTTACAAGTCTTTAAAAACAAATCCTTTCGACTGGTACCTACTCATATACGTCCAGGGATAATAATTTTTTATTATATGAAATATGATTATTGAAGGTTTTATCATCATCAGGGTATCTGTCCTATGACAATTATCCCCCCTAAAACCTTCAATACCTATCCTGGAACTTCCTTTCCCTAGGTCTTAAATTATACCTAGGTGTCCTGATATCTTTGTCTTCAGCTGTCTTATCCACCAAGATGTATGTACAGTGTATGTTGATCCTCTCTGAGTCCGCATTCTTCTGGGGTATTTTAGAGTGCCCACTGTCCGGTCTCTCCGCCCTCCTTTAGGGGTCGCAGTAACACCTTCAATTCCGACGTATGCACCTTTATCGGCGGTCTAGTCTACATAAGAAACACACCATTTCCCAACTTTTTCTCCACCTCAAAAGGTCCAAGCCACTTTGGAGCCACCCCAGCATCGAACTTTTGAAGTTTGTTGCTGAGGGGATGGTTTTGACGAAGAACTAGTGTCCCAGGTCTGAACTCCATTTACTCTGGTGCATCGTTGTTCTCAGCTTCTCTCCTGGAATGCTCTTTGGCTTTGCAATGCGCCTGTTGAATCTGTCGCTGGTTCCGCACATACCATGTATCAGGACCCTCCGGTTACTCTTCCCGTCCATGGATGAAGTTCCAGTCACCAGTTCTCTTGACTGGACGTCCAAGGAAAAGTTTTGCAGGTGAGAAACCCGTGACGCGATTAACCCACTGTCTGATGGCCAGAAGGGATTCGTGTAGGTGTTGGTCCCACTTGGTATGTTCTCTGTCGATCAAGTGAATCCGAAACATCATCCTTAGCTCCTGATTTCTCCATTCGGTGGGATTCGCCTGTGGGTGGTAAATCGGTGTAGTCCAGAGTGTTCGATTCCCCACCCTGACAGAGTTTGCAACCACTGAAGTGAAGAGTTGTCTGTAAAGAGTCTGAACTTCCTTCCTTCTAGATAACCTCTGAACTTCCCGACAGCCCATACAACTGCTAATGCCTCCTTCTTGGCTGTACAATAGTTTCTCTCGGGAGCAGAAAGTTTCCTACTGGCATACTCAATTATATCCTTGCCTCCTCCTCTCTCATGGAACAGTACAGCCCCAAAACTGATGTCACTCACATCCATCTGCAAGCAGACCTCCCGGCTTGTATCCAGACCAAATGGTGATGTTTCTTGGCGCCATATTGGAAGTCTGTGTGTCCGTTGCTATGTTACAAGTCTTTAAAAAGAAATCCTTTCCACTGGTATCTACTCATATATGTCCAGGGATAATAATTTTCTATTATATGAAATATGATTATTGAAGGTTTTATCATCATTAGGATATCTGTCCTACGACAAGTTATCCAAGTGCATTATTTGAATACGGTAAATGCACCCTGTTGGATACATTTTGGAAATAGTTTTTTTCCCATGGCATTTGAAAGGTTTAAACTGTGAATCAAGGTTAAATGCATGCAGTAATGGGTCTTAGAATATTTTGTGTCGCGGCAAGGATTGGCATTTCTGAATTACGAGTTGGTGTTTAATTCGAAATCATGTAATTAGAAGCCTGATTTCTGCGTTCCAACAACTTTGAATTAACAAGGTTTTACTGTAGTTGGTTCAAATCCCACTGTTGGCGGCCCTGAAGATGGTTTTTCATGGTTTCTCATTTTTGCACCAAGCATCTTAATTAAGGTCACAGTCACTTTCTTCCTGCTCCTACCCCCTTCCTATCCCATTGTTGCCATAAGACCTGTGTGCCAGTGCAACGTAAAGCAGATTTTTTTTTTTTTAACTTCACATGAAACTTCAAAAACAATTTTCCATCACCTAAATAAGATTCCACGACTCAATGTATGCAATTCTGAGATAATCAATCAATCAATCAATCAATCAATCAATCAATCAATCAAACACTCTCATTACAGGGTGGAAATACTGGGTGTCCACAATTGAACGGCCTTTAATGGTCGTAGAAGTATGAAATTTCACAGATATGCCAAGTGATGCCTTTGTGAATTATGCCGCAGAAATTATTAGTTCTAAGGCGAAAATAGGCAGTGTATGCAGCCAGAACATGCAATATTCCGTAACTCTGACATCAAAATGTTCTTCAGGTGGAAGTGAGTTATGCTAGTTCCTTGGCTGTTGCTTGGTGAATCATGCTGATTCCTTTTGTGAAGTGAATGTTCATTGAAACTTAAGAACGTTGAACTTTTCCGTGTGAAACGTAATGGCTACTGAGAAGAGAGATCGTGCACTGCTAGTGAAATTGTTTTACCAGAATGGCAGCAATAATAACGCTGCATTGCAGGAATATCACCAACAGAAACAGCTGAGAAGAGTTCCCACATCAATTAGTGTGCTAAAGAACATGATAAAGAAACTCAAGGAAACAGGTGAATTATGTGTCACACCAGGTAGAGAATGGCGGCACATCCCCACGGATATTATTGAAGAAGTTGCTGTAGCTGACCGTGCAGCACACGCCTCCAATTCTGCAACCAGTGCTCGAGCTGTGTCATTAAATTGACGCTCCCCTGGTCAACAGTACACAAGATTTTTACAGTGCATTTAACGCTGGTATCCCTACAAATTTCATCCTGTTCACAAATTGAAATCCCAAGATGTTTCACAACGCCGTGAATTTGCCCTTCAGTTTTTGACGCCCATGGGAGTGGACAACATGTGGCAAGGGAATATTCTGTGGACTGACGACGTGCATTTTACTCTGAGAGGTGCAGTGAGTGCACAGAATTGTTGCATATGGGGTTCAACTCCTCCACATGTTGTACAGGAACAACCACTGAATTCAGCATACACGACTGTTTGGTGTGCTTTTACAAGTTCCATTCTTGGTCCGGTTTTCTTCGAGGAGATGACCGATGCCCCGTGGGCCTGTTAAGTGTAGTGTGACAGTTGCACTTTATATAAGTCAGTCAACCCGGCTATGGCGGAAGTATAAAGTCCAAATCTACATCAAGTACCAAACACAAATTTGACAATATAAAATCAATGTAGATGAGAATCCTCTGAAATAGTACTGATTCAATTGGTTTACATACACTGTGTAGAATACACAGATCACTTAAACACCAAACAAATGTAACTTACTGAATAACTGAAAAGGCTTTGAATTATTTATATCTGTACGATAACACAGAAAAATATGACTTCAAAAACATTCCATTACTTTACAACATAACTCACCACGAAAACACAGGTCAGCCTTTGGAAGGTCAACTTGGTACCCAATAGAAGCAACAGATTCTTGTAGTCTAAAATTTGTTTCTAGCTCTACTCCAAGCTGAAGCTGGTCACTGGCTTTCTGATAGTAGCACATATGTAAACCTGCACCACCTAACGTCCCACTAACTACATAGTCATCTCCTGCAAACAGATATAACACACTTGAAAAAATCAGGTTCTTTGTATAATGTTAGTCATAATGACAAATTGGCTCTGAATAAAGAAGCTTACAATTCAAGCAAAATAGTACAGTATACGTAACTAATTATACATTCTAGGAATTCTGAAGTGAATTAAGCCTGAAAACAAGTAAAATATTATTCCAACTGGTTAGCAACAATGGGAGTAAAAGGATTTAGCAATCAGAAAATAATTTTCATGTAAGAAAATGAAAATTTGACTCATTTTCAATTTCATTTATCTAGCAGATGTTGTACCCATCAATGATGAGTTAGTTTTTCAACAATTGTAGCAGTAATGCCATCCAGTAGAGAGCAGAAGAGACATAGCACACATTAACAGTTGTCAGCCATGGTTATGTTACTGCTGATTTGTTTTAGGGACTGAAGATATATTCGATCACCACCCGCTGTGTACTCGAGTGCGTCATAATGTGACTTCCCCTCTCGGAGAACAATCATCAAATGAGAAATGCAACCAAGCAAGCAAAGGGCGCCAATCTTTAAGCTGAGGACTTAAAGATAAAATTTATAATCAAGCTTGGACAGACTCTTATCACAGGGGTAGGGTGATAGTACACTAATCATTAAGTAGGAGAATTAGAAATCAAAAGGCTAATTAAGGCAGATTGATTACAATGAACTAGAAAAATACTATTTATTATATTTAATATGAATGACGACGGTTTAACGAGAACTGAATTTAAAATAGAAAATGAATTTAATAAAAAATTGAATGACTCTACTTCGCGAAAACTTGCAATATCTTTAACTCGCTTGCTCACCATGTCGTCTTGTTCTGCTGGTCCTTGGAAAGCTTCCCTCCTTGTAGCGGGAACATCACCGGCCGTCTTTGATATCTCTTCATCTGCAGCTCAGTACCATTCCTGCCTTACAAATTGCACCCACCACTAATTGGAAGATGACTTCAAAACTAACACTCCCTATTATGCTTTATCCCATAGATTGGAGATAAGCCCTATGTCACAGTTAGAAGAACCACCTTGGGTTATATGGAGAGGATACTCAATTAAGAATCCTTCCAACTTTACTGATAATGTTCTCTGAAGTTTCATTTCTATCTAGATTAAAACTATCTATTGACTTAGACTGGTTCAAACCGGTCTTATAGCCGTGCTGTACGTACTTCCTGATAAGAGTGGCTATACACCCCTCATTCAGAATTTCTAAGTATCGAGACGCAGAATCAAGTAGAAAATCAAGTAGAAGCCTCGTAGAAGATCGTAGAATAATGTAGAGAGACTCGCAGAAGCGAATAAGACGTTGTAGAGAGACCCTCCAGGAGCTCCAACACGCCCTCTTATAACCTTCTCTCGCGCTAATTACAGGCCGCTACCACGTGGTCCAATCAGATGACACTTCTCTCCCCACTCTAGATATTAGAGTTGATGGGCCATATCCATGATATCAACTGTTCTTCTATTCGTCCTTTCACTCAGTATCCATGGCAACATGACGCTCCTTTGAAAATATAGGCGTTGATCAGTTCGAATAATTCTGGTCGAAATACGGTAGCTTACGTTAGGACGCGTGAACACGTGCTCGCTTTTCTCAGAACTTGTTGTCTAAATTTGTCCTCCCTTCCTCCTCGGTGATGTGGCAAGATAACTGAAATCTACTGCAAGTTAATTTTAACCGACTGTCGCAAGAATCTAAGTGAATATTAGGATATTCAGCCCTCGTTTATAAGTCGTAGTTACAAAGTAATGAAATGATAGTGAGCAAATGATTAAACATGAATTATAATACAATTACATACCAAATAAATATCATGACGTTAAATTCCTGAATTAATTACACATAATAAAATTAACATAATTACACTGTAACGTCTGGAACGTTACATACCCCCCCATGAGTTCTTAACAAATATCACATGAGTTGAGAACTCACACACTTACTCCCACATTGACTTGTAATACCCCTATTACCTGCCCATTACGAGCGACAGTATTTTCATACAATTAATTATATCTCACTCTTTCCATATCTCGCTTAGACTGCTTCCCATTGCGACTGTCTGTTATTTCAGTTCATCTTGAGGTTTAGATGCTAAATTATGCCCATCATGAGCAACTTTTCACTTTTGTAAAAAAACAAGATTATCCTAGAGAATATAACATAATATATATACAATTCAGATTACAAACTCTGCCGAGTGTCTATTTGTCTTTTTACTCTCCCTCTTTCCGACATGCTTTGCTAGATAGCAGTAACACGTTCTCTTCCAATCTTTTACATTAAAAAATGGAAAACATATGATACAAATAATTTACACTTTTATCACTCTTTCGAATGTTTCACCTTATCTTGAAGCAGGATGTAATACACTTCACACACATACACACGTGATTTAAGCTCACGGTAAATCTATTGCAAGTTAGAAATGCACATACGGGAAAATTAATTATTTGCCGTCGTCAGCTTTAATTAGCCTTATGTAACCTCTCAGAAAACAAATATAAAATTTCATGGCCTCACATACGGAAAACAGATGATCTATCGTCAATGAACGCGTAAATCTACCGCCACACAAACACTTTCCTTGTTTTCAAACACAACTAGGAAATACCACCACAATTGAGACGTAAACACATACCGCTCGTAGTCTGACATAACAAGTAGCAACTTCCCCGAGTTACTGACCTATATCTCACAATCCGGTTCAGCCACCTCACACGACAGGTATCTCCTTAAACTACTAATGTTGTATGAACCATTCATTACGCTCTCGCCATCCGCTAACTTGTAAGCACAGGGTCCTAGTTTTCTATGTACTTTATAAGGGCCTTGATATAAAAGAAAAAATTTCTTCGTTACCTTATCCTCACTGTTTGACAACATGGGAACTCTCACCAAAACCATATTACCTACTTCAAAGTTATCCCGTACCTTACGTTTCTGTTGCCTTTTACGTTTATCTCCAGATTTAATCAGGTTCTCCCGTGCCAGTCGGACGTAAAATTCAGCATTACGAGGGGGTTCCTCAGGCAAACCTAACACTCTCACTACGCTCTCGCATTCAATACACAGACGTATTGATCTATCAGACTTAGGCACAACAATTAAGGGATTAACATATTGACTGTTTGATAATTCAATCACATCGTCTGCTAACATAGCTTGAATTTGATCCTCTACTGCTTTTGCATATTTGTGTGGTATCGGATATCGCGGTCCGCTGAATGGAGTCTTATCCAGCACAGAAAAAGAATGTTCATACAGATGGGTAACACCAGGTTTCTCGGAGAAAATCTCCACGTGTTCACATAACACTTCAAATAACTTGTCCTTCTGGACTTCATTCAACTCATTTCTACTTACGGCTTCTTTCAAGCCACATATTTTATCCTCATGAATCCACAACTGACACAACTTCAGGCCCTCACTAGCCTCTTCATTTACTTTAGAAACCTCTCTCATTCTCCACACTGTACTAACTTCCGTTTTCCTCTGAATTTCCTCCTCAAACTTGACCTTAATATCCTCATTATTCCACCTCAAATTTAGCACTAGATCATTGTAATTTAACTGAGCCAATTTTAACGTTAACCAGTCAGATCCCAAGATAAGATCAAATATTAAATGCGGAATTACCAAACATATCTGAACGCTAATAAAATTATTAATACAGATCGGGACAGCTACTTGTTTACAAATTTGCTTAGACCTCTTTCCAACAGCCGTAATGATGAAAGTAGACTTAACAGGCATTTCCTCCAACTGAATACCCTGTTTCACTAATGACTCATACCACTGAGAACTAATACATGATATTTGGCTACCAGAATCAATCAAAACTTTAACCCACGCCCCCCAGACTTTCAATTTAACAACGGGATTGACTACTTTATTACTTGAATCTCCATTATTCTGCTCGGGTTCATACAACAAATCGTTTCTAACATCTAGGTCATATGGTAACACTTTCATGGCAAGACACTTCGCTACCTTCTTACTAGGCTGGAATTCTGACCTAACATTACAGCCTCTCGTTAGTTTAAAGGTTCCCTTTGTGTATTGACGTTGGACTCATTAGTACATTGCTCTGACCTCCGTTGGGAATTTCCTGTCCTATATTCAGCTGCTCCTCTCCTGCTGTTCTGCTGAGGTCTGAACTGATTGCGAGCTTCGTGATTCTGTGTACTACCGTTATGTCTCATTCCGTTGTGATGACTAAAGTTCTGAATATTCTCCGTTCTACTTCTAAGGTTACCTAACGCATCAAAACTGCCTAGTAGGTTCTCCATCTCCTGAATAGTTCCAACTTTTTGCATACAGGCCGCTTCTCTCACCCTGTCCGGAAAATGTCTCAAAAGTAGTCTTACTACATCAGACCCTTCGGTTATACCATCTAAGTTCTGACAAATCATGACATGTGCCAGGAAGTACTCGGTCATAGTAACTCCCTCATGCTGTTTGTACCTCCCAAATACCACCCTTTCTCTCTCCCTAGCTTGTATCGCTTCATTCCAGAATTTCTCTCTAAATTTATTTCTGAATTCTTTCAGGTTCGTCATCGTCTGCCTATATACCATGAACCAAGACCGAGTTTCTCCTACAAAAGCATGGTCAATATTTTCCATAACGTCTTCCCAGTCCATAGACCCTTCCTCTAGACGCTTTTCAAACCGTTTCTCTATCATCTTAAGGAAATCTAGCGGGTTCGTTTGTTTCCCATTAAATTTAGGTAGTTCAATTTCCCTAATGTAGCTATTTCCTAGACATTGCCTTCCCGTGAAAACCTGTTTATCCTTTGCCACCTGTTTTAACTGATTTTCTGCTTTCTCCATCCGGCATTCTACCTCTTTGTCTCTCCTATCAATTTCGCTCTCCAAGTTAACCTGCTTCTCTTTCAATGTCCTAATTTCAATCTTATTCTCTTCAGCTATCGCAAACCTTTCTTCCCTTGCCCGGGTCTCATCTTCTATTCTAAGCTTTACCGTGTCAATCTCTTGTTGGACGTGGTCTTTAAATACCCGTATTTCCCCTCTTTGAGTCTCAACTCTCTTATCAATACTAGTGACGTGCCTCATTACTTCCTCCCTAGTAGAGTTGTTTTCCTTCCCCATTAATTCCAGGAATTCACTTCTCTGTTCCGCAAACTTTTCTTCTACCTTTTTCCTTTGCCGTACATATTCACTTTCCTGGTCCTCTAATCGCTTATTAAAATGTTCATTTTTTACCACCAGATCGCGTAACTGCCTACTGTGTTCGTCCATTCTCCGATTCGCTTCCTCCTTATTTTCCCTCATCTCCCTGCTTAATTCAGCTTTAGTTTGCTCTAACTGTTCTTTAAGTTCAGATTTAGTTTGTTCCAATTCATTTTTTATTTCAGTTTTACTGTCCTCTATCTTACTTAACATTAACTGCATCATTCCCATTAACTGATCATTATTATTACTTTCATTGTTAGTGTTTACTTCCGCTTCGCCCCCCATCCTACTATCATCTGACTCCATACTGACTTCTTTCTGCTTGCCTTCACTCTCCATACTACTTACACTTCTATCTTCAATTTCCTCTACAAGACTACACAACTCTTCCTCTGAACTCAATACATTATTGCCTTTTATCGCCCGTCCACTACGCAACATCCTCTCCTCTTTCGTCTGATCAGCCATGACCCTTCCCACAATCAAACACTCTTAATGAAACGTGGATATCCAAATTTTGCCCATAATACGAATTCTGATATCGTTACTGTCATTAACTGCTCCGTACTTAATGATTTTCTCGCCACACGTTGGAGCGGCATTTATGTGACTTCCCCTCTCGGAGAACAATCATCAAATGAGAAATGCAACCAAGCAAGCAAAGGGCGCCAATCTTTAAGTTGAGGACTTAAAGATAAAATTTATAATCAAGCTTGGACAGACTCTTATCACAGGGGTAGGGTGATAGTACACTAATCATTAAGTAGGAGAATTAGAAATCAAAAGGCTAATTAAGGCAGATTGATTACAATGAACTAGAAAAATACTATTTATTATATTTAATATGAATGACGACGGTTTAACGAGAACTGAATTTAAAATAGAAAATGAATTTAATAAAAAATTGAATGACTCTACTTCGCGAAAACTTGCAATATCTTTAACTCGCTTGCTCACCATGTCGTCTTGTTCTGCTGGTCCTTGGAAAGCTTCCCTCCTTGTAGCGGGAACATCACCGGCCGTCTTTGATATCTCTTCATCTGCAGCTCAGTACCATTCCTGCCTTACAAATTGCACCCACCACTAATTGGAAGATGACTTCAAAACTAACACTCCCTATTATGCTTTATCCCATAGATTGGAGATAAGCCCTATGTCACAGTTAGAAGAACCACCTTGGGTTATATGGAGAGGATACTCAATTAAGAATCCTTCCAACTTTACTGATAATGTTCTCTGAAGTTTCATTTCTATCTAGATTAAAACTATCTATTGACTTAGACTGGTTCAAACCGGTCTTATAGCCGTGCTGTACGTACTTCCTGATAAGAGTGGCTATACACCCCTCATTCAGAATTTCTAAGTATCGAGACGCAGAATCAAGTAGAAAATCAAGTAGAAGCCTCGTAGAAGATCGTAGAATAATGTAGAGAGACTCGCAGAAGCGAATAAGACGTTGTAGAGAGACCCTCCAGGAGCTCCAACACGCCCTCTTATAACCTTCTCTCGCGCTAATTACAGGCCGCTACCACGTGGTCCAATCAGATGACACTTCTCTCCCCACTCTAGATATTAGAGTTGATGGGCCATATCCATGATATCAACTGTTCTTCTATTCGTCCTTTCACTCAGTATCCATGGCAACATGACGCTCCTTTGAAAATATAGGCGTTGATCAGTTCGAATAATTCTGGTCGAAATACGGTAGCTTACGTTAGGACGCGTGAACACGTGCTCGCTTTTCTCAGAACTTGTTGTCTAAATTTGTCCTCCCTTCCTCCTCGGTGATGTGGCAAGATAACTGAAATCTACTGCAAGTTAATTTTAACCGACTGTCGCAAGAATCTAAGTGAATATTAGGATATTCAGCCCTCGTTTATAAGTCGTAGTTACAAAGTAATGAAATGATAGTGAGCAAATGATTAAACATGAATTATAATACAATTACATACCAAATAAATATCATGACGTTAAATTCCTGAATTAATTACACATAATAAAATTAACATAATTACACTGTAACGTCTGGAACGTTACAATAATGGGTTTGATATACGATTATATTGTGGTGGCTGTAGTAGTGCATTTACTATAATATTTAGCACTAGGATTTGGGTAGGTGCTCTGGGTCTTGAAATAGATACTATCCTGGCATTTTCCTGGAGAGAGTGGAATACCCTAACAGAAAAGAACACTCAATATACTCACATTATTCAAGATTATTAGAATTCTTCCACCCTTCCAAGATCCAACTAACTTGCTTCAGTTAGGTCAGAAACTGCCTCTTGGGACCACAAGATCGTCTCGCTACCCCTAAGCCATCGAGACATCCTCATAAACTGATCCCAAAGATGTAAATAATCTAATTTCTGGTCAAAACAACCAATAGACAGACACTTCACACATTGGTTGGAGTCTGCTTAGTACCCAGGTGCTGATAAGACCGGCCAAAAACAAATTACCAGTTCCTCAAATCCTATTTAAAGTGTACGTATGGCTAAACCATATAATATTACTAGTAAGATACCCGTGCTTCGCTATGGCTTTAAAATGACAGTTATTATTCAAAGTTTTAAATTTTGACGTGTCCACTGTCAGCTGAGTCTGTAAAATACGTCCTCAGTTTGTACATCAAACAATTTTGGGGGAATGATTATTTATTTTATAATCTACCACTCACACGAACCTCGTATGGAAGAATTTGAATGTTTTAAACCTTTCCTAGAACGTTAAAGCGACCATCCCGTGAATTATTTTTTACGTCGAACAGTAATAGAGGAATGAATGTTTTTTAAGGAGTGAATGTTTTGAAATATGTATTAACATCTAGGATATAGAAGACCACCCTTCAAAAAAAAAAAAAAAAAGTTATATTTGTGCCTGAAACGGTTTATTGTGTTTTTGAGAATCAACTGCCATCTAAACCTCTTAAGGGAGAAATGTTTTGAAGTATTCGGTATTATACACCTAGGACATAAAAGAAGACCCTTCTTGTAAAATTACAACTTTGTACACCGAACGGTTTTGGAGGGATGAATATTTCAGTTTACGGAGCTAAACTCATTTGACACTTTAGCGGTGGAACTTTTAAAAATATTTCCTATTTCACCGTTTCGGAGGAGGAATTAATATACTATTTGTTTTTGGAACTTAACCCACATTTAACTCTCTGAACAGTTAAATTTGTTTCAAACCTTCTGTTATTTACCACCTAGGACATTTTAACTTTGTAATTCAAACCATTTCATATAAACGTATACTTTTGTCATCATTCCTCATCTCCCAGTCAAAACCCTTAGTGATGTATTGTTTTTTGTCCACTTCTTATTTGTATCCTCATAAAAAGAATTCAACTGTTTTTACACCCCCTAAGTTCACCCCCCACAAAAATGTGCGTTTATTTTAGAGGAGATTCCAAATACCAATTTTTACATCCTTAACATCCTTCATTTTTGTGATATAAGTATACTCATACAAAGAATTAAACTCACTTTTAAATTCATTTACCCACCCTTAATTGGATTTTCCAAAAACAAATGTGGAAACAGCGTAGGTTCAAGCCTCAATTCGGCAAAGTCTCGATTTATTTCAATTCCAAGTTATTTTTGTTGCCATCCGTCCATCCATTACATACTTCCTTCTCAGCATTCTGTCAACAAGCCTTTGTGAATTAAATAAATGCCTCCATGAACCTCTACGTGCAACTATTTCCGTGGCCTTGTTTAGTTCTACACGATTCCTTTTACTGATAATTCATTTAATCCTAAAGTTTAATCATAATATACCTAGCATATATATATATATATATATATATATATATATATATATATATATACGAATAATACCCGCACATTTAAAAAAAAAAAAAAAAAGGCACGAAATTGGGGTACGAGTTTTATTTGCGTCAATGTTGGCTTTTTTTTTTAAAATCAGCCTTCCTAAAGTTAGGGTGCAGGGATTATTTGGTGGCGGGGATTATTCGCGTAAATACGGTATATTATAATATGAAAAAAGGCATACAGATAAATACAACAGCTATCTATAAAATAAAATGACTTTATGGGGGCTTGAACCTGCGTAAAAAAGCCAGCTCCTAGCCCACTGTGCTATAAGAACACTTCTTTAATTGCTGGCATAAACTGTATAACTGAAAAACTAAAATCTCAAAAATTACAGTACATTCAAAATGATTTCCAGACAGTTTTCAATTTTGCACCCATGTAGATTTTTCCTTGCAAAACGTGAAAAATCAGTGCTCCTGAAACTATGTACATGAGAGAGTGATGCAACTGTAGTAACTCAGAAAGCACATCATCAGTCGGTGAATAAAACCTCATACCTCCACTTTTTGTGATTTTAAACGAAAAACAAAAGACATTTGTCAAGAATTCATATTTTAGGTTCTAGGAAGGCTGTTTCAAAATAACTGAATAAAAATTGATGTTTCAACATTGCCTCATTCAATTTTGTTTCTACATCAAAAATAACACTGAACAGTGGAGTTATGAGGTTTTATAAATTAAGTTTCTAAATTATTTTGATTTAGCCAAGTTTTAACAACTAATTCTATTCCATTAAGTGTGTTGCTTTTTAAATTTATTGATAACAGGACCACTATTTATTATTAATAAATGAATTAATTAATTAATTATTTTACACCCACATTGGAGCACTTAATCAATCCATATACATTTAAGTCTTAAGAGTATTAACTAGAAATTTGGCTTGTTTCTTCTTCTTCTTCTTCTCCCAGAACTTCATTCTTTCTGACCTAGCTGCCTTCATCAGTTATAGTGTACCATTTGCGTGTAAACATTTTTAGTTTAAGTCTCGAGCCTCTGTTTCTCAGGATCCTCTTCTCTTCTCGGTCTTCAATTTGCTGGATTGTCAAAGCCTAATTCATCTAAATCATCTTGGACTTCTTTGAACCAATTATTCTTGGTTTTACTTTTCCAAAAGTAGTTGAAAAGATGTTTCAGTACCCTGGTTTCTGTAGTCTTGATATGTAGCAGAAAAATGCAACCCTCCTTTTCTGCATTGTGTTATTACTGACTCAGTTTCCTGGTATACAACTCCATTAGGTAATAATCGCCATTGTCCATCTACTGTACATGGTGTTTCTTGTTTATGATTTTTCTAAGGATTCTTCTTCCTCTGTAATTTATCTGTTGTTGATTTGGTGTTCAAATTGAATAGTGTTCCACAAGCATAGGTAGCTTCAGGTTTAATAACGGAGTTGTAGAGTTTGAATTTTGCATTTATCGAAAGAGATTTCGTCTTGTAGGTTGGCCATTTACAACAAATTCCAATATTTTAACTATTGTGTCAAATTGAATTTGACAGCCAAGACATGAATTAGCAGTACAATAATAATTTAACAATGAAATAATGAAATCACAGAAAATAATTACCCTATAATCCCAAATACCACCCACACCTTGTTTTTGTTGAAAATACTGCTTCTAAATGGGCACGGGTCTTATTCAAGGCTTTCATTTCGCAGCGTGATACTTCATGCGTCTTACGCTTCGGCCACAGTGCAGGCGGCAAGCAGAGCGTTGCCGCTATCGAAAAGCTGAAGAACAGGGAGGAGAGAGCGTCTGTGTGGACATCTAGCGAGAGTCAGTAAGCGGCGCGGCATCTCCCTTGCACGTTGTGACTATATCATGGCAGTTTCAAAGTTTTCTCGTTTGTCTCTGATTTTAGAATAAATAACGTGAAATGTATGGGGAATTTCATAATTTACACGGAGAATTGAATTGATTTCCTGATAAGATTTTTCAAATAGACTTCCTACTAAACTTTAGGTGTGACTACAGAAGCAAGTCACCAACTTCCAGAGACCCATAAAAGTCTGATGTAATGCTGAACACAAGTTTTCATATCGGCAATATATTACATAGGATTTTCTTGTCACTATTAGGTTTTCGAAGTTCTTCTCTCTGTTGTTCCATAGGAAAGTTCTGGTTTGAACTTCAGAAATTAGCACTTTCATCTCTTCTCTTGTTAATTCACTAACAGTTATAGCGAGCGGCGCAGCTGAAATCTCAAACAGGAGTGTGCGGCCAGCGACAGGTAGCGTTGTCCTTGAACCAACTTCTTCTCCAAGATGACGTGCCGCTGACACTATGGCCACATGCATTTGCTAACGCAGGTTTGAGTTCCATCTATGATGCCACACAACGCAACACTCCGCTCGCCGCTTGAACTGTGGCCGAAACCTTAGGGGAATGCAACGTTGCTCTGGAAAGTAGGAGACCACACAATACTGACAGAAATAACTTCTCCAGATACCGTACCGTAACCAACGTGAACAAAGGTTCATGTTCCAATCCCCATTTACAATTTGCTTTATGTCGCACCAACACAGACAGGTCTTATGACGATGATGGGATAGGAAAGGGCTAGGAGTGGGAAGGAAGCGACCATGCCCTTAATTAAGGTACAGTCCCAGCATTTGCCTGGTGTGAAAATAGGAAACCATGGAAACCATCTTCAGGGATGCTGACAGTGGGGTCTGAACCCACTATCTCCCGGATGCAAGCTCACAGCTGCGTGCTCCTAACCACACGCCCAATCCCCAAGTCTCAGTCCAGTATTCAGCCAACTATATTTTCACCTCAACTTCTAGAAAGATAAACATTTTACGCCTGGGGAATGAGATATTCCTTGAGGTATCGAAATATTTGAGTATCGAATTATAGAGGAAAATATAACATAAAATAGATACAATATCATTGGGAAATTAAAATGACTTAGAGTTATCGAAAATAAGACATATAGAAGTTTGATTTATGGAAGTTCAACGGTATTTACACAGGCTTCTGACTTCAAATTCATAATCTGATCTAAACCCCCTCGCATTTTGACTAACATAATGCTCTTTAAATTTTAGTTTGGAATAAAAAGAGTATAAACAATGAAACTTCACGTGAATCAGACCAGTCATTTTTCCATACTGAGGTAACAAACAAGATAAAAATTTTGGATTTTGTACCAGTCATTACAGAATGACCCAAAATGCTTAGGAAAACATAACCAACAGCCAAGACACACTAGTTTTATTTACATATGTACACTAATATGTCTTTTACTGAACAACATTGGTTTTCATTAACAAAAGCACTCATACTATTTAAAGGTACAACCTGCATGTACTAGATGGAAGAAACTTTCTCTGCTCACAATAGTAATACTTTCATTTAGCAGAACTTATAACATACTGCACTATAACAAACATACATTGCATACAATTACGGTAATATTTATAGATTCCAAATCCTGATTATTGTATCGGTTCTAGTTTGATTATAAGATTATCTTTATGTTAAAATGTATTAATAAAACTTTTAATCAAATTAAATGCATAGCCTAGCATTTGAAGACTCATTTTTGTGATTTTCTATTTGTATCATTCAACTGTCCTGGCCTGTGGAGGTAGCATTTGCCACCTGCATCACAACTAAGCTCAAGGTCACAAAGAAAAATCTCTTGAGCTTTGACATATCTTTTTCCAATTTGTGGCTTGTGATCAACTGTCGCTTGGGTTGACATTGTGTTAACTTTCTAAGTGCTGAGTTACCAGTTGACTGTTTGGTACCTCAGTGCTGAGTTTTTTCAATCGTATGTAAAAAATTTGTACAAGCCTCAATTTTTAACTTATCAGTGGGGTGATTAGCTTAAAATGTTTATAAATGTTGGTTGTTTATAAATCTAAATGCAAATGGAAATTCCTATACTTATGTTCAATATTATTTTGAGAGAAAACAAAATTACACCTTATGTGCCCATGTGTGCATTATCTTTATACAAAGTAAAGAGCCTAAAATAATATTATTCACTAAAATCTGTAGGCAACTAACACATGTAACTTCTTAGAAGTATATAAGTTGATATTTTAAAATACCTTCAAAACCGGGAATGTGGTGATAATTAAATGTTTTATACTGGTTGTTTGTGATGCCGATTTGTTCAACTATCTGCACCAATTCCACTGGCACAAAAGTTTCTAAAAAATCAATGGTTTTTGGATTGTCATCAAACACTATTTGGCCCTCAGAGCCTGTCACAGTTACCTGAAACTCTAGTGAACAAAAGTAATCCATCCGCCACGAAATTAGCAATAAAATAACTTTTGTACTCACCGTGTTTTTCCTCTTTCGTTTAGAAGGAGGCTCTGTTTCTCTCTCACATACAATATTTTCGGCACTCTCTCTATCACTCTCACTTTCAAAATCACTTAACAATTCCTTAAAATGATTATCTCCATCATCACTTTCCGCTGTGGTTAATAACTGAAAGATTCTGTGATCCGAAATAACATCGCTGAAAGAGCATCTAAATTGTTGTTCCGCCATGTTTGTTTACATCACAGATGAACTCCACAGACATCTACAAAAAGCTTTGTAAGTTACTTCCCAAAGCTATAATCTCTGATAGTTAATTCTACACAATGCCCAACAGATGGCAGAACATGTCAGAGATCAAATTCGCACTTAAAAGTGAACCAGGAAACTCAAAAAAATTAAAATTCTTGCACACCGTCTATAGACGGGCGTAGCACTGGTGGACCGGCTGCGTCAGCCCGTCTATAGGCGGGCGTAGCACTCATCAGGTTAATGCATTGAGTTTTGGTCACTATTCCAGCCATGGCAGATTGTGTGGAAAGGAAAGTGTATTCAGCTGAATAAAGAGCGGAGAGGTTGTGAGATAAGCTTCATTCAAGTTGCAGGTTTTACGCAAGACAAAACGTGCTAATAACGTATAGGCTGAGAAAGGATTGTTCCGAGTGTAACGTATGATGTTGGCAGAAAGACAACGCAAAGTTTTAAAATGCCAGAAAATAAAGAGAAGCCTTCAGAGGATCAAAGACAGGAAAATTTTATGAAAATGATGGGCTTGTTACTGGATTTGAATAGGAGAAACTAAACCAGGGTAACTCAGTAGCATGCAAGTTAAAAGTACCTGAATTTAAAGCAAGCCTGGGGTGATGTAAACAAATTATATGGTTCTTGGGACTGCATTTACAATGTTGCTCTACTACTGTGTAATATCTACCGGTACATTACGCCAATTAATTTGATCGCCTATCAATGTCGCAAAATAAAACTGAAGAAAATAACCAGTATTTTAAATTAAATTAAAACTTTTAGTTATTACATTTACTTTAGGGTTTATTGTGTGTGGCCTTTGGGACTGTATGTATGATGTCACACTACTATTGTCCAATGTCTACCAGAAAATGATGCCAATTAATTGGTCACCTATCAGCATTACAAACTGAGTAAAGCTCATAATAGTTTATATTGTTGCATCTGTGTGTCTGTACTCTTGAGTTTGTTTTGTCTTTAGTTGTCAATATTAGATTGTCTGGGTTCAGTAAAAAATGTACACAATATGTTATTTTCCTTTAAGTTCCCTCAAATCTATGATCTTCAAACCACATTTACAGCTACAGGTATTAGTCTTGTTTTTGTGCATAAATAGTGGCAGGTTACAAAGCACTGTATAAGTTTCTACAGCATCATAAGAGTAGTTGCACTGAACTTAAGGAAGTTCAAATGAAATCTCATCTGCAAAAAAATTACTTTTATTACAGAACCGTTCTTTTTTTTTTTTTTTCAGCAAAACACATTTTCACTGTGTACAATTCTGTTTTTTTTCTTCCACTGAAACCACGTATGTCTACATAAAAATAAAATACAACACCAATTCCTTCCTTCCTGTACCAAACAGCAGATAAACACCCTATTTGAGGGCAATGTTTCATACTGGCCAAAATGGATGGTCTGACACAGACAGAAACCTTATTTCTATGAATGGAAGCCATGTACATATTTGTTTGGCTGTTGGTGCAGTATTTGTATCAGGGTAAAACTTAATCTAGTATTGCCGTAAATTGGTTTAGAACTGAAGTTCACCTATTCTATACATTTCACAAGATTAAAAATATATCAAAATAATCAACAATCACAAAATATATACTCATTTCTCAAAAGAAAAACTCACCTGTGTATCTTCCAGCTGCTGAAAGGACAGCAATTTCTCCTCCAGGAACACTTGGACCATACTGATATGCTAATTCTGCTCCAAGTGCAACGCTCTTTGTTACAGACTGAAGATAGTGCGCCACTACAACTCCTATAAACAGTCTATATTTACTTCAAGTATGCAATGGTTATAAACATGGCCTAACACAAAATCAATAAATAGGAAATTTTAGCACACTGAAGAAGAAAGTATGCAATCCTATAATTGTAGTAATATTACCAATACTGGATTTTCAATTTTTGGGAATATAACTAATATAGCCTAAATGCCAAAATCATGGAATCTTTTGTATATGAACATGTGAACAGCAAGCAAGTTTACAGTTATACATGACTTTTATTATCATGATCATAGCAAAAAAAACTCCTGTCTTCTGAGGAATGATGATGATGATGATGATGATGATGATTAAAAGGGTCTAACATCTAGGCAATGAATATAAACCGTCAGATGCTACATACACTGCCTGAAATTCATATCTGACCCTCTTGGTGAGAAGCCCCAGGAATAACAATAAAAACACAATCATCAGTCATCAAGGATCTGCATTTCGTGCTGTTGCCCATGTGGCCAATTCAGTATCGATTGTATACCTAACCTTTTCTTAAATATTTTGAAAGAACTCAGAAATTTATCACACATTTCCCTTGATAAATTATTCCAATTCCTTATTCCTCGTTCCATAAATTAATATTTACCCCTGTACCCCAATCTAACCTCTTGAATTCCAACTTTATCTTCATATTTATGATCTTTCCTACTTATTAAAATTTCCACTCAAGCTTAATCATCCACTAATCTCATACCACTGACAGCTCAGTTTCCTTACTTCCAAGTATTCCCAGCCCAAAATATGCAACATTTTCATAATACTACTGTCTTATCGGAAACCACCAAGAACCAATCGTGCTGCTTTGCTTTGGATCTTTCCCAGTTCTCGTATCAAGTAATCCTGGTGTGGGCCCCATATACTGGAACCATACTATAACTGTGGTCTTACCAGAGATTTATACACTCTCTCCTTTACCCTTCAATACCCTCATAACCATGTGAAGAGATCTGTATACTTTCTTTACAACCTTGTTAATGTGATTACCCCAATGAAGATCATTCCTTATATTAACACCTAGGTACTTACAGTGATCCTCATGAGGTACTACCACCGCATCAACATAGTAATTAGAACTGAGAGGACATTTCCTCTTAGTGAAATTTACAGCCTGATTTTTCATCCAGTTTACCGTAATACCATTGTCTCCGGTCCATCTCACAACGTTGTACACGTCCTTTTGTAGTCGCTCACAATCCTGTAATGTATTTACTACTCTACAGAGTATAACATCATCTGCAAATAGCTTTATCTGTGATTCCAGTTCTTTACTCATATCATTTACACACACACATATACTATGTGATCAAAAGTATCCAGACACCCCCAAAACATATGTTTGTCATCTTAGGTGCACTGTGTTGCCACCTACTGCCAGGAACTCCATATTACTGACCTCAGTAGTCATTAGACATCGTGAGAGAGCAGAATGGGGCGCTCTGCGGAACTCACGGACTTCGAACGTGGTAAGGTGACTGGGTGTCACTTGTGTCAGAAGTCTGCACGTGAGATTTCCACACTCCTAAACATCCCTAGGTCCACTGTTTCTGATGTAATAGTGAAGTGGAAACGTGAAAGAACAGGTACAGCACGAAAGCATAGAGGCCGACCTCGTCTGTTGACTGACAGAGACCGCCGTCAGTTGAAGAGGGTCGTCAAGTGTAATAGACAGGCATCTCTCCAGACCATCACACAGGAATTCCAAACTGCATCAGGGTCCACTAAAAGTACTATGACAGTTCGGCAGGAGGTGAGAAAACTTGGATTTCATGGTCGAGCGGCTGTCCACACGCCACACATCACGCAGGTCAATGCCAAACGACGCCGTGCTAGGTGTAAGGAGCATAAACATTAGATAATTGAACAGTGGAAAAACATTGTGTGGGTATGGCGAATGCCTGGTGAACGTAATCTGCCAGCGTGTAGTGCCAACAATAAAATTCCGTGGCGGTGGTGTTATGGTGTGGTCATGCTTTTCATGGAGGGAACTTGCACCCCTTGTTGTTTTGCGTGGCACTATCACAGCACAGGCCTACATTGATGTTATAAGCACATTCTTGCTTCCCACTGTTGAAGAGCACTTCGGGGATGGCGATTGAATCTTTCAACACGATCAAGCACCTGTTCAAAATGCACGGCCTGTGGCGGAGTGGTTAGACGACAATAACATTCCGGTAATGGACTGGCCTGCACTGGCCTGACCTGAATCCTATAAAACACCTTTGGGATGTTTTGGAACGCCGACTTCGTGCCACGCCTCACCGACTGACAACGCTACCTCTCCTCAGTGCAGCACTCCGTGAAGAATGGGCTGCCATTCCCCAAGCAATCTTCCAGCACTTAATTGAACATATGCCTGCGAGAGTGGAAGCTGTCATCAAGGCTAAAGGTGGGCCAACACCATATTGAATTCCAGCATTACCGATGGAGGGCACCACGAACTTGTACATCATGTTCAGCCAGGTGTCCGGATAGTTTTGATCACATAGATATATAAGGAAAAGGTCTAATAATATTGCCCTGTGGAACCTTCCAACAGCCTAATTATTATAGGATCAGGTAACTATTCACCTACTCTAATTATTTTTCTATTTTCTAGAAATTTAGCCAACCATTTAACCACTCTTTTATCTAAACCAATAGCCCTCATTTTCATCAGTAGTCTCTCGTGATCTACCCTATAAAAAGTCTTGGGTAAATCAACAGCAATACAATTCACCTGACCTCCTGAATCTAAAATATCTTGCTGGAATCCAACAAGTTGAACCTACCTGCAATATAATTTCCTAAACCCAAACGACTTTCTATCAAACTAGCTGGTAATTTTGCAAATGTTTCTAATATAACTGTGCTTACCAACAACACATGTCAAGCTGACTGGTCTGTTATCACCCTTTCCCTTGTATATTGGGGCTACTATTACAACTATCCTTTCACTTAGTATCACTCCTTCATGCAAACAGAAATCACGTACGTATTTCAGATAGCCTATGGCACTATATCCCAACCCACTGTCTTTAATATATCCCCAAAAATCTTATCAATACCAGCTGCTTTTCCAGCTTTCAAATTTTGTGTCTTTTTGTAAATGTCTTTATTATCATAGATATTAGCCAATATTAGTCGGTCTCTACCCGAATATAATCCTTATAAGCAACTTCCTTTACATACTGCTGACTGAATCCTTCTGCCTTCACACACTACCTCCCTGCTATCAGCCACATAACCCCTGCAAATCTTCAACAGGATGCTTTGGTTTGTGAGCACAGGCAGATTAACAATAACCCCAACCTTCCAATCCGATGCCATTGAAACAGAATCACGGAGACCCCCCATAGCAATAGCTCAACAGATGGAACAAGAGAACTTCCACATTACAACAAAGTAGATTCGAAAATGGAAAGAGGAAACAATCCCTGTTCTTCATAACTTTCTGGACACAAAGAGACAGACCTCTGGATTTGAGCTTCCTCGAAGGACTTTAACTCTAAACAGAGTCCTCCTCAAGGAACACCAAGACCTTGATGTTAGTGTGGGGGCTTGTGCACTCATTGATCCAGGATTGGCCACAGAGTAGGGCCAGACTAACAAGGTGTTTCTTGAGAGGTGTCTGCTTTTTTCCCCTTCATTTCTATTTATTTCCTTTTCTCTTCTAACCACCTTATTTTAATTTTTTTTCCAACTGTCCAGCCAGCCTCTCTGCCTCGGGTAGAGAGAGAGAGAGAGAGAGAGACCCAATCACAAGTTTAGGTTGTGACAATGTGTTGCATGGCTACTGGGAGAGGAGTCATTAGCGGCCCACCTCCAGATACCGGGTACCTCTGGAGTATGCAGCCTTACCTTGGCATGCGGGGCCATGTCAAAGGATGACTATCTTCCTAGCTACTTGTTGGACCAAAAACGGAACCCTATATTCCCTCTTATTCTAAGGATAGCAACCTCAAAACAGTGTCAAATAAAGTTAAAAAACATTAGAGGTATACTCCAATACCCATTGACTATGAAAGTGACTAACGTCTTCCTCGATTCCTTGTTGCCTCCAAGGTTGATGGAAAGAGTTTCTTAGACGACAGGCCTTTCTTAATTAGCAATGCAGTCGCGTGAATCGTAGGAGGTGAAGATGAGATACGTAAGCTGTGTGACGGATCCATACTGATCAAGACATTAACAGCTGAGCAGTCCAGACAGCTACTGAAATCTAACATGTTCGGGAATGTGGTAGTTAACACCGAGAAGCACAAATCCCTGAACTCCTGCAAAGGAGTTATCTTCCACAAGGATTTGATTAAGGCTTCCATTGACGACATGATCAGAAACCTAGCTCATCAGGGTGCCGAGACGTGTCAATGATAAGTTGCTCGATACAGGCATTTTCATCCTGACAAGCCTAGACCCTGCCCGAACGTATCAAGGTTTCAATGTAACACCTGATGGTACGTCTGTACATTCCAGCCCCAATAAAGGGTTACAACTTCAAGATTTGACCATACATCATTGCGATGTCAGGCTCCAACGACCTGTAAGATGAGTGGGAAAGGTGAACATGCTGGTGTCGACTGTACACCACCACCTGCGTGCATCAACTGCATAGGTGAGCATGCTCCAATATCCACTGATGATGATGGTGATTGTTGTTTAAAGGGGTCTAACAGCTAGAACATCGGCCCCTAATGGTACGAGATGGAACAAAAAGACATAATTAAATTTTCAAAATACATCCACTGACTAGAATTTAAAACAAATGATGATGAAAAATTATGAAATTAAAATAATCAGTGATCCAATTTTCAATGCCTCATTTTCTGATAAAATTATAGAAAATATAAATCACAATAGAATAAGGCACTGCCTTGAAGTACAGTGATATGTATCATTCAAGTTAGAAATTAAAATAACACATTAAAATAAAAAAACATTACTAGAAAATACACTTTCATACATAATAAAAAAGGCCACTATTCCTCATCAAATGGACGACGAAGTCCGCTGACTGATTGTATCTTGTAGGACGAGGGAAATGGCACTTGGAAGTTTTAGATTATGGCGCATATCGGCCAGGTCCACGCACTCCGACCAATACCCAAAGTCTCTCCCACATTCAGGGAGGAGAAGATGATCCAGGAGATCAAAACTCTTGATAAGCTATCTTATCCAGATGCCCAGAGAAAGTTCTAGTCCATAACTGCTCCGGAGTTCTCAGTCTCCTTCGCTGAAAGGATGACAAAAGTGTGGATCACACCAGAGTGTTTTGTACCTAGTACTAGTAAACAGCACGCACAGAAAAGTCCCAGCCTCCAACAAGAAAATGTAATCAAAGAAATTGGAGTACCCAGGAAAGTATCTGTACCTCCTGCGAAGCTAACAAGTGTATCATTGCCAACGTTCCCACGCTCGGCTGGGAAGCCTTCCCACAGGGGAAGCACCACAGCTCCCCTAAAAAGTTGGAGAAGAAGCATTCTCCAACACCATCGGGGGTCTCCACATCCTGAAAAAAGCCTGGCAAACCATCTGCCAGCTCTCCTCAAAAAAAATACAAAAATGGTGGAGAAGAGTGAGGGATCTCAATGTCCCTCTTCTCAATCACTTTTTGGGGAACCTAGTTCCCTCAAGAAGAGGGCCCGCCGTTTCTGATCAGACGGCTTTCCATCCAAAGAGTACTTGGTCGCCGTATCTCTCTTATCTGAGGAGAAAATGGAGCCTGAACCACTCATCGTCATGGATGGCGATGACAATGACGGCAGAGAATCGCAGATACGAGGACAAAGGAAGGACAAGCAATTCCTAATTTTATTGCACCATTTGTCCACACAATGGCACTATTGCAATGGAACTGCAATAGTTATCAATGTCGCCTAGCTGAGTTGTAGATCCTGATTCCCATAGGGAACCTGAAATATTTGTCCTGAATGAGCATAGCTGAGTTACGTCAGTTGGTATCTGTCAATGAAGCCACCATAGTCTCTCTACAGGAATCTCGTCTGAGGTCTGGACACGACACAACTATCAGACATTTTTGTCTCTAGATACAACTATGAGACGGTTTCATCTCTATTCCAAGGACCAAGTAGCTGTTGGTGGCGCAGCAACTGGGGGTGTTTGTAAACGTGTCCGTTCCAACATCTTTAGTGAAGATGTGCTGCTACTAACTCAAGCTTGACGCAGTAGCAGTTCACGCTCCATTGCCTATAACGACAACGATGTGCAACGTGTACTTTCCACTGGAATATGATCTTCAAGTGCATGAACTCCAAGAATTGATCGCTCAGTTATCTCCTCCTCTCCTCTTGCTGAGAGATGTGAATGCCTGTAACACCCTCTGGGGTTCTCCATCATCCTGGGCTAGGGGGAGGCTTCCTGAGCAACTGATTAACCAGTATGATCTTTGTGTGCTCAACATACAGGAACCTACTCACTTCAGTAGCACCCATGGCACATTCCCTCACTTGGATGTCACCCTCTGCTGCTGTGCACTTGTTCCCCTGTTACGATGGCAAGTATAAAATGACTCCTGTTATAGTGACCATTTCTAACACTCTTGAATCAAAGACAGCCTGAAGTACCGAAGGGCCGGTTATTTCAACGTAGTTACAACCACATTTCTTCAGTTACAACCACATTTCTTCAATTACAACTGGCAATCTGGCTGCTGCAGAGGAAACAATACCTTCCTCGTCCGGTATCCCCGGAAACAGGTCACACGGTGGACTGACGAAATTCCAGCAGCCATACGTGTTTGCCAACAGGCTTTTAAGCATTATCATCACAATCCTATGATGGCCAACCATATTTTGTTCAAGTGCCTCCACACTAAAGCCCATTTCTTGATTCGAGAGAGTAAGAAAGCTACTTGGGAAAAGTATGTCTTCCATGACGACACATACTCCATCATGACAAGTGTGGACCAAACTCTGCCGAATTGTCAGAGTCCAGAACACTACCTCAGTCCCTGGAATTTCCATTAATGGAGATATAGTTACGATCCCATCAGTCATTGCGGATCACATTGTGTCACATTTTGCCGATACGTCGAGCTCTAGGACATACGACCCTGCATTTCTACCTATCAAGCGTGAGGTAGAGGAGCATTTCTACCCATCAAGCGCGAGGTAGAGGATCAACTCCAGTCATTCGCCTCTAGTGCTTTGCATTCCTACAATGTGCCTTTTACAGAGTGGAAATTGCGGAGTGCACTCATGCTGTGCAGGGTCACGGCTCCTGGGCCGGACAAAACACACAATCAAATGCTTAAACATTTGAATGACCGATGTCTAAGAGAGATCCACACACTGTTGGACAGAGTATGAAGTGACGAGTTTCCATCTCAATGGCATGAGGAAATTGTAATACCAATTCCCAAACCAGGTAAAGATACAAAACCAAAACCCACAGCACTTCATGCCCTTGAAAGGGCCTTGGCCTGCCCAGTGACCGCTGCTCAGCCCGAAGGCCTGCAGATTACAAGGGTCCGTATGGTCAGCACGACGCATCCTCTCAGTCGTTATTCTAGGCTTTCGAGACCGGGGACGCAATCTCACTGTTGGATAGCGCCTCAATTCTAATCACGTAGGTTGACCTTGAACCAGCCCTCAGGCCGAGAGAAAAAACCCTGACGTGGCTGGGAATCGAACCCGGGGCCTCTGGGCGAGAGGCAGGCACGCTACCCCTACACCACGGGGCCGGCAGGTAAAGATACAAAGCTTCTGGATAATTATATGCCAATGTGCCTTAAAAATGGCCTCCATAAGCTGTTTGAAATATTTCAAAGGATGGTGAACTGACAACTTGTGTGGGCTTTTGAGGAGAGAGGTCTCCTGACTAACTACTGAAGTGGTTTTCGCTCTCATCAGTCTGCCACTCATCATCTGTTTCAACTGGAGAGCGCCATACAGGATGCTCTTCTCCAGAATGAACACCTATTCCCCGTGCTTTTTGACCTGGAAAAAGCTTACGACACTACCTGGTGGTATGGGATGATCTCCACACTAACCCAGTGGTGATTTCAGGGTAATGCGTGTTTCCAAATGTTAAAGCTGTAGACTGTATACTGAGTTATTGTTATTAATTGTGATGTTTTTATTTATGTAGTTAAACTTTTTTATATGGCAATGCAGAATGTCTACAAAGTAGTTCAGTTTTCAGTAAAAAGGATTAGATTAAAATTAGTTTAGAATAGATTTAAGTTAGGCTAGGTAATATTAAGTAATAATTACTTGTAAGTTCTCTGTGCAACACAAAGAATGCTTCTGTAATTTGGATGAAAATCCTGTAGCAAGCAACAAATTAAATTGATTTACCCAAATTTATTGAGAACTGTGTCCCTCCGGCTCTTTTGAGTCCGAGTAGAGAACGCGTTTTCTCAATATTACGTTCAAGAAAATGGAGTACCTCAGGGATCTATATTGAGTGTCACACTGTTCGCAATTGCCATCAACAGCACAACTGCCGCTGCTGGGGCTACAGTCCTTCCATTGCTGTATGTAGGGACTATTTAGCTCTGTATTACAGCTCTGAAGGATGCCGTTTGCTGAGAGACAGCCACAGCAAGCTACTAACCGAATCGACAGATGGGCCCTACAACATGGTTTTCGATTTTCAGTGGCGAAAACCTCAGTTGTACACTTCTGCCGACGTCTGATAGTATATCCTTAACCAGAGCTCAACTTGCAAACACTGTCTTACCAGTGGTAGACACCTGCAAGTTCTTCGGTCTCCATTTTGATAACAGACTAACGTAGCAGCCTCGTATCCGTCAGTTGAAGGTTACCTGCATTATGATACTTAATATGATTTAAGTTTCTCAGCAGCAACTCCTGGGGAGCTGACTGTGTGGTGCTGTTACGTTTCTACACAACTATGATTCTATCCCAAATAGACAATAACAGCAGTGCAGCTTATGGTTCAGCTTCAAGAACTATGCTGAAACTTTTAGACAGTATTCACCATCGTAATCTATAATCTTCATCTCCGTATTGATGAACTATACAATTGGAAATAGGAAAGGATTTCCACCTATCAATATTTATTTATTGCATTTATTATGCTACAGTACCGGTTTCGACCCCCTACATAGGGTCATCTTCAGCTGAACAATACATTCACATCTATGTCATGAAGCTATGATTAAGATTACATTGTCTAGGGAATGCCATATGATAATAAACATTTGGTCACATCCAAATGGCACATGTCAAAACAGGAACTGGCGTGTATGTCACTATGAGGGACAATGCAATTATATACACTGACTGACAGAGCAAATGCAACACCAAGAAGGAGTGGTCAGAACTTTATGCCAATTGCAGGGTAGACTGACGTCACTGAGGTATGCTCATGATGTGAAATGCGCCGCTGTGCTGCGCACGTAGCGAACGATAAATGGGACACGGCGTTGGCGAATGGTCCACTTCGTACCGTGATTTCTCAGCCGACAGTCATTGTAGAACGTGTTGTCGTGTGCCACAGGACACGTGTATAGCTAAGAATGCCAGGCCGCCATCAACGGAAGCATTTCCAGCAGACAGACGACTTTACGAGGGGTATGGTGATCGGGCTGAGAAGGGCAGGTTGGTCGCTTCGTCAAATCGCAGCCGATACCCATAGGGATGTGTCCACGGTGCAGCGCCTGTGGCGAAGATGGTTGGCGCAGGGACATGTGGCACGTGCGAGGGGTCCAGGCGCAGCCCGAGTGACGTCAGCACGCGAGGATCGGCGCATCCGCCGCCAAGCGGTGGCAGCCCCGCACGCCACATCAACCGCCATTCTTCAGCATGTGCAAGACACCCTGGCTGTTCCAATATCGACCAGAACAATTTCCCATCGACTGGTTGAAGGAGGCCTGCACTCCCGGCGTCCGCTCAGAAGACTACCATTGACTCCACAGTATAGACGTGCACGCCTGGCATGGTGCCGGGCTAGAGCGACTTGGATGAGGGAATGGCGGAACGTCGTGTTCTCCGATGAGTCACGCTTCTGTTCTGTCAGTGATAGTCACCGCAGACGAGTGTGGCGTTGGCGTGGAGAAAGGTCAAATCCGGCAGTAACTGTGGAGCGCCCTACCGCTAGACAACGCGGCATCATGGTTTGGGGCGCTATTGTGTATGATTCCACGTCACCTCTAGTGCATATTCAAGGCACGTTAAATGCCCACCGCTACGTGCAGCATGTGCTGCGGCCGGTGGCACTCCCGTACCTTCAGGGGCTGCCCAATGCTCTGTTTCAGCAGGATAATGCCCGCCCACACACTGCTCGCATATCCCAACAGGCTCTACGAGGTGTACAGATGCTTCCGTGGCCAGCGTACTCTCCGGATCTCTCACCAATCGAACACGTGTGGGATCTCATTGGACGCCGTTTGCAAACTCTGCCCCAGCCTCGTACGGACGACCAACTGTGGCAAATGGTTGACAGAGAATGGAGAACCATCCCTCAGGGCACCATCCGCACTCTTATTGACTCTGTACCTCGACGTGTTTCTGCGTGCATCGCCGCTCGCGGTGGTCCTACATCCTACTGAGTCGATGCCGTGCGCATTGTGTAACCTGCATATCGGTTTAAAATAAACATCAATTATTCGTCCGTGCCGTCTCTGTTTTTTCCCCAACTTTCATCCCTTTCGAACCACTCCTTCTTGGTGTTGCATTTGCTCTGTCAGTCGGTGTATATAATACCAATATAATGGTCCATTATTGGACATTATAAATTTTCCAGCTAACTCATTCTTGGTTGCCTGCGTTTCGCCCTCATGTGCTAAGTTAGGCTCGTCAGTTGGGACTTAGCACACCACCCAAGACGCAAGGCTAGTGCATACCGTGGAGGCCACTGCATATGCTATTTGAAGCCACCAGCAGTGCCAATGCACTATGAGAGCTATGTCTCATTTCCAAAAATAGATGCCTGCCTGGCCATCAAATGATGCAGATGCTGATTCCCATTTAGGTTCCCTATGGGAATCAACATCTGCATCAATGCAATTATGTCTATAATGATATGCTTTAGGTCTTAAAATTAGTTGACAAAACACATCTCTACTTAAACATGCCCCACAGGCATGATTTGAGTACAGACTCGTTTGTGAACATTGAAGTGGACAAGGTCAATACAGATATTGTTAAAATTTGTAAACATTTTCGGAATACTCCGGTTATTGAATGCAGCAGTTTTGAGAGATACTGTTATACAAAACATGGCCTCCATCTAAACAATTCAGGTAAACGAAAGATAGCAAATATTGTTCTAGATTTTATTAATCTTAAGATATGTACTGTAAAACAGGCAACTCCCTTGAGTTATAATACTGACCAGGAAAACTAGCAGAAAGAGCCAGCTGTACTTCAAGCTGGCTCAGTCAACTAGAAAATGAAACTCAGGAAAGTCAGGAATTTCAAGTTACCCAATTGTAACAGTCAAGTTTTAGGGAGGAAGGGGGTCTGAGATTGCTCTCGGTAAACTGTCAAAGTGTAGTAAATATACAATTAAAATTCGGTACATTGATGGAATCTTATGAGACTGATGTGGTGACAGGAGTGGAATTGTGGTTGAGAGAAGGGGTGGGTAATAGAGAAGTATTTCCAGAAGGGTACACAGTCTATCATAGAGACCGAGGAGATAAAAAGGGGGGGGGGGGTTTATTCTGGTGAAAGAAACTTATTGTTCACATGAATGGTTTACTGATGAAAGGGATGAAATATTAGGGATAAAATTAGTTTGTGATAATATGAAGGAGGTGGGAATTTATAGGAATATACAGGCCTGGAAGAGAGGAAAGAGACATGGAAATATTTGAGAAAATAGTAGATTATACTCATAAAAACAATAATGATATGGTAATAATTGGGGGAGATCTAAATTTGCCTGAAGTTGAATGGAATGGAGCTGCTAGTGAAGCCCATGATCAGAAACTGGCAAATAAGTTAATTTGGGAGGGAGGATTTACACAAGTAGTACAAGAACCGACTCGTCTCAATAACTTACTAGATGTATTCTTGGTTAAACCATGGGAAATTGTTGATAAAACTGAGGTAATTGAAGGAATAGGAGACCATAAGGCTGTAACAATGGATGTAGGACTCGTACCAAAAAGGCTTAATAAGAGGGTTACACAAGACAAGAAATTGTACAGAAAAACTAAAGTTGATGAACTTGGGACTTACCTTAAATCACAATTCAGTTGTTGGATAAGTGAAGGGAATAATGTGGATACACTTTGGGCAAAATTTAAAGGAATCATTTGGGAAGGAGAGAAGAGATTTGTACCTGTTAAAAAGGGTAAAATGACCTCAGACCCTGTTTATTATACAAGGGAAATAAGAAAATTAAAAAGAAAATGTAGAATAGTAAACAGGAAAATCAAAGAGGGTAGGAAGAGTAGAGAAACTAGAAAACAGGTAATGAGGAAACTGAATAGAGTGAAAAAAGAAGCAAAAGAGAATTATATGAATGGCATACTTCAAGAGGGTAATGACCACAAAGGGAAATGGAAAAAGCAGAATTCATATATCAGGAATCCAAATTCCTACAATGGTGGGAGAAGGGGGTGAACACTATTTAACAGATACTGAAAAAGCAAACCTATTTAGTAGGGAATTCAGCGATTCAGTAGATGATTGTCAGAAGTTGGAAACCGAAACAGAAGATAGAGAGGGAGAGACACAGAGGGAAACAAGAAGCTTCTCATTCACAAATGAAGATATTTTCAGAGAAATCCAACTGCTTCAGCAAGGAAAAGCAGCAGGAAGTGATCAAATTACTGGGGAGGTATTAAAGACAATGGGGTGCTACTTAGTGCCTTATTTAAAATTTCTCTTTGACTATGTCATAAATAATAGTGTAATACCAAAGGAATGGAAGGAATCTATAATAATACCAATTTATAAAGGAAAGGGTGATTAAAGGAAACCAGAGAACTACAGACCAATCAGCTTGACCAGTACAGTTTGTAAAATAATGGAGAGTTTAATATCAAAGTACATCAGAGGGATATGTGATGATAAAAATTGGTTCATGAGGAACCAGTATGGATTTAGAAAGAAATTTTCTTGTGAGGCACAACTGGTGGGATTTCAGCAGAACATATCAGATCAATTGGATTCAGGAGGTCAGATTGCATAGCCATAGATCTTTCCAAAACCTTTGATAGAGTGGAACATGGAATATTATTAAAGAAATTGGAGGGAATAGGATTGGACGTAAGGGTTACACGTTGGATAAAAACATTTCTAAATTCAAGGGTTCAGAAAGTCAAAGTAGGAAATAATGTATCGCAGGAAGAGAAAGTTTGGAAGGGAATTGCACAGGGTAGTATAATCAGTCCGTTACTTTTCTTAATATATGCAAATTATTTAGGGAACAATATAACATCAAAAATAAGACTGTATGCAGATGACATAATTGTTTATAGGGAAATAAATAACACTGAGGATTGTTCAAAATTACAAAAGGACCTTGAAAGTATCCAACAATGGGTTGAAGAAAATAATATGAAGGTTAATGGAGGCAAATCAACTGTTACAACTTTTATAAACAGGAGCTTTAAAACTGAATTTGAATATACTTTGGATGAGGTAGTTATCCCAAAAGATGGCAAGTGCAAATACTTAGGTGTGAGATTTGAAAGTAATTTGCACTGGAAGGGTCATGTTGATGACATTGCTGGGAAAGCATACAGATCGTTACATGTCATAATGAGGCTACTTAAAGGATGCAATAAGGAATTAAAAGAAAAAAGTTATTATTGGAATATGCAAACAGTGTTTGGGATCCTCACCAAGAATACCTAATAAAAGAAATAGATAGTGTGCAGAGGAAAGCAGCAAGATTTGTAACAGTGGATTTCAGGAGAAAGAGTAGTGTATCAGAAATGTTAAAGGAACTTGGATGGGAAACTTTAAGTAAGAGAAGGGAGAAAACTAGACTTATAGGATTATATCGAGCCTATACAAGAGAAGAACCATGGGGAGATATCCGTGAGAGACTTCAGTTGGAAAATAATTACATCGGCAGGACAGACCACAAATATAAAATTAGAAGGAATTTTAGCAGAAGCGATTGGGGTAAATTTTCATTCATTGGGAAGGGTGTGAGAAGGAGTGGAACAGTTTACCAGGGGTAGTGTTTGATCCTTTTCCAAAATCTGTACAGATATTCAAGAAGAGAATAAACAGCAACAGAGAAAAAAATGAAGTGTTAGGGGGCATTCGACCAGTGCAGGTTATTGTAAATAAAAAAAATGTGTGTGAATAAATTTATTCCATCCCCTGGTCTAAGGAGTTTGGACAGCCAAAGTAGGGGACTGCCTGTAGGGGTGAAGTACAGTGGGGACTTTGAGGGCCCTGGGACCGCTACAGTAGCTGTGAAGGCCCTTCAGGAACTCTGAAAAGTTGTGAAGTAGTACAGGAGATATTGTAAGTAGAATTTTGTAAACAATATAAATTTATTAAGGATGAGCTGTGTGTTTAATAGAAAAAAATTGTTAGCGTAAATTTTCTTCTCTTGTTAATTTAATATTTAGTGCTTGACAATAATGTATTTTAGTGTACCATTTGCCACCGAGGTAAGCACCTCATTTGCAAATAAAGAGATTTTGATTTGATTTGAAAACTAACTCACATATATACAAGATAAATAAAATATAAATAGGAACACTTCATGCACATGAACGTTCGTGCCTTGCGTGTTGTTCAATTCATCAGTTGACTTCTGTGTTCAAGTCCTATTTACATAGTTGTACACTTGGTTGCTGTTTCTGGAGTTTAAATGATATGATTTATTTGTAAAATTGTCACGTTGTACGTATAAAAGATTTTGTCGTCATGTATATACATAGAATAAAACACTTTCCAATTTTAAAAAAGGTGCCAGACGTATGGATAGAATTAGGCTAAAATATGTATATTCAGCTCTGCTGTGTGTTGAATCTTGTTGCTTTACGATTAAAATCGAATAATGTTGTCCTGTGAGGTCCATAAAATATAAGTGGCATTGGGTTCAAAGTAGTGGCTCCTTTCCCATTTGTAGCTGTGCAGTGATGTTATATTATTGTTATTGGTGTGGCTGAGTTGTGTTTGATATGCGAGCTTGTTGTGTACTACTTTGTGTTCTTCTTAGGCTCATACTAGCTGCTGTGAGGGGAAGGGAAGGAGGGGTAGGGAGAGTTGCTGTTGTGGGGGTAGGCTGGCTTCCGGAGCTTTCTGTACTAGTCCCATTACCAGCTTAAATGCTGAATCAGGAGTTCCACCTTTCGGAATAAGACGGCAGCAGAAACTCCTCACGCAAGCTGTCAAAATTTGTGAAATGCCACAACATTCAGGCTATCAAAGAATCTTTAGTACCCGATACAACCAAAGGTACCAAAACCAACCGAATGCCACACAGTGGTGGGGATTTGAATTGATAGCTTGTGTCGTGAGTTAGATTTGGCTATCGGCAGTTGTCGAAGGCAGACCCATAGTGAAGTATCTCTGTGGCTAGTCCTGCGGCTGGATATATGGCTAGATCTACTCCGTGGACCCAAGATGAACATGAACACCTCTGTTCATCGGAGGTATTTCCAGGACTTCGTTCACCAGTATCCGACCACGCGACGTCTTTATGGATGGTTCTAAGATCAGGAAAAATGTAGGATGCTCTTTCGTCGCCAATGATATTAGCACGAAGATCTTGCTTTCCAATGTGTATAGTGTGTATACTGCAGAGCTATTCACCAACTTAAGCTCTGCAATTTGCACTGGGTGACGAAAGAGACCACTTTCTCGTATGTACCGACTAAGTTCTCTGCAGTCTATTAACATCTGTTACACCCACTAGTACAGCGGATTCATCATGATCTAGCCAGATTGTGTGATGCTGGCACCAGAATCACTTTCACGTGGCTCCAGAGCCATGTTGGGATTGCAGGAAATGAACTTGCAAATGAAGCTGCAAAAGAAGTGGCACTTTCACCACCTACAGCTATGAACGTACCACCTACAGATATTCATTCTCAGCTACATCGAATCATCCTGGCGTCCTGGGAATCGAAGTAGCTAGTATTCGACCAATAAAGTAGCAGCTCAGGGATAATTTAATCCTGTGACAAGTAATATCCCCAAAAACTTTGTCATTTCTTCCCCCATGGTATCAATTCATTTAGATAACTGCCCCCTTTTCTTCAGTGGACACTTTGCTAACTTCTGTGCAGCACATTTGTTTGTTTAGGTTACCATAGTCTGCATAATTTGTTGTGTTACAAACAGGTTATAAATGTCAGAAGATCTATTGAAATTAGTCACAGTGTTTACTTGTGTGTCATCATAAAAAACTGGTGTGCCAATGTCATGTCCCTCCTATTGGACCCCACCTTGGCACATCGTCACCACTTACATTGTCATCACCAACAATCCGAATTGGAGAGTTATCACTTACGAGTTTCGTCCCCGTAAATAGCTGACCCACATGCTTCAGAGTCACTGTCTGTGTCAGGAGACGAGTCGCTACTTTGGAGGTTGTACGTAGGGTCATCATCAGATACTGGAGAAAAATCACCGTCACTAAATTATGGAGGGGACACGTACTCGGTGTTGTTATAAATATAAAATCTGAAGAGAGTTCATTGAAATTAAATTTGTTTGGTAATGCAATGCTATACTGTAAAGTATAACAATTGTCCTATTTCCTGTCCTTTCCTATCTGAGCAGGCTTGCCTGGGAGGTCCAATAGCCCTTTTAAGAGCCCCTAAAATACTTTGATAGTAATAAAGCGGCCGGCGCAGCTGGCCGCAGTGGCCTCTCCCACAGCAAAAGTAAGGAATCTGTCTATAATAAGACCATGACAGATGCCGCCATAGAACTTGCTAGCTAGTTTCTAAGTCCCTTATCAGTGCTACTGCACATGCGTGTCTAACGGGGTATATAAACGCGTGCAAGCTGCTGCTTGCTCATTCTGAGCGGAGCAATGCCACGTTATACATGTTCACGTTATCCTATGTATTGGTCCCCTTGATCTATAGTGAAGAAAAGTCACTGTCATAACTTTGTAACAAATGATGAGCAATTCGTCTGGGATCCAGTGCCGTCCTAAACCTCTTTCTTTTCCATGCCATCGGTGTATCAGAATGTGCAGGCTCCATGCCTTAAAAAAAAGGACGTGAATGTGCTTGTAAATATTATCTACGGAAGATAATAAACATGTCAATAACCACTCCAATAAATAAAAACCTGATACTTATATTTGCTTACCTATGAGCAATGTAGAAAGGAATAGGTTACATGAGATGTCAGAATGGTGGTACTCCTCATGTTAAACAACAATCTGCCATCTGATGGCAGCAACATTGTAGACTTCATTCACCGTAACCGCACTAAGCAACACCCGCGTAAAATATCGGTTAGACAACAATCTGAATACAGGGTGACCCGAAGCAATATCAATGGAAGATGAAAAAAAAAACTTTCGGTCAATGGTGGGCTGACCGAAACAAGCAATATGCCTCGATCCTTTACTTCAATAGGAATGCTATGTTGCTATTAGTTATCGAAAATTTGTAAATAGGACGTAGTTACTCGCTCCACAATTCTGGGAAGTTCGCACTGAAGGATAAGAGTAACATGCTTCGGGACACATGGCGACCCGAACCACAAGGAACGTGTTAAGTCACTCACATCTGTTATTATTTACTGTGACACACTAATGTGGACTTTTGAGGTAGGAACTGAAAAAGTTTATTGCCGTCTTGCTGAAATTTAATTAATCCAATTTCGAAAGTAGGAGATGAGGAATAAAGGTATCAAAAGGACTAGAAAAATCAAGTAGAACCAGTACAGTCACTTGACGAGTGTCCACGTGATAGAAATCATTTTTGGATCCGTTTTGAAAGTATTTGTATTAAATAACACTAGTAGTTTTTTACTCACCTATTCAATACCATCCAAAGTATTAATTTTTATGTTGACAATTTGATAAGGACAAAGTCCAAATTTTTAAGATTGTATTGTATTGAATAGGTGGGTAAACAATAAAAACACACTATGTCCACTGTGTGTCGGATATCCTCAGTTACTTTCAGTAAGGCAGTCGTGATGTGTCCTTTCTTGAAACCAGATTGGTAAGGATCAAGCAATGAGTAGTTACCATAAACTATGATTTTTATTTCCGTGTTGATGTGTAACTTATCTAATACGAATTAATTGAGGGATATTCCACCATTCAACACAATATAATTATAATACATAGCATTTATTGAGTAAAAACTGATTTCAATTCCCTTGGAATCATCATCAGTTCACAATAAATAAATAAATCAAAGGATCTTAATAACAATCAACATGAAAACTGTCTTAAATACATTTAAAATGGTTGACATGGGTTATATGACATAAAACACGTTACTATTTAAAGAAAGAATTCCTCACGGCAGTATTATTGGACCTTTAGGTTTTCTTATATATATCAATGATGTGTGTAAAGTGGAATCAAGAGATAAAGCTTTGTGCAGATGATGTTATTCTCTACAGAATAATACAGTAAATAAGTTACAAGATTGTGAGCAACTGCAAAATGACCTCGATAATGTTGTGAGATGGACAGTAGGTAATGGTATGATGGTAAACGGGGTTAAAAGTCAGGTTGTGAGTTTCACAAATAGGAAAAGTCCTCTCAGTTTTGATTACTGCATTGATAGGGTGAAAGTTCCCTTCGGGGATCATTGTAAATACCTAGGTATTAATATAAGGAAAGATCTTCATTGGGGTAATCACATAAATATGATTGTAAACAAAGGGTATAGATCTCTGCACATGGTTATAAAGGTATTTAGCAGTTGTAGTAAGGATGTAAAGGAGAGGGCAAATAAGTCTCTGGTAAAACCCCAACCAGAGTATGGTTCCAGTGTATGGGATCCTCATCAGGATTACTTGATTCAAAAACTGGAAAAAATCCAAAGAAAAGCAGCTCGATTTGTTCTGGACGATTTCCGACAAAAGAGTAGCATTACAAAAATGTTGCAGCGTTTGGGCTGAGAAGACTTGGGAGAAAGGAGACGAGCTGCTTGACTAAGTGGTGTGTTACAGGTCATTATCCTCATGGTTGTTCCGTATTGAATGATGTTATTCACAGCAATTATAATAAGAAGTATTTCTTATCCACCTATTCAATACAAGTCACCTTTATTGGTGTTTACATCTTCATACAATTAATTCTTCTATGGGACATGTTTCACTCTTATAAAGAGCATCTTCAGCCATTAATTTTAATCTTAAAATGATGTTCGTGAACAGTTGTAAACATATTTAAAAGACAATAGTCAAAATTAAAATTACAGTAAGTCTAAAAACCAAATTACATTATATCTAAAAAAAAAAACAACATTAAAACACTTCAAAAACGTGATAACATGAACATTTAAAATTATCACAATGCCCATTCAAAATCTTGTGTCTGAAACTATTATTGAATCTTCATCTTAAAAACAGTAGTCAATGTTTTTCTATAAAAACAGCACCAAGGTGAACACCAATCGTACATTCTGGAAACACTACGTTACATAAATTGCATTTTAATTTTCATTTTTCCGTAGGAATAACTTACCAAGGGAGATGTTCAATAAATTTCCAATTTCTTTGCAGTCATTTAAGAAAAGGCTAGGAAAACAACAGATAGGGAATGTGCCACCTCGGCGACTGCCCTAAATGCAGATCAGTAGTGACTGATGATGACTGATGATTGAAAGTCCTTGGATCCAGGTCACAGATAACTGCAGTGTGTTTGTACAATGTCGAACAGAGCTTTAAGATGAAGCATAAAAACTTGATGTTGCGGAATATTGTGAGGTTCTTATTTGTTACTGTGGAATAGAAGACATATGTTAAAATGTTCAAAAATTGGTAGTTGAATCGTCGATGGAGGGTAAAAACGTGCATCAAACTTGACGCCAAATTCTTGGAGAACTTGGAAAGGGGTTGTACGGTCAATCCTGTCATATTCCTTCTGGAAATCTACATAAGTGATGACAAATTGTCTGGCTCTGAGTTTCAGGTAGGCGATAGTCATTTTTAGATTCTGGATCTGTTGTGCGCAGGATCTGGATTTTTGGAAGCTGGCTTGGTATTCACCTATTTGTGAGTCAAGTTCTACGGCTCTAGTGAGTAAGGCTTTGAAGAGGATTTTATAAGTTACAGGAGGAAAAGAGATGCCACGATAATTACTGACATCTGATTTACCACCTTTTTTTATGAAGGGGATGAATAAGAGCTGCGACCCATTTGGACGGTATCCGAAATCTGTTGGATAGTTTGGAGCGGGGTTTGTAGCGTATAGTCATCCAGTAATTTCCTGTACTTGCAATCACTGAATCTTCACCTGGAGCTTTATCAATTTTTGAGAAAATGATGATCTTTCAACGTTCCAAAATGTCCGGTGGGGAAAAATCAGGGTTGGCTGGAACTGGATTCAGGTTAGGGATAAAAGTCGATTGCAGTTGAACACAGTTGAGAAGGGACTCCAAGTATTTTGCTAAGATCTGACAGTTTTGTCCATCATTGTGGGCAACCTTGTTAATCGTTGGGTCATGGAAACATAGGTTTGGAGGGTTGTATTTGGCTAGGTTCCGTCTGAATGTGTGGTAGAAATTTCTTGAATTATTCGTCTTAAAATTGGATTTGATGTTGGCCAGTTCGTTCTTGTAGAAAGTTCTTTTGGTATACCTAATGATTCGGGCGGTATTCTTGCGGGTTTCGAGGAACTTCTGATATGTCCGCTGGTTCTTATGCGATTTCCAAAGTAGCCAGGCCTGTTGTCTGTCACTAAGGGCTACAACGTATTGCAAATTCCAAGGGTGTGTGGGTTTCCTAGTTTGAGGTGCGGTTTTAAGAGCTGTATCCATAAGAGAACATTGCAATTGTTCGAGGTCTAGTGATTAATCAGCAGCATACAAAACTGTCAATCATCAGCTACTTCTGGTCTAAAATATAACCAAGAATATCAAGCTAACCAAGTTTATCGCCACTCTTATCCACAAGGGTAGGTTCTTTGTGGGCTTCCATAGGCAGTGCAATTGATGGAAAATATAGAAAAACAGCCTTCCTCAATGAAGTGTGTTGGCCCCAATTCTATTCAACATATTATATACAAATGACCAAATCATGCCCACCAAATGCAAGGAGTTTCCTGTAGGCTGATAATCTCTCTTTGGCCATATGGAGAACAGATTTCGAAACAGTGGAGAGCAGTCTCACTTCTGTCCTCGAAGGTTTATCAATTTACTACAGCACAAACCAGCTTAGACCAAATCCCTTCAAGACAGACAAGTACACCTTTAATCTAAGAAACAGGGAAGCCCCTCAAAGGTTAAATATAATGTGGTCAGGTGTTGAATTAGAACACTGCAATACTCCAAAATACCTAGGAATGAGGCTCGACAATCTCTTGCATTCAAGGAGCACTGCACGATCTGCAAGACGAAAATTTTCATCAGGAACAATCTGCTGCAAAAACCACTTGAATCACAGTGGGGTAGTCAACCATAAACTAATGAACTTCAGCATTGGCACAGCGCTATTCTGCTGCAAAGTATGCCTGCCCTATCTGGTACAATTCATATCACACAAAATGGGTGGATGTAGCTCTCAACAACACTTGTACAATGAAAACACGCAGTCTAAAGTCCAACAGTGACAAGGAAGGGATGAAAGTGGACAGCGAGAGTACCCACCCACTGTACGGACATGCAACACCTTGTCCAAGTCCACAAAGAGCTTCTTACGAAGCATGTTTACAGCTGAAAAGACCAGGCTACAACTGTGGACAATAAAGAACCCCCTCCTCTCTAGTTCAAAAAACGTAACTGGCCATGATTAGGACTGGTTGGTATAGAAATCTTTGAACAGGCTGAGGTAAGGAATGAGCAGGTCTAAGATGAACTTGGCAATATGAAGCTACATTAAAGATGATATATCATGATTGCAGGGAAGACCGGACTGTCAGGCACGTGCTTCCATGCCGACTGTGTCCAACTTTATACATGGAAGACGACCCTACAGCAGACATCAGAGAATGCGCTGGTTCTAGTAAAGAAATTAGTGATGTATTTCAAAATTGTTGTAACTTAATTGTGTTTGTACTCATGATTGTGACATGAGAATAATAATAATCCATACCCAGAGAGCTAGTTTGCGTGGGGGTTTAGCTCCGAACTGAGCAAGAGCTAAGCACAAACCTGCGTGAGACACTGGGGTGGGGGCACTTTAACCCAGATCACAGCGTGTCCCAATGGCTGATAGAGGAAGTTCCTGTAGATATGCAGGACAAGTGTGAATAAGGCTTAGCCAAATAACCACTCGCGGATTACCTGAGGTAAAGAGAAAAATGGACAGAAGAGGGTATATCCCAATGGCAGAAAGGGAGGAAGAACCGATTCAAAACCACTTCGCGTCTGACTTGTAGCAATCTATTACAGAACTATCTGAAATAGTTTCACTTGAATCCGCCTTGTCAATATACTATTTTATCATACGTTTCGAAAATAGTTTTCTTTCATTATAAGGTGTATTGATAAGGTGGAATCGCGTAAAACTATTTTAAATAGTTCTGTAATAGATTCAGACTAGTCCATACGGATCAAACAACCACATTAAACAATCATGGTTAAGTTTATCAACAGTGACTTGTAGCAAGCGGCAAAGTGGTCAGCGTCTGTTCACCAGAGATGCGGCTGTAAACATGCTCCAGAAACTAACAATCCCTGGTTCTACACCACTAGCAAAAGCTAGAAGATTAATTACAAGCAATCATGATTCGTATAGCTTTCATGGCTGACGGACGTGCGTGAGATCAGCTCCTCAGTCAAAGTGAATTAGCAGGTGTTATTTCCTAGGAATATGTATCAAACGTTGTGTTAAAGTGTGCAAACATAAGTCTGAAAGTGTTTTAAGTGAAAGTGTCTCCCTGTCGTGGCCATATTTTATCAGTTCATTAAAATATTCCATTGTGAAACAAGATGACCAGGAGCAACAAGCGCAACAGCAAGGAAGCGAACGGTAGTGCCAACCTCGTGGAAGAGACCGTCACGAGGATCCTGAATGAGACTCTCAGCTCGGGTAAGTTTCTGGACAGAATTATAGAGGTGATATCGGAGCGAGTGACCAAACTTGTCGTTAAGGAACTAGAGAAATCTCTCCAGTTCAATGCTGAACTTGTAGCAGATTTACAGAACAAACTTGAGTGTTGGGACGAGGAAATCCAGGCATTTAGGTCAGAATTCAAGGCTATAAGTGACTCTCTCGAACAATATAGTAGGAGAAATAACCTTAGAATCTTTGGAGTGCAGGAGAGCTCACAAGAAAATACTGACAAACTTGCCATAAACGTCTTCAGAGGTATGGGGGTGAATATAAATATAAATGATATTGAGAGAAGTCACTGTGTTGAGCCTAAATCAGTAGGGAAAACTCGGCCTATCATTGTCAAGTTTACTTCCTATCGTACACAACAAGAAGTATTCCATAACAAAAGGAGATTAAAGGGCACTCGTTATCATCTGCGAAGATCTCACGTCCGCTAGACTCTCCATACTGAAGGCCGCCATTCACCGTTTCCATGTAGGCAGCTGCTGGACTGCAGACGGTGATATCATCATTAAGAAACCTGATGGGGGCAAAGTGCGCATTAACCGGCTGTGTGACTTACCGGAGGATAGAGATAGCAACTAAACGGACAATTCACTTGACTGTTCTGATCTCTATTTATTATATTTCATTTTATTTAAATACCACCTTAGTGTAATTTAATTAGATTAGCTCACTGTAGTTAGATTATTTCATTCATATAATTAGTAATTTTTCATAAGGTAATTAGATTAGCTCACTTTAGTTAGATTATCTCATTCACATAATTATTAATTTTTCATAAGGTGGCTACGAGAACTAATGGGTTACTCTCCTCTGACAGTACCGGACATTCCTTCCCAGCCACAATCCCTTTCAAGGCCACACTCACCCCTCCACTCTCCACAAACAGAACACGACCTTGTGACAACTGTCCACTGACCCCTTCTGGAATTACCCCCCTTCCTTCTCTCACAACTAGAGACCTGCTCCTAGCTAAAGTTTCCTCTTTCCCTAAAGGTCTCCATATAGCTCATCTAAATGTACATTCATTGTCTGCCCATCTCCACGAACTTAAAGAACTTGTCCCGGACGTATTTGATGTTTGCCTTCTCACCGAAACCTGGCTTCATGATCTGATCCCTTCGAAGACTTTCAACATACCTGGCTTCTGTTTACTTCAGAACAACACAGCTGGAAAGAGGGGAGGAAGCTTAGCAGCGATAGTCAAAACCAGTTTAAAGCCTAGGATAATTGCATTCAGATAGCGAATACAATAGACGATCCAAGTTCCTGCTCTTGGAAATAATCGTAGCCCATCAGAAATGCGCTGTCTGTGTGGTGTACAAGCCACCTGCGATTGGACATTTGGAGGACGCGTACTCCCGCAATATGAACATGTAATTGTCATGGGCGACTTTAACACAGACACCGGAAACAACAATGCCGAATGACGGCAGCTTTTAAGCATGACTACATCTTGCGATATGAGCATTTTGCAAACACTCCCTACTCACCACACTGCCACGTCACACACGACAATCGACTTAATGATTGTCAAGAACACAGACAAAGTACAACAACACGGACAGACATCTGTACCAGGAATTTCAGCTCATGACCTAATATACATATCCTACTCCTTAAAGACCCGAAAGACAAAACCAAGGACTATTACATTCAGAGATCTCCCTAAAATTGACTACAGTGTGTTCACTGAAGACGCACTAGATGTTCCATGGCACCATATACTGACAGTTGACGACATTGACATTAAAGTACACATATTTAACGAATATCTGACAGCGCTCTATGATCGACACGCCACGCAGAAAACAGTACGGGCAACGCGAGCCCCAGCACCGTGGCTAAACTTAGAGCTAAAGGAGTTAATGGCAAGACGAGATGCCGCACATGGAAAGTTTAAGTGACAACCGACATAAGACAATTTTGACGCATTTAAATGGCTATGAAATAAAACATCGCAGGCAGTACGCAACGCTAGAATTAGACATGCACATACCCTGCTAAAACAAAGAACTAAGACATGTGGGAATAGGTAAACAAAGAGACGATCATCCTATTGACATATCCCTGGTCTCCCTCAATACATATTTTACCACTCCCGGACATACCACTGACAGAGAAAGGAAACATAAAACACTATACAGCAATTACAATTCCCCTGAACCTGACAGAGAAAAATTCTACTTTTCACATGCGACATCCTCGCAAGTTAAACAAGCCATATCTATATATATAAAAGAAGAGTTTTGTCTGTACATTGCTCAGAATTTGAAAAGAATGGTGTTTCTGTATCGATCTTGTCCACAGCAACAAGCAAATGCACTTTTTACTTTTCCGTAATTTCTGCCTGTCTGTATGTATGTACACGCATCACTAGAAAATGGCTAAAGATAATTTAATAAAAATCAGTATGCAAAGTTGGGGAATAAGTCGCTACAATCTAGGCTATATCACGCTGAGCGAAATGGTAGTTTAGGGGAAGGCCTAAAATTGAATTCTCCAATATTTATATTATTAAGAGGTCGTATCGATAAATACTACATAACCAAAGTTATATAGAATTAAATTTCCGACCATTTATGTCATGCATTTTTACCATATTGGCTATGATAACACAGATATTCATGAATTTGTATTTTTGTTGCTAAGTCCAGATCGACACCGAGCCACGAGAAAATGGGTTAACAGAATTTAACGAAAATCGGATATAGAATTGAGGAATAAGAAACTACAGTCTAAGCTATATAAACAATTTTATTCACCCTGGATGAAACTGTAATTTAGGGGAAGGCAACTAAAATTTAATTTTTAAATACCTATCGTTTTGGTTCTATCAAAAAGTACTACATAACAAAAGTTACAGAGAATACAATTTCCGATCATTTATGTTTTATTCAGTATCGACTATGATGAGTGGTATTTCAGTCGGAAGAAAACTAAATGTGAAGGCCTACAATACTGAAAGCGCATAACATTGATCAACAATAATATTACATTGACCATTGTTTGTTGTGATGTTATCTGTCTCTTATGCTGCCTCTCAACTCCGATAGATGGGATTACTGCTGAATACTGACTGAATATTGGTGGAAAATAACTGGGGAGTTAGAAAACTTTCTTCTTTAGCATGCCATTCCTCTGGTTCATATATTTTCTGATACAGCTGGTATGTAACACACTGGTTCTTCATAGTTTTCCAGTGCATAGTGTGCATAGTGTGTGAACAGTGTGCATACTTAAGACAGAGGCTGACTTAGGAGTAGTAGTATGGCCTGGTCTAGAATAACAATTTAGGCCTATTCCAAATTGTAGCACAACAATTCACTAAATAACTCAAATTAAACCCTGAAAAGAGCCGTTTCTTAAGAAAAGCTTCTTCCTCTTCACTTTTATTAAATTCTACATTCATTTTATTCCAAATTATCAGTGAAGGAGTGGGGTTTCTCCTCTGGCTTGGAGGAAAAATTTGCCTCCAAGTCAGATAGATTTTTCCACCACCAGTGTGGTGAATTGATATTTTCCGACTCATCGGGTACTCCTAGGAAACAGATTAGTAAAAGGGCATAGTTTTTACCCTTGGGAGTCGCCACTATCGATCCCCTCCCCACTGAAAAGGGACGAAGAGTGTTCACGGCTCACGGCAGTCTGTGGCTTGGTCATTCCAGCTCTGGAACTTTGGACTCTTAGAGTGGCAGCTTAGTCCTGTTCGTTAAAAGTGAGAAAATGTGTGGTTTTTCATTTGATTGAGTATTTCATATGAAAGCACTGCTTCTGATCGTGCCATTCTTACTGACGTCATTGTAATGTATGTTCATTTCAGTTGGGAAAACCACTAAGACAGTCTTTCTGAGGATGTAAAAAGGCAGGTGGAGAGTGAGTGTGTACCATTATAATGAAAGCTCCCCAACCTGATTGTGACTGATGGTATGCAAGCGGGTCTACCATTACAGTAAAAATTCCCTCACTCAGTCTTCATATCAGAAAAGATGTTTGGTGACATCCCCGTCGCGTTTCTAGGGTAACGTTAAGAGCTATGCAATGTAATACAATCTTACTCACAACGTGTACACTACCTAACCTAGAATTCTGTATACAAGGTAGAATTCTGTAGCGAAGCACGGGTACATCAGCTAGTTTAGAATAAAATCGAAGTCCCAAGGGATAAACAAAATAGAAATAGAACTTATTAAGACAATAACTGACATAATTTTACCTACTATAACTCGCATATTTAACCATTCACTAATGACTGGGACGTATCCCTCCATATGGAAAGCTGCTGTTGTCCCGCTCGCTAAAAAATCAACGCCTGAAGACATAATTGACTATAGACCAGTGAGCATATTTTCGGTCCTTTCAAAAGCCCTAGAATTCATTGTGCACCAACAAGTCTCCAAATACTTGCAAATACATGATATTCTTGACGAACACCAGTCTGGTTTTCGACGTAACCACAGCACTAGTACTGCACTACTTAAGGTTACAGACGACATTCACAATGTGATGGACAAAAGACAAGTTACCATCTTAGCTCTTCTTGTCTTCTCTAAAGCTTCTGACTCAGCTGACATAATCATACTACTTTCCAAACTATTTAAACTCCAGTTCTCGACAAACAGTCTTCAGTGGATGAATTCATACCTCCGCATCGTCTGCAGTGTGTAAGAAATAACAATAATGAATATTCATCCTGGCGATCCGTACAGGTTGTTCCACAGGGGTCTGTCCTAGGACCGCTTCTATTTTCTGTCTATATCAATGATATTAAGTCGTCGGTAAACAGCTGCAGACACCACATGTATGCTGACGATATACAATTATACTTACACTGTGAACCAGAAAGACTAACCGATGAAAAGAAAAATTTCAATAGAGACTTACAAGAAATCTGTAACTGGACTGACATGCATAGACTTAGATTAAATAACGTAAAATTTCAAGCTATAATAATTTCACATCCTCAGCTTTGTTCAAAAACCATAAGCAAATTCACTTTCACCAAAACTCTACCTACAAAATTCACCCATTGATTTCAGTGAATCTGTCAAAGATCTCGGCGTTATGATAGACGAACATCTTTCTTGGAAGCAGCAGGTTACCAGCATCTCCAGGAAAGTATTTGCGACACTTAACTCACTTAGAAGATTCCGCAACATATTTTCTCAACGTCTCATTTGCACTCTGGTATTACCTCATTTTGACTACTGTGATGCCATGTACAAGACCTGACTGCTACTCTTAACGACAAACTACAACGCGCACAAAACGCCTGTGTTCGCTATATATGTGACTACGTTACTTTGACCATGTTACACCTGCCTACGATGAACTCGGTTGGCTAAAACTCAAACAGCCCTGTAATCTTCATCCTTTATGCCTTCTTTGTCGAATACTCTCCTCATGCTCACCTCCTTACTTGTACAGTCAATTTCACCACCTCTCACCCAATCACAGTTTTGGAACACGGTCAAAATCTGATACACTTATCTATTTCACCTCACCGCACCACACAATACACAAACTCATTTGTTATTTCTTCGGCACGACAAAGGAATGCACTACCTGTCTCTGTCAGAGGAGCCTCACCTCCTAGTATTAAGCAATTTTGTCACCACTACCTACTAAGTAATGCTGTGGAAATATTGTAGATTTAGCCTTCCTCAAACGATAACTTTATATAATCCCACTGTTATTACCAAGGATAATAGAAATTAGCTAATCATGTCATAATTGTGTAAATAATCATCATCATCATCATCACCACCACCATCACCATTCGATTTTTTTTCCTATTTTTATTTATCATAATATTGTATTGTTTAGTAGATGCAAGATGTTTCAATTGTAAGTGTATTTATTTTAATTTTGCACATGTAGATACTGTATATTCTGGTTAGATGAAAGAGAGGGCCTAATGGCCTTAATCTTGCCAGACAAAATAAATCCATTGTATTGTATTGTATTACCCCAAGTGGACGATCCACCCACGCTAAAGTGCCAATCAAGCATTCGGATTCTGGGGAGCTTCTACTTCTACGAGAGAGCAAGTCGGAGTGCTCTGGTAAATTTCCACGGAAAACACATACTTGCCTACAATGGCACTTTCAGCATTCAGACACTGATTCAAACAGGAAAACTATACAATCTCACAACAGAACTTACGAAGCAGAAAATACAAATTCTGGCCCTGCAAGAAACACGTTTCACAGATTCAGAAACAATAGACTACAATAATTACAGAATCTTCAAAAGTGGAACAAACAAGAAAATTGGCAAAGGAGCAACACTATTTGGCATGGCCTTCATTGTAGAAAAAAAGTTTTAGAATCTGTAACAGAGGTGAAACCGATCAACAATAGACTTATGACTTAAAGAATCAAACGCACCAATAAATGCTACATCTTTATTAATGTCCATGCACCTACAAATGATGACAATAAAAAAGAACCTGAAAAACGGAAAGATTCTGGAAAGAACTTGAAACAGAGATGGTCAAAATCCAAACGATGATGTGAAAATTCTACTCGGTGCTTTCAATGCACAAATAGGCAGGGAACGCAAATACAAGAAGACAGTGGGAGACTATCCGGCACACAAGTTCACCAATAAGAATGGCATACATCTCATTGGGTTATGCCAACAAACTTGAAAATTATGTCAACTTCACTCCAGAAAAATCCCCACACAAAAAAGACATAGTGATAACCCACCCACCCACCATTTAGGAAAATTTCAGATTGATCATGTGGCAATATCGTACGATTACCAAAAGGAAATTCACAATGTGCAAGTGTGCAGAGGTGCTAACATTGATTCGGATCATTACTTAACCAGGATCAAAATTTAATTCACACCAAGAAGAAAATTCAAAAGGAAAATGCCGGAGATCCCAAAATCTGATCTACACAAATCAAAGACTCCAAAATAACAGAGGAATGGGAAGAACAACCTGCAGGGGAGAAATTTCAAACTAATCAGCAAAATGGCAAAAGATCTCATCCCTCTACACAAGAAACCAAAACACCCTTGGTGGAATCAAGAATGTGAGAGCACACTAGAAGAAAGGGAAAAGGCATTTCAAAATTCCAATTGCAACAAATCAGAACAAAATTTTTCAAAGTTCGAAAACAAGCATCCAAGATTCTAAGACAAAATAAACAGAAATACATCAACAATCAACTGAAGTCAATTGAAGACGATTTCAAAATATACAACACACATGATTTTTACAAGACCTTCGCGAACCAAATTGAAGGGTTTTCTCCACAGAACCTTTGCTTTCAGAAACAAGATGGTAAACTAGCCTTAACAAATAAAGAAAATTACCAGGAACATGCCACGTAATTTTCACAGCTTTTAAATTGTCTAGAACCTACAGAGAGATTCCCGAAAATACAGGCAGAAATCATACTAGAAAATTCATCACCACCAACAAAAGACAAAACTTATTCACACACCAAGAAACTTAAAAACAACAAAGCATCAGGGGAGGACAGAAGTGTGGGTGAACTTTTGAAAAATTTAGGCCCAAATTCACTCAAATTACACAAATAATTCGAAACATTTGGCAAACTAAAAAGCTCCTGGATGATTAGAAGATTGCTCTAATCCATCCACTACATAAAACAAGATGACAAATCAGATGTAAATAATTATAGAGGGATCTCACTTGTATCTGTCACATACAAAATTTTATCAGCATGTCTCTTGCACAAAAGCAATTAGAACCCAAATTAGATGAATATCAAGCAGAATTCAGACCAAATAGGTCATGCCCCAAATAAATGTTTAACCTCAAAACCATACTCAAAATGAGAGCTCTCACACAAACCCATTGTATGCACATTTGTAGATTTCAAAAAGGCTTACGATTCAATCGACAGTCCCCCACTGTTCCAAATTGTAGAAGAGAGGGGACTAGATTAAAAAAAACGTGAGAACTTATAAAACAAATACTGACTGGTACGAAATCTAGAGTGAAATTTATGGGAGAAATCTCAGAACACTTTGACATTCAGACAGGCGTGAGACAAGGTGATGGACTCTCTCCTATTCCGTTCAACGTCGTCCTAAACAAAGTTATGGAAGAATGGGAGAAAGAACTCAAGAAATGTGAGTTCTGGAAGCCAATCCGACTGGGCTTTCCCAAAGATAACCTCTACATACCATACCTCGCTTTTGCAGATGATTTGGCGATACTAACAGAAAATGAGGAGACTGCCGTTAAACAGTTCGAGATAAAGTGCAGAAAAGGTAGGACTACAGGTATCATTCAAGAAAACTAAATTATTTTGTTCAAAGACAGATATCAAGAGCCTGAGAAGTAAACCTTCTCTCCTTTGATACCGATTTTCCGGAAACCCATATATTTTCTGAAAGCTCGTCACAAGTAGAAAAACTATGAAATCTTAGACGAAGAGGGACAAGCGTTTAAGAGGTATAGAACCCACAAAGTATCAGTAAAGTGTTGGAAACATGACACCAAAATGCTTGTTTCACGTATTTATATGAACTAATAATATGGTAAGAAGGTGGAGATCTCAATATAAAGGAAGAAACAACTCGTTGAAAAGAAACAATATACGTTGGGATGTTGAAAATGTGACTTTTTATTGACTTCAAACTAAATCTATTACACGAGACAGTAAGTTTGCAATTCATCAAATAAACAGAGAGACGGGCAGAAAAGACAAGTCACAACAGGCACATTTTACAAAAGCGCTAGCCTCACATTTTGCACATGCTTCATTTGTCAATGAATCGAAGCAGTAATCCAGTGGCGCTATCCACATTCCAGGTTTGTCGTCCAAATATCTGCCCTTATAAAAAGCATACTTAATCAAGTTCTTGAAACGAAGAGCGCTGAACTGATATAGGGAAAAGGACTGCAGAGCCAGAAAACTATTACGATGCCAAATGTGCTCCTGTGTCTCGATAACGATTGTGTCCATTATGTAACAAACGTAAGATTAGTATCATCTGTCTAAAAAAATGAATATTCAGAGGCAGGAACTTCCCCGTACATCCTTCAGGTACCAGTTCTTTTTGTAGTAGTTTACCATCAGCTACTTCGGAAGCAGCGGCAGCTTTGTTAGAACACCATGAATCCACTAAAAGCAGAATTTTCTTTCTGTCATCAGGTATACTTATCCAAAAAACATCATGATAGAACCGTTTAAGGTCTGCTTTCGACATGTTCACTGTTTTTCCAGCATACGATCTTATGTTCAGAGGCTTTTTGACTGCGGGAATTTTCCAGATGGCATGGACACAAGCACATACGTTGGCTGCAGTATTTCGCCTTCCAATGAAATCACAGGCATTATCATTCAACTGTGCTGTGTTGCAGAGAGTGATCCAACAACAGTGTGAACAATTGTTGTTGCTCTGGTTCACAAAGTTCGATGGCCATGTAACTTTTTGTCACATCTACTCTGGTCAGCATTGAAGATGTATCGGTGGAAAGTTTTCTGCAACGATGAGGTTTGCGAATCTTCGCAACAAAACCATCGCTCGCCTGTGACAAGTTTGCCTCCTTATCCTGCCAACTTTATGGGTTATTGCTCTGTCAACAATGTTATTCCGCTTCTTGAAGCAATATACCCAGGAATCAGAAGCTTTAAAATTGACTGTATCCCGCTGATCTATTGCTATCTAGAGTTGCATGGCCCACAATCGCAACATCCGATTGTGAATAATTGCTCCTTCTGTTTCCATTTCTTTGAATTTCTGCAGTAAAGCCTGACTGACTTTTTGGATCAACAGAGTATTCATTTTATTTCCCCTGCAAATTGTGCAGAATGTTCATGTTCTTAATTTTCTTGAACTGGTTCATCACTGGCGCATGCGACAGACGTTTCGTCCGAGGTTCGCCTGTCACAGGATCTGTGGTCCAGTACATTAAACGCGCTGCTTGTAAGCAGTCCACTCCCCTTCTGTCATATTTGCTGGACCATCATGCTTTTGCCTTATGGGCGAAGGCACATATTTGGATGCTGATGAAGTCGAAGTAATACATTTCACCTGAAGTCAATAACAAGTCATATTTTCAACATCCCAATGTATATTGTTTCTTTCCAACGAGTTGTTTCTTCCCTTATATTGAGATCTCCACCTTCTCACCATATTATTTCATTTAAAATCATGAAATGAGCATTTTAGCAACTTTTGGTGTCATGCTTCCAACACTTTACTGGTCCTTTGCGAGGCCTATAGCTCTTAATCGCTTCTCCCTCTACCCCTAAGATTTCATAGTTTTTCTACTTGTGACATAAGCTTTCAGAAAATATATGGGTTTCTGGCAAACCGGTATCAAACAAGAGAAGGTTTACTTGTGAGAACAAAATAGGGTGCAATTGACGGAGTCCCTTACTTTAAATACCTCGGAGAGTTTATCAAACCGACAGGCCTTGAAAAGATCTCACAACAATCTTGTCTCCAAAAAATTAAATGAGCATTAGGGTTAGTCCAAAACATCTACAACAAAAAAATCCATGTCAAGACATACAAAAGTTCAGCATTACAACACAGTCATAAAACAAACAGTCCTTTACGCAAATGAAACATCGGCACTCAACAGAAAACAAGAACTTGAAGAAATCAAAAAAAGAAGAGAGGATGATCATTAGGAAATTCTTAGGAGTAAAATATACCAAAGAAGGTTACAGGTTACAATCAATCAAAACAACAGAAAAGTTTTCAAACATCAAAATTGACATTAGGAAAAGACGAATTAAATTCTTCGGCCATCTGACTAATTACTAGAAAATTGATTAACAAAAAGGATAATAGATTACGTAACCTCACTTAAAAACTAAACACCCTGGCTTAACAAACTTCGAAAGGACCTCAAAAACACAAACATAAGTTCAACAGACATCCTAGAAAGAGACATCATTAGACACAAAGTAAACAATTGGGAAGTTACATCAGAGCAACCACAAATAATAATAATAATAATAATAATAATAATAATAATAATAATAATACCCGTGTGGGGATTTACTGGTTACCTCCATCGGGCGCGTCCCATTGGAATTGGGGAAGCTCGCTGGCTCTGTCGCCAGCAGAGTCAGAGGGTAGTAGGGAAATAATATACCACCGTGAAAAAAAAAACTGGTCCCTTGCCAGGGTTACGGCGAAGACTGGTAAATGACCAGAAGCCAGAAAACATCTTGAGGCAACCTCTAGGGCTAACAACCCTAGCTGTAAAAGGATGGGTACCCGTCCAAAGCAAAGTCAAGTCAAAAAGCATGATGGCACAACATTTCAAGAAACATACCCCAGGGGGTAAATCTTTGGATAAATCCCTCGTCGTGAACGCCATGGCGCACAAGTTTCATTCGGATTCTGGGGGAGACTCACATCATGCAAGAGACGAGTTGGAGCATCTCGGTGTACCCCGAAGAGTCAAAAACTCAGGCCAAAATCTAAAACCTTTCTAGCAACTTTCAACATAAATTCACTTACACAAACTGGCAAGCTGAAAACCCTCACCAAAGCTCTTCACGAAAATCAGATATCCATAATGGCTCTACAGGAAACAAGGTACCCAGATGAAGAGATTTTTGAATCCGAAGGCTACAGATTTTTCAAGAGCAAAGCGCAAAGAGGAATCCTCAATGGAGCTGTGATGCTTGGAACCGCGTTTGCTGTTAGAACCAAGATCCTTAAATCGGTTGCAAATTTCGAACCTGTGTATGACAGATTGTCTATACTCACAATTAAATGCGCGAACAAAACCTACGCCCTAGTTAACGCACATGCTCCTACAAACGATAAGAACAAGTCTGATCCAGACGAAGTTGATAATTTCTGAGACCTACTGGATGGAAAATTAAACAAAATCCCCAAACATATTGTCAAGCTTCTTTTGGGCGACTTCAATGCCCAACTAGGTCGTGAACAGAAGTACAAGAAAGTTATAGGAAATTACCCTGCTCACAAAAGAACCAATCCCAACGGCAAAAGACTGGTGTCCATTTGCGAAAATCACAACCTGCAGGTCATGTCGACCCACTTTCGCCATCTACCCAGAAAGCAAATGACTTGGCGTTCTCCCATCCAAGCTCTCGGAGAGTTCCAAATTGATCATGTTGCAATTTCCAGGAGAAACAGCCCTGAGATTATGAATGTCAAGATAAAGAAAGGCATCAATGTGGCCTCAGATAATTATATGTCTCTTATCAAATTCAAACCAATTCCCGCAAACACAAGGAAGACAACCAAACAGATCACACGCTTCGACAATGATAAACTTCGGCAAAGGGTCGAGGAGTTCCAGGAGAAGGCTAGACCAAATGACTGACTTTAACAACGCCAAAAGTCTCCTTGTTGAGGCCGCCAAAGACGTTGCAGAAATCAAGAGAAGCAAAAAGCATGCCTGGTGAAATGGTACCTGCGAATCAGTCCTCCAAGAAAGACTCAATGCGTGGAAACAGTACTACTCTACAAAATCAGAAAATGATTGGGAAACCTACAAAACCCAACATGCCCAAGCAGCTAGGGTGTTCAGAACTGAGAAATGTAAATACGAAAAATCTCTCATTGAAAAGATAGAACAAAACTTTAGGAAGAATGAAAGCAGAGAGTACTACAGAGCCTTCAAACACAAACTCCCTGGCTATAAACCACCATCTCTATGCTTTGAGCGAAAGGATGGCACACTGGCGACGTCAAATGAAGAAAATTGCAGCATTCTGGCAGATTACTTCAAGAATTTACTTAATTGCTCTAATTAAAAGAAATAAGTTTCATAATGATAGATCCATATTGAACTGTGATTACAATAGAGTAAAATAATATATTATTGGTCCACCTTTTCAATACAAAATGAAAATTACATAGGGACTAGTTTCGACCTAGTAATAGGTCATCATCAGCCTGAAGTAAATTAAAGCGTAAATATCGAAGAAAACAAACAATGTTCCAAAAAATAAGGAGCCTTTCCAACATCCATGTATTTTGACATCTTTCAATACCTTATAAAATACGACGTAATCTTCTTCGAATATACAACAGCTAAGAAGAAGCCAGCATTCAACCTACTATTCTTCTTTATTACATCATTTAGTGCACAGTGGTCTTTTATAATATACGGCACACCGAACTTTACATAACTTCCGCTCAGTGCTTCGTCATTTGGAAGAGTTATTATTTTTAATATATCTCTACTCAACTTCTCACATGGTATGTACCTTTAAAAAGACTGTACTTGTGTTTACATTGTTTATGTTTTCTTCGATATTTACGCTTTAATTTACTTCAGGCTGATGATGACCTATTACTAGGTCGAAACTAGTCCCTATGTAATTTTCATTTTGTATTGAAAAGGTGGACCAATAATATATTATTTTACTCTATTGTAATTGCTCTAAACCGCAAAGTGCCATTGAGACCAAGGAACCCTTACTCAGGTACCCAGATTCCAGACCACCCGACAGAGATGAAATCAAGTGCCACATTGCCCGTCTCAAAAATAACAAAGCGCCGGGGGAAGACTCAGTAGTAGCAGAACTATGGAAATATGCCCCAGAGGAATCACTTGATATCTTGCAAAAGCAAATAGAAGAAATTTGGAACAAGGAGACCCTACCCGAAGATTGGAAAATAGCTTTGATCCATTCATTACACAAAAAAGGCAGCATGAAGAACATCAACAACCATAGAGGAATATCTTTGCTATCTGTGACTTACAAAATTCTATCACTTGCCATCCTGGAGCGTTTGGAAGCACAAGTCGAACATCAAATAGGTGAATACCAAGGAGGGTTCAGAAAAGGTCGCTCAACAGCTGAACAGATCCAAAATCTCAAAACGATCATCAGATATTGTACACTAAGGTCCAAGCAGTATGTGTCTGTCTTTGTGGACTTTAAGAAAGCATACGACTCCATTGACCGGGAAGTCCTGCTAAACATCTTAAATGAATTTGGAGTTGATTTGAAACTGCTGGCATTAATTAGAGCCACCCTGACCGATACAAAATCCAAGGTGAAGTTCCACGGATGTCTCTCGCATTCCTTTGACATCAAAACAGGAGTCCGACAAGATGATGGGTTATCCCCGATACTCTTCAACTGTGTTCTTGAAAAGATCATCAGAACCTGGCGGGTGAGATTACAGGAAACCAACTACAGTCCATTGAGAATAGGAACCAAATCCAAGGGGATCGCAACAGACTGCTTAGCATTTGCCGATGATATTGCTGTTCTCTCAAACGACATAGAAACCGCTAGAGCTCAAGTTTAAATTTTAAAGGAAATTGCCAAACAAACTGGTTTGCAGATAACGTTTGAGAAAACAGAAGTAATGACTAACATCAAAGAGGCTCCACCAAAACTCCATACAAAATACGGGGACATCACCCGAGTAGACAAATTCAAATACCTGGGTGAGATCATCATGAAAAATGGACTGGACAAAGAAGCACTTCAGGAGCGAGTACGCAAACTGGAAATAGCCTACCAAACATCCCGCACAATCTACAACAAAAAATGTCTTTCCCAAAACACCAAGATACGTCACTATGAAACAGTTCTGAAGCCAGTAGTTCTATATGCAGCCGAAACCCTGTCTCTAAATGCCAACAAAGGACTCCTTGAAGAACTGGAGAAAATAGAACGCAAAATTGTGAGAGGAATCTTGGGATCAAAGTACAGAAATGGAATCCATCAAAAGAGATCCAACAAGGAAGTCTACAGCAAAATAGAGAAAATTACTGACACAATCAGAAAAAGACGGGCACGATTTTACGGTCATCTGAAAAGAATGGATGGAAGAAAGTTAACTAAAGAAATCTTTCACTTTTTTGATTCAAACCCCAAAACCACAATTCCCTGGTTTAGAAATACCAAAGACGACCTGCAAATGCTACATATCTCAGCTGAAGACGCCCTTAACAGAGATCTCTTCCGCAAGAAAATATTGACGAACGGGCTAAACCGAGACGAGCAACCAAAGAAAAGACACGGTGCCCCTTGGACAGAGGAGCGTAAGCAGGCCCACTCACAAAGAATGAGGGAAATTTGGGCTCTAAAGAAGGCCAAGCTCAGTGTCAAATGCAACAAGACTTAACGTGGTCCTTGATGGCCCCAGCGAATAATAATAATAATAATAATAATAATAATAATAATAATAATAATAATAATAATAATAATAATAATAATAATAATAATAATGTCGTTTGAGACAACAAAGGTGAAAAGGAAGAATTTAAGTTTTCCCACAAACTTCACTAACTTATACTAATTATTTTATGTATACCCGATGTTCAAATTATAAGTCATCAGAAGTATAAAATGATCATGAACGATAGTACAGATGTCACATTCCATAATTTGCCTAGTTCTGCCTGATCTGAGTTCAAGGTAACTTACTAGAGCAATGAAAACTAGAACTATGCCAATCTATTTTAAACTAAGAAAATGACAATATAAAATGTGCAATTAAGAAGCCCTGGGTAATGGTATTTTTTATGTCAAGTTAGAAAGAGGAGGGGTAGTGTTTTTGTCTTTCCTTTCCTTTCCTTTCTCAAAACATTTAAACTGAGCAATGAGCTAGTACGAGAAAAAGAACCAAAACCATGTAGGCTATTATGGTTAGAAATAAAACTGTAAGAAGTTCACTCTCACAAGAGAATACTGAGATCATGCCTCACATTTGTTTTCTGTTAGATAACAGGAGTAGAAACTGTTAAGATTCAAACAAGTTTTTTAAAGCAGCATGCCAAAAGATTAGTTTAGTAATATCTGAGAACCAAGCCATGAAAGTTTTACCATTTATACTTACGTAATTACAAGCAAATATAACTTAACAAAAAGAACATAGATACATATGCATAACTACATACAAACCTTAAGAAAGAAAGAAAGAAAGAAAGAAAGAAAGAAAGAAAGAAAGAAAGAAAGAAAGAAGGCTGTGTTAAACAGACATAATGAAATATCAAATTCCTTTTAAAAATGACTGAAAAATTAAATTCACCTGATTCATTGATAATGTCAATATTTCCCAGAGTAAGTGAAGCAGTAAAATCACTCCCTTTGTAGTCATTTGTCAGCTGAGCTGCCGTGAATTTATTATTCTGGATCTGAGTACGAAAACTGGTCCGAACATTTGATCCAAACTGGTGGATGATGTTTGCATTCAAATTTCCACTGGGATCGATGTCTCCTAACAAAACTGGAAATGCTTCATGTGGTGATACTTGTTTGGTTCCAACATAAGTTGCTCCGAAACGATAACCAGATGGTGCCACAGAGCTCATGTTTACTGTATGTGATACTTGAAAATGATTACTCAAGCCTTTGTTTACCATAAGCTTGGCACCCTCGAAGATTACCGGAAATACATCTGTAAAGAAAGGAATATCTATAATAAAACCTTTGGGCAATATTCATAAATACAGCACAAAAACAAAACATTACAAAAGTTAACGTTTCAAGCGAGGTTTACAGTGCTCGACATCAAAGTCACATGCTCATACTGCAGGAAACAAAAATTTACATTTCATGACCCTATTGTACAACAAAGCTCAAATATTTCTACTTAGGCTGTAACAAATTAATAGAAATGAGCTTGTTAAATAACAGCGGAATTTGGTATTTGGAACTCCATTATAAAAATTATAAAATCACTTTCATAATATGAATTTTATAATCTTCTCGGAAATGTTCAACTATTGATATGTTTCTTTCTAAAAGTACTGTACTAGTATGTACTGAATGAGTAGACATTTTCATTATAAACCATACTTTCAATACTCAGTCATCAAGTGAGAACGTACCAGGTGCTTCCTCAATCCTCCATTACAAGACAGAACGGCAACCACTTCAGTTTTTAAAATTTTTAAAATTACCCCAATTTACCTTTCCACATGTCTATACTTCAACCCTCCAGACAAGAAACCGTCAGGTTGTCTGTACCTAACCATTTATTTGTATTGTGAAGTCCTACCTGCCATGTTGAATAATACCAGCTGAATCACCTGCATATATTTTTTCTTGAATATATGCAACCTTCTAGGAATTAAATCTCATATTCATATCTTACGCACATCTTCCAGGAATTTTTATGTACATGTAGCCTGATATAGGCTTAACAATATGGTACATAACAACCATACAAAGGGCAATGAGTGAGGTTCATCTTAAGAAAAAAACACTGTACACTTTAACAGTATGTAGCGAGGAATCAATTTTTCTGATCATTTTAATGAAATGTTATTTAAACACCCCTATCGCTATTGCCGGAGAACTGGATGTCTTATTGGTCCAAGTAATCAGGTTCAATCGAGAGAAAAGGGCGGGAGAGTATCACGGAAGACGTGGCAGGTTATGACCAATAATAAACATGCCTCTTCACCACCATATTGTAGTCTCATTACATCAAAATTGATAGAAAAAAGTGCTTTTCAAATTATGGATTAAACTATGGGCACGTAAATGGCAAACAGCAAATGCAATAGCTTACATCATGTAATTAATATTGTTAGAGCATTCACAATTAAGGTTTAAGCAATTTTTCAAAGTGAGAACTTTGGTCTCCTGGCAATACAGAGTGATAATGCACAAAGCTGCTTGCTTAAAGTAGCTACATGGAATTAATCAGGAGAAATACCTGGCTTCTCAAAGCAATGAGGGTTCTAATTCTCCTTCTTTCAGGCTGTTTTTATTTTCATTCTGTACTCAGGTAGGCATCCTTTACGAAGACTTGACATTACTGTCAGCATTATACTAATTCAACCATACTCAACTCCCTGGGAACGGTTACAACTATCTGTGCTTGAAGCCTGAGAGTGACATGATCTCTGCAGCAAGCCAAAGCTGTTTACAAATTCAAGTTAGTGTTCTTGCATGACGAATATAAGAACAAGTGTGAGGACTCCTCGAGTTCAAGCCCACTCTTGCCAGGCAGTGCTAGAGTGGGCAAGCTCCACAGTACCGATCAGCTGGTCTTAGGAATAATGTTAGAGGAAACGTACTACTCCATAACTGATAAGTACATACACTACCTTTTTAAAAAAAATGATAGATTACAATTAAAATACCACAGCAGGGTACAATGAAAAAAGTATACATGGAAATAAGACCTACAGCCTTCATCGCATGTTGCAGAAAGCACAGGTTACTAGAGTGTACATATACAGATTAATAGCACATAACTCCTAGCATATTAAAACTTATGAACTATTTAAAGGTAATACTCTACGTACGAACTCAATTTGTCAGTTATTGGACTTTCGAAAACTTGCTACAGATTTCCCGGATGTTCAAAATTGTAAATCTCGCCGGATTTCCTTCGTTCTGAAGAAAAATTGGCACTTCAGATAATGATAAACAAGTCTGGGGATTATATCCATAACATGTGAACACAACAGCTAGCTGCTGAGGGATTAACTAAATTTTTTCTATGGAATCAATACAATCAAAAAATATTTCACCCCACATCAATTTTGAGTTCAGTTTTCCATTAATTACTTTCTCAGCCTGGAAAAGAATGTCACATGCACTTTTCGAAGACATGTTAAAACATTTCATTGTTGCGTGAACCATACTCTTTTATTTCGGTGAGAACTGAAAATTTACTTTGATTATTCTCAAGTGTGCACTTCTGTCTTCAATATCTTTCTTCTTTTCCTGATGGTGTCTATGTTATTTTTCCTGTTGGGAGTTTCACGGGACTTAATCTCACTTGAAAGGTATTTCGGCAAATTTAGGAAAATATGAGGTATTGCTCCTGGACGTAATTTCCATCTCACACGAGAGATATCCACTTTTTCACCATTCAATATAAAATTATCTGATTTTAATAAATGTTTTATTGCATACAAATGTGCATGGACAAAATTCTTATGAGCAATCGTCTGTACAGAATTTTGTTAAGGATTCTATTCTCAGTTTACACTTAAGTACGTGATAGCGTTCACAAAGTTCGCCACATCTTTTGCACCTGCAGTCCGGACTTGGGTCATGGAAACTCGCTTTAATACACAGGTGTTGGTGAAACCCGTGGACTGAGAGTCTGGTCACAACGTGTCTCAACTCATAGCCTCCCTGAGTCCAGTTGCGGTTGATCATCGCATCACATTGGTAAAAGTCCCACCATATGCTGTCCCTTTTTTGTTGAAGCTCTTGTAGGAGTTCCTTATACGCTGGGGTGGCCGGGAGCAGTAGTTTTAAACGCAGCTCTTCCACAAAGAATAATTCCCTCGACAGCTGGTATACGAGGCGTGATGGAGTGTACTTTGATAGGCAAAGTACTTTCTTTAAATAGAATGCTTTCACCTTCTCTATACTATGTAGTTGCCTCTTTCCAAGATATATCCATATATTTTCTAATCCATAGGTGGCTACAGGACTAACCTTAAGATGAAATAACTCGATGGCACTTGAAAGTGAGAGACTGCTCAAAGATCTGATGTCGTTAGTGGGTTTTATGGCAGCATTTAGTCGGTCTTTTACATGTAGAGAACACGTTCCCCGGCGTTTGAAAAGTGACTCCTAGGTACTTAAAATTTGTGACCGACTTCAATTGCTGGTCATTGATTAAGAATGTTCCCCGTCTTCCTCCTTTTCTGAAGGTCAAAGAGACAGTCTTATTTTCATTTAACCTCAGCTGGTTCTCTTCTGCCCACTTCGTAACTTTATTAAAAGTAGTCTGCAAATCCAACTGAGAAGTTGACGTCAGAACCATGTCATCTGCATACATGAGAATATTGACATTTTCTGAATCTACTCTTTGTACGTCAGCTGTGGTGGCAATGAAAAGCAATGGGCTTAGGGGGTCGCCTTGAAGGACGCCAATGGGTTCCTTTTTTTGCTAGTTGGTTTACGTCGCACCGACACAGATAGGTCTTATGGCGACGATAGGACAGGGAAGGCCTAGGAATGGGGAGGAAGCGGCCGTGGCCTTAATTAAGGTACAGCCCCAGCATTTGCCTGGTGTGAAAATGGGAAACCATGGAAAACCATCTTCAGGGCTGCCGACAGTGGGGTTCGAACCTACTATCTCCCGAATACTGGATACTGGCCGCACTTAAGCGACTGCAGCTATCAAGCTCGGTGCCAATGGTTTGAAGTATCGGATATGACTTGGTGATGCCACATTAACCTCTACCCAGTTGTCTGTAAGGAGATTCTTAATGATTGGAAGTAGATAACAACTAGGCCCGATGATCTTACGAAACTTCTCTAATACGATAACTCTATCGTATCAAAAGCCTTGGAATAATCAATAAAGATTGCATGAAGTTTTCCTTTTGGATTTGCGAGAGCTTCGTTAATATACTGTTGAAGACAATCGATTGCTTGAATGGTTGATCTTCCTCTTCTGAAGCCAAACTGGGAATCTGGGAGCTTGTCGTCTATTAATATTGTGAGGCGCTTACATACTAGCTGAGTCAGTGTCTTTAAGAGTGTGCATTCCAGAGCAATTCCTCTGTATGAATTAGGGTCTGCTGTATCACCTTTACCGTTATACATCATTTGTACTGATTTTATTATCAAATCAGAGAAATGAACATGACAAATTCTGCTATTACGCGTGGAAAGCCCTGGCCCATTTTAAAAATTGTTTTCTCTCCTTCAGTGGTGAAAAAAATTGCATATCAACTACTCTACCATAGCCTGACTTACAGCCAGGCACAAAAACAGTACGGCATGCTTAACTATTAATCATACATGCTTGAAGTACACAACGAACCCAGTTTAGGAACTGAAAGCAAAGAAAATTCCTTATTCACTGAAATATCTCGCAGGGTAATGTCTCCCGCACTTTTCTATACACGGCTCGCTGAAACTACTGGAGCATGTTTTAGATATAATCGCTTGCAGCGCTTGCAGTGGCAGGACCACAAACTACCATGCTATAATGGCAGAGTCCTCACACTTGGTGTTATATTAGTCATGGTTCTTGAATGGGAGACCACTATATACTCAGCTAAGCAACCTCCCACTGCACCTCCTCTGGCTGTAATAGCTGGTTTCAGTATAATCAGCCTTTTTTTTTTTTTTTTTTTTTTTTTTTTTTTTTACTTGTTATTATTATCTAAGCTTATTTCTATTAATTGATGAGTAAATAACTGTTTAGTGGTTTAGTGGTATGTAGGAATGTTTGTGTAGAAAAGAAGGTGGCCCAGAAAATAATGCACCACAACTTTTTTCTCAGCCCCCAACAATGGTACGAATGCAAAACTTTAGATATGAAGTCTTTGAAGTTTTCGGAATGCATGCACAAAGTTTCTGTTTCTTCTGACAGATAGCATACTTGTAGCAATGGTTCAACATGGTGTCTGTAAGTGATGTACATTACAAGCAGAGTGCCATCATCAAATTTCTCACTGTGAAGCAAGAAACAATTGGAAACATTCACGAACGTTCATGTACAATCCATGGACAGAAGTACATTTAGTCGCTGGGCAAAGAGGGTGAAGCCATCTGAAAGCGGTTTGGCAGAGCTCCAAGATTTGCAGCGGTCAGCAGTGCTCTAGATTATGCAAAAAAAGTTTTCACGGTGGGTTCTCCGCAGTCTTACAGGGGAAGATAAAACTTTCAGAAAAAAACATTTCTTCTGAGTTGCTGCAACGTTCTGAAGCCTTGTAGTGGATTGTGACAAGTGTTGAAACCTGAGTTCACCACTTTGAGCCCAAAACAAACCAGTAAACGATGGAATGGCGCCATCCTGACTCTCCACAGAAGAAAAAACTCAAAGCAACCGCTTCCGCTGGTTTTGGGATTATGATGGTGTCATACATATTGATGTGATGTCAAGAGGCACCGCCGTTAATTCTGAGGAATATGTGAACACATTAACTAAACTCAGGAAGTGCTTCCAGCAACTTTGACGCCGTCCCAGGTGATTGTTTGCTTCAACATGATAACGTACGCCCTCACACGTTTGAGGATGTAGGAACACATCGTGAAACCGGGATGGACAGTGTTACCCATCCACCCTATAGCCCTGACCTAGGTCCGTCAGACTTTCACTTGTTTGGGCCATTGAAAAATGCCATTCATGAGAGACATTTTGAGGGTGATGAAGAGGTGACTTGCACAGCGAAGAAATACCTTCATGAACAGAACAAGGATTGGTAAGGAGAGGGCATACACACCCTTGTGTCTCACTGGAAATTATGTAAAAAAAAAAAATAGGGAGTGTAGAAGAAACATCATTCTTTGTTGTGTATAAGTTTAATTGTGTTCATTAAAGAACTGTTGAAGAAAAAGGTGTGATGCATTAGTTTCTGGGCTACCTTTGTATATACTGTATATGTTTTTAGGAATAAAGACCTAACAGTTCATACCATTCTCACATTGTGTACAAAGCAGTCATCACATTGTTACTCTACGGATGTGAAACCCAGACCCTGTACGACCATGGCGTCAAGAAACTTGAACATTTTCATCAGCAGAAACTTCATTCAATCTTAAATATCTTATGTGAGAACCATGCCTCCAATCTTTCAGTTCTTGAGAAAGTGTGCATGAACAGTGTAGAAGCCTATTGGCTATTTGGCTTTGGTGGACTGGGCATGGTGCCGTATGAGCAACACCAGGCTTCCTCACCAATTCCTTTATAGTGAACTTTCCTCAGGCCAAGACCTCATGGAGCATTTTAAGCGTTATAAAGGCAACCCTTAAACAAACCATAAAGGTCACGATCAACTCTCAAACCTGGGACACACTTGCCGAGAATAGCTTGCTTTGGCACCAAACCACCTCTACTGCTGCTGAACTGTTTGAGCAAGAGTGTCGCAGGCATGAAGAGGTTAAACGACAGTTATGCATGCTCCATTAGATGGAGCCTCGTCCTTAAGGACACCATGTTTCTCACTAGAACTGGGTAGCAGGTAGAGACCCTCTTTTGAGGCAGCTCTACTCAGAGTGTGGCAACTGTGCCCATGTGAGTCACAGAACACACTGACCCGGTGTGTAGCTTCTGGTAAGGGTCCCAGCTTAGGGTTATGAGTGAAGCAACGGTACTTACAGCGGAGAAGAAGGACTTCGGTACAGTGTCGGAAGAGGCAGCCCAGTGCTCGGGTTAATTGAATAAAAGGTATCTGTATCCAAGCTGGAAGCAGATATCAGCCATAGCATCTGTTCCTCAGAGAGGTGGCTACAACAGCGTCTGTTCCCTATGTTAAGGGCGGCTGATGAATGGCCTAAAATGGCATTGAAGAAGGCAACGGGAAAGCACCTCAATTAATATTCGCCAGGATATCATCAGTATGACCGAACAAACAAATACCTCGGCCCCCAGTCCCCGGCAGGCCTTCAGTGGCCAGGGGGTGCTAAGATCTCCGGGTCGGCCGTAATGAAGATATGCAATTGGAATGTAAAAAGTATGTTAAATATTTACTCTGAAGATATATTTTCTGAAGCACTAGAAGGAAAACAGGAGGGCATTGTTGTTAATGGGATCACAATAAATAATCTGCGATATGCAGATGATACTGTTCTGCTTGCAACAAGTAATGAAGCCCTGCAGACATTACTAAACTGTGTGGTTGAACACAGTGCTGCAGCAGATCTACGTTTAAACACGGAAAAGACCAAAGCAATGGTCATAAGCAAACATGTCATTCAACCTGTTAACTTGACAGTAGCTGGCACATCACTGGAGCAAGACCAACACTTTAAGTATCTCGGCAGCATACTTGATCACAGCTGGAATAACGCTGTTGAAATTAGGTCTCGGACTGAACAGGCAAGGACTGCATTCAAAAGAATGAGCAAACTTCTCTGTAACAGGGACTTTAAGATCAACCTCCATCTCCATTTACTTGGGTGTTATGTATTTTCTGTCTTATTTTATGGTGCCGAGACTTGGACCCTAAACGAGACCATCACCAAAAAACTTTGATCTTTTCAACGCCTGCTCAGAATATCATGGGTTGACAGAATACGTAACAATGAAGTACTCCAACACCTGAACAAAGAATTAGAGGTCATACACATAAAAAAGAAGAAACTTGAGTACTTTGGCCGTATCATTCGAAATGATAAATATAGACTCCTTCAGCTTATCTTACAAGGTAAAATAGAAGGAAGGAGAAGCAGGGGAAGAAGGAATATCTTGGCTACGGAATCTACGAGAATGGTAGGGGCTCAGTACTCCCAATCTTCTCTGAGTTGCTAAGAACAAGAAACAGATCGCCCTGATGACAGTTGACATCCAATGAGGATATGCTACGAGAAGAGTGTGTCTTAGGATCATAGCAGTTTGTATACGAGGACGGTTTGAAAAGTTCTCGGAATCACCGCTAGATGTCAGTGCTAGAGCAACGAGGTTCCCGCGCAATAATCACACATCCTTTATGAGTGAACACATGGCGCGTCAGTGCTCTAGCTGCAGGAGTGTGGTAGTGACGACTCCTTGTTGTTGTTCCCGCGTAGTGATTTGTGACAATGGAAAAAACTGAGATTCGAGCAATGATTAAATACTTTGTAAAGAAAGGTATGAAAGCAAAGGAAATTCATGCCGACTTTCAGAACACACTGGGGGACTCTGCTCCTTTATTTTAAACTGTTGCCAAGTGGACCAGCGAGTTTAAATTTGGTCGGGAGGGCTTGGAAGATGATCCGCGTAATGGACGGCCAAAAGGTGTTACGACCCCAGAATTTATCACAAAAGTGCATAAAATGGTCATGGAGGATCGTCGACTGAAAGTGCGGGAGAGTGCTGAAGCTGTAGGGATGTCTTCTGAATGGGTATATTATACTTTAACCGAAGAACTGGGTATGAAAAAATTATCTGCAAGATGGGTGCCGCGGCTCTTGACACTGGACAATAAACGCACCAGATTGGAAATGTCCGAACAAAGTCTGGCCCGTTTTCAGTGCAACCAACAAGATTTCTTGCGCCGGTTTGTGACTACAGATGAACTTGGGTCCACTACTATACCCCAGAGACAAAACAGCAGTCAAAGCACTGGAAACATGCTGATTCACCACCACCAAAGAAAGCAAAGGCAGTGCGTTCGGCCGGAAAGGTCATGGCCTCAGTCTTCTGGGATGCAAAAGGCATTCTGCTGATAGATTATGATCCTACTGGCCAAACAATTACGGGGCAATACTATGCAAACCTCCTAGACCAACTACAGGAAAAGATACACGAAACAAGGCCTGGTTTGCCAAGGAAAAAGGTCATCTTTCATCAGGACAATGCTCCGCCGCACACAAGTGTTATTGCCGTGCCAAAACTTCATGAACTGGGGTACGAATTGTTGCCACATCCACCTTATTCACCTGATTTGGCACCATCAGACTTTCATCTATTCCCCAAGCTGAAAATTTTCCTCGGTGGATGGAGATTTTCTACAAGGGAAGAACTGACAGCTGAATTGGAGAGGTATTTTGCAGGCCTGGAGGAATCTCATTTTCGAGATGGGATCAAGGCAATGGAACATCGCTGGACCAAATGCATTAGTCTACAGGGGGACTATGTTGAAAAATAAAAGCAGTTCCACCGAGGTAAGATACTTAATTCTAGTACATTCCGAGAACTTTTCAAACCACCTACGTACTATTTAAACTTGATCCAGTGTACGAGAAGGCCTTAACCAAGTTAAGTAAAAGAAGACATTATAAATAAAATACGTTGCACCGACACAGATAGGTCTCATGGTGAAGATGGGATAGGGGAGGGCAAGGAGTGGGAAGGAAGCAATCATGGCCTTGATTAAGGTACAGCCCCAGTAATTGCCTGGTATAAAAAATGGGAAACCATGGAAAACTCTTTTCAGGGCTGCCGAGATGGGATTCGAACCAAATATCTCCTGAATGCACCTTGACTAGCCTTTTCAAGGGCTAGCTAATGTGTAAACTTAGTAGAATACCTAGAATGCGATATGTGGTCATAATTACCACCCGTCTTCACTACTGTTGCTCACATGGGATTGAAGTACATACATTAAAATATTCTGCCAGCCCCATGTTTAACTTCAAAATACTACTGTTAGCTATTATCCACCACAACTACGGAGATTCCTTTCATATGTGTAGCACACAGTTCTGTGTGTTCATTCATTATTACCTCATTGCTAGTTGGTCAGCAAGGAATGTGTATCTCAAGCCATGTATCTACACAAGAACTTACTATCAGATGATAGGGAGATGTTTACAGATTAGATTATAAACTACAGGTTGCATAAATCTGAAGAAATGAGGCAGCTAATTCATCTGATACACACTACTTCACTCAATGGGTACATTTCTAAATTTCCTTCAATACAATTATTCCCACCGAGTGAGTTGGCAATGCGGTTAGCACGCGCAGCCATGAGCTTGCATTCAGGAGATAGTGAACTCGAACTCCACTGACGTCAGCCCTGAAGATGGTTATCCGAGGTTCCCCATTTTCACACTAAGCAAATGCCGGGGCTGTACCTTAATTACGGCGACAGCTGATTCCTTCCCATTCCTACCCCTCTCCTATCCCATCATCGCCATAAAACCTATCTGTGTCGGTACGACGTAAGCAACTTGTAAAAAAAAATACTAAAAAACAACTATCCCCCTGCCACTATTTCTAATACAATCATTCTTGTTTCTTCCATGCCTGTAACTGAAGTTGGACTGAACATATTTCATTAATGATCATGCTCATTCATGATATAAGTGTCCGGCTCCATGGCTAAATGGTTAGCGTGCTGGCCTTTGGTCACAGGGGTCCCGAGTTCGATTCCCGGCAGGGTCAGGAATTTTAACCTTAGTTGGTTAATTTCACTGGCACGGGGTCTGGGTGTATGTGCTGTCTTCATCATCATTTCATCCTCATCACGACACGCAGGTCGCCTACGAGCGTCAAATCAAAAGACCTGCATCTGGCGAGCCGAACTTGTCCTCGGACACTCCCGGCACTAAAAGCCATATGCCATTTCATTTTTTTCATAATATACGTGACCAGAATAAAAAATACAACACTGGTTTTTTTTAAACTGGAAATTTATTTTAGATTCTTCCCAACTTTGGCAGTCTGAAACATTATTTTATAATGTAATAACATGATTTAGAAATTTTGGAACCTGAAAGTGAAAAGAGACTTTTCAAAAAGTTATAATTGTATTGTTGAAAAAAGACAAAGTAACAATCAATGTGTACACCTCTAGTTGTTAATGGGTGATGATGAAATACCTACCTACTGTAAGGCCAGGCGCACATTGAGAAGCAGTTGGCCGCAGAGCAGGGAAGAGCAGAGCAGGACAGCGCGAAACTTACAAAACTGCGAAGTGCACATGAGCGCACATTGCCACGCAGAATCTCGTCGCTTTTCAGAAAGAACATGTTTTATTTAGACTCTGTGATATTGGGGCATCCAGTATAAAGAGGCTCTTTTTTCTTTTTCTTCAAGCATTCGCGATTTTTCTCATTTTGATAGTCATCTTCACAATTTCCGTTGTGTTGATGACAACGCAGTTGTTCGCCTTAAGACAATCGCAATAAAAACAACCACCTTCGCCAGTTTACAAGACTGAACAATATTTCTATGTTAGCGATGTTCAGCGTTCATATAGACTAAGCAAAAAAAATAAAAAATCTAAATTCATGATTACTTTTTATATTTTTTACGACATATTGACACAGATATGTCTTATGGCAATGATAGAAAAGGAAAGGGCTAGAAATGGGAAGGAAGCCACCGTGGCCTTAATTAAGGTACAGCCGCAGCATTTGCCTGGTGTGAAAATGGGAAACCATCTTCAGGGTTACCGACAGTGGGGTTCGAACCCACTATCTCCTGAATGCAAGCTCATAGTAAGACGATCCTGACCACATGAACAACTTGCATAGTGAATTCATTAATAGGATCAGAGAGGGGGAGAGGGAGAAAATATTTATGGACAAATGTACTGCTAGATTTTCATCTAGTTGCCACAAGACACAAGATCAATCAACATTGACGATCTGCTGTGAACACGTCTGCATTTATATTTGACAAGACATGATAAAATATTTTCCGTACTTATTTCTTCACATAAATGTGATGGTGGATGACGGCGACGGAGTCGGCGATGATGCTCTCCATAATCAGCATTAGATCTTTGTGTTAAATACCCAACGTTGCGAGAACTTGGGCCTCGGATTGTTCTATAGATACTTGAGGATTACATTTTACGCCTTCCTCTAAACTACCTTGTCATCCAGCATGAATACAATGATTTATAGCCTAGACTGTAGTGTCTTATTCCCCGAATTTACACATCAATTATCATTAAATTCTGTTCAGCCATTTCCTCACGATGCGTGTACATACATACTGCACTGCAGTCCACATGATTCACATAGTACCTACAAAACATGGCGAGACCGAACGGCTGTGGTAATTTTCTCCTCCATTTCTTAACTAACTACGTGACATGTGCGCAGGTAACTGTGTTTCGAAGACTGCGCGTGGTAGACAGATGTAGGTGCAGATCCGGCCTCCTCTGCTCTGTCCTGCACTGTCTGTCAATTTGCGGTGGTGCAATGATTTGTGTGGATTACAAAAATCTGCTTTGCGTTGCGCTGCTTTAGCTGCTTCGCCTGCGTCCCAATGTGCGCCTGGCCTAACACTTCACTGACATATTTCTCTACAGTAACACTTCCTTTTCGTTTACTCCTATTCATTTACATCAATTCACTGTCACTATTACCCATGTTTAAGCAGCATGTATTGCCACTTCTTGCTTTAATTATGACCTCCAACTCCTCAGGCATGCTCCTGATTAATGTTGCAATCCTGTCCTCTGAAATTTGTTCCCATTCCTCTTGAAAAGGAGCGTGACAGTAATGCAGCTGGAAATAACAAGTTACTGCTTATAGTCATTGGCAAATCAAGAACAACCATATCTTTCAAAAACATAAATGTCAATTCGCTTCCTGAGATCTACACGCATTAAAAAGAACAGATGACTTGTGAATTATTCAAGGACTGATTTCATAATCAGGTTGTCCATGCAGTAACAAAGTTCAGTAAAGAAAAAGGTTTACCACTTGTTCTTGATAACTCCCCAGCACACATCTCAACGGATTGACTTGTCAATGGATATATCAAAGCTATTTTTGTTGTTGTTGCTAGTGGCTTTATGTTGCAGCGACACAGGTAGGTCTTATGGCGATGATGAAGCTATTTTTTCTGCCACCTAACTTTACTCCACTGCTGCAACCAATGGACCAGCAAGAGCTTCAAAACATGTGCATATAAAAAATTATTTTTTGACACCTGATTGAGAGTGATGACCCTTCTTTAAGCTTAGTCGAAATCATTGAAATGGTCTATATCAGGGGTTTCCAATTTGTAAGGGTTCGAGGGCCATATTGGAAATCTTAGTCATGTTCGCGGGCTGCACTTGAATAATAGGCCAATTTTCGTTAAATTCTGCATATAGTAGACCTACGGAAGTACCATTACGAAATAAGATGCATAATTCGATTGAAATAAAGATTTGATAATTTTAATTACTTACGTAAAACATTATTTTACACTAGCATAAAAGAGTGAAATTTAGAGCCAGGCTGAGTGGCTCAGATGGTTGAGGTGCTGGCCTTCTGAAGCCAGCATGGCAGGTTCAATATTAGATCGTTCCGAAGGTGCTCAAATACGTCGGCCTCATGTCGGTAGATTTACTGGCACGTAAAAGAACTCCTGTGTGACAAAATTCCGGGACCTCGGCGTCTCCGAAAACCGTCAAAAGTAGTAATTGGGACTTAAAAACAAATCATTATTTGAAATTTGAATATAAATAAAAAATAATCTATTCAGATCAAGTGAATATTTAAAAACAACGAAAACAATTAAATTGGTCCTGAATTGGGTCTATACCGGGTATAAAAATTAATACATTTTTTAACGACCAACATAATATTCTTTTGTAACTATTCTTCACATTATTCATTAAAATGTTCTCGCGGGCCACATTAAATGGCTGCGGCCCACAGTCCGCCATTTGGAAACCCCTAGTCTATATGAAAGATGTTATCTACTGGATGGCTGAAGCATGGGAAAATGTTAAAACAATTAATAAGAAAATCATGGACAAAGTTATGGCCCACCTTAACGTACACTACATTGAGAGCACTGAATAAATTAATGACTGTGCAGATGCTCTACATCTTATGCAACAAATTCATGGGTGTGAAGGGACAAAAGAAACTGACTTGGACGAGTGGTTAGATATAGATACAGAAGACCAAGTTATGACAGAAGAAGAAATTGTTTCTCTAGTTACAGGGGAAATGATTGCAGCTGATAAAGCAGACAACTCAACTCAGCTGATTTCCCACTCTGAAGCAGCAAAGACATTAGAAACAGCCCTGCAGTACGCAAAGCAGAATGATAATGCTACAGCCTAACTTCAATCAAGGTAGCTGTAATACCTAAAACCTTTCCAGACAGGAAATTGAAGGAGAAAGACATGAAGGAACTTGAATTTGCTCTGATAGCGCAAATGAAACCGCTGTCAGACAGATGCCTTCCAGGCTTCCTCGAGTCTCCAAGACTGGAAAGTGGAGCAATGGTACTGATCCGTGCAAATCCACAAACCAAAAGCTGGGTGGAACAGACAGTGGCCAACTGCAAAGTTTCCTCCTCCATTTGACTAGATGAAGGTTGATGATGTGCTTGTCAGGATACATCAGCACAATACCAAACTTCTGACGAAAGAGTGGAGAGTGCTGAATGCAACAACTACTGATGACAGAAGAAGATTTAAAAATCTCTTAAACAAAGAAATTCATCAAAACTTGCTCCCTCGAAACAAGACTTTCACAACACAAACATACGCGCAGAATGACTGTTGTTTGTTTACTTCTAATGGTCTTCTTGGGAGGACGTTGTCAGGCGGTGCACAATGCTGCCAACTTCTCTACTTAGGAACTAATGGGCGGTGATGGTGATTGTTTTTAGGGCATTTTTTTTTATTGCTATGCAGATGGTTAGGGTAGGGCCTGGACAAGACCAGTGATACAGGGACAAGCAAAGAGGGAGCCCCCAGGCTAGAGCCGCAAAGTAGACTTAGGCCTCTTATTTCCTGTGGAAACACCATTGGTGTGGACTGGCTCTTGCCGTGCGGAGAGTTAGGATAGGACCTGGACAAGATCAGTGATATAGAGACAAGCAAAGGTTTATTTGTGCTTTTATTGTGCCGGGGTTGGTAATGGAATCTCATTATCATAATTAATGGGAATGACATCACATGCAACTTTGTATTGGCCAATAGGAATGCAAGTAGCTACTGAAAATGGCATGTTGTGCTCTTCATAAGGTTATAAAAGTAAATTTACTTCTGCGGGTGGGATGGTGGGTTCCTGGACATCGCAATGAACACATCTCTCCTCTGAGACGCATTCCAACTAAGATTTCATTACTGATAATGTTAGAAAAATCTTGTGACAAAGTGTCAATTTTTACCAGACATTCAACCAAATCTATAAGCAAAGAACAGACTGTACTGTTCGCCTTGTGTAAATTATCATAAAGGCAAGTAATGAAGATTGGATTGCACTTAGAAGAGCTATTGTAAAAGAATGTCTGCCAGCCATCCTCTCCTACCCTTTAGAATTCTTATCGCAGGATTACAGATAGTATATTATACACTTTCCAGAGTGTCAGTAGTCATATGAGTCAAAGAATAACGAAAAACCTTGATTACGGCAGCAAACATTACAAAGGTTCTAAAAACGCTACATTAAGTAAACTTTGTGGGAAGATTAAAAAAAAAAAAACAGTACCGGAACTCCTGTAAATTAAATTACTTAACATTATCGAACTTTGTGAAAAAGGTTTCATATGTGACACGCTAAGAAAGAGTTATATTTATTCACATAAATATAAAAAATTAACTGAATGTTGCAATTATTTCTGCCCACAGAGAAAACCATACCTTCATTAGTCCTAGGTTAGCTCTTACCTTTACATTTCTTATGTAAATCTTCCATGGCCCCTGGATTGTCCAAGCCAGTCTCTTTGGATTGTAGTTGCTGAGTTTCATTTTGATCTCCTCCCCCTGGTTTACCTGATGGGTCTGTCTTCGCAAAACTTGCAGGAAAGGAAGTAGGAGGTGGTGGTGGCGGCATGGCAATATTAGGTTGAGGAGGACTGCTAGCAGCCATTACGTTACCCATTTTGATTGCAGAAAGTTAACCCCTAGCTAAATTAAAACCCTTCAAAGATCTAATAATCAACGATGAACTAAAACTGTTATAAACACTCTCTACAGATTTGTTTCCCTCATATCACACACTATGGACGCAGCCATTTGTAAATCAACTAGGACTTCTAATTGGCCGATAGCAAAGAAGTCAATAGTAAGCTGCATCGATTGTATCACTGCCTGCTCGATCTGCATCCGATGCCTGCTAATACAATTGTATAAAAGCAGATTTCTCTCTTGGATACGATCAACGAGATAGAAAGTAGTGGAAAGTAGTGATGTGCGCGAGTGATGCCTGAAATCGCGGTACTCGACTCTTTCGAGTCCAGGCTCGGGCTCATTTCGCTTGCGAAGACTGGATGACAGCATGACGTCACACGTTCGCTCTCTCGCCCGCTGTTGGGTGGATGGAGAATAATGTACAAGTGGTCGCCGAGGTTTTATGGGATTGCGATTGACCAGTACGATATAAATTTTCTTAATGAGTGAGTAAAATAAATAATCTGAATTTTATGATGACTTGGGAAAGATAATACTACAACTACATACGCATAATAAAGTAAGAAAATATCCGTCCACGGCGTCTCTCACCCACTCCACTGAATATGCCATCTCTTATAATAGCATAGCATAGTTATCTGGACTTCTAAGCCCAACTTGGCAGGTTCGATACTGGTTTTAGTCCGATGGTATTTGAAGGTGCTCAGATACATCAGCCTCGTGTCGGTAGAATTGCTGGCATATGAAAGAACTCCTGGGTGACTAAATTCCGGCACCTCGGCATCTCCGAAAACCATGAAAATGTACGTAGTTGGACGTAAAACGCATAACATTATTATTATTATTATTATTATTATTATTATTATTATTATTATTATTATTATTATTATTATTATTATTATTATTATTATTTAAAATCACTGTCACGGTGTCCTGCTTCATGGCTAAATGGTTAGAGTGTTGGCCTTTGGTCACAGGGTCCCAGGTTCGATTCCCGGCAGGGTCGGGAATTTTAACCATCATTGGTTAACTTTCCTGGCACGGGGGCTGGGTGTATATGTTGCTTCATCATCATTGCATCCTCATCACGACGAACAGGTCGCCTACCGGAGTCAAATCAAAAGACTTGCACCTGGCGAGCCGAACCCCTCCTGGGATTTCCCGGCACTAAAAGCCATACGCCATTTAATTATTTTCACTGTCACGGTATGCCTACAATCGTCCCAGGGGAGAGGTGAATAGTTTATACTTACATCATACTTTCGGCAGGTATAATGTAGGGTATTAAGATTAGGCGTCCGGAATGTGATATATTATGTACACGAACCAAATCATCAGACAGAACGTCGTTCTGTTCTACCTAAACAATGAACGCAATGAACAAAATACACCCTCCGTTTTGACGTTTATCATTGCAACACATCACTGTGCAAAGGAACAAAACCGAGTGTAGTCTTTAGAAGTTGAGCGAAGGTCGAAGAATAGCGGCGAGATGTAAGCAGTACTTTTTTTTTCCTTTACGTCGCACCGACACAGATAGGTCTTACGACGACGATGGGATAGGAAAGGCCTAGGAAGTGGAAGGAAGCGGCTGTGGCCTTAATTAAGATACAGTCCCGGCATTTGACTGGTGTGAAAATGGGAACTCACGGAAAGCCATCTTCAAGGCTGCCGACAGTGGATTTCGAATCCACTATCTCCTGGATGCAAGCTCACAGCCGCGCGCCCCTAACCGAACTTCGTGTTTCTGTGGGGATTTGTAGTGTAGTGTGTTGTGTGAATATGAAGAGGAGAGTGTTGGGACGGACAAAAACTTAGTCCCCGAGCCAGGAGAATTAATCAGAATCGATTAAAAACCCGAACCGGCCGGGAATCGAACCCGAGATCCTCTGGTCCGAAGGCTAGTACTCTGACCATTTAGCCAACGAGTTAGACAATATCAATAAGTGATACTACAGCACATGTATGTTTCTGAACGTCCTACACATGTATCTTTGCAATAAATTCTCTGGCAGTAATGTTGTCATTATTTCGCACAATATTATTACACGTTTTCCTACAAGGACGTCGCAGGAATAATATTTCATAGCTATCAACAAATCCCTGGTGGCTACTTCCAGGCTGCTCAGTAATAAAAGTAACAGTAATAATAGAACGCTGCCGTTATCGACATTAGAAAAGGTCCCCACCACAGTGTGGAAATTGTCCCCATCCTACGCTCATCTTCGATCCTACGTGTCTGTCTTTCAAGTTGACGGTTTGTTAGTAAGTCATAAATATTTTGCATATGATGATAATAATTATCGTAACAATCAAATTATTGACGACCGATGACTCAAAAAGATGAATCATCAGCAGCAAACATATTGCAATCCACATTACAAAACTATTCTGTGGGTGACCCTGAATGCCGTGCAATCCACTGCAGTATATTATAGTTCTAAGATATGTTCACAGATAGCGAAACTAGTATGCTTGGACTCGAGTCTGGAGTCGAGTATACAGATTCTAAGAGCATATTACTCGATTCTACTCGATTCCGTCGCTAGCCCATCACTAATAGAAAGAAAGAAGACTATACAGTAGCTAACATGGCTGGTACAGCGCTCTGGGTAGTGATGCCAACGACATGTAATGTCGTTAGGTGATGCGGGTAAAGCGCCAACTTCTTCTTCCCCTTGTATGTTGTTGGGCTTAGCTGAACTCCGTACCCAGTAACCACACCATTTGGGATTGCATTCGTTTGTGTTGATGTAGGTTGTGTATTTTGAGAAGTGAGAGACATGGAAGTTGGGTTTAGAAGCTAGGGATAAAGCAGAGGAGTATGTTTGTGCTGGTAAAGGATGATTAAAGTATTAATCTAACCCGATAGGAGATTGTAAGAAAAACGTTTACTTTCGGCTATATGTGATATCGAAGGTGGACATGGAAGTTCTTCTGTACTCGGTTAGTTGAGGTTAGTACTGTTGTTTTTCGTACGAACGTCAAATGAAAAGCCGGGGTATGAGTTGTATGTGTGAAAATGTTAATTTAATTAATGACATTTGGGACCAATTAAGTGAATGTGACCTATAAGGAGATTTTACATTCATCAAGAAAATTAGTGAGTTGATTAACTAAAGGCAAAGAGGCAAAAGACACTTGTTGGTAGAGGAATATTTTGATTTATTAGTGCTTGGAAAAAATTTCCGTTGGTTAGAATAGCTACGACATTTAATTACTATGTGGTGAATGGTGCCACTAGCTTGCTGAAAGGAACTGATATGAAATGGTACATACATTCGGGGGTAAGCTCATGATTGAATCCTCGGCGGATTATTGTAGTAATATGTCTCCGAGAGTAGTAGTTATAAGTCAGGGGTTCGGCAACCGCCTCCGGCCATCGCCAAGGCCTCAGCCGCATTGACCACTGGCAAGGTTATGTTTGTAAACAAAGCCACGTGCTCTTGTTTGTAAAACAAAGCCACGTGCTTCTTTGACAGCTGTCAAGCCGACAGCCACGTGATTTTTTGACCGCGGCCAACTTTAATCAACAAAGAATCGTGCTGCCCTCTTTACGGTACTAATCCTCATTGTGGTAATGAATAATTTGAAAGCCACGTGCTTTTGACACCTGTCATCCGCCATCTTGCATCCCTAACCTCAGTGCTGCCCTCTTTACGGCACTAAACCCCATCGCGGTGGTAGGTAATTTGAAAGCCACGGGCTATTTGAAAGCTGACATCTGCCATCTTGCATCGCTAACCTCAGTGCTGCCCTCTCTACGCCAGTAAACCTCATCGTGGTGGTGGGTAATTTGGAAGCCACGGGCTATTTGACAGCTGTCATCAGCCATCTTGCATCGCTAACCTCAGTGCTGCCCTATTTACAGCACTACCTATGAAATGTGGTGGTGGTATTTTCCACATGCTTTTTTGACAGCGGCCATCTTTAAACGAGACAGCATCGTGCTGCTATTTATATGGCGCTACATCTAAATGTGGTGGCGGCAATTCCCACGTGCTTTTTTCAACAGCGGCTATCTTTAAACAAGACAGCATCGTGCTGCCCTCCTTACGGCACTACCTTCGAAATGTGGTGGTGGCAATTTCTACATGCATTTTGACAGCCGCCATCTTTTATCAACAGAGCATCGTGCTGCCATCTATACGGCACTAAACCTTATCCTTATGCATGCGCTAGAGGACGATTCGAAATTCTACGTGCTTTTCAAAGCCACGTGCCTTTTGACAGCGGCCATCTTTAATCAACAAAGCATCGTGCTGCCCTATTTACGGCACTACCTTTTAAATGTGGTGGTGGCAATTTCTACGTGCTTTTTGACAGCCGTCATCTTTAATCAACAGAGCATCGTGCTACCAGCTATACGGCACTAAACCTTATCCTTATGCATGCGGTGGAGAGCAATTCGAAATTCCACGTGCCTTTTGACAGCGGTAATCTTTAATCAACAGAGCATCGTGCTCCTATCTTTAGCTCAGTGGCGTATATAAGGGGGGGCCCAAGGGGCCTGGGCCCCCCCCCGAAAAAAATGTATAAGCCTTGAAGAACCGGACCAAAATGATGGGAATTTTCGATCGTTGTTGAGATTCCGAGCCAACAGTTAGCAGTTTATGTGCCATACCTGGACGATTTTTGTAACTCACTAAAAGAATGCTTTGAATCTCACAAGGAAATAGTTGCATCCTTACAAAACATCCTTCTACAATTGTGTATCGTAACAGATTTCGGTTCATTGGAGGCTGCTTTTAGTTTCTACGAAGGAAATCTGTCACATAAAGAGATTGTGCAAAGTGAGTTTATGTGGTGGAAAGAAAAGTGGAGTCAGGAAAATCCTTCAAATCTTCCCAAAATGGCTGTAAGTTCTCTAGAAAAATGTGACAAGACTTTCTTCCCCAACATTTATACCCTTCTCAAATTACTCCCCGTTCTTCCTGTTTCTATCACAACCATAGAAAGAACTTTCTCTAGCCTAAGGAGGCTGAAGACTTACTTAAGGAACAGCACATCTGAAAGTAGGCTTAACGGGCTTGCTTTACTCTCTATCCACAGAGACATTATAGTTAGTGATGAAGAAGTTCTTGATAAGTTTGCAATTGTACCAAGAAACCTGGACTTCGTTTTGTAACCCAAATCAATGTTTCCGTTTTCCTTTCTAAAGTGTTTGAAATCGTCTGACCTCTTAAAATTACTTAATCTAACCTTACATCAATCTTGGCCCCCCCCAAAAATATATTCTATATTCGCCACTGCTTTAGCTACTACCTTTGAAATGTGGCGGCGGGCAATTTCTACGCTCCTTTTGAGAGCTACCATCTTTAACTACATTCACATGGCTGGAATTTAATGGGACAAGCAAGCAAGCAAGCAAGCTGCTACACACCGCCAGCAAGGTGTCCTTCTCAACATACTAGTATTTTTAAACTAAGAAGCTGTTTTCAACACTCTAAAACATACTTACGAATCTACATCAAGTGTATAGAACATGTGCATGAGAGATAGATTCGAACCACTGATCTCTATACATGGATCGCTTGTGGCAGCTCTCCGCTGCAGGAGAAAGAACGCCACGTTGAGCGCGCGCTCCGCCATGTTGGTATACTCACCCTAGAGCTCTCCTTATGGGAAAGCAATGATAAGATAATCAAATTGAAATCGCAATTAATGGAGCATTGGAATAATTAAAAATGTAGGGACATGTTTACTCAAACCATAAGGACATTGGGAACACTGACACGCCATTCTGAGGACAGTAAATCTCCGGGATAGCAATAAAAATGAGTGTATAATAACGGCCGACAAATATTAACTTAGGTGCTGTATACATGCAGTTAGCGATCGGTAGCACAATACGTGTGAAAAAAAATTCTGGAAACATTCCTGTAAATTGTATATATGCATGCCACGAAATTATGCATTCTTAAGTGGAGGTATGACAGAATTTTTCGTATTTTGAGCCAAAAACTCTGTTTCCTTTTTATTCATACAAAATAGCCCAATTCTCCCTCTTTCAGAAAATGTTTTTATTTTAGTTATTCCGGCTGGTTTAAAGCTTGTAGAAGCCAATACGAGCCCGCAAGACATTTAAAAGCCCAGAACCAAACCCACTTCACCTGTAATGGCATAATGACAGTTTACTGTGTGTTTTTCGCTGGATATGCAAGTATTTCGCGGCGTATTTGCCGTAGAAGTACACCTGGGTATGCTGAAAGTCAATTGTTTGCTACGTAATCAATACAATTACGTTATGTAAGGAAATATTTTAATTTGCTTCCTTTTTTGTTCGTTGCTTTACGTCGCACCGACACAGATAGGTCTTATGGCGACGATGGGAGAGGAAAGGCCTGGGAATGGGAAGGAAGTGGCCGTGGCCTTAGTTAAAGTACAGCTCAAGCATTTGCCTGGTGTGAAAATGGGAAACCATGGAAAAACCATCTTCACGGCTGCCGACAGTGGGGTTAGAACGCACTAGCTCCCGGATGCGAGCTCACAGTTGCGCATTCCTAACCTACTTTAATTTGAACTGACGGAGAGAGCATTGTACCTCTTCCAAACAGGACTGAATTTATATCTGCCACACATATATACTCTGATAGTTAAAATATATTATGTACCATATTTGTATTATTTATTTAAATTTAAGAATTCGTATTTGTGTTAATCGTAGTAGTACAAGCATGGCTCCCACGCTTGTTTGTTTATATTTTACTAACATGCAGAAGTAACATGCGGTTTCAATTCAGCGAGTGAAATATCTCAACTAGTGATTTTTCATTGATGTGCTTCATCTTAATTCCTTTATAAATGTGCGATTTATAGCGTAGAGTTCATAGTGCGTCGTTTTAGTGTATAGAAACGTGTTAATTATAGTGTTAACCGCGAAAGGCCTAATCACGCCACCGTAACGCTTAACTGATATGTAAACACATCCAAAGCTTACACATATATAACGTAGTGATACTTAACACTTTTCGTACAGAAAGGAAAGGAAATATTCCAAAGGAATATCATTTGTCACCATCTTCAGTAGTTTAAATATTAATCATAAGGAGCGCGCTTAAATCGGGATTTAAAAACACTCCGTAATTCTCTTCTTATGGAAGACCGCCTTGTTTTTCCCTACATCAGCTGATCGCTCAGAGCTTGATGTTGGTGCCACATTTGGCCGGTAGAAACATAGGGGGCGACCTCTCTATCTATTTGTATGCTCAAAGGAACAAAGCATAAACAAAGCAAGCGCACTTCTCGTGGTCTGCTGCACCGCGCGCTTGCTGCCGTCTCACTACACCAGTCATCTTCTATTCGGCTTACTGCTATCCAAGCTACCAGCCATCCATGTATAGAGATCAGTGATTCGAACAGACTAGAATCGAACAACGGCTGTTTAGAACATGTGCCAGAGTTTTTAAACCAAGCTGCTGTTTTTATCACTCTAAGTAGCGTTCAAGTTTGAGGCTCAACCTAACTAGACATGATCCTGGGACTTTGGTGCTGAGAGATTGAGTCTGAACTACTGCGGGGCTAAATTTAGGATGTACACAGAGATTAGATCGGGTGCTAAAGTCAAGTTGTAACATGAAAAGTGTACAGACATGAAATAGCGAGTTCATATCAGCAAGACTGCACAGGCCAGTTGGAAGTATTTTGCTGACACAGGCAATACAAAGTTCATTGTTCGTACAAGTTTGCGAAACACAGGAACTTATCTTCATACTGAATACTTAATGCGGTGCCGGAATTTAGCCCTTTACGTTCGATACACCTGCAGGTCTAACGTTGCGCTGACCAAGCATTAACCTCCCAGAACTTGACATGGTACTAGGAAGATGGTGTAAGGCATAAAGGGGTATCTGATAAGGAGGATGCATAGCTACGTTCGCATTTTACATTCCGTCCTCTTTATTAATGCAAACATCATATGATTCCAATCAATAAATCTACTCTTCCTAGTCCTGTAGCCGCTATATCCCCTAGGATTTGACGCCAGGCTAATCTTTTTAAAACTTCTGCATGGAATAATAATATTTACCTGTAGCACAGTAAAATAAAAATCTCCGCATAGCTGTACATATGCTCGTTGATAAAAGTAGAAATCAAATTCAGGTAATAGGAGTGGTGGTTCTCAACATGATTCATAAAAATAAACTGGTACTAGAATTTAGCCCTGTAGGAGTTCGCGTATGATCTAATAAACAACCCGAACCCAGGTGGGAATTACAAAATCTTGAATAAAGACGTGTTTATTACTTGTTAGAGAGCAAAGCAGTTAATGTGTGTTAGGCTCGCAAATTATGCTGAGAAGAAGACAGGAAGTTTCATGTTTCAATTGCTATTTAAAGTCGGGGTTATTAACAGCGTGTTTTTATTCTCAGGAACGGCAGCGATACCCTCGTCTATCGTTATCTGCAAGAGTGCTTCTACTTTGTTAGGTAAGGAATATTAATCTCTCAGTTTGTCTCTTATAACTTTAAACTAATGATATCTAACTTCTAAAGGTTAAAACTTGTTTTTTCTAAACTTTACAACTATGTGTGTCTCCGTTACTCTTACACTTAATCTTTATTAGTAATCTTGTAACTTCAAACTCGCAGCAATGTCTGACCTCTATAGATTAAAACTTGGCTTCTTCGGAACATTGCAACTGTACGTAACTATTTACTCCTTTATCTAATCTCTATTGATAAAATGTTGTTCTGTTCAAACTTCAAGCTGGTTACTGTATCTGACTTTTATTAATCGAATTTACGTTTCTTCTAGTTTTAACCTTGCGAATCGAGAGGACATTGGGTTGACACATTATTAACAAAGATAGCAACACCTTCATCGATCGTTATCTGCAAGAGTGCTTCTACTTTGTTAGGTATAGAACACTAATCTCTTTGTTTGTTCCTTGTAACTTTAAACTCACGATATTATCTAACCTCTATGGGTGAAAACGTGGTTTCTTCCGAACTTTACAAGTATATGTGTCTCTGTCACTCTTACATTTAATCTTTGTTAGTAATCTTGTAACTTAAAACTCGCGGCAGTGTCTGACCTCTATAGATTAAAACTTGGTTTCTTCTGAACATTGCAACTATACGAAATTATTTACTCTTTCGTATAATCTCTATTCATAAATGGTTGTTCTTTTTCATAAGGTAGCCTGCGAATAATTAATTTAATGTATTTGTTTTTCGCAAAGATTTAACAAGCTGCAGCAGTTAACGGAAGTACTTCTGTCAGTATCTACTATGTTTAAGTGTGATCTATGTATTAAGAGCTTATGCAAGGCGTGACAACCTTGTCAGACATAAAAATGCTAAACACAGTAACACTATGTTCCCCTGCGGGCAGTGTGAGGCTACGTTCAAAAGACGGGATAACCTTGCATGTCATATTAAAACAAAACATCCTAGCACAACATCTGCTTTATGTGAAGTTTGTGGGGAATATTTTGCTAATGTAGAGCAATACCAAGCTCACGTAGTAGAAGTACATCAGGTATCTACTTGCGATTATAACCATCAGGCAACGCAAAGAAAGCGTGTAAATACTGATGTAGATGTAGAAATCTGTAGTAACAAAAAACCGATGAAAAATGAAGTCACGGAAGAACTCCAAACTATACACTGCGAAAACTGTAACACTAATGTACCATTTTCACATTTTCAGGGTCATTTACGAAGTAATGCGCACAAAAAACAATGCTTGTAGAAGTGCTAGTAATACAAAGATCGAAGAAATTAATACCTCATTTCGAAGCAGGAATTTCAGTTGCAGAATTCGTACTTGTCAGAAGTTTCATAGCACTGAAAACTTTTTAAATTGCGTTAAACCGGATGTGCAACAGCTACTTAACAAAACTTTGTCTGATCATAATTTATTTAAAGTTAATTTTGAACTTTTGCGTTGTATATTACGAGCACAGATGAAAGTGAAATAACTGAAATTAAATCATTTAATACCAAGAATATTGTAGTGAGTGAGTCAACTAAATTCAGTGATGTATTTAGAGATATCTCAAACATTGTTTCAACTAAGAGCGAGGAATTTCAAGAACAAGTATCAGGGTGGGCTTTAGTTGAAATTTTGTATCTAGACGTTAACATCAATGAGTATTATCCCTTGCGAGGATCTTCACTCATAGAGCTGCCGACATGGATTAAGCGAAAAGAAGCTGTTGTGAACGTTCAAAACCATGACGAGGCGTGTTTTGCATAGGCTGTTGTGTCAGCTTTAAATCCTGCGAAATCGTAGGTAGCGAACTGAAAATCGTCGTATCCTCATTATTCACACAAATAAATTTAGATGGTATAGAATTTCGTATGCAGTTAAAGGACATTAAGCGCTTTGAACAACTAAATAATATTAGCATTAAAGTGTATGGTGTAGACAAAAAGTCTCTAGTAGGTCCTATGTATTATACAAGTAATAATAGTACTCTTGTTAACTTACTCTGTATAGAAAACAGTGAGAATAGTCATTTTTTGGATTAAACATTTGAATAAGACTTGTTGGTAGTCAGTTGTCAAAAGAAAAGTGTAAAACGTGGCTATGTGACGGATGCTTGCAGTATTTTAGAACTGAAGATCAGTTAACAAACCATTCTAAAAATTACTGCAATCACGTATGTACGGAGATACCTACTACAGGCAATAATGTTTTGAAATTTACTAATTATAACAAGCAGCTGTGGGTGCCTCTTTTCATCCACGCAGACTTTGAAGCCATCCTCAAACCATTTAACACATGCGCGCCTAATCCAGAAACTCTTTTACTAATACTACACACATGCATGTCCCGTATAGCTTCACGTATTATATTAAGTGTAGTTATGCTAGTACACTTAACAAGTCAGAGCTGTATCGAGCACCTGATGCTGTTAAAGTATTTTCAGAAAGGCTTGAAAGTGATGCAGTACGACTTAGCAGTATTCTACGTACTAAAATTCCAGAGAAAACACTCACCGAAATTCATTTAAAAGAACATCAACGTGCTACAAAATGTAGTATTTGTGATGGCAAATTTTCAGAAAATGAACCTAAAATTTTCGATCCTGACAATTTAACTGGCTTGTACAGATGTCCTGCTCATAATAGCTGTAATCTTAAGTACAGAGTTCCGAAATTTATTCCTGTAATTTTTCATGACTTGTCTGGTTATGACTCACATTTTATTATTTCACAATTTGAAGCTTTAGATGAAAAAATGGATATAATCCCTCAGAACAAAGAGCGGTATATTGAATTTACAAGGTGCATAAAAGTAGATGAGAAGCATACTATAAAACTTAGATTTCTTGCCTCGTTTCGCTTTATGGCGAGTACCGCGATAAACTTTCGAGTAATTTGTAACCAGAACAATTTACAGAAATTCGACGTGTTTTTCTTGAAGAAAAACATTTTAATTTAATTCGGTGTAAGGGTTTCGTCCGTTATGAATATATTGACTCCTTAGAACGCCTCGAAGAACGCGCCTTACCATCAAAACAATCATTTTACAGCTCGCTGAATTCAGCTAATATTAGTGATGATGACTATTTACATGCACAACGTATCTGGGAGCAGTTCCACATTCAAACGCCAGGCGAATACTCTGACTTATATTTAAAGACGGATGTACTTTTGTTAGCTGATGTTTTCGAAAATTTTCGCTGTGTTTGCAAGAAAACATACAGCATCGATCCATGTCAGTATTTTACAGCGCCTGGGTTAAGTTGGAATGCTATGTTAAAATACATGCAAGTGAATTTGGAATTGCTAACAGATATCGATATGGTGTTTATAAAATCGTCTATTCGAGGTGGCCTGAGTCATTGTAGTGGGCAGTGTTCTAAGGCAAATAATAAGTACATGCCGAGTTTTGACTCTAGTCAGCAATCTCAGTATATTGTTTACTTTGATGCTAACAATCAGTATGCGTGGGCAATGAGTCAGCACCTACCATTAAATACCTATCTTTCGCTGGTTAACGCAGTGCGAAATTGACGATCTACAGCTTCACACCCTAGACGATGAAGCTAATAAAGGGTATTTCCTTGAAGTTGACTTACAGTATCCTAAGGAGTTACACACTTCTGATAATGACTTACCGTTCTGCCCTGAAAATATGAAGTCAACGTACATTACATCAACAACACACATGCTAATTGCTAATTTGTGTGACAAATCTATGTATGGCATTCAATGTCAGAATTTAAAACAGTGTTTGCAGCATGGTTTGAAATTAACTAAAATGCATCGCGTATTAGAATTCAACCAGCCACCGTGGCAAAAACGAAATATCGATTTCAACAATGATTTAAGAACAAATGCAGTTCATGAGTTTGAGAAAGATTTCTATAAGCTCATGAATAACTGTGTGTTTGGTAAGACCATGGAAAATGTTGACAAAAGCGTTGATGTAAAATTGATTACAAACTAGGAAAATATTAAGCAAAGGTATGGTGCTAACCATTTAATAAGTAAACCGAATTTCCATACATGAAAATTTAGTCATTATACAGATGAATCGTGTTAAGCTTAAGTACGACAAACCTACATACTTGGATTTGCTGTACTTGAATTAGCTAAAACACTGATGTATGAATTCCATTACGATTATATGATGAAGAAGTACGCTCATAACGTGCAATTGCTATATACAGATACCGATTCGTTTACTTACCAAATAAAGCTGATGACTATTACAATTATATAAAGCCAGACGTAGGTAGGTTTGATACTAGTAACTATCTTGAAAAAAGATTATAATCTACCACAAGTAAACAAAAAATCTAGGTAAAATGAAAGACGAATGTGCTGGAATTATTATCGATTCATTTGTAGGCACTAAATGCAAATCATATTGCATAATGCTCTTAAATAAACTAAAAATGAAGAAATTAAAAGGAATTAAAAAGAATGTAGTTCAAAATGAGCTAAGTTTAGAAAATTATAAAAATTGTATTAATAATAAGCCACCTATTTTACATAAGCAAATAGCTGTTATTAGAAGTAAAGCATCAGTTGTACACTCATTTAATTAATAAGGTAGCGCTAATCCCTTATAGGTTGGAGGCTAAATATTTATCCACCCCACATAAAGTTTCATATTTTTAACAAATTGCAATGAATTTGGTCTTTCTCGCCAAAAGCCACATGCCTGAACGGATAGTGGCTAAATAGTAAGCCACAAAGAAGATTATGAAGGCTGTACAAGCAACTGGGATTGGAAAAAGATCGAAATGGCTAAGGATATTGCCACCATCCATTGAGGCTCCATGGATAAACATGGTTATGCTGTATTGGAGAGAATTCGATGTTGTTTTTCTAACAAACAGAATTTGAATTGCTAGTTGTGGCTTAGTCAGTGTCTTCAGTTGATATTCTGGCAGTCTATTCTGACAACGGCAAGCAGATCTCTTTACAAGTACATTATTTTACGAAGTTGTTTTGTTGAAGTTGCGCCAAACAATACTACGCTTGCCAACTAATTATTTTACATTGTAAAGGAAACGCTTGTAGTTATAGAATGTTGTGAGGTATAAATGCATGTAGAAACAAACATACATGTAACCAATATGCGACTTTGGTATGGGAAATTATCCGCTCAGATAATATTATCGCCTTTGTCCGAGTTGGCAAGTGGCAAACATAACCTCACTTTTAACCGTTGGCCTAGGCCTAGGTTTTATGCTATAAATGATAACTATAACAGCGTCCAGCTGCCAGAAAACATCTGTCTAACTGTATTTTCTTATCTGTGTCTCAAGATACGTCATGGCGAAGTACGTGGACGTAAATAAGATATCGGCAGACAAGCTATTCGACTTACTCAGACGCTGTTTCAGCAGATCAAGCATACGACTCCGAGGAAGGTGGGATAGTGATGCTGAAGATTCTGTTGCATACAGAACTCGGGTGATGGATACATCTACTCCTTCTAAAAGCATCAATGATTCTGTATTGTTCAATAATGTGTCAGAGATTGAACCAGCTGATCCCATGGATACTGATGACATTGACATACAAGATGATTCTGAAAATTCTCCTAGTCTGTCTTCAAGGTTTATCCAAATTTGTAAAGACTATTTGTATTTGTCTACGGTATTGTTTCAATGTTCCTACCAATGAAAGAAAATTTTGACTTCATATACTGATGGTGGCTAAATAAGTAGCCACCATCCACGTACAGAAAATTGTGGGTCAGAATGGATGGCGGCTAAATATTTAGCCAACCTATTTTTATTCGTATATAACAAATTTAGGATCAAATTGCCTTAAAAATTGGCCTAACCTATTCGTTTGCAACTCAGGATTAAGAGAAACATAAAAATATACTCATAACCAACAAAAAAACTCCTGCCCTATAAAGGGTTAAGAATGAAGACTGTAAACGGTTTGATATTCCAAATTCTACCAACACTCTAGCCTGGGGGCACAGTCGTATTGATAATGATACTTCACATAAAGCAGTTTTGTGTGTGTGTGTGTGTGTGTGTGTGTGTGTAAATATTATGATAGAGCTATGCACTTTGTAATATATACGCTAAGCTGTCTTACTTCACATATAACTGTACATATGGTATAACAGATCTGTAAAGATAGTAAGAAGGGAGAAGTACACTAAGAGTGTAGCACAGCGAATGATTCAAGTTTAAACTTGTACGTATAAAATTAGCATCATTAACTTGAGGGAATTGCATTATTATTTAAGAGTGGTGAGGTAGACCGACATTGTAAGATGTACATATATGAAGCGGAAATGACTACAGCAAATTATTTAAGACGAAACTTGTACATACAAGATGCAATAAATAATGTAGAATTGGCATATTCTTTTATTTTAGATTACGTATTCCTTTGTCCGCATGAGTATTACTTTCTCCCGCTCCCCCTCCCCTTCTTTGCAATATAAAGTTTCAATACTTTGCTTAAATGCTCGAAGAAGAGGCTGTATGTTAAGAAAGAACGTGTTTTCTTTAAGAGCAGTATCTCTTGCTACGTAGAACTTTCTGTCTGCTTCTCAGCATATGTACAGCTATGCGGAAATTATTTTTTACTATGTTACAGGTAAGTATTATTATTCCATGCAGAAGTTTTAAAAATAATAGCCTGGCATCAAATCCTAGGGGATAGAGCGGCTACAGGACTAGGAAGAGTAGATTTATTGATTTGAATCATATGATGTTTGCATTAATAAAGAGGAAGGAATGTAAAATGCGAACGTAGCTATGCATCCTCCTTATCAGATACCGCTTTACACCTTACAACATCTTCCTATTACCATGTCAAGTCCTGGGAGTTTAATGCTTGGTCAGCGCGACGTTCCAACTGGCCTATGCAGTCTTGGTGATATGTGCAAAAAAACAATGAAATCGCTATTTCATGTCTGCACACTTTTCCTTTTACAACTTGACTTCAGCACCCGATGTAATCTATGCGTACGTCTGAAATTTAGCTCCGCAGTAGTTCAGACTCAATCTCTCAGCACCAAAGTCCCAGAATCATGTCTAGTTAGACTGAGCCTCAAACTTGAACGCTACTTAGAGTGTTAAAAACAGCAGCTTGGTTTAAAAACTCTAGCACATGTTCTAAACACCTATTGTTCGATTCTAGTCTGTTCGAATCTATCTCTCATGCACATGTTCTAAACACTTGATGTAGATTCGTAAGTATGTTTTAGAGTGTTGAAAACAGTACTTAGTTTAAAAATAATAGTATGATGAGGAGGACACCTTGCTGGCGGTGTGTAGCAGCTTGCTTGCTTGCTTGTCCCGTTAAATTCCAGCCATGTGAATGTAGTTAAAGATGGTAGCTGTCAAAAAGCACGTAGAAATTGCCCGCCGCCACATTTCAAAGGTAGTAGCTAAAGATAGAAGCACGATGCTCTGTTGATTAAAGATTGCCGCTGTCAAAAGGCACGTGGAATTTCGAATTTCCTTCCACCGCATGCATAAGGATAAGGTTTAGTGCCGTATAGATGGCAGCACGATGCTCTGTTGATTAAAGATGGCGGCTGTCAAAAAGCATGTAGAAATTGCCACCACTACATTTCAAAGATAGACGTAAAGAGGGCAGCACGATGCTGTCTTGTTTAAAGATAGCCGCTGTTGAAAAAGCACGTGGAAATTGCCGCCACCACAGTTTAGACGTAGCGTCATAAAAATAGCAGCACGATGCTGTCTTGTTTAAAGATGGCCTCTGTGAAAAAGCACGTGGAAATTACTGCCACCAGATTTCAAAGGTAGTGCTGTAAAGAGGGCAGCACTGAGGTTAGCGATGCAAGATGGCGCAGGACAACAGTCAAAAAGCACGCGGCTTTCAAATTATCCACCACCACGATGAGGATTAGTACCGTAAAGAGGGCAGCACCATGCTTTGTTAATTAAAGGTGGCCGCTGTAAAAAAGCACGTGGCTCTCAGCTTGACATCTGTCGATGTAGCACGCGGGTGTCAAAAAAGCTCGTGGCTTTGTTTACAAACAAGAGCACGTGGCTTTGTTTACAAACATAACCTTGCCAGAGGTCAATGCGGCGGAGGTCTCTGCCGAGGGCCAGAGGCAGAGGCGCCTGCTGAACCCCTGACTTATAACTACCGAGAGTAAGTGCCCATAGTTAACCAGGTGGCTCGTTGAATCTCCGGTTGTAGTTGGTAATAAGATTTACCCTTCGTTTCTTGCGGAATTTTTCCGGGGGAAGCCCATTCTTCAAGTACGTTCTGTTTGATAGTAAGGGGATAATCCGTGTGCGGAATGGCGAGTTGATAAGCAAGTCCTTGATCTTTGGCTGTTGCCTTTGCTAACCGATCAACCTGAATGTTACCGGGTATATTGCAATGACCAGGTATCCAGATTAATATTGTATCGTTCTGATTTAAGGAGAGGATGTATAACAACTTACGTATGTTCCATATATACCAACTGTTAGATTCTTGTGAGGTTTGGATACTCTTGAGGACACTTAATGAATCGGTACATATGATGGCATAGGGAATTTTATATTGCTTTATACATAAAAGAGTTTGGCGAATAGCGAAGCTTTCAGCCATGTAAATGGAAGTGTTGGTTGGAAAAGTAAATTGTTGCTGTATGTTAAGCTGAGGGATGTAATAGGCAGCTCCTGTACCCTCTTATGTCTTAGATCCGACATTAAAGCAATTTGTATATTGTTTATGCGGACTGAGAAATGTTTGTAAAGTTTTATGAACTAAAGTGGGATTATACTTCAAATTACCAGGAAGTAGTAGAAATAATGGAAGGTTGATATGTAGTTATGCTGTATTCGTAAGGGTATTCGGGTAATGATCTTGTCTGTATGACATTGTTCCTTAAGGGGAAGATTACAACATATGCCTGTAGAAGCGCCGGTATGTTGCTGGTTTTCAAATCCTGACGTATTTGATACTCACTTAAAAGTAGCAGTTTGGATAATATGGGATGACGATTTAAAGATATATTTTTAAGTAAATATCTGGACGATAGATACTCCCTTCGCATAGCCAACGGTAGCTCTGCTGTTTCAACCAATAAGGCAATGCTGGGCGTTGTCCTTAAAACACCGAATGATTCAAATTGAGGTGAATTGTAACGTGTCTATGGTAGAAATATAGAAAGCGGCACACAAGAATTAAAACAAAATATTATTTTAAATGCTGATATTCTCACGTAAAAATGATTGTGGAAGAGGGATGTGTTCAATACGCTGGCCAGGGACCAACCCACCCGCCCCTAGAATTATATTTGCTTTTATAAGCAAAAATACTGTTTTAGACGCCATACTCCATTGCTTTTATCGGTGATTGGTTCACGTATGGAAGAGGATGACGTCATTGACACCTAGGATGAGGCCGAGATTGTGTTACCAACCATTGCAGGAGAAAACAATTATGAAGCGGCCAGGGAAATTTGAAATGACCTCGGCGCGAGATGCGCCCGCACGGCAAGAAAAAACGTAATTTAGTAGCTGTAACCTATCATTATAAATCCAGGCCAAGCTCTGTCATGAGAACAGTGGCTCCCTTCGGGAGCCACACTCCCTTCGAGAGGCTCTTAACTATAGCCGCGGCGCATACTGTCCGCACGGCAAGAAAAAAGTCATTTAGGGTCTGAAATGCAAGAAATACTTCACAATAACCTCACCCGAAGACAGCTGAACAAGCAACATTTGGCAGCATTGTCGTTCCTCGCGGCGCTCCCTGTAAGCGCGTCTAGTGTGACAGTAAACTTGCTTGCTCCACCTGGTGGTGGCTCGTGTCACTAATCCTTGCGTGCCTCTTTCTATAGTTATGCCGTGTCTAATCTTATAGGGTGGTCGTTGAAGCTGTATTGAAGAAGTGGCAGCCATAATCCATCCTTGCTCATTGAATTTTATATAAAAGTAGTAACGTGGCCGGATCCGATCCCCAGTTTCTACGAGTTAAAGAGGGCCGATGATCTTCGATGTTAGGCCCCTTAAAACAACAAGCATCAAGCAAGCAGCAAGCAAGCTACGAGTTAAAGGCTTAAGATTTTGGATGGTATTTTCAATGTTATACTTCTGCTGGGCGAAATGTATCTTCCAATTTAATTTATTGTCAATGTAGACTCCCAAATATTTGCTATAGGATTGAATGGCAATATGTTGGTTGGCATATGGTATTGCGGATTTGTCATATGTTCGTTTTTGTGTGAATATAACCGCGGCGCATTTAGAGTGCGTTATTTCTAATCCATGTTGTTCCATCCTCGTATGTATATGGAAGAGGGCTTGGGTGATTGACGACACAGATCTACGTTAGTTTGTGTGGTATATATGAGTATGTCGTCGGCAAATTGCAATATGCATGCATAAGGAGATACTATTAGTTCCAAATCACCTGTATATAAAGTAAATTGTATGCAGCTTAGTATATCCACCTGTGGAAGCCGTGCATTGGCCTTACGTTCGTAAGAATTAAGTCGATAATGTTTAAAATTTAATGTGCGAATTATTAGAAGGTTTTTAAATATATGAATAAGGGAAAGTGGGAAGTTTAACTTTTGTGATGTTTGAAACAGAATGTGAGGGTCAACATTATCGTATGCTCCACTGACATCGAGAAAAACTGCTATAGTGTCTTTTTTTCGGCACCGTGCTAATAAAATGTCCGTTAAAAATATCTAAGGTGTCAGTGGTAATTCTTCCTTTTATGAAGGCGAATTGACATTTCGGTAAATCATTATAATACTCTAGATGCCATGTTAATCTGCGGAGGAGGATGCGTTGCAAGGTTTTACGTAGACATGACCCTAACATTATACCTCTGTAATTTTGAGGGTGTAAGGGATCCGTGCCCGGTTTATGTATTGGAATAATGTCAAAAATGTTCCAGTCTGATGGTATTAATGCGTCGGTTAAGATCTTATTATACCGGCTAAGAATGATGGATTTAGCCTTAATTGGCAGGTAGCTGAGCCTCTTCTTAATTATGAAACCTGGTCCTGGGGATGAAGCTTTTTATGAAGTGCGTCTTCAAATTCCTGATATGTAATCGGATTCATCAATATTTGATATTTAGTAGATGGGTGTGTACAGATTAATAAATATTCAGGGTGAAAAAATCGGGTGTTAGATTGCGGTAGAATTGATATAATTGAGGAGGAGGTAGGGCGATAGGTTAGGGTGTGCACCGAGAGATACTAAGGGAGCGAATTTTGGCTCATATGATCTTGCTCGATGTAGTACTATTTATACTCTCTACGAAGGTCTTACATGTGGCTCGACGTTTATTGTTGAATAGACACGCCATTTTTGCACAGATTCGTTTATATTGCATATATTTATTTAGCGTGAAATGCTTCCGTAAATGTTACAACAGACTACTCCGTCGTCTAATCCAGACCTCACATTCGTTATCCCACCAACGAATGGTGTACGTCGGATTATGGTTGGTTGGAATATTGTAAATAATTGAATGATAGATGTCAAGATACGATTTTATACATTGTAGGAGCGAATCATATTCCGCGGATGTCGATTTAAAGATATGGCTGAAATAATCCTGTATGAATTGCGTAAAAAGATCGTAATCAATATTTTGCAAATTGCGTATTGGTATCTTCGTAGGCGTGTTAGAGGAGAGAGTGTTGTGATTGGACCTTGTAACGAGAATGGGGAAATGATCACTACCATGAAGATCCTTAATAGTTTGCCAAGTCAATTTATGCGCTATATGTGTGGAGCATATAGTGAGATCCACAGCACTCGGAGCGTTTGAAGGGCCTGTTAACCGTGTGGGTGATCCATCAGTAAGGATGGTGAAGTTGGCTTTAAGAGAAGAGTTTAATGTATGCGTTCATTTGGAGCTATTGCTATTGATTCCCCAGGTAATATGATGGGCATTGAAATCCCCAAATATAATATTATGATTCGCACCGTTAAATTGGGTAAAAAATTGAACCAATGTTGGTGAGAACCATGTATGTCGGGAGGACAGTAAAAGTCAAAAAGGATAATATCTTTTATTTGTACGCGCTGGAAGTAAGTGCCTGATATAGCTTGTTCCGATTGTATAAGATTATAGGGTATGTAATTCTTAATTAGTGTTGCAGTTTCTCCATATCCTGGACCATCTGATTGTTCGGTATTATGTCCTTTGATGATAAATTTAAAAACATTAGGTGCCCATGTTTCTTCTAATAAGATAATATCAGGTTGGAATTCGTTAATGAGTAAGATTAGCTCATGTCGTTCGTTCACCATACTCCTACAGTTCCATTGCAATCTCCGCATACTTAGGATCTAAAATGGGGAGGATTTTGTAGCGTATCAGCATTAATAAGTGCCTCCATTGGGAATGTTGACCCATTAGTTCCATCAGATTGACAAAGTCGTCGTGAATCTCTTTACGTAAATCTTTAACGGGGGGTATATATGATGTGTAAAGGGTTATTCCCTGATCATTTTCGCAAGCAATATTAGTAGGGACCACCGGTGTAGTAGTAGGTGGTCAGAGTTATTGTAGCTGGCGATTGTTCCATTGGGATAGGACTCTCTATCATAGCCCGGACGCGGGAGTGGTCGGTTCTCCCTGTGTACATATGTAGAGATTTTGTGTTTACGCGGATTGAAATTGACAGGTCTAGTTTCCAGGGTTTCAGTTGAGGCCGGAAAATGTGATCTTCTCAGATCCAGTCGGAAAATATTCGAATGAGTCGGCGTTAGATTTCAAAATTAAAAAATCAAAATCTCTTTATTTGCAAATGAGGTGTTTACCTCGGTGGCAAATGGTACACTGAAATACATTATTGTCAAGCACTAAATATTAAATTAACAAGAGAATAAAAGTTTCCTATAATACAATATTATATAATTTAGGCTAATTTTTTTCTATTAAACACACAGCTCATTCTTAATAAATTTACATTGTTTACAAAATTCTACTTATAAAATCTCCTGTACTACTTACAAATATAGTCATCTGATAAGCAGTATGTGGAATTACTTCAAATGATACTGTACAACTGGTATAAGATTAAAATTTGCATTGCATTTATTTACTTTTTCTTTTCTTTACCCATTCTGGAACCTAAGTATCATAACGACCTGCTGCGTCTTAACCAGAGCCCGTTTTACCACCGCTTTTCAGAGATCCTGAAGGGCCTTCACAGCTACCGTAGCGGTCCCATGGCCCTCGAAGTCCCCACTGTACTTCACCCCTACAGGCAGTCCCCTACTTTGGCTGTCCAAACTCCTTAGACCAGGGGATGGAATTAATTTATTCACACACATTCTTTATTTACATTAACCTGCACTGGTCGAATGCCCTCTAACATTTAATTTATTTTTTCTGTTGCTCTTTATTCTCTGTTTGAATATCTGTACAGATTTTGGAAAAGGATCAAACACTACCCCTGGTAAACAGTTCCACTCCTTCACACCCTTCCCAATGAATGAAAATTTACCCCAGTCGCTTCTGCTAAAATTACTTCTAACGTTATATTTGTGGCCAGTCCTTCCGAGATAATTATTTTCCAACTGAAGCCTCTCACGGATATCTCCCCATGCTGCTTCTCCTGTATAGGCTCTATATAAACCTATAAGACTAGTTTTCTCCCTTCTCTTACTTAAAGTTTCCCACCCTAGTTTCTGTAACATTTCTGATACACTACTCTTTCTCCTGAAATCCCCTTTCTATTAAGGCGCTGGACACTTATCACCAGCACCGGTGAATCTATAAATTGCTTATTTCATCTTCATATAAAGTCAAATCCACTCCCCTTACTAGACCGACCCCCTGTACATTGGAGGATGGTATTTAAGCTTTTAGGTTTTTCTCACTGAGAATAAGTGTCGCATAAAATTATTAGCAGCGTCTACATCTAAGATGACGTTAAAAATAGAAACCTGCTGTGGGAGAGTTTGAGTGTTATATATCGTGTGCTATATTATGTGAAAAATGTGAACTGGATCTGATTTTTCCCTTTTCTATGAATAGCTTTGATGCTCGGAATTTTCCGCTCATAAAAGAGCCTACCCAATGTCATTGGGTGTAAGTTGCCCATATTTTTGGTGGCATTTGCTTCGACGAAAACAAGGTAGGAGCCCATATGATTGCCACGGTATCGTGTCGCTTGTGGAATCTTACTCCTGGGAGTCATTTGTGAATTATTATTCATTTCATCCCCAGGCGGTGGGTTTTCAGACTGCTGGGTACGGGTGCTTGGTGCAATTACAATTACACTCGTCAGCGTTGTGAACGACTGCACTCGATGAGAGCTCGAACACGACTGAAATAGGGCCATCTAATACAGTAGAGACAATACGCGACACTCTGTGTGATATTGAGGGATAGCGATTGGAGTTCTGTCTAGCGGAGTAATCTGGAGTTCATGATTCTGTCATAAGAGCACGTGTATTAGTTTGTGAAGTTTTTGAGGATATTTATGCGTTTGCAGTAAGTTAACATAAGTAAATAGGAGCGTGTGTTATTCCTTTCTATTTCCTCTCAACATGAGTGGAAAGATATGTGCTGTGTTCGGCTGCAATAACTATGAAGTGCAGAAGGATTCGCGGTCTTTCTTCCGTTTCCCTCTTGACAAGGAAATGTACGTAAATATTGTGTTTGCATACATATTCTTCAAGTGACACGAGATTTTTATAGTACTTCATTGACTTCTGACCTGCGCGACCCATATTTTAACCGACTTAAAATATAAAAAGCTTATTTGATTGTATTTTGCAGCAGTTATCCTTCAATACCGATGTGTTGTTGTAGGTTCGATCAGTGGGTTTTGATTTAATTCAGGAAAATGCATGTGCATATGTGTGTGGCTGTTTGTGTTCCAGGTTACCCCATTTGGAATGCCGTAAAGCGTTGTCAAGCACAGAAGAAAATATGGATGACATCTGGGGAAAGTCTGTGGAGGAAAACGAACCAGCGTAGAGTGTTATCAAGGAATTAGTCGTATTGTTTCAAGTACGTAAAAACAACGAAAAACAAGCAGGTATAAGTACCAACATCGTTGGGGAAGTGTGGGATCTGGTAAATGCAGCATTTGTGAAATTTAAGGAAGCAGAGATTGTTATCAGTGCATTACACTGTACGAGGAATACAGACTGGAATGTGGTTGGAGATTGAATAGAGACTATGGAGTAGGTATGTTTGAAATTGGAAGTGAGATTTCTACATTGTAATGGGTGGGTACGAGATAGAGATCTTCGCTCAGATGGCCTTCACTTAAACATCAGTGGTACTTATAAGTTACGAAATTTGTTTAGAAGGGTTGTAGGGAGGTACATTCAGGAAAACGGAGTGGCCTAGGGAGCGGTGATAAGGGTACAAGGATCTGGAATTCAAGTAGGTGTGACATAAAATGTTAGTGTTGAACTGCAGAAGTATTGTAAAGAAAGGAATAGAACTGAGTAATTTAATAGACATATACTTACCAGAACAACAGAGGGAAGATGATGCTGAGAAGTGCGGAAGTAGGAGGAAGGGAAAAGGTAGGAAAGGGAAACGTAGAATAGATGATAGGAAAAGTCAGGTGAAACAGGGTCGTGGGAGGGAGAAAAGGAGGGGAGAAATGTTATAATAGATGCAGAAATTTTTGCAAAGATTTGGAGTGTCTATCATTGAGATAGGATATGAATGGCAGGAGGGGGAGTATTCATTCAGGCGAAAGAAGAATTTGTAAGAAACGAAAAAGTTAAAGATGACAAACATGAAATTCTAGGTGTAAGGCTCATTTCTAAATATAATACGTAACTTGAAGTCTGTTTTGTGTACAGACCGGGAAAGGGTAGTGCTGACGCTGATTAAGAATCTTTTGATAAGATAATCAATTTGTGAGAAACAACATGGAAAGGAATGTGATTGTAGCGGGAGATCTCAATTTACCAGATGTCAATTGTGAAGGTGATGCACACGACAGGGTGCATGAACAACAAATGGCAAATAAGTTAATATGGGAAGAGCAGCTGATTCAGAAAGTGATCGAACCAATTAGAGGGAAGCGTATTCTGTACCAGATGAGCTCTATAGAGAAACCGAAGTAATGGTATTAACGATCACGAAGCTGTTTTGTCGTAAATAAAAATATATGTGATAGAAGGGAAGGCATTAAAAGTAAGACTATTACGCAATACAATATAGCTGAAAAAGCAGGCATGAGGAAGTTTTTAAAAAGTAACTTTGATCGGTGTAAAATGGAAAATAAAAATATAAACACACTCAGGGATGGGTTCAAAACATATTTTTGAGGAATGTGAAAACAGGTTTGTACCTTTAAACGTGGTAAGAATTGTAAAGTCCCACTTTATTATAACAGAAAGAGACTAGGAAGGAGGTGCAGGTTGGAAAGAAATATAGGTAGAAATGGCTGTGGAAGTAAGGAGAAATTGAAGGAACTTACTAAGAAATTGAATCTAGCAAAGAAGTCAGCTAAGGATAACATGATGACAAGCATAATAGGCAGTCATACAAATTTTAGTGAGAAATGGAAATGTATGTTTAGGTACCTCCAGGCAGAAACATGTTCCAAGTAGGACATTCCAGGAATCATTAATGAACAAGGGAAGTGTGTATGTGAGGATCTTCATAAGACAGAAGTATTCAATCAGTAGTATGTAAGGATTGTTGGTCACAAGGTTAAGGTTCAGATACATGAGGTGACTAATGATAAAGAAGTATTCAAATTTACCTATCCTAACAATGACTTTTACAATAAGATACAACATTTGAAAACTAGAAAACGGCTGGAATTGATAATTTTTGGGGATATATTAAAGACATTGTGTTGGGATATAGTATCATATCTGAAGTACTTACATGATTAACGTTTGCATGAAGAAGCTATACCAAATGAATAGAGTTGCTATAGTAGCTCCTGTGTATAAAGGAAAGTGTGCAAGACATAAAGCTGCAAATTACAGGCCAGTTTGACGTGCATTGCATGAAACCTTTGAGAGACCACACACGCCTTTATTAAGTAGTTTGCGTCATTTCCTAACCATGTTGCTGAAAAAGATATTAAGATTTTCGGTCAACTCGACGAATGGTGTCATGTCATTGTAATATTTTAGTTGAATTTCAAGATCATGCTTTGGCGCAAATCATATACACTTACACTGTCGGTGTCCTTCATGAAAAAATGTTAAAGCAATATCTGAAAGGAGCTCCATTTAGACGTTCCATGCACAACTTCTCGACGAATGACATCATTTCATTCTAATATTCATAGTGGAATTTCAAGATCATGCTTTTGTGCAAATCTTATACACTTACACCGTCGGTGTCTTGTATGGCAATTGTGTTAAAGTAGCTCCATTTAGACATTCCATGCATAGCTTCAGGCGAATTTTATTCATTCTGGAGCCTTGTCTTCTTAAGATCAGAAATATCGCTTCAGAATTCAGAGGCTAATGAAATTCTAGTTGATTTTCTTCAGGATAATGAATCCTACTCCAGAATCTTTGCCTTGCACTGTTCCGGAAGTCAGATAGTGCAGAACATAGGCATTTAACAATCTTATCGTTCATTGTCGGATGCACTAGCGAGTGGTTGGCTGTTCCATGAGCTCTGTATTTACTTAGCGATAAAGTAGTTAATAGTTGTAGAAATGTAGCTAATTATGAGTGTGCGTGATACATTTAGATCCACAAATATTGGTGTTTACAGTTTTTTTAGTAATTGAGATTAGTCGTATTTATTTACAACTTTACACTGAGTAGTTCCGAAGGCGTTAGCTACATTACAAGTCGTAGGCTAGGATTGCGTGAAAGAAGAAATATCAGTGGGTTTGTTGAGAGAATACTTACGAAGACGGGATATTAAAAAGAGTTATTACTTCCACAGTGGTCGTATTTGCGCAGGCGATAAACAGGGTATTTAAAATAGCAATTCAACTGCTCCGCCTATCACGAAGGTAAGAATTTCTTTCTTAATTTAAATAACGCGATACTGTTGTAAATTTCGTTTAAAGAAGCGCTTAAGCAGAATACTGGCAAAATAGTTAACAGTCGTTGTAATGATATCGCTTATTGTAGCTCTTTGTATTCAAATATTGCATTGTTGGCAACAGTCGTGAGCAAAGGGTATAGTATAGTCAAGAAAATATAAATAAAATTAGCTGATTCCTGTATTCCAATCATATGTAGTTCTGAGTAGGCAGTTTAAGTGTACGTAATTTATACTTCCCACCAACGATCTTTCAGTATTTAAGAGTGGTAAGCTATATCCCAATAATAGCAATAATAGCAATTGAAGTCTCCGTCGTAGGTTTGATGGAAGTCTTCTTGGGAAATTATTGTAGACAACCTCTTATTTTAAAGCATTTAAGGACACTTTTATTCTCCGTCCCGCGGATTAGGGAAAATAATAGTAATCCGCCAGTTGTAATAATCACATAACCACATTTCAGTTGAGAATTGTAGTGTATATACGGTATATTAGATAGTATCTCGCCCATTATATTTCTGTGTATCTTTGCGTAAGGTAAGCTTATCGATACTTCAGCATTTAACCAAACGGCAGTCTTCATTTTTATTAGAGCAGAGTACGATAAAATAGAAGACCTATTAATAATAATCCGTCTACGCATTTAACTTTGTTGGTAATCCCTGAGTAATTCTTGCGAATTTAAACTATAATTACGATTTTCAAAACTGTTGGTGCTTAGTAATAACCTATTGTAATTAGGATACGTCTGAACGAAGTTTAAAACTTATGGCGGTGTATTGTAGAATCTTTTAGAGATTAGCGTGCTCATTCTATTATTGTGAAATATTTATGTAGTACAATTGTCTGTAGGAACTCTCGTACTAGACTCTAGTTTAGAATTGTGTAATTCTTGTGTATTCCCTTCGGTATTCAGTAATTAACGGCAGTTTTCAATCTGTTAGGGTGTTGTAGGATAAAGATATATTACTACTAAGTAGTACTGTAGTGTAGTACTATATTAATTTCCTTATTGTCCTGTGATCTTTGTGTACTAACTTAGACAATATTTCTTTACTTTCATTTTATGTGTACAGAATAAGTGATTTTCTCTTTCCTTTTCTTTTTTCAATATTCCGTGAAGAATGGCTAAGTAGTGCAAGTATAGGAACTTTGGGTGTGGCCAGGCATTAAGGAGTATGAGCAAGACCGACTCCAATCCTCAGACCGCAAAATAAAAATAACACGAAAAGATCACGTACATATTATACAAACGGCGGTAATTTAACATGATAAATGTAACATCATAGGAAAAAGTCTTTTCTCGCGTACGAGTACACTCCGCCAACTAGTACGCACCACGTATAATCAACCAGAATCACATATATTACACTAGAAAGGAGAACAACAAGCTGATTATTTAGATACTTCAGTGAGTCAAATAACGTTTTCTCTTATACACTGACTGACAGAGCAAATGCAACACCAAGAAGGAGTGGTCAGAACTTTATGCCAATTGCAGGGTAGACTGACGTCACTGAGGTATGCTCATGATGTGAAATGCGCCGCTGTGCTGCGCACGTAGCGAACGATAAATGGGACACGGCGTTGGCGAATGGCCCACTTCGTACCGTGATTTCTCAGCCGACAGTTATTGTAGAACGTGTTGTTGTGTGCCACAGGACACGTGTATAGCTAAGAATGCCAGGCCGCCGTCAACGGAGGCATTTCCAGCAGACAGACGACTTTACGAGGGGTATGGTGATCGGGCTGAGAAGGGCAGGTTGGTCGCTTCGTCAAATCGCAGCCGATACCCATAGGGATGTGTCCACGGTGCAGCGCCTGTGGCGAAGATGGTTGGCGCAGGGACATGTGGCACGTGCGAGGGGTCCAGGCGCAGCCCGAGTGACGTCAGCACGCGAGGATCGGCGCATCCGCCGCCAAGCGGTGGCAGACCCGCACGCCACGTCAACCGCCATTCTTCAGCATGTGCAAAACACCCTGGCTGTTCCAATATCGACCAGAACAATTTCCCATCGATTGGTTGAAGGAGGCCTGCACTCCCGGCGTCCGCTCAGAAGACTACCATTGACTCCACAGCATAGACGTGCACGCCTGGCGTGGTGCCGGGCTAGAGCGACTTGGATGAGGAAATGGCGGAACGTCGTGTTCTCCGATGAGTCACGCTTCTGTTCTGTCAGTGATAGTCACCGCAGACGAGTGTGGCGTCGGCGTGGAGAAAGGTCAAATCCGGCAGTAACTGTGGAGCGCCCTACCGCTAGACAACGCGGCATCATGGTTTGGGGCGCTATTGCGTATGATTCCACGTCACCTCTAGTGCGTATTCAAGGCACGTTAAATGCCCACCGCTACGTGCAGCATGTGCTGCGGCCGGTGGCACTCCCGTACCTTCAGGGGCTGCCCAATGCTCTGTTTCAGCAGGATAATGCCCGCCCACACAATGCTCGCATCTCCCAACAGGCTCTACGAGGTGTACAGATGCTTCCGTGGCCAGCGTACTCTCCGGATCTCTCACCAATCGAACACGTGTGGGATCTCATTGGACGCCGTTTGCAAACTCTGCCCCAGCCTCGTACGGACGACCAACTGTGGCAAATGGTTGACAGAGAATGGAGAACCATCCCTCAGGACACCATCCGCACTCTTATTGACTCTGTACCTCGACGTGTTTCTGCGTGCATCGCCGCTCGCGGTGGTCCTACATCCTACTGAGTCGATGCCGTGCGCATTGTGTAACCTGCATATCGGTTTGAAATAAACATCAATTATTCGTCCGTGCCGTCTCTGTTTTTCCCCAACTTTCATCCCTTTCGAAACACTCCTTCTTGGTGTTGCATTCGCTCTGTCAGTCAGTGTATTTCACTTCGCTGGATAGATGAAAATACATGATAAATCTGCAAAAATGTTATTTATTACATCATTTTGAGTGTTTCAAAATAAATTAAGAATCGAAATTCCTCAAAATATTCCCTCTCATGAGAACTATGAAACATAATTTGTTGCCTTAGTTTTGGAGTGGTGGAGATTGTCTTATAGTTAACACCCTATGAAAGGGAAATACACCCGAAATAATCATTTTATTGACTTTACGTCCCAGTAACTACTTTCTTTTGAGGCTTTTAGAGTTGCCGAAATGCCGGAAAGTAGTCTCGCAGGAGTTACTTTACGTGCGAGTAAAAACACTGACACGAGGCTGATGTAATTGAACACCTTCAAATACCACCGGACTGAGCCAGGTTCGAACCTAGAAAATTGGTGTCAGAAGGCCAGCGACTTAACCGTCTAAGCCCCTTAGTCCGTGTACACCCGAATTGATTATTTAACTCAATGAAATGCCCTGGTAATTCTAACATGAAGTTTACATATGACATAGCAGCACTTCACACGAAGATGGTAACCTTAGTAATGAGAATTTCAGACCCTAAAGAGAGAGTAAAATTTTTGCTCATTAAAGAACATGAGTGGAAAAAATCTATTGACTCCAAAGTTTATATTTAACCAAATGGACGAGCTTCTGCTTGATAACGGATAACCACAGCATGAATACAAACCCAACTAATACATCCAAGTCCCTATTTCTTCTGTGAAACAGTGTACAGATTGCTCCATCTGTCACAGTTATGTTTTGTTATACTCCAACATCCAGCTAAACATTTCAACAGGCTGATTACTTTAAAATACACTTACATCTAAATCACTCGACACTTTGAAGCACATAGGCACTGATGCAATATCACAATAACAATTATATTCTCTAATTTAATATGTTTCAAGAGACACGAATAGGTTCACCGTTTAAAACTAGAGATAAGTCTTCTCTAACCCCAGACTTATCGTCAAAATGATGTATGCACACTACAGTTTTGTCATCGACTTCAAAATAATCACTAATAGTCCCTAATCCATTTCTCTCTTAACGTTTTATTCCATAGAAAACTTAAGGGTAGCTGTATGAGAGGAATTGCCATAGTCAGACTTACACCTGGTTCATAACACGATCAAAACCAGGTCATTCTCACATTACTGTGTGTAATTACAGACCTAAGTGTCCACTAATGTACGCTATAAAGAAACTAACATTTATCGTCAACTTTCATGAAATTATACCGACTACATACGATAACACCAAACCAAAATAATCCCACGTTTCCAGAATTTCCGACTATTCGATACGCCATCTTTGAACGATCCAGAGTAGCATGAAGGTCTGAGGATTGGTTTCGGTCTTGGTATGAGGGAGAAGTTGGACCGTTTGAGGGAGATAATTAGGATTCTCTCAGAGGACACGAAGGAAAGTAGTCCTTTCTCAAACAATGTGCAGGATACAGTAGGTGTAAAATAGGGATGGAAAGGAAAGGGGGAATTGAAGAAAACATTGGTCTAATGTTTTAAGGGGAAGGACATTGCTGACTTAGGGCTCTATTCGAGATCAGAATTCAGGATAATATGTCTGCGAGAAATCTGCACGAATCACTGCAGGTAGAACAACAGAGAGAAGATGAGGAACAGGGAACTGTTGTTGAGAAGTGTGGAAGTAGGAAGAAAGAGAAATGTAGAGTACAGGATAGAAAAGACAGGTGGAACACGATAATGTGAAGTAAAAAGGGATGAGGAAGTAGCTTCTGCAGTCGTCAGAAAAGATAGGACTGACCAAGATGGGAGGGGATCAAATAAGTTGGATTGAGTTTGAGGCTCTGGTCATGGGGGATTCCATTGTTAGACATGTTGTGAATGTGTGTCGAGGAAAGAGGACCAGGGGAGAGTGTTATCCAGGAATTTGGTTAAGTAAGATATTGAGAAAGGTAGAAGAGAAGGAGGAGGGAAAGGGGAATGTAGTAGTGCTTTACGTTGGTGAAAAAAGTGTCGAAAACAGGTATAAAGCCACATTTCTGTGTCAAAAAGAAGTTTGAAAATGTTTATGTGATAAAATATTTTACTGTGTAATACATCATCTTTGATCACATCCAGCTGTGATACAGTTCTATGATAAAAGTTATACTCGCCATCATACCTTTGATCAAATCTCTGACAAGGCAGAAAGAAAATGGCGGGCAATAAGTACACATGGTCTGTGGTAACCACAAAACTTCTTATTTTACATTATGAGTCACATGAAATGTTGTGCAATTCTAAACATAAAGATTATAAAAAAAGGAACACAAGACTGGAAATTTAGAAAAACTTTGCAGAAGCATTTAATATCATACAAAGCGGATGTACAACGAATGACATAAGGAGAAATGAAATGGACTGAGAGGCCAGTATTTGGGAGATAAAATGAAAGTGAGTAATTATAACTACTATTTCTTAATTACGGTCCTTGCTGCTGTTATAATTTGAAAAATAAAAAATGATAATTAACATTCATTGTCTAATCGCTACTTTAAAAGTTAGGTGATAAGTACCTATACAATCTGAGAACAGGTATTATTTTATTATCTATTTACTTATTTTTCTCACAGGAGGAGCCTCTACATAAAATAACGCCCCCAGTCCTTCAGCTACAAGAGCTGCTTGCTTCCTAGCTTGCTTGATGATAATTCTTATTGTTTAAAGGAGTCAAACATCTAAGGTCATCGACCCAGGTCTTTCAACACCTGAGACGGTACATAATGACCCCTCTTACATATTATAACAACAACTAAAGAGGAAAAAATCATTGTATGATTCTTTAGTGTTGGAGGCTTCTAAAGCGATATCCTAACTGCCTAAAATTGTAAAGGAATGCCCAAGCGGAAAAGAAGCCTATTCTTTAGATAACTTCGGGAAATTCGTCTTTTATGAATTAAGAGACATATAAAGAATGCCAGCAATTATCATATTTTTCGGCAAACGAAGAGAAAATTTCAAAAGGGGTACATGGAGCATGGTTGACTCAGCTTGACCAGATGTATCACACACTTCTGAGTCAAGCTCTTATGCTGATTCTTTAAAGTCACCAATCACTCTCTCTCATTAAAAATGCAAATCTGAGCCATACATCTAGTGATTCGATAGATAATGAACAGCTGGCACTAGATCATATCTATTATGTAACTGATATTCTGTAAAGTTTTCGTCTTTCTTGTAGCACAATGAATTATATTGCTATGTTATTAGTGCATTTTCGTATTTTTGCTTCTATTGAATAGGCTACTACTTGTGTTTTAAATTCTATAACAGCGATCGTGATATAAAATTACATGCTAAATTACATTCATGTATTACATGCTAAATTATATTCATGTATTCATCTTTCATTTATTTGTAGATAGCTTCACAGGTTTCTGGAACTATATTTGAAACAGTACATTGTGGAATTCTAGTACTAAATTGTAAACTTGAAAAACTTTCTCCAGTAGCCCAAATTTTAATGTTACCATAACACGATCTTCAACACCTATAGGCACCGTGCGTGTCGCTCTAGCGGCCGGGCGGAAAACTACACGTGAGACAGACTCCAGACTCGCGGTAGCTGATCCGTTGTGACTGAGCGTGTAGCTACTTCGATGATAATGGCAGAGAAAATGAGATCAAGTAAACGCAATTGTTGTGTTGTCGGATGTTCCAATACAATACTTACGGAAATACGGGAAGTGAAGTACAATTTTATTGTTTTCCAAAACGAGCGATAGAACTGGACCGAAGGAGGCGATGGCTACAAGCAGTTAACCGAACGAAGTAAGTAGGTCTACACATACGTACTGCACATGTTTGCAATAAGTTCAATTGATCCGATTTAATTTAATTTCGGTTTTAATTCTTATCACTGATGGATCACTTTGGCAACCTACGACTTACTCAAGAATATGTAGTGCACATTTCATCGGAAACAGAAGATCTGGACACCCACTAAGTCCAGCCAATGTTCCGACAATATTTCCGGATGAATACAAGAAGAGGAATGTGCCGCCGGGACCCAGCTTACAGCGCTTTCGCAGACAACTCAAGCGATTAAAAAAGGAAGAATCAGACGGAAAATTTTCGAGTACAGTATGCCCAAGTAACATAACCAAGGATGCATCCGTGGGAACAGATGCATCTGATTTTCATTGTTCAGACTTCATGTTTTCTTGTTCACTAAATGAAAACGACGTAAATACATAAGCATGTTTTCCACTTAATTTCTGTCTGGGAGGGAACATTACGAAACATGATACATGTGTGGAACGGAAGACGATCATGCAGACATCAAGGGTCCAGGTTTCCAAGGCAACAGGTCCCTAAGGAACAATACACAAATGCGTGATTGAACAGGTGTGAACTTCAACGTCTTTGCCTGGCTGCTTGCGTTATTAACAAACTGGAACGTTTCGAAATTATGTAAAGAAACCAGATTATCGAATTTCCTAGTGAAAATGAAAACCATACTGTCCTATTCTGCTTTGAGAGTGCTATTCGGAGTTCACAGGACAATAATTTCACGTATTTTTACGACCGTGCTTATGCAACTGGCACTGAAACATTTCATGTTCTGGCCTAGTAAGGAAAGTGTTCAAGAAACAATGCCTCCAGTATTTAAGAGAAATTACGGTAACTGTCGAGTCATTATTGACTGCACGGAATTTAGGGTTGAACAGCCCCCCAAGTAGATCAGAGAGTGTATTTCTATTCTCATTCTCAATACAAGGGTTGCCACTCTGCAGAAGATGTAATTGCAATCACGCGTAGAGGTGTGATCGCCTTTAAACCTAAATGTTACGGTGGAAGAGCTAGCGACCCATTCATAACAACCGACAGGGGTTTATTAACTTTCCTTCCACCTGGCGACGAGGTCATGGCTGATGAAGGATTTCCTGGCATCAGAACTAACTTATCTGGCCGCGGTGTCATAATCGTTCTTACATGACAAGAGATTAACAGCTGAGGAAGTCGAGAGTAGGACAATATCGCGAGTGTTAGAATTCACGTAGAAAGGTGTATTCAAAGAATCAAAATATACAATATATTACAGAAATTGCCAACAGAACTTTTTCCACATATGGATGACATCGTGCATATGTGTTGCGTGTTACGAATTTGCAACCTGCAATAATTAAAGAATAGTTTCAGAATTGTTCTACCATCACTTTGTTTTATATATTCTTTGTTTACATTTTGATCTGTTCAACGTTCAACAAGCAAGAATTGACAAATAAATAATAATCATTATTATTAGGAATACCGCTAATTTTTGGCAAGTAATTACTGAAACGGAACTTAGTCGTTTTGGTGAGACATTCCTCGACATACTTATTGTCCTGATAAATATGTATTTTCAACTGTTGTGCTTTGCCATATACATATAGATCACAATTTCTCAAGCCAGTTACGTACATCAGTATTTGTATTTAATACATATGACTTGTCCTTAACTGTATATTATTTTGCTCGTCAAAGTAAAGATAACGTACTCGCACATTTCCTGACTCATCTACTATTGGTTTATCTTTACAGGAAGATGGACATTTAACTTCTAACACGCTGTCAGCTACATTTCCTTCGAGAACTATGCCATCTGGAGATCCACAAATCCAAGGTTGTTTCTTGTGGATTATAAACTCACATCGAATAACACGAACACCAAATGAACTTCCATAACATTCTATTGCTTCACTTTCCATTTTACTTCCGTAAGAAAGATTGTTCAAAGCAGCTCCCCCAATTGGAGATTCAGTTACAAATGCGAGAGGTATCAAAGTTATGTCGCCTAGTTTTGATCCGATATGCTTTCGTGCTAACAGATATTCATATCTTTCTTTCTGGAAACCATCGAAGGCTTCCTGATTCATATAGTGTGTCCAAGGAAATTTTAATTATATAATCTGTACCAACCTGCATTTTGCTGATAAAAAACATTTCGTCATTCACAGTGCAAAAGGTGTGTATGTCTAGCAGGCGCACGTCGTTAGAGACTTGCAAATGTACGAGTAATAGCTGTGACACAATTTCCTCACAGTCATCTCTCTCGACATCATTCTCTACCCTATCTATCGATGAGGCCACTACGGCCCTGCACGATTGTTCGATTTCTGTACTTGCTTCTGCTCGAAGCTTTGTACGAAGACTGCAAGGGATGTGTTTTAAAATATCCTCAGTTAATTCGAAGGGGGGAAGTGATGTCTCCAAAGTCTTTTTACCGAACAGTTCTACGAGTTTGCCTTTTCTACATTTTTCTGTTGACATTATTTTTGGGCTCAGTTTTCCCCATTGTTGCGGACAGTCTGTTTTGGAGGCAACACTTTCATTATTTATATAATACACTACCGCAGCTAAGTGTTTGCAAGTTCCTCTGGCGCCGGCAGGACAGAAGCATTCGCTGGTAGAGACATTACGATTCTAATCAACCTGAACACAAAATATAAAGGCGTAAAACTTAGCAAACATGCATTAAGCAATCCTTACTAAATAAATTTTATAAACTGTTACCTAACTACACCTTGCCTACCTCAAGTTTCACGATATAAGGCGGAAAAGTGACAGACGTTTGTCGGGTACTTTTCCTGTGAAGTATCCGAAGCCATTCAAAATTAACTCTTCAACGCCGTTCACGTGGCCAATGACAACAAGGTTTCGTCCTTTATTGCATGATGATTCACTTAGATCCCCGAATTGAATCGCTTTAAACCAGCAACTTCTTCGAATGTCACACATGTTGTACTGAGACTCTCGCGCTACGCCTCACCTCTTGTTTCAGAACGGGCCACTATGTAGCGCTAGTAGTAGCATTTCGATCTATCTGCACGGTGCCTATAGGGTTCCTCAAGTGAGAACTTTGTTTTGCTATATACGGTGACACTTTCGAAACATCAAACTGAAATGTTTCATCATCCATTCCTAAGTTCTTAGAGTACGATTTCACATCGAAGCTGTCACAGTAGTGTCTGATGTATTCCGTTAGTATCTCTTCTCCTTACCGATTCTCTAACCCAAATACGTTTCTTCCTTGATCTCTTCTTTAGTATTAATGCAATAACCATTACTGCACATGCAGTTGCAGCACATGCATGGAACTGTTGTGGATCCATTTTTAGAGAGCTGTGAAATAATATATGATAAAATCATTGACATAGTGTAATATACTGATGAACTCTTTCATAAGCAAATTTGATCACATAGATGTGTTTAAGGAAGCGGAGTTTGTTATCAGTGGAATACTGTGTATAAAGGACACTAACTGGAAGGTGATTTGGGATTGAAACGAGACTATGGAGTGGGCACGTGTGAAACTGGAAGTGAGATTTCTAGATCCTAATGGGTGTGTAGGAGATAGAAATCTGCGTTCATATGACCTTCACTTGAACCACATGGAACATATAAGTAAGGAAATTTGTTTAGACGTGTTATAGGCATGTTCATTCAGGGAAACAGGGTGGTCTCGGGAGGGGTGGTAAGGAAACAGCGATCTGGAAATCAAGTAGGGATGACATAAAAATGTTAGGGTTGAACTGTAAAAGTATTGTAAAGAAAGTGATAGAATTAAGTAATATTAGAATAATATGTACAAGATATTTTAATGGGTGTTGAATCATGGCTGAGAAGTGATAAAATGGATGCAGACATCTTCTCACGGAACTGGGGTGTATATCGTAGAGACAGGATTGCAATGATACCAAAAGGATTATTCAAATCAAATCAAAATCTCTTTATTTGCAAATGAGGTGTCTACCTCGGTAGCAAATGGTACACTAAAATACATTATTGTCAAGCACTAAATATTAAATTAACAAGAGAAGAAAATTTTCCTATAATACAATATTATACTAATCGTGGTGCTAGCAAACCCAGAAGAGCTCTACAGAGAAACCGATAGATGGTATTAGTGATGTGATCATGAATTGATTTTGTCGCAGTAAAACAGGTGTGGTAGAAAGGAAGGTGTCAAAAGTAGGACTATTAGGCCTGTACCATAAGCCTGACAAAAGATGCACGCGGGGTTTTATAAAAAGTAAAACGGTAAATACAACTGTCAACATACTGATTGATTGGTTTAACGCAATTGAAGAGGTATGCGAGGTGGTGTTAGGTCCTACAATTAAAAATTACAACCCTGCGTTGAAATCATATATATTCAGAAGTTATTCAGAAGAAAAAACAGGCACTTATACACGCCAGCCACTTTTAATCTCCAACACACATACACACCACTCTCTAACCAAAATATCTCTCCCTGCTGCCAAACCTGTTATATTAAATTAAATTTCTAATACGTTACCAACTCAGCATCATCCCACTTGAGTTGTGGGAACAGCTCAATACATCATTTATCCACATTAGAATTATAATTTATCCATATTACAATAACAAAGTATCCACATTACAATTACTATTTATCCACTTGATCAATACAAAATGAAATTATTTAAAGAGAAAAAATTGAAATTACTATACACAATTCTGAACAGCAAGATCACCTCTCCCCTTCCTTGTCTTCTTGGAACTCAAAATAAAACAACGCTTGATAAAAATATCACACATGGTAAATGAACACTTGTGAAAAATATCACTCAATTCTCAAATCTTTTTGGTTTAATCACCAATCTCCCACTACAAGTTTTCAGTTTGAAACTACTGGTCGATGATTTAATTGTCCTGAGTTCACTTTCTTTCTTTTCACACTGCTTAAAATGTCTGAAGGCGTGGTCTTCTGCAGATGTCACTTCGAGTGGTTATACCCTCTGCACCGGTCTCACGAGTTCCCTTCTTACAGTTCAGACGAACACCACCTTTGCCAGGGATAACTTCCATCTCTCTTGTCAATGGCCAATTCAGTCTTTGGGGTTGTCATTGTCTACTAGTACTACTTCACAAACGAAGGGTTTGTACTGATTATTGTAGGGTGGTTCTTCTGAATTATTTGTCCAAGATATTCATTCCTAAATCACAAACTTAAAGTTTATTTTATTTTCTGTCTATATCGGTATCTTTTGTCGAATCTTACATTTGCCATCATGTCGACATCGGGCATTCCAACCTCCTTGTTCTTTGCAGAAACATTGCAGGGGCTATTGCCATCAGGTCATTTCCACCATTCGACAGGTAAGTAAACGGCCGAGAATTCATCATAGCTTCGATGTCACTCAAAACTGTCATTATTTCTTGGTATGACAAGCACGAATTTCCCAGTACATTCCTCAGCATTTGCTTCAGAAGACGAAGCAAACTCTCCCACCAACCTCACCACCATGGTGCAGCGGGAGGATTAAATTTCCATTCAATCTCATTCGCAGAACTATATTCAGCAATTTCATCCCACTGAATCGTTTCCAAGGCATTACAGACGCCATGAAAATTCGTCCCCTTCTCACTGTAGACTATTGCTGCCCTTCCACGTCTGGATACAAAGCGTCTAAAAGCTTCGCGGAATGTTGATGTAGTCAAAGGTGTCACAATCTCCTGATGGACCGCAAGAAAAACAGCGCACGTGAACAACGAGACCCAGGATTTCTCTCCTCCTCTCAAATTCAAGTCTACCCTTGATATCTCAAAAATCGAAGCCTCTCTCACACTGTCAACGGGTAGATGAGCCTGTTCCGCTTCAAGATGGTATCTTCGGCAGACAACACATGATGCGGTTGTACTCTTCACCGTTCTTCTTCCATCAAGGATCCAATATTTCTGTCGGAGGCCACTGAGTAAAATCTGCGTTCCAGCATGACATAATTCCTTGTGTTTTTCCTTGATGAGGGAATGAACTAAAGCATGTTTTGCAGGAAGAATTGTAGGACAGCGGAAAGCGTAATCATTCAGACGTGCTATTATCTTTGTTTTCAGTCCCATCACACCATCGTCATCTGTGAAAACACAGAGTGTGCTAAATCTCTCGTTCTTTACATCAACAAAACACTCCTTCTGTATGAATGCCATCACAATTATCTTCGCTCTTCTCTTCTCCTCAACCGTTAGTTCTGAACATGTTCTAGTCAATTTTTGGTGTCGGCAATTGTACAGAAATATCAAGATCCACCCCATCATACCAACGGTTCTCCGAAAGCAGGAGAAATAATCGAGGTGCCATTCTAGCGTATTCGACTTATCTTCTATTGCAGTCGTAATGTTGACTTTTCTTCTTTTTCCTTCAAACAATTCTTGATCGTTTCTTGTAACTTCGGAGCAGGGCCATTGTGCAGCGGATTGTTTCAGCCATTTCTGACCCTCCCACCAACTCTGTTCCAGTAAATGCTTTGGATCATATCCTCTTGATGCCAGGTCATCTGGATTCATGGTTCCGGGAACATGTCGACACTGTTCAGTTCTGAATAATCTTCGGATTTCTTGAACTCTATTCCATACGAAAGTTCCCGATGGTTCGTCTAATATTTATCCAAGATAACACTGTCGATCAGTCACTCCAATAATGAACAGTAATTTATTTTGAGTTTAATGATGGTAACGCTGATGTGGCAAGTCTAACATACCTACAGTAGCCGCTAATAATTCCAGACGTGTTATGGTGATCTTTCTGCGTGCCACTCGTGTGTTTGCTTGTGCAAGTCGTATATCCGCTTTATCAATCCTCTCTACTTGCAAGAATATAACTGCGGCATATGCGGTTTGACTAGCATCCCAGAATATATGCAGAGAAATATCTTCAACACATGGCAGCCTTTCAATCACACATCTAGGAATCTTAACCTCAGCCAAGTGACGTAGTACTGCCAACCATTTCCGAAACCATTTCTTTGATGATTCATTTACTTCAGTGTCTCATTCCAGCTAAGTTGCCCAAAGTTCCTGTAGAATTAATTTATGTCAGAGAGATACAGGACATGAAAAACCAATGGGATCAAATACCCTGTGAGCAACTCTTAGTAATATCCTCTTTGTTATTACGTCAGGTATGAAATCAATGACATGTGTCATATTCACCTCAGTAGTATCGTTTTCCTTATTCAAAAAGAGTCCTAACACGTTGACAGTTTTTCAGATGTTTTGTCGTGAGAATACTTCCCCCCTCGCAGATTGAAGGATGCCTTCTCCATAATTATATTTGCCTCTTACATGAATGAATTGGGTTCAGCTTCATTGTTAATACTTGTAGTACTATTATCTACATAGAATCATGCTGTCAGCCTTTCTATTGTCGGAATCAAGTAGGGATTGGTATCGACTTCCTCTATCTTCATTTCGTACAAATGGAATTCGATTGTTGCTGACTACAAGGAAGGAGAACATGCAAGACCGAAAACAACTCTATTGTGACGAATCACTTTCATATTTCTTGTACTTTCCTTATCCCACAAAAGAAATCTTAAAAAGTCACGGTCTCTAAGATGGGCGCTATGTCTGCAACCGATCCAATGTAATTTACTCTGAACTTTAGTAATGAACTAGGAATCAACTGAATAAGATTAGGTCCTATCTCAATATAATCATTTAGAGATGGGGCGTTCCTCCGCATAGCGGAGGCTTCAAAAACGGGTCTTATCTTGGTGTACTCTTCTCCTTCATGACAGGTCGATGTGATAAATAGTGCCCACCATTCGCCAGCTCTTCCTCGGGTACCACATCATTAATTCCTTGCTCCATCCAATCTCGTAAAACGCACCGTCTCCCTCATGACGTCGTTCAACTTGTAGTTTCTTGGTGGCTGTCTCCAATCTGCGCTGAGTTATTTCACTGTTGTCCTGAAGAGATGGGTGTTTTTCTCTCCAAGGTAGACACACTTCATATCTGGTGTCTTCATTCTTCCTCACAGTCTCCAGGAAATTCTTCTTAACTTGTTCATTCTTCTCGATAGTAGATTCGTTTTCTGCAGGGTGAGTAAGTCCTAGAATATTAAGTCCCAGAAAACAGAAATTTTTGTTTGTTTTGAAAACAATGATGTCACAAACATTGACTATGCATCCCTTCTAGGTTTATTATAAATTTGTCCATTAGTGTCCACCCTATAACAGACTCAACTAGAACTAGACCACATTTTATTTGACGTGTATTCCCAGTATGCAGTTCACCTGCGACATCTGCCCCCAGTAGAATATGTATGGGTACTCGGTCTAGTACATCTGTTAAACAAATCTTCAGATCCTTTATCTCATCACTCCAAGTACCAGTTCTAACATATAGGACATCTTCACAAATTATTTCTTGGCTCAAACTTGCAGTTCCTGAGAATAGCTTCTCTCTAATCTCCTTAAACTTATGTTGTAACAACCATGCATTGCCTCTTGGGAACGTACTCCCCCAAATAAAGAGTGTATTAGTTTCCTTTCCGATTGACGTGTACCACATTTGTTCAGCTAATCAACGCACAATGTAAAATTGAGTAATCCCGGTATCAACGATCGCTCGTACTGTTCTTTGTTTATCCTTTTCCATAACAACAACTGCCAGTGTTTGCAAATATACCTCAGGAGAACAAGAGACGTTAGCCATAGACTTATCTGCATCCTCACTAATCGACTTTCTTGTTCTCTCAAAATTGCTTTTGGAAAAACTTTCTTTGTCCTTGTTACCAAGTTTATAACACACTAATACCACATGTTTCCCACCGCAAACAATATATCTGATAATGGATTTACCAGCTTTACTTTGAAGACCCCTCTTTATACATTTAAAACTATGAAATGAAAATTGTGCACCCTAATTATTTGGACATATTTATATGTGTACTGGTATTTTATCCCCCCTTAGCATCCATTGTTTGAATTGCCGTTAATTAGTGTGACCGACCATGTCTGTATATTTAAAACTGTTACCTGCTATTTTTACGTCGATAGCTTCGATCATTCCCATTTGCTCAATAAGTGAATCGATAAGTGCGCGCGTGCGCAGGTCACACTTCTGAAGTGTGCGCTGTGGCTACTTCAAGGTTCCCGGCGAGTTGAGTTGTGTTGCAACCGAGCTCCAAGATGGTCTGATCAAGAGGTGCTCGTTGGAAGACATGCTGGAAAGCTTGCGGGATGGAATTAAACACTCCCGGATAAGTTGGATATAAACTAAGGCCATGCCTTAATACTCTTTTTCAATATATTGTGTTCTCCAACTTACAATAATTTTATATTTTAGTGATATTTCATTATGTGAGCGTGTTTACCGCTGCCTGTGGGGCAGGCAGGCGTATTGTGACATCGGATTACACTAAACTGGATACGGAACCACCAGAAATTTGTTTCTGAAGATCATCTACTTAAGTGGATTATTTGGAGGAGACATTATCTACTGCCGTCGTCATGGAATTTTCAACAACATTGACTATTTTTGCGGCCTCCAAATTAGGCGAGTGAGGAAAACTGCGCTATCATCTGATATGGGAACGGCGAAGCGACAGATGGTAGAGAGTAGTTTACCTCCGAGCACGGATTGGCTACGCTGGTCGTACAGTGCTGTCTAGTTGAAGCCCATCCGCTCCAGGCCACCTTACCCGAGACATTCCTTGTCAAGCAGCTGTTGAGCTCGCACCGTAAGTGCAATTAAAGATGGGTAGAAAATGTGGTCAGCCTGGGCGTGTCTATTACCTGAAGAGGACAAAGTGAGTGCGAGAAACAAACAAGAAACTCTGAAGCATCGCCGGTTGGAAGGGCTGAAGAAGAAGGATTTAGCCAGCCAGGCAAATTCCGTAATTGTGAATGTATTGCAATACGTGCAGAAGTTGGCCGACTCAAATATTTTTCAGATTTTGAACTTCAAGAAAAGCCAAGTATTGACTGCAAAATGTGTAATGTTAGCTTTCGTCCGGTCCAGAGATGTGTTAATGAAGCGAAATATTCACCCAACCATAAAATACTTTCATCACCAAGGAAAACTTGATAAATTAGCTCTCTCTTGGGGCCATGAGGTAGTAAGGTTGCTACTCCACCACTGCCAATACAACCCAATTGAAATAATTTGGGCTCACGTCAAAAAAGAAGTGGCAGAGAGGAACAAGACATTCAAAATAAACGACGTAGAAAAACTCACGTCAGAATCCATCGACCGTGTGACTGCTGCAGATTGGGAAAAGTGGTTCAATCTTCAAGCAGACGATTGGGCAAAGGATATAATCAGGGAGAAAGAATGGAGCCATTCATCATCAGTGTAAATGACGACTCGACAGATAGTGAGATGAGTGATGACAGTGACTAAGAAAGCTTAGACTGCCTTTTAGCTGGAAGCCGATTCTTAATTCATTGTAAATTCATGCAAGCTATCCTTTAAGTAGTTCTTTTTCTATATAACTCAGTCCAATATATATTATTCTAATATTTAAAGTTATAATGTAATAAAGCTGATACAGATTAATATGTAATCCGAAAGTATATACGGCGTCCTGTAGCCTATGCTGGCGCACGCGCTCCGAACTGCCTCAGCTAGCATCATTTACGTGATAGCGTTATGGACATTTTCCCAGGAAAACTACAAGATCCACGGTAATATGTTTCAGATAAAAAATGTATGTCATGCGATTTTTTACATTCTTCCCACAGACAAAATATTATTGGCTGAAGAAATACAAATTTGGCCGCTCACTTAAATTTTCAATATGTGATTCTACGGATTTAAATTTACTCGTTCAAGATTTTAGTTTTAAAAATTATTTATAGTGGTTTATGTGGAATATAGTTATACCATTGAAATCAGCAGTCTTTTCTGAAGCTTGAAGTATAATTTGTTTCGAAACATTGCATGAATTAACATCGGGATGCTGAGAGAGAACAACTTGCATAGCGCTCCGAAATTTTCGCCAGTTGCTACAAAACCTTGGCATCAGCGTAATTTCTATGACCCTTCTAACGCGGTGGCCGGTAGATGTTAGGGTCACCAATTAAAAATTAAAATATCCCGTTGAAATCATATATTTTCACTATTTATTCACAAGAGAAACAGGCACTTATACACGTCAGCCATTTTTCATTTTCAACAGACACACACATGCCTCTCTAACCCAGACGTCTCTCCCTGCTGCCAACCCTGTCATATTAAATTAAATTTCAAATATGTTACCAGGTATTGCCATATATCACCTTATCTTGAACAGCTGTTATGGTTATATTTGGCGGAGAGAAAAAACCTTCACACTGTTTCGCTAGTTCACTATATTCTCCGTACAGGCATACCAAGTTATCTTAGAATGGATCTTAAATACTTGTCATCCCCAAACAGTATACCTACAAGTCTGAGCTACACAATATACCGCACGACCGGTTAATGCAACTCATTCATACCTGCAACCATACGCTCCTGGAATTCCCTTCCGGCCGTAATTAGAGACATACTGTACAAAGTAAAGTGTATTTTTAAAAGATGTTATAAATGGTACATAGACTTAAGAAATTAGTATTAATGTTTTTATAGTAACTCTCAGAAACTGACTGTGGTTTATAACTATTATTGAAGTTTAAATTTATAATTATATGTAATTAGAAAACTTAATACTCTGTAGTTTGTGCATTGTAGCAAATATAAGATGGTTTGGCATAACAGCACGCTTCATACCTTGAGCCACGCCATAAAAAAGGTCAATAAATAAATAAATAAATAAATAAATAAATAAATAAATAAATAAATAAATAAATAAATAAATAAATCTACCTAGGGCAAACCAATGCTGGTTTAGATAATTTCAGGACCGTTTCATGTGCAATCTTAGCGTATATAGCTTTGCTTGCGTTGTAGTTGGTTATTGAGGGATAGGTGTTAGAGAGGTTTGATTCACTGCATATTATATGATGTTATTCTTGTCTTCAGTCACAGTAGTTTGAGAGCTAAGATCAACCAGAGGATAAGGACGAAAGGGCCTTATAGTAGTTGAACTGGGAGAAGATCCTTGAGAGTACTAGCTAACTTACAGAGTAGGATAATGATAAGCACGAGATTTCAGAGGTCCAGAGGTGGTTGTGGACGAGGTGTTACCGACGTTGTTGAATTAGAATTTTCAGTGAAATACCGGCAGGCGATGGAAACAGCACCGCGAGAGTAAGGAACCAGAGCCTGTTAGATGCGAGTTATTGAGAGATGTGAATAATGAATATGTGCAGAGTACCCGTGGAGAGGTGACACCACGAAGCGTGTTTGTTGCTAGCCGTTGATCTGGGAAACATATATTAGGTAATGTAATGAAACATTGATCGTTATGAGGTAGGCCGTGAAAGCGAAGAAATATTTAAGCTCCAGTCCAGAAGGGAAATAAATGGTCTTGGTTGTGTGCTTGAGTTTCCCTCAGAAAGGGACGGCCACTGAGATAAGATGAAGGTCGCTGTGAAATCTCGCCGTGTTAGGAGGGGTAGTTGTTTATGTTTCGTTTAAAGAGCCAGATTGGCAATGTATGAGCTCGATGACGGCCTTGCCTCTCTCTATTTATTGATGGAGGCCAATGACCCAGATGCCACCTACTTCATTCAGATAAGTGCATTTCTTTTACGCTTATTTGCAGTGCAATGTTTAATATGTATATTTCTTTGGAGTATTTTGTATCGTTTAATAATTCTTGTATTGGAGTATTTTGTATCGTTTAATAAATCTTGTCTTAGTAGTATCTTTGTTTCTAGGGAAATAAGCCCGTATGCTTACACAAGGGAAGCGATTTTCTGAACTCATTCATTTGCATATGGGAAATCGTGCCAATAGTAGAGTCAGTGAATATTTTTGCGGGATAAATTTACTGTCCTGAACAACTGATTAGGTATTTGTCTCCGTAATCCTAAGGGCATTTTGTAGCGTGAAACTTGCTAATCTTTGCCCATGTTTAATGAACGTGTAGGAACGAAAGTTTTCATATCTGTTCGGACTAAGAAGTTCACGATTCCACACAATTCACAGAAAAACATGTATTGCATCATATTTGTGTGGGGAACAGACTAATCCTTTATTAAAATTTTGTAGTGATTATTTCGGTATCATGGTTATGAATCCTAAATTGGGAATTTTTATGTTCTTGTAGTATATTTTTGTTCAATTGTAAGGTGTTGATTTATCAGTCACAAGTTGGTATGTTAGTTCCTATCCTGCTTTGATTTCAACAGTATAGTTTTTGAGGTTATATTTGACCCACTGAAGAACCGAACACGAAGAATGTAGAATGGCAGTAAGGTACACTACCCACTAGTGAATTCAATGTCTTTAGTAGCGTGCTTTTTTAGCGCTGTTCCTCTATATGAGTTGGAATCTGCAGTGTCCTCTTTGCCTTTCTATAGCATTTTGATTGTAGATTTTCTCTAGTTGTCTGGTATCCTACCTTACCGAAACACTCATTCATAAGGTGAGTGAACGATTCCTCCATTTTAGGAAGAGCAGTTTTCATATGTTCATGAAAATGTGGTCTGGGCCACATGCCTTGTTATTTTTAGATACTGTTATAGTTGTCACTACATCGTTAACTCAAAAAAATATGTCGAGTTCAGGGATTGGTTGAAGAAATGAGAATGTCATGTGTCTCTCTCCTGAAGCACTGCACTCAAGTGTTTTCCCATACTTCCATTGGGACGTTCCTGATGAACGTCGGTTTTCTTGGCTTCAGTGCCAAGTAAGGATCCAGATTGTCACGTTCTATAAGTCTCTTTTCGTACTTATCTCTATAATGATTTTTGACTTCTTTTAGTATAAGCTTCTATGCTCTCCTCTTAATGGTATATAGTTCGAGGAATTCCTTTGCTTCTCTCTCCGGGCTATATATAATACAGCATATCTCAACGACTTTTATAGTAATTTTTGGTGAATCAGGGTTGTGACATCAAGATCACAGTTACTGATGGTACTGTATTGTAATTTATTTCATCCAACTTATCATACAGTGATAAGGGACACGTCGGTAATAATATTTACAGTAACAAAGGATAAAAACAGTAATATACATGCCATGAGAAATAAAGAGATGTATACAATCTAGTAAGGAAGCAGAGATTTAAAAAACGATACATAAGTATATTTTCAAAAGCTAAGTATTCTTCAATAGAATAAAAACAATGGTTAGAAACAAATCTGAATAATTATTTCTAAAATTTTGATCACTGTTTTATACGCTTAATGGAGTCTGGCAATTTATTAAACAAATGCACTCCTGCATAATTAAAACTTGATTCATAAAGCTTAGTTTTGTGTGGTTCTATGTGCAGACTGTGTCCATTTGTAGTATTATACCTATGTACATCTTAGTTAATGGTGAAACTGATGACATTTCTCTTTCATATATACAAGGGTTTGGGAGATATAAACTCTAGCAATGGTAAAATGGAATAAAGATTAAATTATTTCTTGCAGCTTATCCTCCTGCCGGCACCGGCCATTCGTCTAGTTATTTTATTTTGTAACTTAAAAGTGTCTTCTCTGTGTTGTGAATTCCCCAAATAATTCCATAGGTTAGTATGGGAAGAATAAATGAAAAATACTTAGTGTGACAAATTATTCTAAATTAAAACTATTTTTCAAAGATATCATCATGAAATAAATTCTACTAAATTTCCCTATAAACTCTGTACGCTTTCCCAGGTTAATTATACATCATTCACAAACCAAGAAAGTTTGTTGATGGTGAGTGCTCAACTATGGTCTCTCGAAATATTGGACAAATGTCTCTATTTTTATTTACCTTATGATGAAATCTAATCACAGAAATTTTCTCTTTATTTAAGATTAATTTCTTACCTTCAAGCCAGCTCAGGATATTAGTCACTACATTGCCTGCCTAAAATACTAAATCTTAGAAACTTTCATCTACAAAAACAGTACAACCATCTGCAAACAAATATAATTACTCTGCTTGCATATTATCGGAAATTTGGTCTACATCATTGATAAATACTAAAAATAAGAATAGTCATAAAATTGACCCCTGTAGAACACCATGATCTACGTTTTTGGCACAGGAATACACATTCTTAATTTCATTTTTACTCAAATCAGTACTTGTCTATGATATTTCAACAATCGGTTTTCTATCCCCTAAAAATGATTTGAACCAATTATAGGCCATTCAGTGAACTCCCTACATATATAACTTTTCTACTCGCAATTTGTGGTCAACTCTATCAAAAGCTTTTGTTAAGTCTAAAATAATACACAAACATGCTCCATTCCCATCTAGTGTGTCATATATCCGTTCAATAAAGTTAATGAATGCTGTGGTATTAGATCTATTTTTACGAAAGCTATTTGGCAACCAGCTAATATATTATGCTTCTCTAAGGATGATTTCTATCGTACATAGTTCTTCACAGTATTTTGGAGAATACAGTTGGAAAGAAGTCAGGTCTATAGTTACCAGCATCTTCTTCACTATCATTTATATATATAGGAACAAGTTTAGTTACCTTGAATATTTCTGGAAATGTACCAGTGGATAGTGACCAATTCATCAAATGACAGAGGGGTTTGATTATGTATTGGTAACAGCATTTAATAAGGTAAATTGTATAATCATCTAAACCAGAAGATTTCTTATTACCCATTTGTTTTATTTTCTCTATATCTTGCTCAGTCGTAGGAGTAAGAAACCCGCATGGTACATTCCTATGAACTGTATTCGAGTTTGTTCTTATCATTGATGTTTGAGAATTTTCCGTTAAACTCAAACTGCTTCTAGAAAATAGTTACTAAAGATTTCTGCAACTACTTCTGAATCACTGACTTCCTTCCCCACATTTCTAAGAGTAATATTATTTTTGTTGGAAATAGAGTATTATTCTCCCTTTTATAATTTTCCACACACATCTAGACCTACTTTTAGAATTTTTAGCTCATTCTCATTATGCAATATTTTGGCAGCCTTCAAAACTTCTCGATATATGTTCTTGTACTTCGTCTAATAATCCTTCAATTCAAATGATGTTTACTCCCTTTCGCACATTTGCTTAAAATCTTAATCGTCTACTTGGATTACTAATTCCTGTTGTAATCCACCCATTCCCATAATTCTTTACGATTACTCTTATGACTGGTTTTTCCACTCCATGATAGTAGCTGTACAAACCTAAAAACTAACTGAAGGCCTCATTAGTTGAATAATTGTTATATACACTTTCCCAAGTTTCCTTAGGCAATAACTGGTTAAAATATGAACTATTGTCCTTGTTGCTCGTTCTAGTTTCCCTGCATATGGCATTGCTATTTTTGAAATTACGGTTACCTATTACCCTAAAATGTAGATGAACAATTTGAGCAAATTGATCTGAAAAACCTGTATCCCAAACTTCTATTTCATAATTCATCTTTTCCCCATTCAGTACTTGATCTACTGCTGACGTGGTATCCCCAGATATTCTAGTTGGTTGATTTACAACTGCCTTTAGACCATACAAGGAGAACAAAATTTCTAGCCTTTACTTACCTTGTCCAGCATTATTCTCTAAAATCTGCATTAAAGTTACCCAGGATTATTACATTCTTGTTCTTATTCTCTAGGTCATTTAAAATAATTTCAATATTATTACGAAATGTAGAAGGATGACTACACATGCATATAAGATTAACTTATAATAATAGCTCAACACAGCTAGCCTCGTAATCCTCCTCTACTTTCCGATACTCAAATTTATCCGACTGCTTAAATTTAAGATTATTATTTACATATATACATGAACCTCCACAATTCATTTTCCTTCTGCAAAACCTATTTGCAACAGCATAACCTTCTAATGCAAAAAAGTTAGACATCTCATCGTCTACCAACCAATGCTCTGTTAAACATAAACCATCATACCCTTGCAGATTATCTGCCAGCAGAACCTCCATACTTAGAATTTTATTTCTTAAATATTAAACGTTCAGGTTGAACACATTAATTTCTCCATTTAGATTATGAATAGTGTTAACTTTTACCTTAAAAAACCTGCTCCAGTAATACTGGTTGTTTCCTTGTCCTAGTTGACGTTCTTATTTCTCGTTGTTTAGCTTACCCACCTTCAGTTCATCCTGATGGTGCTCCAACATTGAACTTCTCTAACTCCTCTCCTCGTTCATCCAAGTGTATCCTACTGATGAGTTCAATGATTTCTCCACGAGTTTTCCTTTAATACTCAGTGATTTCTGGTATTACGGTCTCTGGCATTGAGGTAGAATCCCATTAATCCATTTCAGTTGATTTGCTTCCCTTGGGCATCCTTCTTTAGTGGTAGGACGCACGTCAACTACTTCCTCAGTTCTTCTTACTTTCATTACCAGCAAATATTCTGCATCTTCCTCAGCTTTATCCAACAGCAATGGTATGGCATTATTCATGTTAGTTGTTCCTGTTGTCTCTCTTTTTTCCATTTTCATATTACATAAATGGTTTTCCCCTCGTCTGTTAAGGTACATGCCATGATTTTTGAAATATCCTCGATCTATTTTGCCCATATCCATTATTTCTGTATTTTGAAAGCATTTGACAATCTTCTGTAGTCGCCTGTTTGTATCATTAACTAATTTATTTACACAAGACCATTCAATTAAATCATGTCGGTGTGTAATATTACATAATATTACTTTGGTGGTCTTTAATTTCAAAGCATTTTATTCACCGCAGATATTACATTTGATGCTGCATTTCTGCCAGTACCATTCGTCCCTGCCATAATAACCACGTAGTCATTTTCATTAAGTGTCCCCATCTCTTCCATATCTGACTTAAGAACCCCTTCGAACAGAGCACCTGGCTTGGCAAAACTTACAAATTCAGTTACCGGCAGCATATAAGCAAGTTCGACAGCAATACCCCGACCATGGCTATCCCCGTATACATCTAACTTACATTCCTTCTTCCTCAACCCCAGTACAGGATTCCTTGTAATGGCTGGAACGTTATTAATATTTACATTTTGTTCATCACTAGACGTAATTGATTCAAAGACCTGGAACTTATTTTTAGTTCAATGCCTAGGCCTACGCCTCGATCATGATTATTTTTAGGCCTACTGTTGCAACTCCTCGTATTTACCTCCGACCAAATCTCAGTTTGCACTTCAGTTAGATAATTTAAACTAAGTCTATTACGTTTATCATTTGCAATGTCCTCCCTTAACTTTCGAATAATTTCATCCCTTGAGGGCAGTTCGGATGATAAATTAAGACAGTCAACACAATTTCCTGCTTGCTCATGCACGATGCGTGCGTCACATACATACTTCGCGAAATATTTCCCCTTTGGCCTTAACTATTGTTACTCTGATCCAGACTTCCACTGGTATTTGATACCTTCTTCTTCCTGTCATTAAATTATATACGCTCACTACTTTCCATTAAACTATTATAATTCTGAAGATTCTTAACAGCTTAAGGAGCAACATGGGTGGCAGGTGCCATCTTATATAGAGTAGGGAATTGTAGCAGTACTTCAAGATTTAATGCAGTCTCGTTAAGATCACCCTCTCGTAATAGATAAATTGTAGTTTGATTTTCTTCTTCACGGATAGGGGACGGATTAGGTTTCCTACTTATTTTTGGTCGGTGTGTGTAAATATTAAACATCCTATCCTCAAGTTGTACGGAAGTTGCATCTGGTAGGTTTATCTGCTGGGCCTCGCGAATTACCTCATATTTGATCGGTGCAAACGTGGAATTTATAAACACCAAATTACAAATGTGGGTATTCATGGCAGAGGCATTCACTAACCCAGGCCATCCTCTTCTAAGAAGCCAAAACTTCTGTAGATTTTCGATGTTTTGTATTAATTAATTTAACATAATTTCCCACAATGTGCGCAAGTAGAGGACAGACTCTTAAGCATTTATACAGAATTTTGTCAGAGATATTTCTCTGCGCTTACATGTAATTACATCGTATCTGTCACATGGGTTATCACAAAGTTTGCATACGCGTAGTTCATCCGGTTGGTGGTAGATCAAATCAAATCAAACCAAAAACTCTTTATTTGCAAAATGTGTCTACCTCAGTGGCAAATGGTACACTAAAATACAATATTTTCAAGCACCAAATTTTAAATTAACGAGAGAAGAAGGAAATTTTATTAGGATAAAGTTATACGATTTACACTAACATTTTTTCTATTAAACAAACAGCTCATCCTTAATGAATGTATATTGTGTACAAAATTCTACTTATAATATCTCCTGTACTTACAAACATAGTCAACTCATATACAGTATGTGGAATTACTTCAAATAATACCATACAACTGGTATAAGATTAAAATTTACGTTGCATTTATTTCCTTATTTATTTTTTACCCAATTTGGGACCTAAGTACCATAACCTCCAGCTGCGGCTTAACCACAGCCCCTTTTGCCACCACTTTTCAGAGTTGCTGAAGGGCCTTCACAGCTGTCGTAGCGGTCCCAGGGCCCTCGAAGTCCCCACTGTACTTCACCCCTGCAGGCATTCCCCTACTTCGGCTGTCCAAACTCCATACACCAGGGGATGGAGTTAATTTATTCACATACATTTTTTATTTACAGTAACCTGCACTGGTCGAATGCCCTCTAACATTTCATGTATTTTCTCTGCTGCTGTTTATTCTCTTCTTGACTATCTATACAGATTTTGGAAAAGGATCAAACACTACCCCTGGTAAACTGTTCCACTCCTTCACACCCTTTCCAATGAATGAAAATTTACCCCAATCGCTTCTGCTAAAATTCCTTCTAATTTTATACTTGTGGTCAGTTCTGCCAATATAATTATCGGATTTCTCCCCACGCTTCTTCTCCTGTATAGACTCTATATAATCCTATTAAGTCAAGTTTTCTCCCTTCTCTTACTTAAAAATTTCCCACCCAAGTTCCTCTAACATTTCTGATACACTACTTTTTGTCCTGAAATCCCCTGTTACAAATCTTGCTGCTTTCCTCTGCTCACTATCTACTTCTTTTATTAGGTATTCTTAATGAGGATCCAGAACACTGTTTGCATATTCCAATAATGGACGAACCATACTCAAGTAACTTTTTCTTTTAATTCTTTGTTGCATCCTTTAAGTAGCCTCATTATAACATGTAACGATCTGTATGCTTTCCTAACAATGTCGTCAACATGAACCTTCCAGTGCAAATTACTTTGAAATCTCACACCTAAGTATGTGCACTTGCCATCTTTTGGGATAACTACCTCATCCAAAGTATATTAAATAATTCAATTATAAAGCTCCTGTTTGTAAATGTTGTAATAGTTGATTTGCCTCCATTAACCTTCATATTATTTTCTTCAACCCATTGTTGGATACTCTCAAGGTCCCTTTGTAATTCTGAACAATCCTCAATGTTATTTATTTCCCTATAAACAATTATGTCATCTGCGTACAATCTTATTTTCGATGTTATATTGTTCCCTAAATCATTTGCGTATATTAAGAAAAGTAACGGACCGATTATACTACCCTGTGCAATTCTCTTCCGAACTTTCTCTTCCTGTGATATATTATTTCCTACTTTGACTTTCTGAACCCTTGAGTTTAGAAATGTTTTATCCAACGTATAACCCCTACGTCCAATCGTATTCCCTCCTATTTCTTTAATAATATTCCATGTTCCACTCTATCAAAGGCTTTGGAAAGATCTATGGCTATGCAACCTAACTGGCCTCCTGAATCGAACTGATCTGACATGTCCTGCTGGGATCCCACTAGTTGTGCCTTACAAGGAAATTTCTTTCTAAATCCATACTGGTTCCTCATGAACCAATTTTTATCATCACATATCCCTCTGATGTACTTCGCTATTAAACTCTCCAGTATTTTACAAACTATACTGGTCAGGCTGATTGGTCTGTAGTTCTCTGGTTTCCTTTAATCACCCTTTCCTTTATAAATTGGTATTATTATAGATTCCTTCCATTCCTTTGGTATTACACTATTATTTATGACATAGTCAAGAGAAATTTTAAATAAGGCAATATGTGCTACCCCATTAACTTTAATACCTCCCCAGTAATCTGATCACTTCCTGCTGCTTTTCCTTGCTGAAGCAGTTGGATTTCTCTGAAAATATATTCATTTGTGAATGAGAAGCTTCTTGTTTCTCTATGTGTCTCTCCCTCTCTATCTTCTGTTACGGTTTCCAACTCGTGACAATCTTCTATTGAATCTCTAAATTCCCTACTAATTAGGTTTGCTTTCTCAGCATCTGTTAAATAGTGTTCACTCCCTTCTCCCACCATTGTGGGAATTTGGATTCCTTTTCCTTTCTGATTCCTAATATATGAATACAGCTTTTCCATTTCCCTTTGTGGTCACTACCCTCTTGAAGTATGCCAATCATATAATTCTCTTTTGCTTCCTTTTTTACTCTATTCAGTTCTCTCATTAGGTGTTTTCTAGTTTCTCTATTCTCCCTACTCTCTTTGATTTTCCTGTTTACTATTCTACATTTTCTTTTTAATTTTCTTATTTCCCTTGTATAATAAACGGGATGCAGATACGGTGGTGAAAACCATGAACAGAAAAATGCGTCATGATGTGTCTCAATGTATATTTGGCTTTTATCCATTCTCTGTTGACCATAGCATCTGTAGCGTAAAATTCAGGAAATATTTCTTCTCTTTTTCCTTGCAATTCTCGGAGTAGACTCTTTTATACTTCTGCTGATGGCAGGCATAGGTAGTATTTCAAATCCTCAATGTACAAGGATTCTCTGGAGAGAACATATGCCAGACGTGAAGGTGTATACGTTGAAATACACAAGGCCTTTTTCAGGAACCTTGCTTTTCATTTTTCGATTTCCTTGAGGTTCTTCTCTCTTAGTTGGTCCCAAATTAATGTCAAACCATATGTCACTATTGGAGTGATTTTTAACTTCAAATTTTTAACGCAGTATTTAATGATAACTTCCGTAAATTCGGTATACTGTTCATAGTTGATTAAGTGGCGATAACTCTCTTCTGAACATGGATACTTTATACATTTCCGTGAGTCTGTAATGTGATTCCCAAATATTTGTAATGTGTTACGATCGATAGTGTGTCTCTTTTATAAATTATAACATCGTAAGCTGCCGGTTTGCCTTCTTCTCTGAAAGTCATTGACACAGCTTTGTTTTTATTTCATTGAAGTTCGTTCTCGGTTGTCCATACTGTAAGTTTGTTGAAAGTCTCCTGGAGGTTCGTTAACTCAATGGATACAAGCACCATGTCGTCCGCGTATGCGTTCAATTTGTACTTTACAGTTCTAATGCTCTGAGTTATGTCCGCAGTTACTATGTTAAATAGGAGCGGGCTAAGTGGTTCACCTTGTAAAACTCCGTTTGTTTGTTCTATTGGATCTGATATATCAACATTGTAATCTATTTGTATGAAATATTTGTTCAGAATGTTCCTTAAAATCCTCGTGATATAATTATTCGCAGTGAGTTTTCCCAGTTTTTCTATTGCTATATTTCTATTTACGAGGTCGAAGACCTTAGTGTAGTCTATAAACACAGTAAAGTAAAAGTAAAACACCACTTTATTGCCCGCCCTAGTATACACCATCGGCTTACTGCAATAAAGACAACGAAACACACAGAAACAAAAACAAAAATTTAAGCAAACAATATCAATATGTCTCTTAAAACTACCTAACTACATACCCTAACTAATTTGGTGGCGTCGCCCAGGCGGATCACCAGACCATGAGCTGCGCCACTCTACACTAAACAAACAATATCTACTATATCTCTCTTAAAACTACTTAACTCCATAAAACTACTTACTCCATACTCTAACTAATTTGGTGGCGCTGCAGAGGCGGAGTTCCAGACCATGAGCTACACCACCCTTCACTAAAACTAATATTCTACTAACTACAACTAACTAACAAAAGGAAAAAAAGAGACAACTGTCTGTTCGCGGTATCCGCTGGTAATGAGGGAACCCCTTCCACCCATGATACTACTATCAGCCACACCCGTGGGTCAGATGTCATCCCCACCTAAACCTCGATGGCAATGTGCTTCCCTCCCATTCTTTGCGTGGCGAATCGCAGAGGTGGATACCAGACCTTCATGCGATTCGTCACGCTCTTATCTATTGTCCCGCCTACTAATCTGAGTCGTCTTAATACACATTGCCTGCTCCCATATTGACTCTCCATTATCTCTATGTGCGGACATGCTTGTTTTTCTCACCTTGGGATGTGTCTTTCGCACCCCATCCTTCCACCGTATATCCCCCCTCCATCCCTTTTCCAAATTTTCCCATCTCTCTTCCTCACTTACACCTATTCATCTACCTTATAGTAACTTATCCACTATATTGTCAACACTATGTCTTAGAGTTAATATTTTATACACCATTTAACAACACTGAACTTGTCAACAGTTCTACAGTTTCCCTATTCCTCACCGATCCTTCATCTTATTTACATCTCTTAGTCTTAAAAAACCCACTAATTAATTGCACATTTCTTTACATTACCAATTTCAATACACCTGTTTATCTACCTTTTTGTTATTTATCCACTGTCGTTTACACCCTGCTTGTTTATTCGATCGACTATGTCCTAGTGTTAATCTGTTACACATATTTTTCAACACCGAACTTGCCAACAGTTCAACAGTTCTCTTAACCATCACAGTTCTTTCCTCTTATTTACATCTCTTGTTCTAATAAACCACTCACTATTGCACATTTCTTTACATTGCCAATTCCCGTATTATCTACACCTAGAGATGGGTCTGTCTCAGCCCTTCCTTCTATCTCTTATATCCCCTCCCCTCCCTTTTCCAAATCTACTCATCTCTCTCCTCACGTACACCTGTTTATCTACCTTATAATAACTTATCCATTATAGTTAACACACTTCTTATTTATTTTCAACCCTATGTCTTAGAATTATTAGTCACAATTCTTCCATTCTTATCTGCGTCTCTTAGTCTAAATATCACTCACTAATTGTACATTCTTTACATTTCCAACTCTATTCTACAATCCTTTCATTCTGTCACTCATTATCTGGAACATAACAACTTCCTATTATTCAATTTCTTTAAAAACCTAGTTCTAACCAAATTTAAATATATTGTTATATATGTTCCTCTTTCCCATTCTCTGCATAGCCATGCCGTCATCTTATGACCCTTTTCTACTTTTTCTATCTCTTTCTTATTCAACACTTTCTTTTTCATCTTTTTCTTTTTCATTCACTACATTTAGAAAATATATGCATATCCGACCATCCCTCTCCACATAAAATACATCTATCCTTATTATCTCGACCTATCCATCCTATACTTTTTGGAATTCCCATAACCCACCAGTATAATCCTCTTTACCCCTCCTACCCTCAAATTCGGTTCTCGGGTTCGTAGTTTCTACTAATTTGTTTAATACTGATAGTGAGTTTCTTTCCATACACTCCATTATTAAACTCTGTCTTTCTATATCAGCCACTCTCTCTTCCACCTTTCTCAATACCCATTCTTTCCTCTCTCCCCATCTTTCACACCATTCTCTTAACCCTATCTTTCGTAGTTTATTTTTGCACTTATTCACCCAGTACTCTTCGTTCTCCATACTTTTCTGGAACCTATACACCTCTTGTAATAAATCCCCCCCTTTCCTTCTTCCAATCTCATCCAATACTTCATTACCCTCTTTGCTATAGTAATATCTATCGATTCTTTACGCACTAATCTAGTCCCCACATTAGCAATACAGTTAGGAACCCCCATCATAATCTTACTAAGTTTTGCCACCACCCGGTTTAATTCATTTCTATTCTCCTCCAATCCCCACACTTCTACCCCATATAACATTTTTCCTTTAACCATTGATTGGAACACCATTCTCCGAATTTTGTATTTAATATCCGGGAATTTATTCTCTAATACCCCCACTACTGCAAGTGCTCCTCTCCCTTTAATTTAGCTCTTTTGGTCTGCTCCTTCCATGTTCCGTTGCTACTAATTATTACTCCTAAATGCTCAATTTTTCTGGTCTGATTTCTTCCTGTTCTACTATCCAAAATTTCTTTCCTTTCTTGTCTTTCCTTTCCTACATTCCATTATCTGTGTCTTCTGTACATTTATTCTAAGTGTCCATCTTCTAGTATATTCCACTACCTCTTCTAGCCCTTTTTTCAACCCCCTTGCTGTTAACGCCAAAATCAATAAATCGTCCGCAAATAGCAGTCCCGGTGTCTCCCGTTTCCTTATCCGAGGACATTGCCAGCACTCGCCTCCATGTCTGTCTAATATATTGTTTATAAACAATAAAAATAATATCGGTGACAGCTTACAGCCTTGTCTCACACCCCTCTTCGACTCAATACACTTACTCAATTCACCCCTTGTAATTTAATCATCACCATAACTTCCTCATATATTCCTTCTATTGCCATCCTCATTTTCTTCGATCACCCAATATCCCTTAATCTAGTAAACAACGCCTCCCTATTCACTGCATCAAAGGCTTTCTCCAAATCTATTGCTGCTTCATATAATCTCATCCCTGCTATCTTGACATATTTCGTAATTAAGGTATCCAAAATCCATATATTATCCACAGTATTTCTCTCTTTTCTAAACCCATTTTGATACTCCGATATCCTTCCATACTTCTCTGCCCAATTTATAATCCTATTTCCTAAAATTCTTGTATACACCTTCGACAGCGAGTCAAGGAGTGTTATTCCTCTGTAGTAATTAGGATCACTTGGACTCCTTTTATTCTTGTATATAGAACATAATACTCTTCGCCGATTCCCATATCTTGTTAAAAATTTAACCATCACTTTCAACATCGATTCATTTGTCCCTACTTCCTTCCATACTCTGTTAGTAATACCATTCGCCCCACCGGCTTCTTTCGTTTTTATATACTTAACACACTAATTACTTCTTGTTTTGTTCTTTCCCTATCTAGTAACTGTACTCATACTTGTAAATCTCTTGGGATATATGTCATACTTATTTCCCCATGCCAGTCTCCTTTCCCACTCAAAAGACCTGTAAAATATCCTACCCACTCATTTTCCTCTATGCTTGTTCCCTTCCCCGTAGGCCTAGTTCTCTGTAGTTTATTTATGGTTTCCCATATCTTCTCAAATCTTTTCTCTTTGCAATATCTGTTCACTCTTTCCACTTCCGTCTCTTTCCAGCATTTCTTTTTCTCGTTCAGTAACTTCTTGTATTCTCTTCTTAATTTACAACATTCCTCTCTTTTTTCTTGTTTCCCACCTTTCTTAAACTCTGCTAGTGCTGACATAACTACCTCACGTTCCCTCTTACAATCTTCATCAAACCACCCCGTGGCTCTGTTTTTGTCTCCCTCTTCTCTTATCTTCACTTTCTTTCCCACCTCCCATACAGGGCGTTCTATTATTTTTAAACCTTTATCTATGTCCTCTTCTTCCAGCACCCTTTCAGCTTCTACCCTTATACTATCTCCCTTCTCACTTAGCTCCAATCTCAATTTCTCAATCGTAGTTTCATTTCAAATATACTTCCATCCCTCCTTATGCCTCACCCTTTTTCCTAACCGTCTCTTTACTTCACCATTATCCTCTCTTACTTTTATCCTACTGGGCATGTGATGTGCTGTCCCACATTGTACCACCTCAAAACTTATTATTTTCCTTAAAGCTGTTTCCGAGCTTACTCCTATATCTACCACACTCCCTCCCTTCGATGTGATTAATGTCAATTCTCCCGTACTGTCTCCCTTCATCCATCCATTTAAAATATATAATTTTTCTATAGCACATAGCTCTAGCAACGTTACAACATTACTATTTATATCTTTGTCTTTACTGCTTCTTCTGTACCCTCTCACTTCGGTATCCTCCCTCCCATAATTTGGTACCCTATTACTCACTCTTGCATTCCAATCTCCTATTAATATCATTCCATCTTCCACATATGTACCTTTAATTTTTTATTTCTTCAGTCAGTTCTTCAAAAAAAATTATTCGCATAAACTGAATCCTTAGGATGATTGTACAAAAGAGCTAGACAAATTGCCTCCTTCTCTTCACTTCCCATTTTAACTCTATACCACACCGCCCCTTCTACCTCATTCTGTATTCTCTCTACTTTCCCTACTATCTCATTTTTTATTAAAACTGTTATCCCTCGATGGTTCCTTCCCATCCTCCCTATTTTTTTCTTTGTGACGTTGACTGCTCTATACCCATCCCATTCAATTTCTATCCCTTTCCCTAACCAGGTCTCTACTAAGGCAATGATCTCAAACTCTTTGACTAATTTCTCTATTTCTTTATTCCCTAGCTTCCCCATCAACCCCTCAATATTCCACAACCCTATAGTCATATCTAGTTATTTTTTCCCTCCCCTTCACTGCTTCTGTACTTCTCCACTTCCATCCCTACTCCTTGTCACTCTTTCTTGCAAGTCTTCTCCATCTCTCTCCTCTTCTTCCTTCCTCTCGTCCTCCTTCCCTTTCTCCGTGCCTACGCCTTTTTTCTTTTCCCATAAATCCTTCAAACTTAATGATCTTTCCTTATTTAGTACCTGTCTTCTCTCCATTTTATTTTCTGTATTCCTTTTATTCGGGGAGGATGAATCCTTACCCTGCTTCCTATTGTCTTCAATTGCACTTTTCACCTCACTCTGCACCACTTGTGACACATTACTTGCTTCCTCCACCTCTACGCTGCGCTGACTCTTCAAGGTCTCTGCAGTTCCGACCATCTGTTTGTTGGTTCTGCTGTTCAGAATTTCTCTACTTTCTGCATCCGATATGATGTGGACTTCGCTCACTTCCGTAATATCACTCTCCTCTACGTCACTGCCACTTCTCCTTGTTCCCTTCCTTGCTACTTCCTCTGCCGTCAAGGACTCCTTCTGCTGTTGTTGGTGTTCCTCATCAAGTTTTTTTAGCCGGCTTAACCCCCATATACGATTCCATCTTCCGTCTCCAACCACCAATTGTTGTCCTCTAATATATGCTTTAAGGCCTTGTTTTTTGTGTCTTTTAAGTGCCTGTTCAGGATCCTATTCTTCTCAATGGCTTCCTTGTTCATCTCCCTTCTTATCCACACTTTCTCTCCTTTTAAATTGCTCGAATTTCTTATCACAGTGTCAGCCATCAGCGTGGATAATAATTTCACTCTGATGGGCCTTTTTCCCTTAACTTTCCCCACACGATACACATCGTCTATATCGACTTCACTAAAATTGATCTTCATCCTATTCTGTACCACTTCCACCACGTTGTATACTAGTCCCACTTTTGTCTCTTTTTCTTCGTCTTGGACACCATATATAAAAATATTCTTACTCACACTATCTTGCACACCCCTCTCTACTAGTCTCCTGGTTTCTCTCAGGTCCCGCTCCAAACTTCTTACTTTCAGTTTCAACACGTCCAACTCATCTTTATTACATCCTTCCTCTTCTAATATCTTCTTTACGTCTTCCTTAATACTCAACTTTAGATCCATAAAGTCATTAGATAGCTCTCGAAACATTTCCTTTATTTGCTCCGTCTGACAAGCCTCTCTTATCATCTCTCTTATCGTTTCAAACTCCTCCCATCCAATGGAACCCACTGGATCTGGGCCAGGATTAACTTCCACTCCTCCTATTATCAATAGCACCAACACCACCGCCGCCACCATCCTCCTTTTTTCACCTTTCAGCTCCATTCTTGTCTCCATTTTGCTTCCCTTGATACCGTTCCATCTACCAATCGCTATCCTGTACTGTGTCAACGTATTACCCATTGCTCCGCAGCTCCGTGCTCTACTCAGCACATCCGCACTCCTTGCTGTCTCAAAGACCACTCCTATAAAAACAGCGTGTAGTTTACCTCTGTGGAATTTTAATGTATCTTCTATATCCCCTTGTAAACATTTTACTGCTTGGAGAGTGGATTTACCCTTCATGAATCCAAATTGCTCTTCCGTTGTTGATCCTTCTACCAAGCTGTATAGACGTTTTGTTATAAGGCTTGTCAATATTTTTAGGGTAGTACATCCGAGAGCTATTCCACGATATGCGTTTGGATCCCTAATGTCTCCTTTCCCTTTGTAAAAAAAATTAAGAGTAGATAGTCTCCATTTATGAGGCATTTTTCCTTGTTTTATGCATTCATTGTATAGGTCTGTCCATATTTTCTTGAGGTGTGTTGCTGTACCTTTAAGATTTTCATAGTAAATTCCGTCTGGACCACAAGCCTTTTTGTCTTTCGTTGTGTTTATTACATTTTCTACTTCTTCTACCGTAAAAGGATTGAAATTATATCTGGATACGCGACTTCGCTTAGCTCTTTTGGTCGAGTTTCTTTTGCCTGCAAGACTTTGTTGAAATGTTCTTTCCATATTTTAATCAGGATGTTGCTCGCAAGACGTGGTTGTTTGAGCAGTACTGCTTTGTACCATTGTTGTTCTGCCTCTTCTATTTGTTTTTGCTCTTCTTTGTCTTGAAATATGTCTTTTCCTTTTCTGATTGTTGTTCTATATCAATGCGGCAATTTAGGTTTCCGGCAACGATAACGGCATTATCTCTAGGAGTCACAATAAAAGCTTTACTAACTTCCTCAATAATCTCCGTTGGTGCTATATCTGGCTCGAAGTGACATTTCATCTTAGTGACAGCACGCTGGATTGTCATATTCCAACTCACGTTTCCCGATGGTTTTTCATTCATAGCTATTCAAAGAAAGCGAAAATTAAAAATATGACTTTGAGGAGCAATCGGACCCCCTTCCATATACATATATTCAAAATTTCAAATCTTCGCGTGCCGTAGATTTCGCTGAGCATCGTGCGCGCACACACATAAAAAAAAAAAAAAAACACTTTCTTTTATTATAGATTCGTACTGTTTGTATAATAACATAAGCGACGTGCGTGTCAAGCCCAGCACATAATATGTAGGCTTGAAATAGCGGGGAAGGTGCAGTCGAATTGTATTTTGGTTCCGATGGAAACGGGGAAGCGTATGAAATCCATATACTTTACAGTTACAAGTGATTTACTCCGATGAAATATTTTTGAATTTTCTTATTAATTCATTCATAAATACTATATCTGAACAGGGAATTCACTGCCGTACGGTGCTGGAGAACTACATACAGATGGAATAGTATAGCAATGAAATATAGGCAAATACAGTCTCTCCTGTTTTTCCTACAGGTCCTTTACTGAACGTATGTTAAAATTCCATGGATGTCGAACATTCCAAGCTATCTCAAAAATCACAGTGCTCAAAATCAATAAACAGGGCACTGGTGCTTTGTGGGTAAATAAGTAAATTACAGTCGTGTAGTGCAGGTAGTGCAGTGCAGATTGAAGAAAAGCAGTTTTATTCGAAGTTGCTGTGAAATGTAGTGTATACGATGAGTCAAATAGATATAAATATATATAAGACCACTAGCTCTCCTAAATTTTATAATCCCAAAACGGAGACCTAACTAGATGGCAGACATTGAGTTCGTGTAGTTTATTTGTCACATTTTATAATTTGCCATTCATTCGTATCTTATTTTAACTTTTTAAAATAATATACTTTTATTTATTTTTTTTTCCCAAGGTTCACTAAGTTTGTAATCGATATTACTAAATCTTGATTGTTTAGGGCTACTTGGCAGTAATGTCAACGTCAGTTAATCAATGGATGACTTTAACTTAGGTACGTCAGGAACTCGGGATAGTAGAAACATTTTCACTAGCCGTCGCAACTATGTAATTTAATTCAAACTGTGAATATCTACCTAGTGAACATTTTCTTTATAATGGCAGGATGTAGACAACCTTATTAAATATTATGTTTTAACATCTTGTAGAATGAAACAGCCTACATAAGTTATTTCTTGTATATTATTGTAGAGAATATCTTCAGCATTGTACAAGGTGAAGTGCCTTCTATCGACAGTGTGGAAATGTGCCATAAGGAGGAACTAGTGGATGATTTCCCAGAAAAGAGAAAAGGAAATCTTTTCAGTCTTCATCTCGCTTCAGCAGCATCATCCTGGACTTCACAATGTATTAACAGAAATGAAATGCATTCTTCAAGTGTAGAAAGAAGTACCTTAATATTTTTAATCTATGGTGTTTTTCCAGAAGGCTGTGTAATCATGGCCTCAGTGGGTCACTGCCAACGAAGAAATGAAGATAGTATTTTGAATAGAAGCTGTAATTCAAGATACAAATGTCCGAATCCGGGATGAAGTGATTCTCGGGTATTCTGCTGACAAGCAATGGGTATCATCAGTTTGAAGAGGTAAAGGAAAATGCATTAAATTTGTTTATGGTGTTACTGACATTTCATATTTTAAGTCATAATTTCATGCATCACTCCATGCGCCAATAGCTAGTTTATGGTGGGAAGACTAACCCTAGCGATAAGGACAGATATGAAAGGGATTAAGTGTGAGGAGAAAGACTTCTTCTCACATTGCATTCCTCATAAATGGGCTCGACTCTTATAAATCCCATCTCTTCCAAAAGTATTCATTCTGGCAGGCTGAATGGCTCAGACCGTTGAGGCAGTGGCCTTCTGAACCCCTGCTTGACTGGCTCAGTCCTGCTTAGTCCGATAATATTTGAAGGTGCCCAGATACGTCAGCCTCGTATCGGTAGATTATTGGGATGTAAAATAACTCCCATGGGACTAAATTCTGGCACCTTGGTGTCTCCGAACACTGTGTAAGTAGTTAGTGGGACGTATAGCCAATAACATTATTATTATTATTATTATTATTATTATTATTATTATTATTATTATACCGTTTGTTCTGAGCCTCTGAGAAGCTGTCTCTCAGAGAAGCAGACATTCATACTTTGAAGACTTCATTGGTATGTTTACTCCTTAAATTGCAATGGATTAACAAACCCTAGATAGCCTAATTAAAGCCCATACAGATGGTTTGCAACTAAAACGTCACATCACATATTTCAATCAAACAATAATTTGACCTGGCTATTGTTATTTATTTACATAGTTTACGCCCACATTGGAGCGTTTAAATCAAACCCAAATACATTTATGTTAACAAAGAATTAACTGAAGATTTAGTTTGAATCATCATCTTTCTTTCCCAAAACCTCTTCATTCTGGCTGACCTGGCTGCCCTTTCTTCATCAGATATGACATATTGTTTGTGTTGTATAGTTTTTAATGACAATCTTATTTGTTTGTTCTTGATAATCCTTTTTTCTTCTCTATTTTCAATTTGCTTCATTGTAATATTCAGCTCTTCTAAGTCGTCCTGAACTTCTTTAAACCAATTATTTTTTGTTTTACTTTTCCAAAAGTAATTAAATAGTTGTTTTATTATCCTATTATCATTTAATCTAGAAAGACAGAAAAAGGCAATTCTTCTTTTTCTCGTATCTATTATAGATTCACTTTCCCTATAAACCACTGCATTAGGTAATAATCTCCATTGTCCATCCACCTGATAATTTTTATTAATGATTGTTCTGAGTATCCTTCTGTCAACCTTTTGCAGTGTATCGGTTGTTGCTTTGGTGTTCAATTTAAATAGTGTTTCACAAGCATAAGTCGCTTCAGGTTTAATGACGGAACAGTAATGTTGAAGTTTAGCATTTATTGAAAGAGATTTTTTCTTGAACGTTGGCCATGTAATTCGTTGTGCTTTTTTAAATTTAAATGTTCTGCTTTCTATTGATGATTTTTCATTGGAGTTCCAAGTTATAATTTCCCCAAGATATTTAAACTTATTCACAATTTTAATTTGTTTGGTATTGGCTAAGGTAATGGTTGGTATTGATAAGTAAAAAAAAAAAAAACTTGATTTTGTCTATACGAGGTGAGTTGGCCATGTGGTTAGGGCTGTGTATCTGTAATCTTGCATCCGGGAGATGAGTTCAAACCCCACTGTCAGCAGCCGTGAAGATGGTTTTCCGTGGTTTCTAATTTTCACACCTTCCCACTCCTAGACCTTTCCTATCCCATTGTCGCTATAAGACCTATTTGTGTCGGTGCAACGTAAAGCAAATTGTATAAATAAATAAAAGTCTATAAATTAATTTCTTTATATATTTGCGATAGACTACCTGCAAACTTTTCAATTTTACTAGGTATAATTCAATTAGGCACATCTAGTTACCTCTGGATAGGTCACTGGTTGTGTATGTTAGTCTGGATACTCGATACACCGCACATTACACTATCAATCACCACAGAAACATGCGATAGAGTAGTGAATACATATTTCTACATAAGGTTGGCATCAGGAAGGGCCTCTTGCTATACAATTGAGCCAAGTCCAGTAAAAGTAGGGAATAACCCTTTAGCAAAAATTAGAGTTGAGGTAGATTATATACACCTTACATTCATTACTTGTAAGAAAGAGAAGTGTTCATTTCCAGTGCTGCGGATCCACCAACCTACCCCTAGAAAATTATTTACTTTTATAGGAAAATAATCGGAAATTTTATAACTTTTTACGTATTACTCGCACACTTTTTAGTGATAGATGGACACCCTAGTGCTGAATCGGTCGACCTCGGCAATCTTCAAGATTCGTATTGGCAGCCTTTGAAACACAAACTATGAATCGCTTATGCATCGCTGTGCGACATCTGGCGTACATTTTACATACTAGTACTGTTGTTTACACAGCAAAGCCAAACTATAGAATTTATGCTAGGAACAAGATTCGCATCGAGAAATGTTATATAATATGTGTGTGACACACTTGTTGGCTTAAGATAATAAAGGTTTAGAAAATTCATATCGATTGATCATATTATCGATTCAATTCAGATTTCATTTCTGTTCAGTTGGCAGTATTACCAGAACCGGGAGAGCTCCCTCCTTACTCCTCACCCCTGTACACAAATCTATCACTGAAAAGTGTGCGAGTAATACTTCCCACATCAAAGCCACTGCCATTGGCTGAAATTTATTATGGTATTTCTCCTAGAATTCAACACGGATGTCATTACCAACAACCATACAATAAAAACTCCACATGGAATCAGTGTCTTTGCTGTTAGGGCAATGGTGTGACACAAAACAATGGCATTGGAGACCAATGGGTTTTGTCATGAGCCAGGATGTACCTATGTACATCCCAGAATTAAACAGAACAGTTGGTAGCATTTTGTGAGTAAGACACTAACAACCCCATTGTCTTCGCCGTATGCCTGCTGCTGCAGCACCCTAATGGTGTTAGTTGAAAGTCTTTAATCTGGTTCTGCTCCCAATTCACATAATGCGACACAGTTCGCATCTATGGCTCCAGTAGATTATGGAAAAAGCAGCAGGAGAGTTCCTGATGGATTTTCAATTTCAGAAGTGGGACTGTTGTCAATAGAGATTATTTTGTCCACTGTCACTGTAGTGTGGTAAGTGGTTGCTTGCTCAAAGATATCTAATGTATCAATCTATAAGTAATTTGTTTCTATTGCAATATTCATAAACTAGATCTATCTAGTAAACAGTCCATTTCAAAATTTGTAAGTGCCCATCGAGGAAGACCTATGCATGAAAGAATACTTCATAATGGCAAAGGAGTTATCCAATTGAAGGAACATACAGCAACCACCTGATGAGTGACAAATTCTGAGAGATTATCGCGCAGTGAATGAAGACATCCCCTCAAAATCATTACTAACATATATCCCGTCCAGGCATTACTGGGCAGGACCCGAGATGGCAACTGCCATTGCCACAGTGAGATAGAAACACTTCTACAAGACTTGGGTGCTTGTAACATGGTGAAGTTCTTAGAAATGCCTGCCATCACTATATCACTAGGCCTATATGGGCACTATATCACTATATGGGAATCAACATCTATATCATCACTATATTCGGACCTTGGTCTTGATGCCTTAAGGGAATGTCAATATAAAGTACACAAAGTACATGGACTTGTGCTCAGTGGATCCTGCAAGTGGATAGATATGGCAGCCATTCCAATAGGCTCAACTCATGGCATCCTACATTTAGAACTGAGACCTCTGAAACTCAACCAACGGATGTTCATAAAGGTAATGGTAAAGATAAGCCTACAAACCCACAATTCCATACTATATAGAAATATATAACATGTGTAGAAGTAGTGTGTCTTACAGTTGGAGCTAGAGGCACAATAACATCCATATTTGCACAATTCTATAAGCTGTTTGGGCTGGACAGTCAACTTCTTAACATGGTGGCCTTTTTGGCTGTTAGGGTTCTGTTGCTCTTTTGAGGATTCATTGACATATAGGTATCTCATTTACCATCTGATTATAGAACATAATGTAACTCATGTTCAGAATGCTTCATGTATTGGGTAACTTATATCTAAGGGAAGCTGAATAGCATATGCTGTTGAAAATTATAAATGTTTGGAGGGTTGTTGATGTCCTGAATTCTGTCATTATAGCTATGCTGTCTGCTTTTCAGAGCTCACCTTTTACTCATCTTTCTACTTCTTCATAGTGTTCTGGGATTATGTGATATGTCCCTATGAAGAGACATAGTGCATAAGGTACTGAATTCCTTAAATCCATCAGCTTTGTCATGTTAAATGGTTGGTGATCTTTGCATATCACTTGCACTTTTTTCCAGGTAATTAGCCTTATTGTCTCCTAGTTTAGCCCTTGAGGATCTGCTGTGGAGTCTTTTCAACAGCACATTCACTTTTTTCTATTTGCAAGGAGCTTAAATCTGGCTACGCTCTTGGTCCTCTTATCCTCTGTTGGACTGTTGGCAGCACTAGTGCCCATTATTGTCTGGAGAAGGAAATTCTGAACTCGACTGAAGTTGCAGTCATATCTTCCGCATATGAGTAAATGTGTTTTGCTTTATTTATTTGTTTTTCTTTGTGCACGTTGGTCTGCATACTTTATTCTGCAAATTTTATTTATACTAAAGAAGACATGGATCCTAAAGAACAAGAAAGAATTGATGAACTTCTCTGGAGTGTAGAAAAAAGAATTTTCAATGAAAACAAATTACTGCAAGATGCTATTGCTTTGATGATGAGTCTGATTGTATGCTATTTGATGACACCTAGGCTTATGATGAGCACCCGTCAAGGAATGATTCATGAATTGAAAGTACACATAATAAACGAGGAGTCTGGTGAATCTGAACATGAAATACACATTTCTTCCACAGTGTCTGATCAAGTATCATGTTTGATTGGTAAGGACAACAAAACAAGGTGGAATGCTGATGTAATACACAAAACAGGTCATACAAGAAAACGGAATATAGTAAACCCTACTCATTTACTTTGCGCCATAAGAGAGGCAAAACATGTCCAGTCGTCCTTAGAAGCCTGGCAGCTATATTTTCCTAACAAGGCACTTGAGGATACTGTAACATATACAGTACCAATATATGGATTGAAAAAATCAGTCTAAGTATGACTGACCATGTGATGCTACTAACACAAGCATTGTAGAAATAAAGGCTGTGATTGGTCTTCCGTATTTGGCAGGTGTTCACAAATCAAGACATTTGAACCTGTGTGTGACTGATGGGTCTGGTGTCAAAGCTTTTCACCTTACAATGTCCAGAAGAAGATTTCAGTTTACCTTATGTGCACTCAGATTTGATCATGAAAATGATCAGGGTGATAAGATTGAAGCTAATAAGGTAACACACATCTGGAAGATTTTTGGGGACTTTGTATGAAGATGCATGAATAATTATTCACTTAGTGAATATCTCACAATTGATTTAATGCTTTCGTGCTCATTCCTTCAGTTAAAATATTGCAAATGAGCCAGAAATATTCGGTATCAAAGTATTTTCCTTGGTAGATGCCAGAATATTTTAAATTTATAAGATGGAAGTGTATGTAGACAAACAACCTGAATAAGGTTTATATCATTGGCAAAAGCGTAATTGAGCGGGTAGTTCTGCCAGTTTTTGGGTCTGGTCCCACTATTACTACAGACAATTAGTATACCTCAGTATTGCTAGGCGAATCACTGCTCAGCAATCACAAACGTACAATGGTCAAGACAATGAAGAAATGATAAACCACTGATTTTCCCCCAGTCTTTGTCCAAATGAAGCCTAGGTAAAGCAGATGCTAGCATGTTTGTGTATCGAGGGAGCAAACAATTCTCATATATGTTCCCAAAAAGAACAGAAATGTACTTCTCCTTTCTGCGGTGCATGACAATGATAAGATTGACCCAGATTCAGGAGAAGTCTACAAAGGCGAGATGCTTATAGCCTTATGAAAGGCGGCGTGGACGTTGTTGACAAGATGAAATCTGAGTACTGTGTACCTAGAATCAGCAATCGCTGGCCCCTTACATTGTTTTACATGCTTTTGAACAGTGGAGCAATCGACAGTTTCATTATTTTTAGAGAAAGACCAAATGGAAGTGGCATAACTCGCCGGAACTATTTGAAGGAGCTCTCGATGTTGCACTATTATTACATGATTCATCATGCATCATTTGACTGTATTGCTCCTGATATAAAAGTTTGGTTGTGCTACATTTTGGGCCTTGCAGAAGAGAACCGACAGCAGCTACCTGTAAGTCAAATAGACACAGGCTGCTATGCTTTTTGTGACAGATTATCTAGGTGTGCTTCATGTTCAAGTTTCATCTCCCAAGAAACACATCGCCGTTATGTGTGCAGTGGATTGAATTAGTTGAGGAGGATAATGATGAATAAATACTGTGGACATGGTGAGTTCAGGCACGTTGTGAAAGAATTTTCTTTCTTTATTATAATCGCCATGTTTTCAGTGTTATCTTCCTAGAACAAACCCCGTATCAAGATTCCTTTGAACTGCTGTTAGAGGATGAAGATAATGACAAGTGTATTGTGGAATTTGAGAGTGTTGTGAATTGGTTTTCACTCTTTAATGTTTTATTTGTGTTTTCATCTTCATAGAACTCAATTTCAACTCTACATTTGTATTCCCTAAAGAACTTTTGTAATAAGTTCTGATTGCAAAACATTCTTCATAAACTAATGAGCTGAACATTTCTTTTTTTATATGTTTAGCAGGGTACCTCATACTGTCAAATACTCTCATTAGGCTAGACATACGTTTGTATTATAAAGCCGACATTTCAATTAACTGTTCGTTTAAACAATAATTTCGGTATTAATATCACTCATAGAATCTGTGCTTCTGAAAATACCATGCGTGGGTTTTAGCAGGTGGAATATCAGCCTGAGTTGCTGAGGGTTAAATCTGGATTTACTGTTGAGAAAAGAAGAAAGTGTAGGTTTAATTGTATTTGAGGACTAGTTGTAGTTGGAGGAGGAGGATGTTGGCTTTGAAAGAACTGACAAAATCGTTTACTACTAGTTGTTGTAGTTTTACTATTGTAAATATTTTTGTTGGCCATGCTGAGTTGCTCAGACAGTTGAGGTGCTGGTCTCCTGACCCCAACTTGGCAGGTTCAATCTTGGCTCAGTTGACGATGCTCACATACATTGGCCTTGTGTCTAGATTTACTTACACATAAGAGAACTCCTGCACGACTAAAGTCCAACACCTGGGTGTCTCTAAAAAACCATAATAGTAGCTAGTGGTACGTAAAGCCAATAACATTATTATTATTATTATTATTATTATTATTATTATTATTATTATTGGAATATTCAGTAAAAAAGTAATTTATGAACTGAGGTGGCATGTTTATTTAGGTTGCTAGTTTTGTGAGATGTCTCCTCTTGAATTTTTAACTATTATTATTTTACAATTGGAGATGTGTGCTTTTGAAAAGGCATAGTATGTTCATTAGCAGTTGAATTACATGCTCGATGATGATGATGCTTGTTTAGAGACCTAATATCTGGGTCATCGGCGCAATTGAATTAGCTGCCGTAGGGGAGAAGTGGCGCTGTGCTCGGTGCAACAAATGTAATAGGAGGGCTTGGCATGTAACTTTCAGGATGTCAGACCTCTTACAGGCTGCTTGAGTAATAGTTAACTACAAGTTTGGTAAGATATGAGACCTCAGATCATTTAATTGTGGCCAGATTGTCAGTGTTAGACATGGGCCACTCCATCTAAGTTGGGCAGGCTGAGCTTTCCAAGAGCCGCAGTATCAAGAGTGTGTTGTGAATATGTGGATTCGGGAAAAACCACATCGGCCAGAGTCAACCATTGTCGTGCATGACATGTTGATGACAAGGGTCACCATAATTAAATTAATAATATATTGTGGTTCCACATATTCAATACAAGAAAACTTATTAATGCAAGGTTACATTATAAGTCAGTCACAATTGGGACGGGTTTCAACCTTTAGTCAGGGTCATCTTCAGCCTATCGTTCAAAAGGTGCAAGGTAAAAATTCACTGGCAAATAACAAGAGAACGTAGAAAACAAACTTTTTTCACATGACGAAGGTTTAACATCGTATAAGAAAGATGCACTGGGTATTCAAAAGTCTTTAAAATTTTTCAAAACGTTCAAGGTAAAAAGTTCACTAGCAAATAAAAGACGTAGAAAACATAAACTTTTTCACATGACGAAAGTTCAATGTCACATAAGAAAGATGCACTGCGTATTTAAAGGTCTTTTAAATCTTGATGATACCCAGTGCATCTTTCTTATGTGATATTGAACTTGAAGTTTGTTTCCTACGTCTTTGATTGGCTAGTATCTCGAAGTAACTCCAATTTCCCGGCCATTTTTCCTATTCTTCACGTGTATTTATTTCTCTATTACTCGAAATTCGGTTATACAAATTTCTCGATTTCTCGAAGCAAAAGTTTCTTCTCTTCAAGCAAAAAATACTCTATAACTCGAATTGTGTACAACAGTGACTGTGGAATACAGAATTTTTAGTTCTTCAGGAACAGTTAACTAGTAAAGAAAGGGTTTCAGTGATGTTGGGAGCTAATATGACAGAAATCGAAGAACAAACTTCTAGTGATCAGAAAATCGGTGAAGCCTCGTTTTTCGGGTGTGAAATAATTACTGGTCACATACAAAAGCAATCCCGGAAGTCGTGGATGACAAGCTCCATTTACGAATCTTGGCTGAATGGTTTTGAACCTACATACAGAGTCAGTCGAATATAAATGACAGTGTTTCTCACAGCAATAAATGTTGTTGAAAAGTATGTGGAAGAAAAGAAGGTTAACAGTAAAAAAACAGAAGAGACTAACAAATTTTTTTCCAAAGGTGTTAACGGAGGTATGTTTCTTATTTCACTACTGTATGTACTGTATTCTGTCTTCTAAAAAGTTACTTTAATAAGGGTCATAATTAAAGCGATCTCATAAAATACGAGTTTGGTAGTGTATTTTTAAATACTTTATTTAGTATAAGCCCGTCCATACATGATTCAGTTATGCGCTATATATGCTAAAAAACGGTATTCTCTATATCTCGAAATTTCGATAACTCGAAATAAAATTTAGCTCCCAAGGTGATTCAAGATACCGAGGTTCCACTGTATTTAGGATATTATGAGTGAGACTTGTTTCTGTAAGATGTGCTAGGTGTGGTTATAATAATTAACATTTATTATAACAAAGCATCAAGCTCATAATCAACTTATATTGATGGATGCCATACCTCTTGAGTACCAAGAACCTTATAATACCTTAATGTACTAAAAACATTACTTTAACTGGTGGGTGGTTGCTATGTGAGCATTTCTTTCATGTTGAAATCCTGGTGGACAAGATGGGTTTCAGTATTATCTTTCACCTACATGCAGGTATACAAGTCAACCATCGGTATTTTACTTAGTAATTGTTGTTTTCAGAATGGTTGTGGAGGTGTATCTCTCAATATGTGATTCCTGACGTTTTGTTATTTGTAGTTTTTGACATCTGTAGGTACTTGAATTCTTCACATTCTGTGTTTGGTGACAGCTCTGCTTTTCTTAATATTTATCATGATATTGTGGAAAGTAACAGGTTTTCAATGTGATATTGGCCATAATATTGAATATATTTCACATTTCAAGATTTCAGGGAAAGCATACTTTAAGCCAAATTTAAAAAAAAGTTATATAAATATTGCACTCCATATGAAAGTGAAGACCGGAGTTAAGGAATATGAAGAATGCAACTGTATTTTTGTTAGCTTAATCATTGAAGAATTACAGACTAAAATTCCTAGGTGTCTGCTGTTTGTGAGAGAGAATTTTGTGCAAACACTAGAATTTCAGTAGACTTAACTCCACACTTCATGCTGGGATAGTACCTTATACTAACTTGCAGGGCTCTTATCTATATCGAACCCCAAATAATTACCATTACATTAATACAAACTCTTAAAGCGCAAGTTACCTGCTAGTTTGTGTGCAGTAAATATTCAACGTACAGTAACTTCTTTAGCCTCGTACCACCATCAAAATTCATATGTGCAGGATCAGTATATACTAGCATAGAAGTTAAAAATCACTTTTTGATACAGTAGGCCTATATGTTTACATACCTACTGGAGTGTTTTGAAGATGCATGAAATAATGACTGACTAATGTATTCTAACAAAATATGAAAAGTAGTGTGCCATAACTGAATGACCAAATTTTCCTTCTTCTTCAAGGGTACCTTGGACATCGCCGTGTTCTGTTGTCAGCATGTTGCCGTGAACTCTGGAATTCCGATGAAGTTCTCCTTTGTCTTGTACGGGCGCGCTACATCCAGAAATTATCCACTCGTCGTGCCGTTGTGTGGTAGCAGACGTTGTTACCAGCAGTGTGCGGTCGGTATCTTGCTCGGAATCGTATCGCCTCGAATCTTGCCGAACCCGGATTCGGCACTTTCGGTTCGTGCCGTGGCATATCCGGAAATTGCCTTTGGAGACCAGTTGTTCGGTCACACTCTTTGTTGCTCAATTCGGGTACGATAAAGAGAACGATTGGCCGTGTTTCGCGTACGGGTTCATTTTGACGAGATATTGCAAGCCTGTCCTGAAACTGAGGTATGGAAACATGTCTTAATTGTGTTCTCCAGGTAGGAGTAAGCAGACATTTTTAGAACCCCTATCCTTCTAGTTTTTAAACCAGTGGTGAGAAATGAAAGTATTGGTGTGGTCTTTATTTGCTAATTCTTTGTTCCAAAGTTCATAACCAATATTATTAGAAGATAATAGTCAATTGGGTTATTTTTCTTTCCTCATTATACCGGTAATATTTTGTTTTCTATATGGCTTTTATAGTGCACTATATTCACAATATGAATTTTGGAACTTTTTTGTTGATATGGCAAGGCTGAGCACATTTTCTTGTATTATTTGGTTGTTATAGTTGTTTTTCTTTAAGCTCTGATATTTTATTTATCTAAATCAATATTTTAAAAGTTTATTTTACATTTTATTTATAAGTCTGCGTTCATAATGTTATTGCTTAAGTTGTTGTAGATTTTACTTTATTAATCATTTAGATTTCTTAGAATATTTTCATTGGGGTCTATTAAACATTTGACTACGTACCCTATGTTGTGTAAATCTGAATGCTCTAACAAAAGTCTTAGAACACTTTTAACCAATTGAAGTTGGTTTTCATTATTATAACATATTCCTTTCCAATTTCTTTTCTCATTGTTAAGGAAAATTGATTTATAATTATAATTGATATTTTGACCTGGCTGGAAGTGGCAACAGCAGTAAGTAAAATGTAAAACAAGAAGTCTGCTGGACTGGATGAGCTCAGTGTGGCCATGATCAAAACACTAGGAGAATTTGGAATACAGTTGTTGTAGCTGGGCTGAGCAGCGCAGGCTGTAAAGCGCTGGCCTTCTGATTCAAAGTTGGCAAGTTTGATACTGGCTCAGTTCAGTATTTGAAGGTGCTCAAATACGCCAGCATCATGCCGATAGATTTATAGTCACTTAAAAGAACTCCCTTGGGACAAAATTTTGGCATCTCAGGGTCTCCCAAAACTGTAAAAGTAGATAGATTGTTATTATTATTTACAGTTATTGTAAAGAGTACTAAATAAAATTTGGGAAGGAAATGAAATCTCTAGTGACAGGATGCAAGGCATGATGTTTCCATTATTTAAGAAATGTGACTGTAATAACTGAAGAGGTATAACCTGCTATCTCAAGGGTTAAAATTGAGTCCACCCTGGAGAGAAAAATCAGAAAATTTGTTCAACCTAAACTTCCAGGAAGAAAAACGTGGAATTAGACTAGACAGATTAACTTTAGATTCTTCTTTTTCATTTTGTGTGGCTAGAATGCTGTTTAAAAAATATTACCTGTATCGAGAAAAGAGCTGTGTGCAAATTCAAGGAGGCAGGTCAAGTTGGTTTTGAAATCAAGAGTGGAGTTCAGCATGGAAGTTGTCTATCACCATCTTTATTATTGTAATGGATAAGGTTATGAAAGCAATAATAAGAAAAGATCAGTGAACAGATGTGCTTGTATTTGCTGATGATGTTATGCTATGGGGTGAGACAGAAGTACAAGGTAAACTCTTTTTTTGGAAAGAAGAATCAGTCAGAACTAAAACAGTTGGTTTGGTGATGAGACAACATCTTGAAGCAGTCAGTCTGGGGCTACAAAATGAAGTAGGCCTAGAAGGTATTATTTAAAACTTCAAATACTCTGGGTGCTTCTATTTTTTCTGATACCACAAACCAACAAACAGGCAATAAGATACAAGCTGCATCAAAATTGTACCACTCCATTTGTCCACTACTTTGGGATGACATTTCCCCAAGCTTCAAAAGGTCACACTGTACAAAACATACAGACTGGAAGCAACAACTCTGACTAGACCCATGAAAGGTTGCTTACAGCCACTGAAATGAAGTTCCTCCATTCTTGTCTCTAAAAGACAAGAAGAGACATCATAGGGAAAGAGAATATTCAGCAACAACTTGGATTGGACAGGAGTGATATGGACATATAAGGAGGACAGCTCAAAATAGGATTCCCAAGGCAATATTATGAAAGGAATTCTCTTGGTAAGAGGCCCGGGAGAGAAGCCTCAATGGTTGTAAAAACATTTTCAAAGACCCTGCAAAAGGTGATTTAATTGGCAGCAAAAGGCAGGACTTAAGCTGTGAATGGCCAGGATGAACTAGAGGAGGCTCGTAAACATCTGGTTTGCTGGAGCAGGGAACTGATGACGATCTTGAAAAGGTATAATTTACTGCTTGTAGATATACAGGAATTGCACAAGACTTTCGGTGTCTCTGAAAACCAGCATCCCACTGTCGCCAGCCCTGAAGATGGTTTTTTGTGGTTTCCCATTTTCACACCAGGCAAATGGCGGGGCTGTAGGCTACCTTAATTAAGGCCATGACCGCTTCCTTCCAACTCCTAGGCCTTTCCTACCCCATCATCGCCATAAGATCTGTGTCGGTTTGACGTAAAGCCACTAGCAAAAAAAAAAAAAAAAAAAAAATACAACCAGCCTGGTATATGTAATCAGGGATAGAAATTCATCAGCTTGCTCAATAGAGATTTTGTTATCAATAGTCCAGTGTATAAGAAATGTGATTCTCATATAGAATAGAATCAGTTTGGTTTCCAAAATGGTGCTTATACATGTGAGGCACTCTTCCCCTTAAATGTTCTGATACAGAGATGCAGGGATATGAATTTTGATGTCTATGGTTGTTTCATAGATTACAAAAAAGCTTTTGTCTCAGGCATGGAAAGCTGGTAAAGATTCTGAGGTCAAGTGATATTGACCATAATGATCTGTGCATAATAATTCTGTTATTAAACACTGAAAGCTGAAGGTCTGATAAAAGACCAAAACATGTACTAATAGATGATCGTGTAAAGTATTGGAAGGTGGATTTCACCAATGCAATTTCTTATATTTTAATTGTAAGTTTATATGGAATGCAGTATGAAATTTATTATGTGTAATTCGTAACCTGTAATGGAATCTGTTTGCAGATGTAAAACCGATCAAGGAATTTCTGAAATGGCCTCAATGAGAAAAGGTGTCTGTCAGGGTTGTGTATTGTTGCTTCTTTTGTTTAACATCTATTCCGAAACGGTCTTTGAGGAAACTCTGACAACATCAGGTATGCAGATGAGCCAGGGTTAGGATTTTTAGGTGCGCACCTTTTTTGTTAGGGTAAATTAAAGCTGTATGGAAAGATATCACGGTGTGAAATTTTGTTTCTAGTTGCAAAAGGAGCCATTTTTCACGCACCTTTTTAACTTTCTTGGGACCTTTATCCCTTTTTTCCCCTAACCATACCCATAATCCCCTTTTTCTCTCGTTTTTCTTTGAAGTTTAATTTCAATGTATTCTATAAGATTTCTAATCAATATAAAATATTTAACTTCCATTTAACATCTCCTCAGCTTGCTGTGTACGTGCGAATAGTAAGCCTACCTCTTTCAGTAAGCACCATGTGGGAGTGAAAGCACACCTGCAACAATGGAAAATAATTGTGTGTTTGACAAAACGTCTTTCCTCGCTTTACCACTATAATGTAGCCCGCAATATTGCAATTGACAATGAGTGATTCTATCCCACCAGAATCAGTAGCCTGCTGTTCGTGAATGTTTGTTACTGTGAGAGACGTCATCTGTTCGCATGGAGGCGGAGACTGGTGACGCAGAGATGTCAGCAACCGCACTTGCATAATTCCGAGAATTGAGACTGGGTTCTGCTCGAAGCTATTAGAAACCGCTGAGACTGCAGTTCCAGCATGAATGAGAACATTCTGGTAACTTTCGTGGTGTTATAAGAGAGTGTGGACAGCAAGTGAGCGAGTGAGTGCAAGTGTGAGTTGTGTTGCAGTCGCATTGAGTTATCAAGTGAACTGGTGTTAGGACTTTGTTACATTACTGAATGAGTGTACAACTAAATTTTACCATGCCAAAGGTGTCCAATGCCCGATTTATTGCTCTGGCTCAGGAATTCAAACAAGATTTCATAGACACTGATGGAACTGTTATGCAATGTACTATTTGTGATTCAAGAATTTTATTAGAAAAACACCAGCGAGATCACATCAAACAACACATTTCCAGCTCTAAGCATCAAGTGAATAAGACTCTTCAAGCAAACAAATCGCGGCAACCTCTATTATGAAATGCGTTTCAACAGAGTTCTTCAAAGAGCCAAAATTTGAAGGAATTGAATATTGATTTGTGTGCAGCTCTTATGGCTGGTTTACTCGTGGACAGTGTTTAGTATAGCAGTAAGTGGTAAGTTGCTACTTAACTCACGTAGGCTTGTTTAAACGTAAGACAGCGTTTAGTACAGTGGTACATGGCAGTTTGTCACTTAAGCCACGTGATTCAGTAGTTCCTGTGTCGTCAACTAGATCAGAGATAAGATGGACGGCCATCAACAACGTGTAAAACTTGTTAATGACGTTATTCGCTGTGTGTTAGATAACATTTTAGTGGAAGTTGACGATGAGGTAACCAAAGTTAGGAGAAAAAGAGAATGGGAGCGAAAATGGATTACCAGAAGGAATAATCTCGGGGCAAGTACAATTCTCTTTAAAGAATTAGCCGACAGGATCGACAGGAATATATGTTATACTTGTGAATGTCAGAAGTAACATTTAATGAGTTACTGCATAAAGTTGAACCAATTATACAAAAGACGGATGCCATCATGCTTAGTGCATTATCAGCAAAGCTGAAACTGCATATCGTGCTGTACATGCTCGCGACGGGAAATAATGTCCGAAGCCTTCATCATTTCTTCAGAGTTTCCAAGGCCAGTATATGATTCTGGAAGTATATGAAGCTATATATATATATATATATATATATATATATATATATAGCTATATATATTGCTCTGAAAGATTTCATACAGGTAAGGAAAAATACAAATACATATTGGTTACAATATTATATATAAGCAATTGTTTAGCAAAACGACTATTATCAAAGGTTTATTGCTTTTAAATTTCAGTGAATACACATCAAAAACCTATCACGATAATTAGTATTGTTTCAATTCTGCAGTGACTTAAAAGCTTCTGTCCATCTAGCCATTGTTCTCGGCAATTAGAATGAACGATCAAAGGAAAAAAACTAACTCACAACGATGATCTGCTCCGTAGCTTTACCCACAACTTATGAACTTGACTAAATTGCGCCTGTTCGCACGTGGTAAGTTGCAAGTACAGTGCTCCCCCACTACTCCGATGGCTGCGCGCGCAGCTGGTGAGAAGTGTACTTGAAAGGAAAAATAGACTGAATTCTATTCCACTTGACTAAATTGTTACTTAATCGTTTACTTACCACTTATCACTAAAGTCACAGTTCACACGCTGCAACTCACTTAAGTTAAAAATTTAGTTACCACTAATTACTGTCCGCGTGTAAACAGGCCATTACACAGACAGGAATTCCACTCAGTAAGGTGAACCATCCAGCCTTTGAGGAATTTCTTGAAAAATACATAAAGATGTCAATGCCCGATGAGAATACTTCAAGAAAAACCTACATGGAGCCTGATTACCAAGAAACCAAAGAATCAAGGAGAAAGTGGGTGATTGCAATATGGGAATCATTGTGGATGAAACAATAGACTCATTGGAACGATATGTTTTAAACATTTTAGGTTTTCCCTTGAGAATGTTAAGCCCATGTTTTTAAAAATGTATGAGCTGCAGAAAGCCAATGCCAGTACAGTAATGCAATCAATAATAGACTTCTGCCAGAAACTCTGGCCTACTGGTATCGAGTTCAAAGAACTTCTTCTTGTGGTTACAGTCTATAAATGGTTTCAGCTGTTAACCAATTGAAACCTTTATTTCCTAAGTTGAAGCATGTGACATGCGTGGTTCATGCCCTTCATAGGGTTTGTGAATCTATAAGGAACGAATACGACATCGCGAATCAATTCATCTCTATCGTGAAGAAGATTCTGCTGAAAGCTCAGAGTCGTGTTGTTGCCTACAGGGAAACCACTGGCCTACCCCTTCCAAATTTCCCGGTCATTACTCGCTGGGGATTGTGGATTGGGTGTACTGCTATGTTGTGTGAGAATTTTGACAAAATTTGAGAGTTTGTGCTTTCTTTGGATCCAGCTGACGCAGGCACAGCAATTTCTGTTACTGGAGAAAATACATAATTTGCAGACAGAACTATATTGTGTTACAAGTACCTGACTGCAGTTATTAAACAATTAGAAGAACAAGGCCTGGAAAAGGAAAAACAATGGGGATATTTTTACTTCCGTGAGGGAGCAGTTAGATAGCTTTGCCAAAGATAAACTTAAGTCTAGTCTTCAGAAGAATCCAGACATTGAGGAATTTGCCACATCTGTAGAGTTGCCATTCCGAGTGAATACAAGGTTTGCCCCACTGGTTTCTGTGGATGTCCAAAGAAGCTTTAGCATCTACAAAGACATTCTATCTCCTAATAAACACAGACTTGCTTTTAAAAATGTAGAGATGCTTAATGTCTTGAAGTACAACAGCTTCATGTTTTTTCTTTCTTTTGATGAGTGATAGTTTGATGTACTTGTTTGTAATTCAATAAACTAGAATAGAGGAAAGAGAAATCGTTGAATTAGTTGAATAAACCAGAACTTTTTGCCCCCCCCCCTTTTTTAACCTTATTTGAACACTTTTTCCCTTCCTTATTTCATCTGAAATTTGCACCTAAAAATGCTAACCCTGAGTCACTCTTGTAATAGCAGAGGAGTTATTTGCCCTTCAATGCATGATAAATCACATAGTTCACCATAGTGAAGAGTTTGATTTATGTGTTAACTCTTCCAAAACAAAAATTAAGGCGATACAAGCAAATCTAATAATAAAAGGGAATATTGTTGAGTAAGTGTCCTTGAAATTCTTGGTCACAGTGTTGAATGATCAATGTGATTCCAAATGAGAGATAAAATCTAGAATTGAGCAGACCAGGAAACAATTCATTACCATGAGGAAATTCGTTTTCAAAGTCAAATCACTGTCTCCAGCTCCATACATTGAAAAAGTATCGATGCTGTGGAAATGTATCTATATCACTGTCTCTTGCACATACCTTGGATACTGGAATTTTCAAGTGTCACAACCCTTAATCATATTTAAAAAGCATTAAGTTCTGCTGCTTATTATAATACAAGGGAAAACGCAGTACCTTGAACGTGTTATGAGAGGCAAAGGCATCAGTTATTACAGCTAATTATTGAAGAAAAGATAAAAGGGCAAAGGTCCATTCGGAGATGGAGAAATTCATGGCTAAAATGCATTAGAAGATGGCACAGATGTTCATCAGAAGAATCTTTTTGTGCTGCATTGTCAGTGTCAGGGCTTGTTATGTGGATCGTCAACTGCTGTTTGGAGACATTCAGAAGGGCAAACGGGCAAGAATTCTTAATTTGGTCATTTGATTTGCCAGGGTTTGGTGTGGCTTTAATTTTTCATTTCATTAAAGTCAATGTCCATATTGCCAAGATATCAGAATACAATTTGATGTTGGACTTGAGTGGTTCAAATGGTTTAATGCTGGCTTTCTGACTCCAAATTGACATTGGATCTTCACTCTGCCCATTGCTTTATGAAGGTGCTCAAATACTCCAGCTTTGTCTGTAAATTTATCAGTCTCAGAATTCCTGCAGGACAAAATTTCCAGCCCTTTTGGCATCTTCAAAAGCTCTATTTAGTGCAGTGTAAAACCTTATTTTCCTTTCTTTCCTTATTAGTTGTAGTAGTAGTAGTAGTAGTTGTTTTGGTCAGCTATTTTGTAATGTTAGGGGCTGTACTTAGGAGGAACTCAAGAAATATTTCATGAAAGATTGCTGCTTTTCCTGATTTCACTTTTTATAGAGCCTTGTGTACTTGTGAACTGAGGTGACATGCTTCTTCAGGTTGCTAGCGTTGAGATATTTTCCTCCTCCTGATACCTTTTTTCAAATGCGGCAAATGGCACGGTTATCACTGACAAAATCCTAGTGGAAATAGTTCCACACTTCACTCATATTATCCAAAAGTACCGGGTGAGTTGGCCGTGTGGTTAGAGGCGCACGGCTGTGCGCTTGCATCCAGGAGATAGTGGTTCGAATCTCACTGTCGGCAGCAACTGAACTTACGTTGCGCGCGGCTGCCCTGCTTTAAGCATATATATACAATATTATGTGAAGTCTTACTTTATAAAAGATGCTGGAAGTGTCGTCCTTCCTGGGTTATACAGCATTGTATGTAGTAACCATATTCAGGCTGATGCGAGTGAATTCTGCCACAGTAATGTTTCTGATTTCATTCATAATGTTATCTTTCAGTTCTTCCAGTGTGTGAAGATTTGTTTGATACACTTTTTGTGTCAGTTTATCCCACATGTAAAAATCACACACTTTTTATATCTGGAGAACGATGGGAAAATAGACCAGCACTGATCACTGTCTGCAAACACTTTCAAGTGAATCTTCTGCTGTATGAGCAGGGGATGAATCTTGTTGAAACCACATACACGATATTTTTTCTTCCGTTAACTTATGGAAGAACGACGTGAAAATGTCCTCTTGGTACATCCCTGCATTTACTGTTGTCTCTGAAAAAAAATATTTTTTTTTGCTAGTTGCTTTACGTTGCACCGACACAGATAGGTCTAATGGTGACGATAAGACAGGAAAGGAATGGGAATGGGAAGGAGGCAGCTGTGGCCTTAATTAAAGTACAGCCCCGGAAAACCATTTTCAGGGCTGCCGACAGTGGGATTCGAACAAACTATCTCCCAGATGCGAGCTCACAGCTGCACGCTCCTAACCGTATGGCCAACTCGCCTGGTCTCAGGAAAAAAAAAAGGCCTAATTATTCATCTTGCACTAACAGCACACCAAGCATCAATCTTCCTATCATAATGAGGGACTTCATAAACACCATTAGAAATTTCTGCACACCAGTAGCAAGAGTTATGACTGTTCACATGAACATTAAGATGAAACCAGGCCTCATCACAAATGAACACAAGCTGTGGGTCAAATAAACGATCATTCAGTGATGCAAGCTACCACTCACAATATCTCACTCTTGTGGCTGTATCAGCAAGTTTTGAACAATGGGCCCATGTAAACCTGTACAGTTTGATGTGTGACAGCTTTGTAGCTCTGTGTGCAGAAGAAACCGAAACCCATACTTGTGCTAATTTTGTGAGTGATTTATTCGGTGACCAAGATTTACACCAATATGTAGCTTTTCCTTTGTTAAAACTGTTTGTGTGCGTGCATGTTTTTTATTGCGTACTGAGCCAGTAGTTTCACATTTATTTGCAATTACATAAATCTGTGCTTGTGAAGGTGGCTGAAAGGAAATTGCTGAACAAATGCATCGTGTACCTGTTGAGCCGACTCATACTTAAAATGACTTTTACATACAAAAATATGGTGTTGCAATGATAACTGTGTCACCGTGTTGACAGCTGAGATTCAGATTCAAGGTCAAGAATTATGCGTACGCCTCCCATACAGCAGCTTGCATAGTGTAGAGTAAAAACACTGTGCATTTGGTCTGGGTTTATATGAGAGACCCTGTAGGTTGTTTTGTAGGCTGAACTTGGCTTTTCCATCCAAACTGAAAATAAATAATGCTACAAATTTGTGCAATATCACATTCAAGAATCTTAAAGCTACAATTTGACACATCTTGTTGCCAAGGTATATGGCTTTTAAAGAAATTTGTACTTCATACATGCTGGCACCAGAACATCTGCATAAATTCAGAGGAAGGTCTCTTTTGTAATGGGATCGGTAGAGCTACAAACAAGCTCAATTTCTTGCTATACCTGCTACCTGTTGTTTTGAAACTTACAAAATTGTGACGTGTGTTCCTTGCAACTGCTTTAAAATTGGCTATTTATGGCAGGTTGACAGTATAAATTTTATACATCTTAGTGTTCTATTAACATACTATCGAAAAAAGTATTTAGCTCAGCTGTAATAGTATCATTCGATATTGATATCTCTTCAGTATTGAGGTTATAGAAGGTATCAAAAACCCATCTCTAGTTTCAGCATCATAACAAATTGACTTCAGATTCTACTGAATCACTCTTACCATTGCTCTTGACCAAAGAGATTATTTACAGCATCAAACTGTTTGATGCACTGCTAATTACCGTTTCCCAACAAGTTCATTGTGTATTTTGCCTATGGCCATGCAGTTAAGGACGTGCAGCTGTGAGCTTACATCCCGGAGATAGTGGGTTCGAGCCCCACTATCGGCAGCCCTGAAGATGGTTTTCCATTTTCACACTAGGCAAATGCTGGGGCTGTACCTTAATTAAGGCCACAGCCGCTTCCTTCCCACTCCTGCCCTTTCCTATCCCACCATCGCCATAAGACATGTCTGTATCGGTTTGATGTAAAACCAATAGCAAAAAATCACAAAAATCTTTACAGTATCCTTGCATGAAAAGTGATTTTGTTTCTTTCCTTTCTGAAAAAAAATATTCTGGAAGCTATCATGTGAAACTTTGACTTTGGGCATCAGTATAAATTAATTTTAAAATTCCTACTCTGTTAAAAGATCCCCGTTTGCTTTGTTGATAGTTGTTGCAAATACTGAACTTGCTGAGAGATGACCAATCTTGTTAGTAAATTGAGGCAGAATATCTGGCCGGTATGGACTTCCCATTTCCATCCTGAAATAGTAGCCTATTGGTAGATCAAGGAATCCTTGGTGCAGAATTCTCCTATGAACCAGAAAAAAAAGTAAAGAAGTTTTACAGTCTTAAGATAAATATTTGGATAGTTTCAATATTTTGCCAATGCTTCTGTTCTGACAGTCCTCATCAGAGATAAACTAAATAATTTAAAATTGCACATAGTTACTGATAACACGTATATTATGGTGAAGAATGACCATCAGTCATTGACTTACGCACACATCGCACAGGAGTTTTGAAGTAATAAAGAATAAAATATGTTGTAGACCAATTTGGTTACTTGCTTTTCGTGCCCAAGATTGTCTTGTATTGAATTCCAAAACAGTTGGTTGGCATCTAAGAGTACTTAAATACAACAAGCACATACAAGGAGTTTTTTGTTTTTTAGAGAATTCCTTTTCAAGCAAAAATTATGACAGTAGTCCACAGATAATAATGTCCTTGAAGATCCAATGTTGTTAATTTTGAGTTACATAAAATACAAAAATTCTTGTATATAATCTTCTATGAGAAGCAAAATGTCCCTACTTATGTTCATTTTTTTTTTTTGTGGTGTATCGTATATTTTAATAAGAATTTTATAAGTTTGACACATTGTGAAGATTCATAATCGAGGTTTTATATTGGATATAAAATTGTTGATGTCCCATTTTATAAAATATAATTAAATTATGTCCTTTTAGGATCCTAATGTATTTGGACTTCTTGAACAATACTAATATATTGATTATTATTTCTGTTTGTTTTGTTTAAATTATTGAGCTGAAGAACGCTCACTTTGTGTCAAGATATGTACCCATTGTGAATGTCATATACATTGTACTGAATAGGTGGATGAGTTTTGTGATTTCTTAATAAGAAGTTTTGTCTGACAATATTGCAAGTCAATACATAATAGACCATGAAGTTTATCACATGTAAGAAGTATTTTTTGGGCTTTAATCAGAACCAGCCTGGGGTATTTATTAATATGAAAGTAAAGAAATTTAAAAATTAGCTTAAAAGGCCCTTGAAACCTAGGCTACTTTTTGAGCAACTCCACGCTCAGATTATTTCCTCACCACAGAGTATTACAGTTCTACTGCACATTTAACCTTCTGTTTCACATGGAGAATGGCCTTCAATTTTGCTATGAAAGTGTTCAGCTTTTTCAGTATCTTCCCTCATTCTTTCTTTGGAGTAGGCCTTTTATGCTGGGTATTATTTTCTTGCCAGAGAAGGAACCATTTTCTTCTTAAAAATATAATAATAATAATAATAATAATAATAAGAATAAGAATATTGGCTTGACGTCCCACTAACAACTATTACGGTTTTGGAAGACGCCGAGGTGCTGGAATTCAGTCACGCAGGAGTTATTTTAAATGCGTGCAAATCTACCGACACGATGCTGGCGTATTTGAGCACCTTCAAATACCACCGGACTGAGCTAGGATCGAACCTGCCAAGTTGGGCTCAGAAGGCCACCGGCTCAACCATCTGAGTCACTCAGCCCGGCCTTAAACATATTAGGCCTACTACGAATTGGTACCATATTGGTAAGTCGAACATCGCATGTGATGTTAAATAGACTGAAATTGGGTGATAAACATACCTCTTCCCTTGGCTGGTGGAATTGGGATTCCTCAAATTTGATGGCTGGAAACATTTTGCACAATTCTTTGGTTTTTCAGTTTCTCAAGACCATATTTCTGGAAAAGTTTTAAATCCTCCCTACATCATATACAAAACCTGTCAGCTCAACTGTAAAGATTGGAATATAAGGATAATCAAACTTACGGATTAATGTAAAACTGAAGCTGAAATCTAACAAGGAAGTTTTTATTCTAATTGAACATATTTATTTACTTTTCTTTATCTTAGCCCGCCTGTTGGCCATGATTGTTAAGGTATGAAATCTGTATGGTCTGACACAATGCTTAGTCGGTTTGAGTTCTGTTGGTCAAAAAAATTGTCACCATCAGAATGTTGGCCAGCAGGGTAGTGGAGGTGGAGGTATAAAAATTCTAATTACAAGATTGCATGCCAATAGCCTGGATTAAATTCCAAACCTCTCCACGGTGCTCATATGTTGTGAGGGCATATGATGCTGTTGATGGCGATTCGTTCGTTGGATGGGGACGGCAGGAATAGGCTATGTGCTAGCGCCAGGTTTTTCCTTCTCCCTTCCTTCTATCATATATCACATTATTAATTTCATCCACGAACCTACTACGCTGGCGTAGCAGGGGGAGAGGTGCTACTCCCACGTGGCACGTCCCAGGTGGCGGATAGGGGGGTCCTAACCGGCTTGCCGGCGGAGTTGAGGGAAATAAAATACCTCTCGCGGACCAAACACACTACCCACTGTGGATGGGGGACGCAGATGAAGAATACACCCATGGTATCCCCTGCCTGTTGTAAGAGGCAACTAAAAGGGGCCCAAGGGACTCTCAGCTTGGGAGTGTGGGTTGGCGACCACGGGGCCCTTAGCCGAGTCCTCGCATTGCTTCCATTTACTTGTGCCAGGCTCCTCACTTTTGTCTATCCTGTCTGACCTCGCTTAGTCAACTCTTGTTCTTTTCCGACCCCGACGGTATTAGAGCATTCGAGGCTTAGGGAGTCTTTCATTTTCACGCCCTTCGCGGCCCTTGCCTTTCTTCGTCCGTTACTTCATCTTTCGAAGTGACGGATCCCTTATTTCTTCTTTTCTCTCTCTCTTTGCCCCCTGTGGGTGGGGGACACAGACGAATAATACACCCACGGTATCCCCTGCCTGTCATGAGAGGCGACTAAAAGGGGCGACCAAGGGATGATTGAATTAGAACCATGAAACTACTTTTGATTCGTACCATCACGCAGGCAACACCATAGGTTGCATGTACTTGCGTGTAGTACAACTACATTAGGTACGAAATAGGTTTGTGATTAGTAGCAGCCAAGAGCCTGGCCTGGGGTTTTCCAGTACCCGTGCATCGTACCCATGTGAGCAACACCGCGGGTCTGGGCATTGCCTGCGAGTTGTACCACTATATGAGTGACACCATGGGTCTGCTTTGCCAGTGATTAGTACCCACTATGTGAGGAACACCATGGGATAGTGAGAGTCCCTGTGGTTAGTACACCTAGGTGAGGAATCCTTCGGTTTGCTTTGGCTATGAGTGGCGCCATTGTGTGAGAAACACCATAGGTCTGCGTTACCTGTACAAAGTACAATACTTGTGAGTAGTACCATCTTGTGTGGAACACCGTGAGTCTTCGCTACTTTTCATTAGTACCCCAACATCCCAAATACCATGGTTCTACTTTACTCGCGACATGTACCATTCTGTGGGGCCTTAGACGTGGATTTTGCACTGCTTTCGACATCAAGCATCATTGTGCTTTATAAGTGGTCCCTTGGTCAGTAATACTATTATTTACGATCTTTTTTTGAGTCTGATCCACTGTTTTTTTTGTTTTTTGTTGGGTTCATGTCCATCCAATCATTCTTCATGACATTTTTTATTTTATTTTGGTCAGTGGATGAATTTGAAGTTTTTGTTATTTCGTACCATTAGGGGCCAATGACCTCGATGTTAGACCCCTTTAAACAACAAGCATCATCATCATCATTCATTTCATCTCATTAACTCCTCTGATGAGGAAGGGCATCTGGTTGTAAAAGAAACTTGCCACAAAGTTTCAACTCACTTCCTACCTGACCCTGTAAAGAAGATGGTTGGACATGCATTTACTTTTCATTATCGTGTGGAAACTTGAGAAATGACAAACTTCCATGCTGTCATTGATATTCCTTGCAAAACAGTACCGAACACACTTCTCTAGCTTCATAGCTCACCATAAAAATTGAAAACACCTTCTAGTAATCGCATTGGCAGCAGTCGTTCTGAATATTATCAAGCTGTTGCCTGTTTTATCACCAAGTGCCCAATATTGGTGTTATACCATATTTGATAATACTAATGTCACCAAGGATGTTTTTTACCAATCAGGAAATATTTGTAGGATTTTCTAATTATTTGTATGCATTGTTATTTAGATACCCGTAAGTAATCTTAACATCTTTATATTTTGTCGGTTTTTGTGTTATATTGAAAGGAGTAACAGTGTCCAGCAATGTTATGGTAGGGAGAGGAAGAAACAATATTGACACTGTGTAACATAGTTGTCATCAAACCAGCGCATAATGAGACCTTTATGGACAAACATTTTTCCACTAAATATGTTTATTTTTTTTCTATTTAAGTTAGTATTCATCACTTTGTGTTCTGTTGATGTGGATCTCCTGTATTAAAGCAGTCTCAAATGTCAACCGACTGTGGCAGGAGTTAATCCCACAACCTTGAGCACAGTAATCTTGAGCCAAAGTAAAGAGAATCTGATAGAATCATAGACCATATTGTTAGTACCATCAGACTGTAAGAATTTTGTTAGTTCCATGCTGTGTGTAGTGTGTAATACATTAAGATTAATGTTTTGAATTATTAACTCATACTTGTATCATAATTTACTGTTAGTCATATCTCTTTTTTTTTTTTTTTTTTAAGTGGAGGTGTTTTGATTGATGTTCCGTACTCCCTGACATTACTTCTATGTTGCATTGTTGACTATGGTAGTGGTAATTTGTATATTCCTTCTTTTGACTCATATTTGGTGATGGAAAAGTGCTGTGCCTTGCCATGCTACCTTTAGGGACCTGCCAGTTACATATAAGATGTAATGTGTTCTAAGCATGTGGAAAATATACTTGCATATTTATTTCAGCAAGTGAGGCATCATGTCCTCATGGGAGAGCTCATCTCGCAGAAGTCGCTTGCAGGCAAATTCATCACGCCTCCGAATGGACTCCTATGGATCCTCTGGACGGAGGAGTCGAGGTACACTTACACTAAACTGTATGACTATATAATAATTTGTGTATAGGTTTGTTTTTTCATTTACAAATTGTTTTTTTAAACCAAAAATGCAGACAAGGTACACAATTCCTTCCAGAACAAATATGTTTTCTTAACAGTCTCATTTTCCATGCAGCTGCTTCACCACCAAAGAGACGAGAGCTGGATAATGTAATGAAGAAAGCACGGCGTGAAGGTACCACGCAGAGCAGCTACTGGACCAAGAAACTGTTAGAAGTGGAAGAAAAAGATCCCAACAGGTATGTGTCAAATGCTACACATTTTTGAAACAGTAATACAAAGTAATACAATTCTGTTTAACTTGTTTGATAAATAGGTACATATTTTAATCACATATATTATGCAAAGGGAAGGCTTTTTTAAAATTGGCTATAATCCAAAACAGTAGAAATACGGTATGTTAAGTTTCCTTGTTTCTTTTTCCTGTTAAAATGTTTGCTTTGGATATTTAATATGCTCTTTGACCTGTGAAAGTAACATGACTAAATGTATTTATACCGAGCTCGATAGCTGCAGTCGCTTAAGTGCGGCCAGTATCCAGTATTCGGGAGATAGTAGGTTCGAACCCCACTGTCGGCAGCCCTGAAAATGGTTTTCCGTGGTTTCCCATTTTCACACCAGGCAAATGCTGGGGCTGTACCTTAATTAAGGCCACGGCCGCTTCCTTCCCACTCCTAGCCCTTTCCTGTCCCATCGTCGCCGTAAGACCTAACTGTAGGCAAAGATGTAAAACAACTAGCAAAAAAAAAAAATATTAATTTGCCACTGTCACACATGGCAGAGTCACTTTTTACTTGTTTATCAGAATCCTAATAAATTGTTTACAATGTCTATAGTTCCTGTTTGTGTTAAGTAGAAATTCTGTCATTTACATCACTTTATAATATCTGAGAGAATGCCATGGGTAAAAGTCTGGTGATTATTCATCTTATAGATCTCTCAACAACATAGCATCTAGGAAACTTGTAACACCCCAGTGTTGTGGTACACATCCTGCTGAAACAACCATTCACTTCAAAACATGTAGTTAATAGAAGGAATGGTGTTATCATGGAACATTTAGTATGATTGTCTCTTCAAGGAACAAAACACTATTGAATGGGTGAGTTGTCCATGTGGTTAGAGGTGCGCAGCTGTGAGCTTGCACCCGGAAGATAGTGGGTTCAAACCCCACTGTTGGCAGCCCTGAAAATGGTTTTCCATGGTTTCCTATTTTCACACCAGGCAAATGCTGGGGTTGTATCTTATTTAAGGGCACGGCCATTTCCTTCCCACTCCTAGGACTTTCCTATCCCATCTTCACCATAAGGTTGGTGTGATGTAAAGCAAAATTATAAAAATTTAAAATAAAAAAAAAACACTTATTGTTCATCTGTAAGTCTCCCTGATAAACCATATAGCTCCCTCAATGGATCAGTGGTAAAGTGTGTCAACCTCCAGATTCCAAGATTTCGGTTTCAAACCTGTCGGAGGCAGTTGGATTTTTTTGAAGAACAGAAAAAAAGTCCATTCGACCCTCCATGTCATAGGATGTCAGCATGTGATAGATCTCTGGTGACACATTTGATGCTTACTTGACAAAATACATTTTTTTAACTACTTGGCCATAGATGCCCAAGAGAGATTTGGTTTACTCCACCATTATTAGGCAGAATGCCTAAATTGACGAGCCGGCAGCCAGCAGGTGGCATGAAATTAAAATGCCTGCACACAATAGCCGAGACCATGTAATTGTTGTTGTTATTATTATTCACATTTCAGTTGCCGTGGCGGGACACTGATCAGGAGACGGACTGTTGTCAAGCTCTCACAACCTCTACTACTATGATAGGAAGGTTCTTGGCATGTGACAGGTGTTGCAAGTTGTCCACTTCATGACCGTATCGATGAGTATAATCAACAAGAATAATTAAAGAACCACCTAATTGATACTTTATTTTTGCGTTGGGCAAAATTAAATATACATTATCACTCATAGAACATTTTATAACTGTGAAGATACCAAAGAACTTTTACCAGTCAAACAATCAACACAGCAAATATTTTTTTTCCATAACCTAAAGATTAACACTTGTGCTTATTGTCCAATGTTTTTCATCTAAGTTTCCTTATACAGCTGATGATGACCACTAAGTGGTCGAAACATGTTCTGTGAGTGATAATGTATATTTAATTTTACCCAACGCAAAAAATAAAGTATCGATTAGGTGGTTCTTTAATTATTCTTGTTGATGTGACAGGTGTTCAAAGTGACAGCCTTCTGCATTTGTGGGAGAGTACAGGCGATATCCAGATCTTGCAGGTTGCAGTTTATTGTGCACAAGCCCTTTGGCAGAGATGACTAAAGGCCTCACAGTTGACAGGTCCATCTCCTGCAGTTTTCACACTTCTGCTGTAAGGTCAATGTACTTTTCAGTCTTCTGGACATAGGTCTGGTGGACATTGTGATCTTAAGGGACTGTCACATCCAGCAGATAAAGTCTTCCCGAGATGTTTGTCAGTAAGGGCAATATCCGGCCTGTTTGATTTTATGGTCCTGTCAGTCTGTGGACATGAGTTGCAGTACAGCTTGAACCTTTTGTTTTTGAGCACATCAGATGGTTTGTACTCATAATAAGGGATTTTCTCATCATAAGTCCTGACTTAATTCCCAGCTCTTGGTGCACAATTTTCGCTACCTCATCATGCCGATGAGTATATTCTTTACCTGCCATGGCCTTGCATGCACCCCCAATATGCACTGTCTCAGTTGTTTCTCTGGAACTCCTGCATCTGCTGTTCACTTCTTCCTTTAAGATATATTTGCAATAGTTTGAGTGCTTAAGACTCTATCCTGGATTTTTATAAAGAAACCTTTTTCTCCTTGGAGGTAGCCGTGTTTTAACTAGAGATTGGGTCTCAGTCTGTCAGCAGATGGTTGACTTACATGGTGAGGATGTGAACTGGGGGTTCTTTCTGCTTCCAGGCATGCTGTAGTTCTGTGTTGGTAAATTTTGGAGGAGTTCTTGCTTTTAAGATTGAGTGGAGTAAACTTTTCAGCAGAACAGACAGCTGCAAATAGACTTTGATCTCTCTTTGATGGAAGTACTTTCGTAAGTTTTCTGTCTGATCGTGGCATATCTTCCTGAGGTTGAATAGTCCTCTTCCTCCATTTAGATGTGGCAAATTCATTCGCTCAATTGCAGAATTAGAATGAAGTATTATGTTCGTCAGACATGGCCTCAGTTATTCCTCTTAAGTCCACTAAATTTGTTTCATACCATTTAATGACAGCAAATGAGTAGATGGAAATATGGATTGTGAAAGAGTTCATTGCCTTTACTTTGTTTCCTGCATTTATTTAGGAATAATTTTGAAATAGCTGTGGCTCTCTCAAGGAAAGCGGTCTTTAGTCTTTCTTTGGTGGTTGAGTGACGTTTCACTTCAAAACTAGAACCACTGGAGTGGTCAAAATGACTGCAGTGACTTTTCATGATGAGTGATCAGGATCATTCATAATAAATATAATTGATTTTGCATCATTGGTTAGGCATTAGTAACGCTTATACCTGCAACTGCCATGACCGCTGTATTAATTATCGGGTAATAGTAATTATTCAACTGACATTGGTGTCATCTATTTTCAAGTATGCCTGAAGGAAGTGAAATGTGAAAAGAAATTTCAACTTCAACAACATGCAAAAACGACTACACATATTACCAGGGGTCGAAAAATACCGGGCGCCCAGTCGCCATGGCGCCTGAAAATTTTTACCTGGCGACTGAATTTTAAAATTTGGTTTTGAAAATTTCTTTTTTGAAATCCGGAGTTCTCTTACATGTACTTTCCCATTACTTTACAAAGTAACAAGTCGTGTGGTGTTTCACGTTTTTTTCTGTAGCTCATATATTCTAATATGTGCAATAAACATTTTCTATGCTTTTGGCAGTCTTGAATTCTGTAATTGCTCTTCGTACCGTGGAACTGGATGTATCAGTTCTGCGCGGGAGCTGCCTAGCGGTCATGGGAGATATCGTTGTAACCCGTCAAACAAGTATCCTTTCATGTGAACATATCGTAACACATCGAGTTCTATTACAGATGATCAGCTATCGGTAGCCGAGTACAAAGATCAGACCAGAGTTGTGGAGAAATGCAGAGAACTACTACGTTAAATAATTCCACAAACACTACATTAGCGCCATCCTTCCCGTGACTAGCCGTTCCTCGACTATTGCCGCCAAAGCAGTGCTGATACTGTAAATTCCCGTGGAATTAATTCTTTGCATTTAGAACATACGGAATGACGTGTTTATCAATTCTTGTATTTTCACCGAACAATATTTATACTTTTAATTTAATTACAGCATTTTGGTATTGAACAGTTTGCACTATATAAATACGGTTGTTTTTATTCCTGTGCATTTATGGAAAATTGGCAACGTAGCATCAGACATCGAAGCCCGCGAACTCGGAAGCCATTTAACGCTGGTGTATTTCACGTTTCTGTGCTATACTGGAGAAAATCGGCAAACTGAAACGAACAAAACCGCACAAATTGACTGATGCGAGTAACAAACCGTGTACTCTTTCAGATTTCTTCGTAAGTAGGGCCCGTAAACTTAACACAAAGTGATACAGAAGGGGGTGAATGTGAGAAAACACTTGATGGAAGTGCCGAGTGTAGAGTTCAGGACGACAATGACCAGCGTGAAATTTATGGTGTTCGAGACAATGATAGGTCAAACATCAAAAATACGTCAAAATTTCAATTTTCAGGCAAACGGAAATTTCAGCACTTTCAGCGAAGTGCGTAAAGAAAATGAATGCTAATATGTCACAGCATATGAATGCATTGTTCATGGCATCTTATCATATTGCAAAAAATAACAGACCCTACACTGATTTTGAAGGTTTGATTACATTGTTAAGCAAGCTGAATGTTACTGATTCAGAGAAGTATGAGAATGATACACAATGCAGAGAATCGTAGCTTGAATGACTACCGTGGCTGTGCTATGAAGAAGGAATTACGAAGTGTAAATTATGCAGTAACTTTCGTAGTATTGCCGACAAACATTCTAAAGGTGTATCCGGATTTTCAGGACCATTTAAACTGGAAATGTTTAAAACATACTATCCTATAAAATCCTATCCTCACTCGAAGTGTCAGGAGGCTGAAAAAATGGCGTAACAGTCCCAAAGGGCCTTGGCCTACCAAGCAACCGCTGCTCAGCCCGGAGGCCTGCAGATTATGAGGTGTCGTGCGGTCAGCACGACGAATCCTCTCGGCCATTATCCTTGGCTTTCTTGACCGGGGCCGCCATCTCACCGTCAGATAGCTCCTCCATTGTGATCATGTAGAGAGAGTGGACCTCGAACCAGCCTTCAGATCCAGGTCAAAATCCGTAACCTGGCCGGGAATCGAACCCGGGGCCTCCTAGTAAGAGGCAGGCGCGCTACCACTACACCGCGGGGCCGGCAGGAGGCTGAAAGTTTAATGAAAAATCCCGAATGTGCACTTTTAGTGAGGTGCGTCAAGAAAATGAATGCTAATATGTTACAGCATATGAATGCATTGTTCATGGCATCTTATCATACTGCAAAAAAAAAAGACCCTACACTGATTTTGAAGGTTGGTTTGCATTGTTAAGCAAGTTGAATGTTACTGGTGGGAAATTAAACAGGCACATGTAGTGTAATTTTAAAAGATGCTGTCCTTGAAGGTGACTGGTGATTATTTGGGTTAGTATCTCTTAAAATATAAATTTCCATTCTTATTTGAACTGAGACTATACGACTTAAGCCCGCATTTCAAAAATAATACGTAGCTTGATCCTAGTCTAACCTGTGCTGTTCATAATGTATATTTGCAAAAAAATTGCTGGCTCCTGATAAAAAGGGGCTGGCTACTGAATTATTTCTATTTTCTTCTACCCCTGCATATTACGGCAAAGTAGGGAAATAAGAACAATACACTACAATGTATTTTAACAAGTCTGCGCAGCTCTCATTGAGATATAGTCATCTGCTTATAATTATACTTTCAACAACGGTGATGTTCAAATAGACAACAATGGAACTCTGATATATTACGAACTGTACGAGTATTGCTTCCTCTGCGTCTCCAGTAGTGTTGTTGTTTGTCGTCTTAGCACAGTACAGTGAGCATGTTTTGTAGACCACCACCTCTCACCAGTGAAGGGTTGCTGAGTGTATTGCATTACATTCAGAAGATATGTCTGATGTAGTGTGTGGTCCGGATATAGATCACCTAAGAGGGGAATCTGCAGACAAATATTACTGCCAATCAAGTGATCACTCAGAAAACAGTGATTCAGATCACGCTGAAAATTGGATTGTTCAGGCTGAAGGTAAGTTGATATTATAACTATGGACCAGATGCATATGCAAATTTTAAACATAACAGCATATTTCAGCATGTACCTTTGAAATTAAGTATATAATTTAAAACATCTCAAACAAAATTGGTTTCGCCTGCATGTCGGACATCCTTCGTAAACAATCAGTGAGCTGTTACAGTGCACTGTGGTGGTGTTATTCATTACAGCATGGTTCGGAGACAACATATGGAAGACTTCAAATGGGGAAGAATGATCAGGAAACTGGAAGGAGGACGAAGTGTGACCACTGTACCCCAGGAGTTTGGTATTGCTCTCAGACAGCATTGTTTCATGTGCATGGAAAGCTTTCCGAACCACAGGCACTGCTGCCCGAAGGAGAGGTGAGCAGATGACTGCTACATTGTGCAACAGGCAAGAAAAGACTCATGTCAAACAGAAGGTGCAATTGCAACCACATTTAACATCATACAAGGCACCCAATCTCATGCCCCTCAGTGGCACAGTAACAGCATAGGGGTGATCCCTTTGTCTGACTACCATTGACCTTGTGTTCCATTGACACCCCCACATCGGCGGCACAGTTTGTGCTGGTGCCACGAGCATCAGACTTGGACCGTCGAGGAGTGGGATCGCGTGCTCTTCTCATATGAGAGCAGATTCAGTCCGAGAAGTGTTTCTAGACGTACCCTCATCTGGCGAGAGGTGGGAACTTGTAATGCACCCAGGAATATTGTCAAATCTGATCATTTTGATTGTTCTGGTGTGGGGGGTCATAATGTTGCATGGGCGTACCAACCTCCAAATCTTTGAATGGGGTACACTCACCGGTCAACGTTATTGTCACAGTGTACTCCTTCCTCGTGTGTCTTTGCAGAGGTGCATTCGGGGCCGTGACTTCATTTTTATGGATAACAGTGCATGACCGCATCGAACAGCGCAGGTGGAGGAGCTGTTGGAACGAGAGGATATTCGGGGAAACGGGCTGGCCTGCCCATTCCCCCGACTTAAATCCCATCGAGCAGATGTGGGCATGTTGGGCAGATGTATTGCAGCGCTCCCACATGCACCAATGACCATCCAGCAGTTGTGAACCGCGCAGATGTAGGGATGGAACATCCTACCACAAGAACTCTTAACCAATCTTATGGCCAGCATGGGAACAGATTGCAGAGCATGCATCGCTGTCTGTGGTGATCACACACCCTCTTAAGAACCATGTCCCTTCTCTTGTGATGTCCAGGGGACCATCATGAGTCACAGTGACTTATGATAATTTATTGTCTCTGTATAAAAGTGTCATTTCTGTTCATCTCATCGCATATTCCTTTCAGTTGCCTACCGTACTATACTGTGGCAGTTCTTCCTATGTATGATTCAAGTTTCACCAAGCTATGTTACTTGGCAGTGATACAACATGCGAAAGTTGCTTTCGTCCTTAAATTTTGCACAGCAGTGTATATACAGTTGAACCTGACATATGTATATCAAGGGGAAGAGAAAAACCTACTTGTAACTCAGAATTACTTAGAAATCAGACACAATACATCACATATTTACTGAAAAACCAATGGAATAGACCTACATGTGTAAATCCTTGCAAGTAATAAATACATTGAGACAGAAAATACTATTTTGAACTTGGTCCAGCCTTAAAGAAATCAGATAGTTTGGCTTGTTTCACTTTTCTTGCATTAAGAGTATAAACCTCCTTTTGCAAACTTAGTAATGAATCAAAGCATTTTCACTACAACTTTTCGAACTGATGTAACGCCTACACACATCAATTGCACTTAACACTTCATTCAGTTCAGGTGTTCCAAGATTTGAGTCGTTATCTCCATCACTGTCACTATCGCTTGTAGCTGGTCCATCACCATCGTGTTTTTGGCATACATCAGCAATAACCTCTTCATCCGGTAGTTCTCCACATACAGCCAAATTATCATCGAAATGCACAAAAGTATTGAATTCTACACCCTCCGGTAGCGTTATCTCATTGCCAAACAAAACTTCATCCCCGTAATCATCATTAGAGGCGGCCTTTTCTAGCACGACACCAGCTTTGCGGAAACAGTTGTTGATTGTGGAGGATGATACCTGCTTCGAGGCCGCCGAAATGAAGTCCATGGCTTGTAGCAAATTGATGGGTAGAGTTTCATTTCCATGTTGAACCAGCATTTTTCTATAATGCACTTTAAAATTTGCAATGAAGCCCAAATCAAGCAGTTGTAGAACGCTGGTACAGTTAGGAGGGAAAAATTCCACTCGGACATTCCCCAGAATGATTTGAGGTGGATGTGCTGCACATCGATCCATAAAAAGAAAGATCTTCTTGTGTTTTTTTTTTCATTTTAATGTCCAGTTTTTTCAACCACCGTTTCATTAGAAGTATAGTCATGCAAGAATTTCTGCTGGATTCATATTCCGGAGCTTTTGTTTTTGCACCCTTAAAACACCTCGGATTCTTTGATTTTCCTCTCACAAGTGGAGGAAGTATGTCAGATCCATCTGCATTGGTGGCGAGAAGTACTGTTACACGAATTTTACTTTTCTCCCCTCCATGGCATGAGTCACCTTTTTCAGCTAATGTTTTATTAGGATGGAGATTGTAGAATAGGCCGGTCTCATTACAATTGTAGATGTTTGGAGGCTGATAATCGCTTACTATACCCGGCAGAACCTCTTCTTTCCAGTGTTGCACCTTGACGTCGTCCGCAGCTTTTGAGTCGCCGCAAATTGTTCTCCCTGTGATTCCTTGATGATCTCTAGATCCTTGCAACCATCCTGATGAAGCCTTGAAATCAGCAGTGATACTTACTTTAGCTAAATCTATCGCCTTTGCCTTCAGCATGTCGCCACTAATTGGTAGAGCTGCAGCCCGCTTTTTTAGTTGGAACCATGTGATAAGTGCTTTCTCCAAATCTAGGTACCTTCCTTTTTGCTGATGGTTGCACTTTGCTGATTTTGAACCCAGTTTTAAGATCCAAAATGGTGTTTCATTTACTGATGACTGTACATAGCGTGGTATAAGAAATCCCTAAATCTGAAGCAATTTCAGTTTTTGTTTTGTGTGGATTAGCTTCCATTTCTCGTGTAAATTTAACTTTTTCATCTAGGGTACCGTCAAACGGGGCGATTTTGGACACAGAGGTGGTTTCGGACAGTATGGTAGATTTGCCGCCGGTGGTTTGCATTTCCGCGCACGTTTTAGTTTGACCTTGAGGTTATGTTTCCCGCGTTCTGCACGTTTTATTACAAATTGACTTCATACTTTGGAAAATTTCCCGTGTGCACTGGCATTGTTGAAAGTTCATGCATTATCATTAAGTGGATACTTTCGATTGTCGCAGTTGGAAGGAATGCATTATAACTATGGTTCTTAGTGAGATCAGCTGACTGAAGTGTTTAAAAACAATTGCTGTGGAATTTTGATGTGATTTAATGAACAATTTTACTGAAAATTGAGAGCAGTCTGGGTGATTTCGGACAATGTCTAGAAATTATCAGAGGCAGAAAGAACCTGCTTCGAGAGGTAATTCCGAACCAAAATTATTAGAAAATGCCGTACGTGATATTAAAAGTGGCAAATTGTTAGGAAAGCATTTGGTTTCTATGGTATGCCTTGGTCCACCCTACAAAATAAAGTGCGGAATGTACATCCACAAAATGGGGAGACAACCAATGCTAAATGTGGAAGAAGGAAATGCTCAAGGAAGCTCGTCACCCTCCGGCCATCCAACCCAACACAACCTGCTGCTTCCCGCCGCTTCCGCAAATAAAATGTTCTTCCTGGGAAGTCGATTTTTGGCCATCACTTCCGCCGAGATGAAAGCAGTGCAGAAACAAGTGATGGCGCTGGCAGCAGCAGTGAAAATGAATGCGATGAAGCATACAATGAATGTAATGATGTTCTGGTGTTGCAAGAAGAGGCTTTCCTTGTTGCAGATTATAAATACAAGTTGAGGAACAAAGAGCATACAGGCAGTATTTTGGCATGGCGTGAAATATTCGTTCAAGTGATGTGGATGTCAAATACTTGCGCCCATATAAAAACAGCAGAAAAGTATTTGTGTTCGCTAACATCCTTGCTGAGGATACAATAGCTAAAGAACAAATTTCGAAAATGCTTCCAGTCTAAGTTAAGAAGAGAGGATTCTTTAATTTCAAAGAAAATGTATTTTAGATTTATAGGCCGTGGCAACTACATGTTCATTGTATCAAACTTTTTTTGCTCTGAGATTTGTATCGTTTGTAAGAAAAATTATTAAGATTTCTCAGTAGGATCTCTGTACAGTTTATAACTATTAACATTTCAATTTAGACCGGGAAACTTTACATTTACCTTGTCAGAAAAAAAAGATCGATCATTAACACATTACATTTATCATTACAATGATTTTAACCAGCTAGTCATATTTTGGACACCCTCAAAACACTTTAAATATCACAAAACTAAAGCAAAAAGAATGAAGAAGGACTATTTATGTCCGAAATCACCTAATGCGCTTTGAAACTTCGGACAGCGGTTTGAAATGCATGTGCGTCCGAAATCACTCCGAAGTACGGGGTGAATTCGGACACTACTTTTTGTTTTCTCAGGAAAACTTGCATTGGCGTATATTTTTCGTTTGTAGGGTATTGCATTAATTGGATATATTCCTCATTATTAGGATGATAAACAATACAATTTAAGATTCCCTTCGTGAGTTAAGACTAAAATAACCTCAAAATCGTCCGAAATCACCCCGTTTGACGGTATAACTTTTCCTTTTTCTGTTCTCCATGGCTAATCAAAAAGCAACTGAATGACAAAACTACTGTTCAACAGTAAACACCAGATACCAGCACCATGGACATTTTACTTCTCCGTTGTTCCCACGAAAGAAATTCTTATATTCAAACAAATTCACTGTATTTTCTTTTGTTTCCGCACCGAAACCGCCCACTTTGCTTGTAATGTATCTTAATCTTTGGCGGCATTGTGAAGGTAAAAAAAAAACAACTAAAGTAGAGGAGGAGCGAGATAGAGAGCGAAGGAGACTCACTCAGTTGTCCTTTGTTAAGCCGCCAGTAAGTAAGGGTCAACAATTTCACTCGGCAAAACTCTTTGTGTTCTGTTTCAGCACCGAAACACGACCGCTCTACTTCCGCCTACGCCGACAAAGAGGAAACTTCGTAAATACACTGTAGTTGCTTTAAAAAAGCAGTGCTCATTACAATTATGCAGGACTCTGTTATATTTCACTGACAATACATATAACAGCGGATTACATATAAACGAATTACGTATAGATAAGATTTAATTAACATGCTTTTAAATTACATTTTGCCGGGACCTGAAGGAAATTACATACAAATACGAATTACGCAGAACAGAGTTACGTATAAAGCAGGTTCAAGTGTACTTACAACAGAGACTAGCATATGAAAATCATCAAATGTGAAATGTAGATCTACAAAAGAGCCAAGCATATGAAAATAATGAAATATATTCTCAATTTCTGCCTTTCAGTAAAGTCTCCATGGCACTGCCCGCAGCACACCTGCCTCTCACCACTGAGTTCTGTGGTTCAAATCCCCCTCCCTTCCATGCAGGATTTGTACTGGACAATGCAGAGGTGGGACAGGGTTTTCTCTGGGTACTCCAGTTTTTCCTCTCATCTTTCATTCCAGTAGTACTCTCCAATATTTTATTTAATCTGTCAGTCATTAATCATTGCCCCTGAGGAGTGTGACAGGCTTTGACAGCTGGCACAATTCCTGTCATTACTGCTAGATTGCAGCTTCATTCATTCCATTCCTGACCCAGTTGACACTGGAAACAGGCTGTGGATTTTCATTTTTCTCTCTTTCAGTACAAAACAAACCCATGTATAAATATTTTAGAATTACACGCAGTGTTTATCATCAAATTGCCGTAAAGACATGTGACAATGCATTCCGTTAAAAATTAAATAATTGAAAGAGGTTCAACCTATTCAGTACATAGGAAAGAAATGTAGTGATTACATTTTTATTTAATAGTAAATATAAATGGGACCGGTTTCGACCCTAGTCCAGGTCATCGTCAGGGTCGAAACCGGTCCCATTTATATTTACTATTAAATAAAAATGTAATCACTACATTTCTTTCCTATGTACTGAATAGGTTGAACCTCTTTCAATTATTTAATTTTTAATGTTAATACTTTCAATACGGAACAATGAAATTTTTATCTTTAAATGCAATGCATTCCAGCAGGTCAGAAAGTCTGTATCACATTGTAGTACACCTGAATCTTGGTAACATTTTTCACACACATTTCTCATATGTTTTAGACATCATTTTACAACAGCGATCACAGTACATTTTAGTCTTTACATCTTTGCTTCCAGAGTATGCTGTGCACTGTAATTGTTAAGGAGCTTGTTCTCGGACGTTTATCGCCTTACTGGGGTCAACACCACTTGTTAGTTTTGCGACTTTTTCCCAAATGGTCTTTGGTAGGCTTTCAGTGTAGACTCATTTTCGCATTGTGGGATTTATTAATTTCCTCCCAAGTTTACTCAGGAACATTTGGCGTACTTCTTCTCAGGATTGTTTGAAGAAAATGTTATCTGCTTGTTAATTTTGGCAATGTCTAGAATTCTGAAGAATATTGTTAATGGCCAGCGTCTGCGTTGTGGAATCTGTGCCAGGCATTTGATCCACTGTGTCCACTCCTGTTTTAATCACATTATACATTGTTGTGATTGCAGGGTCCTTTTTGTCTCCTGTACTAGGATCAATTTCACTATCAAAATGCATTGATGAGAGAACTTCTACACATTTGCTCTTCTTTGAGAAGTAAGAGACTATAGTTGTGTGTTCCTGGAACTTCAAATAGGATACTTTTTCATCTCTGCCCTTCACACACGTAAACACCTCTTGTAACTCCCTTTTATTCTTACGAAGTGTTCCAACAACGGTCAGTTTCTTGTCATGAAGTTCATTTGCAAGAGTAATGCTGCAAAACCAGTTATCAGTTATGTTCATTCATTAGATTCAACTAATCTCTTTACAACTTCTTTCGGTGAGTTATTTACTACATATGACCCCCCCTGCTTGTTTACCAATGTAAACGTCCATTGACTGAGTGTACCCTGTCTTAGCATCATATAGTGTCATAATTTTTAAACCATATTTAGCTAGTTTGCTTCAGATATACACTTGAAAACTGCATCTTCCTCTCAAAGAAACAAGTTGCTAGTCAACAGTTACAAATTCAGAAGTTGTGTGTAATTATTCTCATAGTTGGAGAGAAAAAGTTTGAAGATTTTCCTTCTGGAGATAATTTATTGAGCTCCTTTCTCTATCATCGGTCCCTGATATCATCAAAGTGAAGTACACGCAACAAGAAGAGGAATCTCTGTAGACTGATAGTTGCAGGAAATATATAAACTCAAAAACCAGTCTGATCCCCAAAGTCTTTGAGATTTTGATGTCCAGAATGATAAACACCTGCTAGCATCGAAATACCAATCGCACATTTTAGATTCTTCGGCATGTTTAGCATCGCAGTCTCTCAAGTAATTGCCAGCAAGACTATGTAAATGTTTGTGCAATTTGTAATAGTTCTGATTGTTGCATTGTCCATGAATAGGATCACAGCAGGCTAAATGAACTCCATCCCAAATGTTTGTGGGGTGTTATCACCCTGTGCAATTTGTGGGTTAATTCCTTTTTTTGTGCTTAACCTCTTGACACTGACTTCCATACATTGTATAGACCTCCTTTTCTTCGATGCTGCTAACCCCTGTATGCTTAAATTCACTTTTTTCTAGCTTGTGAACGTTCTAAAGTTGTTCAGATGGAAATGGTATATCTTTGAACTTGAAGATCTCTGCCTTCCTTCTGTACATGAATGAGCCCAAATTAGTATTTCTTTATTTCTTCCTCTAGAGTTTGAATCAATCTCTTTCCACTTGAAAGCATATAGACTTAAATTTCTGCTGCATTCTAGCGGCTGTATGTATCGCTACACAACGTTTCCTTATGTATTATGGTAGTACAAGTCGCTATCCTTCCACTGATATGCACGTTGAAATAATCTGGTGAGGATTCCTATGATTCTTTCGACACCTTGAAACCTTTTACAACTTGTAATTACTTGGCTCGCTGTCACTTTGAGGTAGAACATTGCATGGTATGGAAGCATGGCATGGTGCAGTTTGAATGAAAGTGATGTAATTTTGAATAAATCAAATGATAACATCGTACTGTAGTGACGGGCAACGCTCTCACTCAAGACTGACTACACAGATCTCGAGGCTCTCACAAGAATCTCAAGACTGATCTTTGTGCTGTGTTCTGTGTGACATCCCAGTACTACAAGTGTCAACTTGATAGTATACCATAAGGGATTACTGCATGAAATAACTTTCTCATATGGAAACGTGTTAGCCAATAAATTTTGACAAACGCCTAGGAAAGCACTGCATGTTCAACTATGAACCCCTTAATACCATTAATGAAAGTGAAAACAGAATGTCAGTATCTTAAACAGTTCATGAGTTATTTCAGGTGGACATCTTCGCTGAATAACCCCTTATAATTTATTAATAACCGTAGCTAACCTGGATACCTCACAATTGTTGCCAACAAGGTAGCTTCTTGTGATGCAGACCAGGCTGGATGTTTTCTGCGATGATTCCTCTTCATTGATATTGTGTTTTTATGTGCCGGATCATCCCAGAAGAATTTCTGCCAATGTATTTTACTTCTTTTGAATTAACAGCACAGTGGGCTGTGCTATGTGGCATCTCTTCAAAATAACGGACATCCACAACTTACGTTGCATTTCGGACATCGTCTTAAACGTCTCGTGTACAATTGGACACAATTACACATTGCACTGTCATATACCGAAGTACCTAATTATGAGGCAAATACTCTACAACATTGTAAGGAATTATTTCCTTCGTCACCAAAATGTTGCTATTAATAACCTTGGTCCGTATTGACTTAATCACAATAAATACTGGGTAGAGAGATGGATGATCCACCTAGTCCATACTATGTGTTAAATTTTTTGTAATATTTACATTTCACATTTACATTATATCTAGTACATGTTTCGAGAATATGCATAATCTCTTCTTCAGCCAATTAGGTTAAAATTTGTGTATACAATAAGACCTAATGAAAATGGGGGCCGCCTTTAAGAAAGCTGAAACTGACAATAGAGCAGTAAATATACCACTAGAAAAAAATGAATTTAATAAAAAGATAAACATCATCCACGATATTGCCAGAAGAAATGGCTACCGTAAGAGCTACCGGTATGTCAATAGAATAAAGTCGTGAAAAAACCAAAGACTTTACTTCTAGATAGGAGAGAAAAGAACTACTTTGCTACATTCACTTATATTAATAAACAATCATACGGCTTGGCTAAACTCTATAGGAAACACAATATCCAAGTATCCTTTAGAACAGATGATAATGTGCCATTTCACTGTTCACAACAAGATCCAATCGGAACAAAAATGGAGTTTGTCATCAGAACGTCGAAATTAAATCGTCAAAATACTATTATGAGCCGAAGGAGTGATATTTCCGTCAAGCGCTCGGCGAAAAAGAAATATAGAAGGCTGTGGTAACGTATGAAGATTGTTAAGAGTTATTATTTAAAAAATTTAACATTCAATTCGCATAGAAGGAGAACATCACGGTCATACGTAAAAGGAAGAAAAGCATCATTACACCAGAACACTAGCTACAAGAGAGAGTGAAACTATTGTTCACAATTATTTTATGAAGTATTAGCGCTACAGAATATTTCACGCCGCGAAATTAAATCGTATTTTAAAATATAAAGAGTTCCACATTGCTACGTCACGATACACACCCAAGACGACGTATTAGCCGATACCATCAGTTCTGAGAGGCTAAAGGACTGTAATATTGACAAGGAGAGAGAGAAGAAAAATATAGAGACACATAGATCTCCATAATTTGATTGGAATATTCACTTTTACATATTCCAAATCCTAGAATACGTCCAAGACTAACTTTTCTAAGATCAATATTCATTTATCACATGCAGATGGTGGAAAAGCCGGCCCCGTGGTGTAGGGGTAGCGTGCGTGCCTCTCACCCGGAGGCCCCGGGTTCGATTCCCGGCCAGGTCATGGATTTTTACCTGGACCTGAGGGCTGGTTCGAGGTCCACTCAGCCTGCGTGATTAGAATTGAGGAGCTATCTGACGGTGAGATAGCGACCCCGATCTAGAAAGCCAAGAATAACGACCAAGAGGATTCGTCATGCTGACCACACGACACCTCGTAATCTGCAGGCCTTTGGGCTGAGCAGCGGTCGCTTGGTAGGCCAAGGCCCTTCAAGGGCTGTAGTGCCATGGGGTTTGGTTTGGTTTGGTTTTAGATGGTGGAAAAGCATATCCATAAGATGAAGACATTAACCAAACTGACGTCTTGTTTTATTCCAATTGCTCGAGAGACCAGCAGCATGCATTAAAAAAATGGAGGCGAGGCTACCAAGATGAAGGCCGCACAGGATGACGTTTCCAGCCCATAAGGACCCGTAACCAGGCGAGACAGGCCCAGATGTTCCCAAACAGACGAGGGGAAATGCCAGGAGCTGTGCCCGCATGTCCATCCGCCCGGACATGAGACGACTACGGGGGAACCCAGAGCAAAGATAGGTTTCTTTAAGTCAACCATACAAGTAAGAATTTATTTATTTTTCCAAGTGCTATTCTAATTAATGTCAGTGAAATGAATATATACGAGAAGACGAATACCATAATTAGGTTAAAGGTTGATAGGTATTCATTGGACCTAAATGTCAAATCCATGTGTAGGATATAGTCAACCAGTGATAATAAAGCATCCGTTCGTAATGCTGTCAATGTAATATGAGAGGAGGTTAACTTTTTATCTCTTGGAGAATTTCATACGACGTCACGATAATATTAGGCTTATGTGAGAATTACGACATCAAGTAATAGAGGAAATGAGATCGTATGTAGGGTATGTTTACCAAATAGAAGGATATGGTAATATTTTATGGAATTATTAAAAGATTGAGACTATGACAGAGTAGGTAGGAACACTGTCCTTGATGACAGTTAGAAATACGTCAAGTTGGAATGAGTTAATGATATTATGGTGAAGTGATATGCTATATTGATATGAAATGTGAAGTGATGGTTTTAAATGTGAATAATGATATGAGATCATGATGATTAATGTTGATGATGATTATTGTTCTTCGTGAGTATGGTCATAGTTTGTTTTAAGGGAGATAGTATTCCAAGTTTTAGGTAGTTAATGAATATAATTTGTCTTCAGTCAACCGTTTATCCTTGAATAAGCCATAAGTAAAGTAGGATACGATTTCGATGACGTCCGTATGTTGATATTTTTGTTGTAGATCACCAAACGTTTCTTGAAGAGGAAGATGATATTAAATTAGCCTACATCCATGTATTTCTTCTAATCGTAAGAATTTTCGCACATATTAGGGAAGCTTTAAAGTTTATTCCAATGTATTACCCGATATCACTGGTGACTTAGTGTACCATTTCCTGTCTTTATTGCCGAGTAGACTCAGGGTTCGGTAAAGCGGTGGTTCTGTTCGATGAATTTTGGGCGACTCAAAAAATTAATCTATACTTATACTAATGAGTATAGTGACAGGAAGAATGGACATATATATTGAAATGAGAAACGCTAATGGGGTAAAAACGATTTATTAATCCCGAGAAAAACATATAAATGGTCCATGCTAAATGGAATATTATAATAATAACCGAAATCGACCTCAAACCAGTCGTAAATATAAATAATTACACTGCGTAAAGCGCTTACAAGAAATATTACAATTTAAACAAGCAAACAAGATCGGGTTCTGGCCCGATGAATTACAGTGAATCCTCGTGACTATACAGGGGAATTAGTTGTCAATATAATTAAGCTGATTGGTTAAAAATTTAGCTATTACAGGTTAATTGATTATGAGCTGACGTTATAACAGCTGACATACAAACGGTCAACGACCTAAAAAAATGACAAATAAAACCTCTAACGACAAAATTAATTGACGATTAAATTATTTGACGACTAAATTATTTGACCCATTGTATTTTAATGGTTGACTACTCCGGATAAGAACCATAAATCCAATATGATTGCCCGTAGGCCGTGTTGTAACACAACGTCTCCGTGATGAACCGGTAGGACTAATACATTCGTGAAATAGCTAATACAAATATTTACAGTCCGTCTAAATTGCGGATACAAACATATAAAGACACTATGGCATAAGGGGGTTCCCTAATTAACTTATGTACTACACAGCTTCGACCAGGAGCTCGCGGGCTCACCAAATCAGTCCAGGCAGAACTGGAAATCAATGAAATCAGCTGACGAGCTGACATGCACCAAAATTTACACAACAAGACATAAATCACATAAACAATGCAGAAGATCACACCTGTGGAAAGAACTACATACAAATATATATATACACTAATGATGATATCTGGGGAGTCGAACTCGTATGCAGACGGCGTCAGATTTTGCGTCTTTACAGACACAAAGTTGTCAATATTCTCGGCTCTGTAACAATCAGCTGTTGAGGAAAAACCAATACTGAGCTGTCGAGGGAAGGCACCCTCAGGGCGACTTTCACTTTCACACAGTAGGGGAGACATATTCTCTGCCAGTGGTTCACTTGACTAACGGTACTGCAAGTGGTCAGGTCTTGGCCTGCTACACAAATATTCTCGAGGCAAAACAAGTGAAGAAAAGCCTCTCTGCTGGCCAACTTAGCACTCATGTATTAAGGCTCCCTCAATTTTTAAAGGCATATCTCGCCTTAACACATATATATTAGGCCTCATTTTCAAGCCTCAAGCATGTCAAGCCTCTCCTCTCAATTATCTTGGGTTCGTCCCCAAGTGTTACCCCTGACTTGCCTTCCCGCATTTTTAAAAGAAACTAACTATCTCAACGTAGGACAGGCTCGCACAACAATTTCCGAGACAGCTGAAATAATATTAATATAGCATACAGAGAATTACCTGACTAACTTTATGCTGCTAATTACGTGAATTACCCAACGGTGTTGGCGGGTGGCCTTTGTTCATATCAATGACTCTCTTCCCCCAAATAACTACAGCAGACGTGGAATAACATAAAACACACAAGCAAAAAATGAACATAAACACACTAAATAATGCCTAATGCGTGACCCTTTACCCTTTTAACTAAAATAAATATGTACAAGTGGCATAGGTGAAGAGCATGCACACCCCCTTTGCCAAATATTTACCATTACATGAAACAAACCAGACTACAGCTGCAATAGCTGTTATTTAACAAGACTAAATAGTAGCTAATTTCCCTAACCTGAATCTACTTTCCCTACACGTATATCATGCCATTTAACATTGGATTTTGGTACTTATCTTTTGTAGTCAGTCGTCATTCACCCCGGATTCCTCAGCCACATGTCTAGGCTGTTTAGCTGCTCATAATTCCGGTGCTACACAATGGTTGGCAGGTCCGGACGTTGATACCACGTTCCTCCATGATTCTCTCCTGGGTTTCTGCAGAATACAAGTAGATTAATACCAACTTCTTCACCGCTTAATGTGTACACTATACACGATGCCGATCCTGATGTTAGGCTGTAATTGGCTCAGCCTATACATAAATATTAGTCCGAAGTATGTGTCATCAGTTTAAGGGTTCAAACCCAATCGATATAAGTTTATGTAGCGGCTAAATGTACAAAACGCACACGACGCATGTAACCCGTTCAAAAACCGCTGTGAGATACCGGTCACAGTTCGGGTGTTCATCAATCTCACGCGCAGCGCTCGAGCTTTAATTAATTTGAATTTCTAAGTAAAATCTTCGTGGGACCAACTCGTGGTCTATGGACACGGCGAATTATAACTTAGGACATTAAACTGTCCTGTAATTGTCTTGCTCGAGATGAAAATAAACTATACACGCGCACAAGTGTATAACGGTCCTTTGTTAATACAAAGAAAGTCTCCCGTTCGCGGACAGCGTGTTACTCGCACCACCAAGTTCAGAAGAATGAGGACGCTTACCCCACCAGGGCTCCTTAAGTAACCACCTACCCCTTTGTGTCACAAGGCGCACCCACGGCTAACGGTGGTTGGTTGACGGTTGACCGGCTTTCTCCTTGTCAACGACTTCTCGTTCAAATGAAATTATTAAATAGAGACTCGAAATGACATTATTAGGATCCAAGAGTGAATGATAGTTATGATTGCAGGTGATATTTAGTTTGGAACTGTGGAATCCTAGCTTAATTGGGAAATGACCGCTGACAATCTCGAGATGCATTACTGCGAGTTCGAAGTTGGTCATCCTGGCACCTTGTTGTAGAGCTCTCTTCATTTTAATCTAGCCACTCCCACACACAAATCTGTAAAGTTTGAAAGTTTGAACGCCGGTAGCGTGCATAGTAACCATGGCAACGACTCGCTTCGAATTCAAACTGGAGAGCTACCCTCTGGAAAATTCCATTCCATACCGCGCCCAGCTTGCTTATAACGGAACTTCAGAGTTCGTACCCTGCTTCTTGCATGTGAATAATTGATGCGTTGCTATGATTACCATATTACGTATATTGAGGCATTCAGGGAATGGCTCATTAGCTTAACAAATAAGAGTTGTTGGTAGTAAGTGAAGTCTTCGCACAAGGTAGACCACCTGATTACAGTATGTTTTGGGGGAGTGATTGTCAGATACACTTGATAACACAATGTTATGACATAGATGTGCACTTGAATTAATTAATGGTCTCAAATAAGAGAACGACCTGCATAATTTCTAGATATGATGTTTAATCATAATTTTTTAAGGAATATATTGACTTGAAGGGAGTTGTCTTTGTTTCTGTAAGAAGAAATGCTAAGAAATATGAGAACATGTTTGAAAGACGTGATTCATATGAACTGTTTTAAATATTTCCGAAGATATTTTCCCATGTCAATCTGGTTGTGTATTTGGACACAAATAATTTCAGTCAAACAAAGTTAACCTATTGCAACGAATTAACAAAAATGAGATGAAAGCAAGTAGAATTTTCAGAATAATTTTTCAAGAATTTACATGATGAAAGATGTGATTCCAATTTTTGATTTATTCATTACCAAATATGGAAACTGTGTCCGACATTTAAAGACTCTCAATCTACGACAGTGTATATAGTGTGTTCTAATCTAATTTTCATTCATTTAATTAGATGCATCTAGTCTTTGTCTAACTTAAACTATTTTCTTTTCAATCCGATATTTTCAATCTAGTATTTTTCAATGAATATCATTTATTGTAATGTTTTTCATTTTTAATTATCGTAATTTGATATTTTATTTCGATTCAATGTCTCTAATGTAATATTTCGAGATGAATTTTGGGACATATATCAATACTCATTACTTACCATTTCAAAGAGGAAATCTTGACAACCTTTTGCGTCTAACCTTTCTTGATTTACAATAAATGTTGCATAGTAAAAGTTAACCATTCTTTTAATGACTTTTAGAATAGTTGCTTAGATGTAAGGACTAACAACTTGGTAATTTCGTAAGCCGCAGGTAGAAACTAACTAGGAATACGAGTAGGAGACGTCCTCTGCATAAGTTAAGTATTTCTACTAGCATAAATCGGTGATCTTGTCTCTAATGCGGAACCCATAGCCCGTAAACTGTGAATAGCGACAAATGTGATCCTATTTGAGCTAGCCTGGATCTTGTGTGTCTCGACCTGGACGCGGGAAGGGCGCAATAATAATAACATTTTATTCAATTCGAATGGCGTAAACACCAATAGTATTTTCAGTAAGTCGGGAGTATACAAACTGTCATCGGGAAGAAGTGTGTTGGTACGTTATAAAGAGCATGTGAATGCAAGAAAATATTCCAGATACTCTGCCATGTGTGAACATGTGTATGAAAACAAGCATCATTTCACTAATATTGAACGGGACATGGTTTTATTACACCCGTTAAATAAAGATAAACAAATGAATGCCCTTGAGAAGTTAGAAATTTTCAAATTACAAAAATTTGATAGTGAAAATAGCCTTAATAAACACATGGCAGAGGAAGATCGGTTGTTTAAATTGGTGACCCAGTATTCTAGAAAGAGGACAAAAGAGAATGAGGGAAAGCGCGTAAGGGGGGATACATGACTGTAACAACACGTGACTGCACACTCCACCCCTCCTTCCATCCGCCGCACCTCCCACTGCAAGTCCGCAATCAGTCATTGATCAACTTCAATTGCTTTTATATCCCTTTGACAGTCGCATGACAGCCTTGCGCACCACTTGTATTATAACATAGGTAAGTTTTAATAATTTTTTATGCATTGTATTTCATTTTGTTTATTTTACACTCTTGCACTTACAGTTCTGTTTTACCCTTCCTTACAGACCATATAAAGTTCATATCAACTTGGCTGCGTAAACACCTACTAACTGAGGGTATCTGCTTGACAACTTGGTTTTACATCATTTTATATTATTCTTAATATCATCCTACTTGAATTTTATAAGGGAATATTGGATCACCAAGGACACAATAATGTCACATCGCAACAGTGCTCGTACTCAACATTTTATCCATATAGACATCATCCTACTTTGTTTATATTGAAATGACAAGATGGAATTTAATTCGGTGCCACTATCCATCAATTTTTAGTGTTGACAAGATGGAATTTAATTCGGTGCCACTATCCATCAATTTTTAGTGTTGCATATTTTTAGCTTTCTTAAAGGGGGCCCCCATTTTCATTAGATCTTATTGTATACACAAATTTTAACCTAATTAGCTGAAGAAGAGAATGTGCACCGGGTGAGTTGGCCGTGCGGTTAAGGTTGCGCAGCTGTGAGCTTGCATCCGGGAGATAGTGGGTTCGAACCCCACTGTCGACAGCCCTGAAGATGGTTTTCCGTGGTTTCCCATTTTTCACACCAGGCAAATGCTGGTGCTGTACCTTAATTAAGGCCATGGCCACTTCCTTCCCACTCCTAGGCCTTTCCTGTCCCATCATCGCCATAAGACCTCTCTGTGTCGGTGTGACATAAAGGAAATAGCAAAAAAAAAAAAAAAAAAAAAAAGAGTGTGCATGTTCTCGAAACATGTACTAGATATATTGTAAATGTGAAATGTAATAATATAAAAGAAAAATTTATCACATAGTATTGACTGTTTACCAAAATATTGGTAAACACAAGCAGTGGTCATATGATATTGAATGTGGGATCTGATAACAATGTACACCTAACCTGTCGAAAGAATTGGAGCAAACGCAGGCATTTTAGATCACATGTTACACTCATGCAAATTGGTGGTTACATATGCAGCAAGGCACATCTTGCCCCGTCTCAAGTTCGAATAATGCACGCATCTAGTATCTAGGTAGGTTTACCTACAGTAGCCATCAGTTTCTGCGCTTAGCCTACTAATTCGTGAACTTACCGCTGCATACAATGCCAGAATGCGTATCCTTTATAATTATGTTATACTGTGTCAAAATAGATCCAGTAGAAATGAAAGAAATGAACGCCTTAGTTGCTTGTTGACACACATTTGCGGAATGGAGGAGGCCTGTGGTTGGCTGTTTGCATGCTTGGCACCAACAGTGTTCAGCTCCTTCTACCTGTAGGCCTACGACACGCTGTTTGCCACACAATGCGGGAACACCGCTCTTGAGATCTCTCGAAATTTCTCGTGAGATATAGTGCCTGCGCTGGTCTCAAAAAAATCTCAAGATCTCATCTTAGACTGCCCATCACTATCATAATGAACTGAGCGAAGTGAGAGACTCATAACATAAGGAGATAAGAGTGGATGGTGCACAAAATCAAGTAATGGACAACGAAACACGCCAAAGTATATACCCTCCTCATGAACTAATCGTCCCATTAACCTGAGATTTATGCTAATGAATCTTTGAACTATTGTTTCCAGTACTTCTGCTCAAATTTTCTGGGGCACCAAATACCCTACTTTCCATTGCATTGTGAAACAACCCATGAAAATACAATATATGTATTAATTTTCTTTATTCAATAATTAAATTGTATTTTAAGCAGATTTATAATGTTTCTTTATACTGATTTAGGAGATCTTTTGTGTGTTCACAGATGGCGGCATAGTGGATACAAGGAGTTGTACGGTGGTGGTAATAATTCACCACATGGTTCACACAGCAGCCACAAACGTTCACGGAGCCGGTCTCCTCGACCACGACGCAGAAGTCGTGTACGATCCCCTCCATTGCCATCTCGACCACGATCCAGAAGCAGGGAAAGGGAACGAGAACGTGAAAGGCGTCCTCGGACTCCAGAACCTCAGACAACTCGTGTAAGTGGTTTGCTCAACAGTTGAGTATCATTATAGTTTGTTTTGCCTACTCTATAACCAGAATTATTTGGATGCATTTTTTACAACAATTTATGTGTGATGGAGTCTCCATTAACAAACAGATATCTAACATTCATTACGGCGTGTTATTAAGGTTTTCATTGTCAGGATCCACAAATTTTTGATAAGGAAATGACAACCCATAATGGAATATACCTGGAATGTGAAGGTATACTTACCCACATGAATATTAAATCATTGTTTATTATTATTATTATTATTATTATTATTATTATTATTATTATTATTATTATTATTATTATTATTAGCCTTATCCTTATGCAGTACTGTACTGTATTTCCTTTTCCTCTTCTCTGTTGATACACCTTAAATATAATTAAAATGTATTGTCATTGTGAGATTGATGCTTATTTTTATTTATGTAACTGATCCAAGGTGGTTTGCAAGCTGACGCATAATAATCTGTACTATGACCTAGATATTAGGGCACCTTTAAACAACAAGCATCATCATCATCAGCAATAATCTTTACTAATACTAATAAATGTTGTTAGTGCATGAATTTCCAGACAATAATGTAAGGAATCACATGGCCAATTTTGGTAACCTTTTTATCATGAAAAAGCTTCCTCCAGATTATTATATGCTATATATGCTAGCTTATCAGGAGAGCCAGTACTTAAAAAATAATTTTAAAAAAGGGAGAGCCAGTCAAAAAAATTGAGCATCTGGCACTCTTTAAAGCTAATACGCTGCCTGAATAGTTATTTAAAAAATAGGAATAGTAAACATGTATCCTCGTATTCCTCGACGTGGTGTAGTTCTTTCCAGACACACCCTCATTTGAAACTGAGCTTCATGTACCTTTTTAACCACGTACTATCCCTTTTCCATCTTAAAATATCTGGCAGTACCAGGCATTGAACCCAGGCTTCCGAGGACAGCAGCTAATAGTGCTAACCTTTACATTGAGAGGTCGACACCTGAACAGTTAGTCCTATTATAGAATTGATTTCACAAAGTTTACTTATAATTAAGTTTTCTACAGAGAATATTCTCATGCATTTTCTTCCTAACTCCAGCAGTACATGGGAGACTACTGACAAAAATGAGGGCTAAAACAACTCTACTTAAAGATCAGAAAGAAAACAGCTAAGATTTTTAAAAGACGTACCTTTGAAATAGCTTTTAGAATGAACAATAATATCTTATTTAATTCAAACAAAATTGATAGTCAATCAGTACTATAGATCATGTGTTTATGCATAACAACCACCATAGTTTTACTAAAGTGGACAAGGACATGAAATTATTAATTAATAGAAAGTACCCCTTGAAGAGGCTGCCATAAGGACAAAGTATGCACAGTATTTTGTCTTCTAAGTTACTGGTGAGTTTGCTAGTGTGCCAGATAGAAATAACAATCACAAGGTTCAGGAATAAATTTGGAATGTGGCATGATGTATGATTATTGAACCTCATATTACGGCGATAGCGATGTCGCAAAGTCTTCTCCGGTTGAGACTGAGAGAATCCCATAGCTGTACAAGAAATTCAGGGATTGTACCTCGAGCTCCGATCATGAGTGCATGGACCAGAGATGTTGTCTAGGTGATCTATACACAGTTCAGGAAGGAAATCACATGAGTATCTTGGAGAAATTGTTCATATACTTGTCACAGAAAAGTAACAGTGACATAAATTTAAATGAAATTTTGGCAGAAAAAAATTCACTGTTTAAATTGGCAAACTAATATGCTATAAAAAATAAAGAAAATTAAATAGTAATGAGTCTATAACCTTCATCCCCATCATGGTTCATAACAGAAAATCTTCCTATAAGAGTTAAGAAGTCTCAACCGTATTACATTGGTTAGCACAGCTGATTTGCATTCACAGTCTCAGAAGAACAAGTGTTCAGTGTTAACTGAGTGGACCATTTTATTAGTTTCAGACCTCTGAAGATGAAAAATGGATGTTATGTAATAGCTATATTTCAGTTATTTAAAGTAATTTTATACTAATTATTGAATATCTGTTTTAATCAAGTCATTGAAATTGTGAAATACTTTCGCTGAAGAAGAGAATATGTTCTCGGAACATGTACAAGTAATTAACATATATTCAATCTGTTTTTGATCAATATTGACCAGGCAGATTTTTCATCTCCTGTTTATTCAGTTCAGTAAGTTTATCGCTGTAAGTAGTCGATACGGACCAATATAGACCATTAATATGGTCAAATTTAAAGATGCTGAAAACGGTCATTGAGGAAGAAATTCGTGTCATACCGTTGTTCATGAATTGGAAAGCAGTGAATGATTTTCCAAAGCTCTGTTGACTATGCTGTGATGTTTACAGAGAACAATTGAGGCAGTTATATGACTCAATATTGTTGATGTTTTTTGTTGCATTATTGTGTGTTGATTGTGTCAGGTCTTGACATTCTAATGGGGTCATTCTTTTATCTGTAAGAGTTATAATTAAACATACAGCTGTATTTCTGACATCCTGTACATCCACTACCTAAGAAGACCGTAGACTTGGAAAAGAACACAAACAACAATGTGACTTTTTGAGTTATTTCAACATACTAAATCGCAAGCAATCTGTTTTCAAGAAAGGTCATGGCACAACGGCTCTCTTAAAAAATCACCAACGATATACAATCAACTTTTAACAGACAAATCACTATTTTGTCTGTTCAGTTCCAGAAAAGCTTTCAACTGTGTAAACTATGAATTACTTCTAGTGAAGTTAAAAGTCAATCGGATTGTCACAAAATGCTTTGTCATGGTTTGAATCATACTTGTCCCATCATTCTCAGAGAGTTTTCTTTGATGGAATGTGTTTGGGTTGATGATTAGCTAATACTGGTTTACCCCAAGGTTCTGTGCTTGGTCTACTACTGCCTTCACTTGAACCACAATGGTACGTATAAGTTACGAGGTTTGTTCGGAAGAGTTAAAGCGAGGTACATTCAGTGAAACGGGGTGGACCTGGAAGCGGTGATGACAGTGTAGGAGGCATGGCGTCGAGTAAGGGTGACATAAAATTGTTAGTGTTAAACTCTAGAAGTATTGTAAAGAAAGGAATAGAATTAAGTAATTGTATAGATATAAAATATCGCTCCTAGGGTCGGTTGGTGCATGCATTTCAGTGGGCTTGGCATACTGATATGTAATAGCAACTTCTGGCTTGGTGAGGAAAGCAACGGGAAACTGCCTCACTCGTCATTTCCCTAGTACGCATCTTCAGTGACACCTAATCCATTTATGGCAGCTTTTGGCGGAGCTATGGAGGATCAAACCAGCCTTTGGACTGATTACCCAACATACACATATTTACCATCGTGTGGGTTTCTGTAGTCACGTGCTAGTTCGTGAACCACGGGCAACGGCTGAGTGGCTTAGATACCAGTTGCTACGGAATAGGAGTGGGCATCTCGGACATAATCTGAGTCCTGGCCTTCCTTGTGCTCAGGCGGCTAGGGCTATACAATCCACCGTGGTCCCTAACCCATTATAGGAGAGATCCTCACTTGGACAATGTGTAAGTAGGGTAGCATGCTGCTTCATGAATTTACCGAGCTCAGAACATTTTAAGCAAGCCTCAGACATACGGTAGTAGCGGAATCCCACTCCCATTTGACAGGCGAGGGAATCCTTGGAAACAACTTGGCGAACAAAATGAAATTTGATGGGGAGCTGTCAATATTAATGGGGCTTATAGAAGAAAGTAAGTAGAACTGGCTGAGTCAGCAAAGAGGATGCATCTGGATGTGTTAAGAGTAAGTGATATTAGGGTAAGGGGAGATATCGAGGAAGAGATAGGAGATTATAAAGTGTATTTGATGGGTGTTAAAAAGCGAAGGGCAGAGTCTGGGGTAGGGCTGTTCATCAGTAATACTATTAAACGCAACTATAGTTTCTGTTAGGCATGTAAACGAGCGAATGATGTGGGTAGATTTGGCATTTGGAGGAATTAGGATGAGAATTGTCGGAGTGTATTCACCATTTGAGGGTGCAGTTGAGGATGAAACTGACAAGTTTTATGAAGCATTGAGTGACATCATAGTCAGGGTGAACAGCAAGGGTAGGATAGTGCTAATGGGCGATTTCAAAGCGAGAGTTGGAAATAAAACTGAAGGATATAAAGGGTGATTAGTAAATGTGGGGAAGATTTGGAAGCTGATGGGAATGGGAAGCGTTTGGTGGACTTTTGTGCTAATATGGGTTTAGCAGTTACAAATACATTCTTCAAGCATAAGGCTATTCACCGCTACACATGGGAGGCTAGGAGTACCAGATGCATAATAGACTATATTTTAACCAACTTCGAATTCAGGAAGTCTGTTAGGAATGTACAGGGTTCTCGGGGATTTTTCTATGAAACAGACCCCTATCTGATCTGTCGTGAACTAAGATCTGTAGGCCTAGGATAGAGACAGTGAAATCTGTCTGCAAATGAATAAGGGTAGAAAATCTCCAGGACAAGGAAATTAGACAGAAGTACATGGATTTAATTAGTAAGAAGTTCCGAACAGTGGACAGTAAGCGGATTTAGGGTATAAAAAAAGAATGGGTGGTATACAGGGATGCTGTAGTAGCAACTGCAAGGGAATGCCTAGGAACAACTCTGTGTAAAGATGGGAAAAAGCTAACATCTTGGTGGAATGATGAAATGAGAACAGCTTGTAAACATAAAGAGAAGGCTCATCAGAAATGGCTCCAAACAAGGGCTGATGCAGACAAGGAATTCTACATAGATGAAACAGAGCGAAACAAATAGTCATTGAATCCAAAAAGAAATTGTGGGAATATTTTGGTAATAACCTGGAAAGGCTAGGTCAAGCAGCAGGGAAATACATGATGTGCAAGGTAAATCCTTTCATTACTGTTCCATCCATGAACAGTATCTGCTGTAGTATTTACACAATCCATGGATCAAATGGTACGATATTTATGCAGTCTTGGATCTCAACAGATCACGCTAAACAAAGAAGTTGTGCTGCAATATTAATTGTATTGCCTCTCGTAGGCGACAACTACTACTAGCTTGGCTTCCCATTCACTCAGACAGAAATTGCGCACCGTCCATGAAGTACAGTTCTGCACAGCAGAACAGCCCCACCATAAAACAAACTATAAGGTACATTGTTGAAGTTCAGTGTTGCCTTATAATAAAATACTACTACACGACATAGAGAGGTAGTTCATTTAGTAAATAATTAAGAAATGTGATGATTTGTTCCATCACACAATAAGAAAGAAAGAGAGAAAGAAAGTGAGAGAGCTCTTGGTGAAGTGTTTTTCCTAACATGAGAATCAGTGGAGTGAACCACAGAGGTGTAGTTGTACTTTTTGGTACCATACTGTGCAACAGAACAGCCCCACCATAACACAGTACTTTGCTAAATACTGTAGGTTTATTTTTGTGTGTGCTGAAAAGTTCTGGAATTGCATTTGCTTCAAAATTGGTCCATCTCTCTTTTTTCAGGGCTTACTTGGCCAGTGATGCTACTACAGTGATGAGAATATATACTCGTTAAAAGAACCCTGAATATTTGAAGTAGGATTACGAAAATTATAGGCCTTCTCTGTAGTGTTAACAGTTAACGCTATTAGCTGCTGTCCTTGGGGACCTGGATTTGATTCCCAGTACTGCCAGAAATTTTAGATTGGCATAAGTGCTGGTATGTGGTTAAATAGTTACATGCAGCTCACCTCCATTGGGGAGTATGCCTTTAAAAAGTTGCACTACCTTGGGGCGAGGAAAAATTTACATTTTTTACCCAAATTATAAATTGGTGAACACTGGATTGATTAATAGTAAAATTTAGAATATCAAATTGAATAAAGTTATAAAGTCATATTTGTGTTTTAAAGGCCATGTTGAAGCATTTTTAATGTCATAAATGTCTGCTTATTGCACAATTTTTTAGATTCTAAAAGTCCACACTATATTTGTGTTACAGCAACAAAGTGTTCCACAGCGTAGGCCATCATCTCGGAGAAGTCCACGAGTAGCTTCTCTTTCAGCCAGTTCGCGTTCTCTGAGCAGCTGCTCTGATGAGTCATGTTCTGTATGCTCTCCAAAGACACATCGCAAGGGTCCTGCCCTCTCCCCTGCAGGGCATGCACGTCTAACTCCTCACTCCAGGTAATAATATAATTTGGTATCTATAATGTCCTTGGGTATCATTTGCTCTGGGATCAGCTGTCAATCAGTCAGTAGTCAGTTAAAGTAATTGTTTTGTCAAAACGTGTCATTTCTCAATGTAAATGTGACACCATTTTATTTTTGTGGAAAAGAATAGAGATTGTTAGTAGGGGTTAAAAGGAACTTACCTTTTCCATGATATGAGAGTTGTTGCTCTAAGTTCAGTTAAATGTTGTATTAAATTAACTTTAGTAATCAGGAGGGATGAGATCTTGCCTATTTTATCCCTTTGTACAAAAACATAGGCTTTTAAGATATAAATTCATTTTAGGCTATTTTAAGGGTTCGTTCCTATCAGGAGTATATAATTGCCTATTTAATGCCTTTTGACTAGTTTTTTTTTTTAAACCAATTTCCTTCCAATGCATTATATTTGAGCTGGTGTGGTTGATTTATATCATTTTCCTCTTCAAGAAACATTTGGTGATCTACAACAAAAATATCAACATAACTTGGAATACTATCTCCCTTAAAACAAACTATGATCATACTCACGAAAAACAATAATCATCATCATCATTAATCATCATGACCTCATATCATTATTCACATTTAAAACCATCACTTCACATTTCATATCAATATAGCATATCACTTCACCATAATATCATTAACTCATTCCAACTTTACGTATTTCTAACTGTCATCAAGGACAGTGTTCCTACCTACTCTGTCATAGTCTCAATCTTTTAATAATTCCATAAAATATTACCATATCCTTCTATTTAGTAAACATATCCTACATACGATCTCATTTCCTCTATTACTTGATATCGTAAGTTCTCACATAAGCCTAATATTATCGCGACGTCGTATGAAATTCTCCAAGAGATAAAAAGTTAACCTCCTCTCATATTACATTGACAGCATTGTTCAGAAATTTAATGATTATTTGCATTTTTAGCAATATAAATTATTGAAAGTTCATGACTAATACAGTATTGCAACAAAACAACTTGCCACAATACATAAATTAATAGCCCTATATATGCTACAATAAAGTGCGATCATAGTTCTCAATCCCAAAAAATAAAAGGAACAAAGGAATTTACCTCCTTACCTCCACTTCTTCAGCCAGTTGAACCTCGACGATTTTTCTGTGGGCATTGCCGCAAACGCTTTCTTCTTCCACTTCACAATAAGTCGCAACACGTTCCGAACGTAAAGCGTACGCGTACAGCAGATCGCATCGAAAGGAAGGTACATGGCATATGGGTTGTGCAACATAGTTCGACGACTGGTTCTCGCATATATCTTAGGAGGTTGGAGGGGTCAGAGGCTTCGAGGTCAAATTGTTCCTTGTTTCCCATGATGGAAATTTCCCTAGAACTATTTCTGGTGACTTCTGAAAATTCTAATTTTTTTGTTTGTGGGTTAAACAGATATTGAGAAAAGAGAAGACATTTCTGTCGAACACACTAGCTACAACATAATGCACTGGAAGAAAATTGGCTTTTTTAAAATAGTCAAAAGGCATCAAATAGGCAAATATACTCCAAATAGACACAAACCCCTGAAATAGGCATTCATAGGCACAATAAAACCAACGAAAAGTAGCTAAAAAGACCCTAAAACGGATTTATTTCTCAAAAGCCTACGTTTCTGAACACAGGAATAAAATAGGCAAATAGGCAAATTCCTGTCTCTAGTAATCATGTAGGCTGAGTGGACCTGGAACCAGACTTACATCCAGGTAAAATTGCCTGACCTGGTCGCAATCGAACCCGGGCCCTCTGGATGAGAGGCAGGCGAGTTAGACCATGAAACCGCATTAATTACCGGTACGCGAGTTGAAAATCTCGATACTTTATATTCAGTTTTACAGGCGAATCTTCGTCATTTTCTCGTGAAAACTTTCAGTTCGGCAACTTTGGTTACGCTAGCCAAACTCTTCGAAAAATCTAATAACGCCAAACCAAACGACAATCGACCACAATTCTGAAAATTCCCATTTTTGTTCGTGGGTTAAACAGATATTGAGAAAAGAGAAGATAATTCTGTCGAACACACTAGCTACAATATAATGCACTGGAAGGAAATCTCTCATCTAATAAAATAAAGCACATTAGATACAAAAGCGTCCAACATGATGGCGAAATCCCTTTTTTTTTTTTAATCTTACATTGTAATTTGGTCACCGGTATACTGTTCGTAGTCAGCTTCTGGAAATCTCGAACCGCGTAAATTAGGCCTACATCGACTTTTAAAGGCTATGTTGAACTCGAAAACATGGTTTCGAATGTATCGATTCTTAAAAGTTCTCGAATGCATTATATTCAATTCTGCATGTCACAAATTCATTCAAATTGGAAAGATAAAAGAAATATCATCAAAACTTCAGAAATTACGGTTATTCGTGACCTTGAGGTCATCTGGAAAGCGCGCTCGCTGCATATGTCAGTGCGAGTTGGAAATGGTACCAACCACTTAAATGTAACGTGCGGAAATAAAACGACTGCGGTTTTTGGTATTTTAACACGAAAACGTAAAATTCCCAGTCATACATTAGGACCTAAACAGTAATAGGCAATCCCAGGACCTCCCATGGCTTTTTTTTTTTGTTTTAATGTAAGGTGCAACATCTGTTCTGGTCTCGCTAAGATAATCATGTACGATAACATTAAAATACTGAATTTGTGTTAAGAAGGAGCAGTTTCGATTCCTGCCTGAAAGCCCAGTTACTCTACAGTGCCCTGAGCAAAGTGCCGTAAACCTGTTCGGCAGTACGATCGAAAAAATATGAACATCTAACCCTGGACATAATATGGACGTTTTATAAGTGCGAACATTTGACGAAACTCGTTCCATCTTCAACCAGAGCTGTCGAAATGCGCCATGTCTCCTTACAATTGTTGTGACCACTCTCTGCTTTATGATTTTCCGAGATTCTCTGAACAATATCACCCAAATGCGATGCTAAGATGGTCCCTTATGCAAGTTCACAGTCGATCGCTTTTCCAGTGCCGGTACAGTACTTGCTCTAATTGTCGCTATGACGGGGCGTTAACGCCAAGATCCATGCCATACCCGCCCTTTTATGAGATACAGTTTATTAAAAAACGATTGATTGAGGATTTAGCGTTGATGGGACTGGAATTTCTGGACGGTTGATACAGGAAATCTTTTCTTCGAGGAATGGATAATGCGGGACTTTTACAAAGTGATTTAATTACGATGCTTGCTGGACCACGTAATTTGAATGCATATTCCAGGAAAACACATTTTCCAGGAATGGATAATCGAGGTTCCACTGTATTCAGACGACCTTGCATTAGCCTGCCAGAGTGCAACTTTTGAAGACGTAGAACTCACTCTGGACAACGTTCTGAAGGAATTAGGCATATACTACAAGGCTAACCACCTAAAGCCGAATCCATCAAAATCTCTGCTTTGTGCTTTACACCTCAAGAACAGAGGCATCAAGGAAATTACATGTCCCCTGGAATGAAACCCTCTTGGAACTTTTTCACCCCAAAGTACCTAGGAGTAACACTGGACTGCTCCCTCACTTTCAGGGAACAGTGTTTCAACATCAAGCACAAAGTCAGTGCCAGAAACATCATCCTGAGGAAGCTGAGAGGTACAAACTGAGGTGCAAAGCCACAAGTTCTTAGAACCACTGCATTGGCTCTGTATTACTCTGGTGCAGAATACGCATCTCCTGTGTGGTATAGATCATACCACGCCAAGACTGTGGACCCTGCCCTGAATGGAACTTGTAGATTAATCACAGGATGCCTGTAACCTACTCCTGTTGAAGAGCTATATTGTCTCCAGGTATTAGTCGAGAAGTCGCTGCCGATCAAGAACGACTGAAGGTTGAGAATGTTGAAGCTCACCCGCTGTTTGGTCATCAACAATCTCAATCTAGGCTGAAATCCAGGAAAAGTTTCCTCCAGTCATCAAAGCCCTTGAAAGGACCACCAGCTAAGGCAAGACTTTCTTTGTGGAAATCCAAACAGCAAGAATGGATGGAGCCACATGAACATTTTCCGGCTGGCTACAATGAAGACTGGAGTGTTTGGAGGTCCCTTAACCAATTAAGAACTGGTGTCAGCAGGACTAAATCCTCACTTAAGTTATGGGGCTTCATATCAGAGGACAACAAGTGCAACTGCGGTGAAGAACAAACAGTGAACCATATGTATTGCACCCTTTACCTGTAGAGCTCGCATTAATTTGTACTGGTTCTTGCCTCGGCTGCTATAAAAAATATATACTAACCGCTACTGGAGATCTATCTCGTTGGTGATCAGTTCTTCGTCGCCTCCTGGCTGCTAATAAGGATTATCTAACTACGGGCCATCTATACTATAGTATAAAAGAAAATCTATTTTGACTCAGACTGATTTTTATAATATTAAATCTTTATTAACGATAGAGGAAACATAATTACCATATTCTATCGACGAATAGTGAAAATATAAACATAGAATATCAAGCTGCAAACAAGTTGAAATCTTGTTCTAATGCCAGCTTAAAAGCTTTCCTGAATTTTACTATCATCATGAATGAATATGGCTTTTTTTATACAATTAATTAATTAATTAATTAACTTTCACATTAGTAATTCATCTTATTATTTGACAAAGCCTTCATTTTTTTTATCATCATTGATCTAAAGTGTATTATACCATCATAGTTTAATAACCATCAGTTAAGTGTTTTGACTGCAAATTAATATCACTAATTATTGCATTATAATAAATTACAATTTTTCATCATGTGGGTTATTAACTTTTCATTTTCTTAGAACATTCCAACATAAATTGCTGGAGTCATTTCTCCCTTTCTTAACCATTCTTTATTATTTAAATATGACATACTTTCCTTGCAAATAATAAATCTATATATATAAAATAAGAGTTTTGTCTGTACATTGCTCAGAATTTAAAAAGGATGGTAGGTCTGTATGTATGTATGTATGTACGTACACGCATCACGAGAAAACGGCTGAAGAGAATTTAATGAAAATCGGTATACAAACTCGGGTAATAAGTCGCTACAATCTAGGCCATAAATCATTTTATTCACGCTGAGTGAAATGGTAGTTTAGGGGAAGTCCTAAACTTTAATTTTCAAATATTTCTGTTATTAGTGGTCATATCTTAATGAAAATCGGTATACAAAGTCGGGGAATAAGTCGCTATAATCTAGGCGATAAATAATTTTACTCACGCTGAGTGAAATGGTAGTTTAGGGGAAGGCCTAAAATTTAATTCTCAACTATTTATTAATGGCCGTATCTTAACGAAAATCTGTAAGGAAAGTCGAGGAATAAGTCGCTACAATCTAGGCCATAAATAATTGTATTCAAGCTGAGAAAAATGGTAGTTTAGGGGAAGGCCTACAATGGAATTCTCAAATATTTATGTTATTAGTGGTCCTATCTTAATGAAAATCGATATGCAAAGTCGGGAAATAAGTCACTATAATCTAGGCTATAAATAATATTATTCACGCTGAACGAAATGGTAGTTTATGGGTAGGCCTAAAATTTAATTCCCAAATAGTTATGTTATTAATAGTCGTATCAATAAATACTACATAACTAAAGTTATACAGTATTATATTTCTGATCATTTATGTCTTATATATTGTTACCATACCGGCTGTGATAAAAAGATATTCATGACTTTGGATTTTTGTTACTAAGTCCTTATCAGCGCCAAGTCACGAGAAAATGGGTAGACGGGTTTTATTGAAATCAGTATGTAAAGTCGGAGAATAAGGAACTACAGTCTACGCTATAAATAATTTTATAAGACGCCCTAAGATCACAGAGTCAAAAGAAAACTAAATGTGAAGGCCTACAATATAGAAAGCTCATAAAACTGATCAAGAATAACATTACATTGACCATTGTTTGTTGTGATGTGCTTTGTCCTCTGTTGCCACTCATCTCCGATAGATAGGATTACTGCTGCGTACAGAGTATTTTTTTTTTTAATTTGCCTTACGTCGCACCGTCGCAGTTAGGTCTTATGGCGACGATGGGATAGGGAAGGGCTATGAGTGTGAAGGAAGCTGCCTTGGTCTTCAGGTATGGTGCCTGGTGTCAAAATGGGAATCCACGGAAGAACGTCTTTAAGGCTGCCGACAGTACGATTCAAATCCACTATCTCCCAGATGAAAGCTCACAGCTGCGCGTCCCTCACCACAAGACCAACTCGCCCAGTCGTACGAGTGTAACTGTCTGCCTAAATATTGGCAGGAAGTAGCTGGGGAGTTAGGTAACTTTCTTCTTTAACATGCCATTCCTCTGTTTCATAAATTTTCCGATACTACTGGTACGAAACACACTGGTTCACGATAGCATTCAAGCTATTCAATCCCTGCTCTGTGGCACTGATTGGAATGAGATGCATGCAATATTGAATGGAATAATGGCAGATAAGTGTTCACGGCTGTTTGCGGCCAGGTCATTCCAGCTCTGGAACTTTGGACTGTTAGATCGGTACCATAGTACTGTTTGTTGAAAGTGAGAAAATGTGCAATTTTTCATTTGATTGAGTTTTTTATAAGATAACATTGCTTTTAATCGCTACATTCCTACTGACGTTTTTGTAATGACCTATGTTGACTTCAGTTACGAAAACCACAGAGTCAGTCTTTCTGAGAATCCCGTTAAAATTGAAATAATAAAGAGGTTCAACCTATTCAATACCAAAGAATAAGAAATGCAGTGATTACATTCTTATTCAATAATAAGTAGAAGTGGTACCGGTTTCGACCCTAGTCCAGGTAATCATCAGCCGATTAAAACATGAAAAACAATGCATAGGAAAAAGAAAATAAAAGATCAAGTTCACTCCGGATCAGTAGAAGAGGCGATATGACGGGGGTAGACACTGTGAAATTCAGAAGAAGTAAAATGTAAGTCACTTAAAAGAAACAGTACGTAATTTTCTGAGCGTCAGTACGGCACACACAGTGTTATGCAAAGTCTTATAATGAAAAGCGGAGAATGGTATACAAGCTAGCTCATTTAACCGTTCTCCGCTTTTCATTATAAGACTTTGCCTAACACTGCGTGTGCCATACTGCCGCTCAGAAAATTACGCACTGTTTCTTTTAAGTGACTTACATTTTACTTCTTCTGAATTTCGCAGTGTCTACCCCCGTCATATCGCCTCTTCTACTGATCCGGAGTGAACTTGATCTTTCATTTTCTTTTTCCTATGCATTGTTTTTCATGTTTTAATCGGCTGATGACGACCTGGACTAGGGTCGAAACCGGTACCACTTCTACTTATTATTGAATAAGAATGTAATCACTGCATTTCTTATTCTTTGGTATTGAATAGGTTGAACCTCTTTATTATTTCAATTTTAACTGTGATACTTTTCAATACGGAACAATGAAATTTTTATCTTTAAATGAGAATCCCGTAGCGAAGCACAGGTACATCAGCTAGTATAAAATATAAAAATATAAACCACTGTATAACTTTCCATCATTTACATGCAATTTATGAAGTTGTTATTATTTAAAATATTGGAAATTACTGAAGTTTGTTGTTTGCTATTTCTGGATTAACATAATTTTTACTGTTTTCACGACGACGTGGGATCTATGAAATCCTATTTGAGTATCCCTAATATTCACTGTTACAAATGGCTCTATAGACTGCTCAACAAGATATGGGAGGAAAATACTATTCTTGAGGACTGGAAGAAGGGCATCATTGTACCTCTGTTCAAAAAAGGAAGCCGACGAAAATGTGCTAATTACCGTGGTATCACACTACTGTCTCGTGCTGAAAATATTGGAAAAAATAATAGAGACCAGAATCAGAGATATTGTTGAACCAATTTTGGAAGAAGAGCAGTATGGTTTCAGACCAGGAAGGTCAACTACAGACCTTATATTTGCAATTAGGATGCTAATGGAAAAATACTGGGAGAAGAACAAGCCTTTATTTCTAATATTTTTGGACATTGAGAAAGCATACGATAGTGTACCAAGGGAAAGGATTTGGCATTGCATGAAAGAACTTCAAGTGCGAGACAGCCTCATAGACAAAGTGAAAATGTTGTATAGTGGGAACAGAAGCTGTATTCAAGTAGGATGTGGTTTGTCGGACTGGTTTGAAACAAAGAGAGGAGTGCAGCAGGGCAGCTCATTGTCACCACTTCTATTTATTATTGTAATGGATGTAGTCATTAAATCTATTAAAAAGAAAGAACATTTGCAGATGATGTTGCGATCTGGAGTGACTCAGAAGAGGAATTGGGAGAGAGAATACAAAGCTGGAATGAGGAGTTTAAGAAATATGGTTTAAACATCAGCAAGACCAAGACGGTGGTGATGAAAGTGTATCGGGAAGGAGCAGAACCAATAGTCGTGTTAAATGAAGCTCAACTGGACAGCGTTCCAGTTTTCAAATACTTGGATAGCGTTATATCAAATGACAACCTAGCAAAACATGAGGTGAACAATCGAATCAATAAGGCAACACAATTTTACCACCAGGTAAGACACCTGCTGTGGGATGAGCAAATTCCCATGAAAACAAAAATGACATTGTACAAGTCCTATTATACACCAATTCTTACATACAGTCTCGAAACCACAGTACTGACCAATAGAGATAATTCCAAACTTCAGGCAGCTGAAATGAAATTCCTATGCACTATGATCCAGAAAACCAGGAAAGACAAGATTAGGAATGAGAAAATTGGAGAAGAATTAGGAATAGATGATTCTCTCCTCAATAAGATTCAGATATCAAGAATGAAGTGGTTTGGTCACATGAAGAGGATGCCAGTAAACAGAATTGCAAGGAAAGAATTTGACAGAAAGGTAGAAGGAAGACGCACCTGTAATTGGTAAAAAAATATATATATAATTTATTCTCCAAATTTTTAGTTCAGTAACTCGTATGACCTGTTATTGATTGTTGTGTGAGATACACTAATATATCTAGTACGGTGTTTACGTAATTTTTACGCGAGCCATCCTTCCCTAACTAAACATAAATGAATACGGTTACTCCCTCACTCAAATGAAAGAACAAATAAAGAAATTTACTATGTTACATTGAAGTTACAGAGGGATATCACCTAACTATGCTAGTAAACATTTAAAAAAATATCAAACCTGCTTGAAAAACAAATAACATCCTAAATCCTACCTCTGTTCACATTTATTTACGTGGTACTTATTCAAACACAGTAGTGGATGTATAAAAATAAACAACCTTTTTTGCTTTACGTCGCACCGACACAGATAGGTCTTATAGCGAAAACAAATAACTAGGCCTCAGATTGCACCACTACATAGTTAAAATAAGGTTATCCTGCTCAGTGCCCATTGATTACAAATCACTGAGTGCTTGCATATTTCTATGACCACATGTGTCTTTCATGGCTTCATTAAGAATTCACAGTGATAAATAGAATATATATAGTAATCAGAAATACCAAGCTCGATAGCTGCAGTCGCTTAAGTGCGGCTAGTATCTAGTAATCGGGAGATAGTGGGTTAGAGCCCCACTGTCAGCAGCCCTGATGAGGGTTTTCCGTGGTTTCCCATTTTCACACCAGGCAAATGCCGGGGCTGTACCTTAATTAAGGCCACGTCCGCTTTCTTCCACTTCCTAGACCTTTCCTATCCCATCGTCGCCGTAAGACATATCTGTGTTGGTGCGACGTTAAGCAAAAAAAAAAAAAAACCAGAAATAAAGCAATCAATAATCCATTCTCATAATAAAATGAAATTCTGGAAACATGTGGTATTACCGACTTACCCGGTATCGAATTTAAATATTTAGTCGTAAGTAAAGTTATTGCAATACAATCTTTGCAAGACAATCGGGTGTTTAAGACTACGTCAATAAATATTCACCATGATAAATTCCTATGGCTTACATATAATTACCTTACTTAGCGATGGTGTGTCATGTTGGTTCATGTTATTCTGTCGTGCTATTCACTTACTATATGGTGCACATCAACTCATAATGTTCAATTAAGGCACTTGTCCTTACACTCAATTGCACCACTTCCTTGGCTCACAGCCCCGGCATTTATTTTTTCTCAGCTCTATGGCTAGAACATTAATTAAATTACGTCAGCTGTACAGCTGGGATACTATCACTTCAGCTCTGCAGCTGGCATATATTAATTTCATCTCATTATCCTTAAGAATTTTATCTACAGTTCATATCGACTTATCACTTGTACCTCTGTCATACAACATTGCTTTCGTGTAACTAGTTTCAACATTATCTCTATACATAATTTTATACTCCACAGTTGGCTGCTTCAAATCGTTATCTTGCCATATACAGTGTAACACTACTGACCTACTCATTACAAATTACTAATTATGTACTCCCATTGTCTAGAAAATGAAAGTGTTTCCTTCCCAATTTGCTGGCTGGTCACCATTGAAATAAAAGTTCCACATTCTATGAACTGCCTTCCACTGTTAAAGACATCGAAGTGTTGTAACAGAAATATGAGATTAATAAAATTCTTATTATATTAAAAATGAATAATTGTTCCTTGACGAGTGCTCATTATTTGATTCCCAACTGTTTTAATGCGGCAATGCCGTTTTAAAAGCACAATCCGTAACATTATTCTATGCTTGCACACTGCCCAATAATCTCCAAGTGTCCTGTACCTACAATACAATATAGAGCAATCACAGTTCACGTCTACATCCAACGACTGGCGTGGCGTCTCTCCTCAGGTCCTGTCACTTGTGCGGATTGATATCCCTTGAATTTTTCTGGGGTTTTATGGTTGCCAGAGCATCTATTTATTTACACAACAACTCCTGTCATTTCACTACTACCTCCTATAACAAATAAATTTATAGCAGTTCAATTATTATATCTTGGTTGCAAAGTTGATCACTGAATTTTAAATAATTTCCACGGCTTAGGTTGGAATATTTCATCTAGCGGACTGTGTGACGTGGTTAAAAAATGGCGGCAATACTAATCGTCCCTTGTAATACGACGCATTTTCACTTTATTAATTGTCGGCCACACATCTAATAAATTTCCTTCCTCCAATATTTATGCTATATGAATCAGAGTATTATTTCCACAAAATCATCTGTAACTTCTTTCAGATATCCTATAATGACTAAATAATACAGACCGCGAACTTTGAAATACTTAGAATGGTGAATCTTCATTTTTAGGGGTTGCAGGATGGTATTTCATATCTTCTGTCTTCGTTGCTCCGTGGTTCCTTGTCTTGCAAACAGCGGAAAATTCCCACACTTCTGGGTGGCTTGTGCTACTTTTTCTGCTTTCTGCTGCACACCAGTGAGCTGGTGTTCGCCAAGATAATTGTTTTATTGCCCCCAACAGAACGTGATTTTAAGAACAGTGGCTGAAGGATACTCTTTTGTGGTCTTTGCCAATATACGGCTGTAAGAGCACTGAATTTCGCTCTATGGAAAAATTCACATTTAATATCTAATGAATTTATTATTATAATCAAGTGAGGCTCAGTTCGATAGGTGCAGTATCAATGTCCTCTCTGCCCATTTTCATGCTCAGAGCAAGATTTAATGCTTGCTGATGACAATGCCCTAGGTGTGGCTTAGTTTTGGAAAAACACCATCTAGATGTACAGTAAATTTGATCAATTTCCTTCGTTTGTTAATGTTTTAAATTTTGTAAATAGTTTAATTATTATTTTAACTGTATGATTAAGTATGCTTCTGACACGAGTAAATAAATAAAATTCGTTTCATCTCATTAATTCCTTTGATGAGGTTGACGTCAAGAAGGATATATGAACATAAAAAATTGCTACGATGATTCGTCTCACTTCATACTAAACCCCGTAGAGAAAAGGGATAATGCATTATTATATCATGCAATGTTGATACAAAAGAACTTAATGGCCATTCATTTGTCTCCGTCAGTTGAGCCACGGCCATCTTGATATATAGAGGCCTGGTACCAATAGTTGTGCATCACGCGTATAGTGCTCATCTCTTTTGTTGCGTGTAATTCCTATATTGCTGATACGATACTTTTTCTCACAATGTGACAAAGGAAATGCAATAAGAAGCCTATAAACACATAACATTGAAGAAAACACTATCAAAGGAATACATACGAATACACAAATAGATGCACTCAAGGTAGAATATTACGTATTGTAAAATGTTCGACTGAAGGGTACTCGCCTGGACTGCACGTTGATGATGACTAGCTGAATTGCGATTTCCTCTGTTTAAAAATGCATCTTTGAATCAGATATCAAGATCTGTGTTAATGAGTAGCTTTCCACAATTTGAAAAGTAGTATGACGGTCACTAGGCAAACTGTTGCTGTCTCTAAAATGTAATTATATTACACTTTATTTGAGCACATAGTGGTATTAATTATTTATGAATAGCAGTATAATTATTAAATTAATGTAGTAATGGTTCACCTTTCAATACTATAATATGCAGTATTCTAAATTACATTAATTGGGGACTAGTTTCGGCCGGGGCTGGCCATCTTCAGCCTTAATGTAAAACATCTAATAACTAAACAAATGTACATGCACACAATTGACATAAAACAAATGAAACAAATATATATAAATTGACATTAAAAACTGGGATGAAATTATGAGTAAATTTGAAAATAACTAGGTTCTAACATCTTCACTATGCTCATCATCGAGACTCTTTCACGTATTAATTAATATACACAGAACTGTTAGTTCTAATACTGCTAATCATTAATAATTCGATTGTAAATGGGAACTGGTAAATGTTGATCCCGTAGTTCATCACCAAATCTATTTGAGTGGTGTTAGCCATATGCAAGTCATTGGACACCGCTGTAAATAACCACTAGCTGACAGACAACTGTTAGATGTTGTTTCATCATCAGTCAAAGTAATGAAATGAGATGCTCTCGTGGTGCTTGTTAAATCATGTTGAAATGTTGTTGGACATTGTCAGGACAGCGCATGAAGATGTGGTTAAAACAGATACATTGTGTCTGGTATAAAATTTGCAATTCATTGCAGTGCCCATGAAGTTAACCTGAATAAATTAGATAAAATGAAATGAATTAAATTCATTCATACACTATAAAGACTCTGTAAGTTGTAGAATAGAATAGATTTATTTATCAACAGGTTATTTTCCCAATTAAAGATGATTCAATAAAACATAATATACAACAAATACACCTTAAGTGAATAACACTAATTTCCTAAAATAATAACCAAGTTCAAACTAAATCTAGAGATATTTTTATGTGAATATTTACAAAACCTTAAATAAATAAAATAAATAAATAAAACTCAATCTCCTTAAATAATTGACATTATTAAACTACATGTAGTAACATTTACATATTTACATATCTTATAGATAGGGCCTTAAATTCATGAGGTCATTAGGGCATGTCTGATTTTAGACAGGGGTGAGTGGAAAAGGTCCACTGATTCATCCACCTCATTCAGTGATCTTAGTGCCCTCACAAGCCATGAGTTAGCCCGAGCCACAGTTCTCACTTTAGGCAGATGAAAAATATACCTTTGCCTAGTATTTCGACGAGGAACATGTAATGCAATCAGCTCCAGTAATGTTGAGCAATCCACTCTATTCGTCAGACACTTATAAAGAAAGAGGGCATTGGCACATCTGCGGCGTGAGTGCAATGTCCTCATGCCCATAGTCTCACAAAAAGACTCGTAATTGGACAAAGAGAGAGAAATACCCAAACCCTTGTAGCTGATCCATTTCATGAACCTTATTTGGACTCTTTCCAAGTTTTGTATTAAATACTGCTGAGAAGGCAGCCACACCTCGCAACAATATTCTAACGATGGCCTGATTAGAGTGCAAAACAAAGTTATTAGAGTTCTAGGAGAAACAAATTTGGCACAATTTCTATTCAGAAAGCCAAGTAATTTACACCCTTTCCTAGAAATCTTGTCTAAATGTTTCTCGAAGGAAAGACCGTAGCAGTTTGAAAGTGTCACACCAAGATCATTTATTTCCTTCACACGAGCTATTTGGAAATTGCATAAATGGTAAGGGTAATTTACTGGTTCCAACTTGCGTGAAAATGTAATTGCGTTGCATTTTGAAGTATTCAAACCAAGCAGCCACTTTTTACACCAGTTACTTAGTAGGTTTAAGTCAGACTGTAACAACTTACAATCCAACTCACTATTGATTACCTTAAAGATCTTTAGATCGTCAGCATAGAGAAGGCAATTACTGTGTTGTATAACTGATGTTATATCATTTATGAATATGACAAAGAAAAGAGGGCCCAGCAAAGAGCCTTGGGGGTCATCTGAAGTAGGGTGGTACGGCTTTGACATAATACCAGCAGCTTTTACTACGCAAACTCTATTAGTGAGATAGCTTCTAATCCACTCCAGAACATTTCCTCCTATCCCATATGCTGAGAATTTGGTGAGTAGAGCATCATGTTGAACTGAATCAAAGGCTTTGGAGAAGTCCGTATAAACAACATCCACTTGTTGCCTCCTGTCGAGAGATTCTGAAACGAAATTGATATACACCGCTATATTGGACACGGTAGAGCGTTTCTGTACAAAACCGTGCTGTGCTATATTAATATACTGTGAAACTGAACTGTACAATCTCTTATACACGATCTTCTCTGCCACCTTTGAAATTAGGGACAATAACACAACAGGCCTACAGTTATCAAACACTATTTTGTCTCCTTTCTTGAACATTGGTATGACGTAATCTTTCTTCCACTCACACGGAAAATACCCTGACGAGAATGACATATTTATTATGATGCTAAGTGGCCAACCTAGATCAGATGCACATTCTTTCAATACTATTGTGGGTACGTCATCTGGACCACATGATTTGGAGGTATCCAAAGAAGCAAGAATTGAAGATACCTCTGCTGGAGAGGTCACTATTGAAGTTAGGCCTATATCACACACAGACGAAGTGGATAGATTACACTGTGCGGCAGGTGAGTGATACTTTTCAAAGGTATCTGCAAAACTGTCCAAGATGCTCCTCTTGTCCTGTAATTCTTTCCCGTCCTGAAGCATAGTAGATGGCAGGTGAGATGACCTCCATTTGTTGTTTACAAAATTCCAGAAACACTTCGGGTTGGCAGCTAATTTCAATTCCATCGAAGTTATATAGTTTCTGTATTTTTTGAGCCGAAGACGCTTAAATTCACCACGTATGGTCGAAAATTGCACATAATCACTATTATGACCCTTTTTTTTAACTTCCTTCTTGCCCTCTCCTTTTCTTTTAATTTATCTATTACCTGAGTCGTACCAGCATGGATACTTCCGCGTGCTAACTATCCGGGACGGTACAGTGTCTTTTATTACAGCGCGAAGGAAGTCTTAGAAAAGGGTTAACGCCTCGTCGACAGAGGGAGAGTCCTCGGTTAAATTCCAGGGACACACGAAAGGAGATCTCTCATTTAAGGAAAATCTGCCTTAGACCATGCAAACATTAACTTCCTCTGCGGTATGGGGCGCATAACTCGCGGTAAAGATAGAGTGAATTCTTCAGCTTGATGGTCGGATGTAATTACCTTTTCCATCTCAAAGCAGTCCAAGTGCCCACAGTATTGATCCGATATTAGAACAAGGTCCAGGAAGTTCTCGTTTCTTGTTGGGAAGTGACACATTTGCTTGAGTCCGAATTCACTGACGATTTCAAGAAGTAAGAAGACTTCTGCACATCTTTGTTTTATAACGGGACAAGGATTCCAAGCCAAATGCCTGATGTTAAAGTCTCCGCAAACTAAAAGGATATCCTGCGGGTTTAAAACAGCTGTGACGTTGGTCAGTGTTGCTCGAAGATTACTCATCCTAGCAGTCACTTCGTCCGGTGGCAGGTAGCACCACACTACAAACACAGACCTCCCTGATGTTGGGGTGGCCTTGACCACGAGACACTCCCAGTCTCCCGCCAGCTCTGGCCGGGAAACTGGCCTTAGAGCAGATTTCACTGCAACCATAATCCCTCCCCCTTTCACTTTGCTACTATGGACCTGATGTCTGTCTTGATGAAACACACATTAATCAGTGGACAACAGTTCATTATCACCAACAGAATCATTTAACCAACTTTCAACTATACAAATATAGAGGACAACATGTCGTCCGGGAGTAGTCGTGTGTCGGTATCGCTCTGTGTCTTTTGTATATTAGAAGTGTTCAAATGTAGTATCACGTCCGTTCAAGTTTGCCTCTGGGATGAGAACTGAAAGCGAGGTTAAAATCCGTCAAAGAATTACACGTGCTCCCTACATTTTGGTAGAAGAAATTCATACCACTGTCATGCTGGGGTCCTGGGTTCAGATGTATGTCACCAGACAAAGCCAATAGAAGCACACAAATCGCTGAACCAGATATCTTTGGGCTAGAGTTCGTCTGTTGTTTTCTCGCAGACAGACCGCCTGGCTGTGACGTCACCAAATACATAGTTCCATTTAAAGCCAGCACGTGGGCTGAAATACGAAGCTCTGAACCATTCACAAAAGCGTTTTCCCAATGGTTTTCATATTTCATGTCGAAGTCTAGCACATTCTCATTCCGGAGGCAAACTCAAACAGACATGATACTACATTTGAACACTTCTAATATACAAAAGACACGGAGCGATACCGACACACGACTACTCCCGGTCGCCATGTTGTCCTCTATATTGTTTGCTAGTAGAATGAGGTCATCGGCAAAGGCTAGGCATGGGACAATGAGGTTGTCTCTCTTGTACCCAAGCTTCAGTCCATCTCCCAGTGGTAGCATCGTTCTCCATTCCCAATAGATCTTTTCCAGGACACGGTTGAAGAGAATGCAGGAGAGACCTTGTCTAACTCCTGTTCTGATTGGAAAGCTTTCAGATAGTTCACCTCTGAACCTGACCTTGAACGTAGTGTTCCTCAGAGTGGCTTGAACTAATTGTAGGGTCATCCCATCCAGACCAAGTTCCAATAGTATGGAGAAATGGGGTGTCTCTGTCTACAGAGTCATAAGCTTTCTGAAAATCTACTAGGACCATCACCTGGGGATGTCCACCTCGGCTTTTGTAATTGAGAACTGTCTTAAGATTGTGTATCTGTTCTGGACAAGATCTAGTCTTACGGAAACCAGCTTGGTATTCACGTAATTGTGAGTCTAGCTCTGTGGTGATTCTATTGAGCAGGGCTACAGAGAGGATCTTGTTGGTAATTTGTAACAAGGAAATACCTCTATAATTGTTGAGGTCTGTCTTACTTCCCTTCTTGTGGAGGGGATGAATCACAGCAGACGTCCATCCTTCGGGTAGGGCCTCTGTTGTCCATATGTCCTTTAAGATTTGATGGATGCTCTGCAAAGACTTGTCATCTGCATGTTTCCACATCTTGGCAACTATGCTGTCTTCACTTGAAGCCTTGTTGTTTCTGAGACCACCGATGATGTCCATTATTTCTTCTCTCATAGGTGGTTGAGAATCAGGGTTCCTGTGTGAAGGCTCGTGGAAATTAAGCTTTTCTTTAGGTTCCTCCACGTTCAGTAGCTTCTGGAAATAATCTGCAAGAGCATTAGTGCTGTCTTTATTGTTCAATTGAAGTTTTCCATCTGGCCCGTGGAGGATGAGGGTAGGAGCTGTGTACTGGGTTGTTTGCTTCTTAAAGTCCTTCGTACAGGTCTCTTGAGTTGTTTCTCTGAAAATTATTTTCAGCCTGTTGCATTAGGCTCCTGAGGTAATTTCTCTTGGTTCTGCGGGTGGTGTTAGCTGTAGCTTTTCTTTGCGTGAGGAAGGCTTCATAATTGGCTTCAATTTTATGTTGGTTCCACCTAGTTCAGGCTTTATGCCTTTCTTCTATAACCTCATAACACTTTGCACTCCACCATGGGTGTTTGCCTTTGATTGATGAGGCAGGGATAGTTTCCTGAGCAACATACAGCAAGGCCTTTTGTAAGGCAGGCCATCCTTCCTTCTCTGTATTCTTCCTGAGGGTATCCTGAAAATCAGAATCCTCATTGTGCAGTCGCAGAGTGTTGAACCTGGATCTCTTATGACTACTTGGCAGATTTGGTGTTTTCCTTAAGGGTTGCATATTAATCATCATCGTTGTTGTTGTTGTTGTTAGAATATTTGTTACAGAATATCCCTTCTGTTACATGATGATGAAAGCTTAAATTCATTTAGCAAGTTGTATTCAACCTTCCCTTTTCAGTGCTGAAGTATGATGCGTTTTGTAACATAGCTAAGAAACTTTTCCTGAACTTCTTCAGTCTTATTTATATGGGACTGATAATGAAGTATCCACACAACACATGCTTATTCAAGTTTAATATGCACAAATGTATTATAGAGCGTTATTAATGTACTAACATTTTTTAGTTCCCTCAAATTCCGAACCACAAAACCTAAGGATCTGTAGGCTTCATTCGAAATTTTTTTCAGTGTGCCCTCTGAAGGACAGTGTACTATCCATTAAAATTCTCAATTCTTTTTTCTAATTTAGACCTTCCCACTATAAATTTACTTGGGAGGAGCCTTTCCAAAATTTAACGAGATCCGAGGAAATATAACCTAAACCTCTGAAATCAGTGACGCACTCTGCCATATCTCGAATAGTATTACATTCTTACTTAATTTCAGTATATAGCGTTAAAATTGTGATAGTTTTCTTCAGCCTTTATTTCTAATGAGTTAAAAATTCCTGTTGGCCATGTTATTTACGCATTTATTACAAAAACATATTCTCTTTAATTTCAAATTTTCAGCTCTGACATCGCCTTCGAGTGACAATGATAGAGCTCACTAGTGCACATAGCGAGAAAAGGATACCGAAGATGATCGAACGCATTCTGTGGCAAACATTTCAGTTGTATTATTCAAACCTTAGAGCATTAATCCTCATAGAGTGCGCATAGCGCCACCTCGTCCATGTTGCGGCGTGAAGCCAACATCACTTACCAGCTGATTGGGGGTTTGTTCGAAGTAGGTTCTGAGAGGAGAATTGTCAAACAGTGACATTCAAAAAGGCCACAAAATCTGAATATGAGGGGTACCCTGCTTGGTTGTTATGGTTAAGCGTAAATAAACCGTGGACATAAATGGGTAATTATGACAGAAATCCTTAAAACCGAAAAAGACTACAATAGGATACAACCTCATTATGATCGTATTTTTACAAGTATTACATCCCCGTGAGTAACACTATAATTGTTTAATGTTAATTATTTATTATAATGTAAGGGACATATGATATCATTTTTTCCAATTACCGCATCATAATGGGATTAATAGCTGAAAGGTAACCTTTGAAAGTTGTCCATAAGGAAGTGTGGCCTAATTTTAAATATTAATGTGTGTGGCATCTACAATAAACACACCATAACTTTCACAAACAGCTGTAAAATACTGTATTTACCGTGCTTGGTGTACTTTTGACTGAAATAGGCCTACAACAAACCAGTGCCCAAGCACAAGATACGAAGGGTGACACATAGCCTACAAGACCATTATGGAAAGAAAAGAACATGAGATTCATACTTCATTGAACCATACACCACCAACAGATGACAACAAAAATGGACTCTCAAAGGCAAAAGATAAACAGGTAACAAGAAATTTTCACTTATCATAAGTTGGAAAAATTCACAATACAGTAGGGTCAGCTGCAGATCAATTGGCACTGGTTGTAGTACCTATCTGTATATGAAGCAGGGGTATTTTATGACATACTGCTTCAATAACAAAATAATAATAATAATAAATAATAATAATAAAGAGACAGATAAAAAGCAACACAGGTAAAATTTCACTCCACTGCCACCTACTAAATTAGGCTTAGTTTAAAGCCCAACACAAACTAATGCATATGGCACATTTGAAGTAGGCCTACAAAGAGGTAACATCCTGCAGCATTCAGTAATGTTGTTCCCCAAGTACAGAAACAAGACATGCCAATATAAAAGTAATTTAAGAATATAAAAATCAACCTGGCTGATAGAATGATTAGAGGGAGTATGCCTAAAGTAGAACAGTAATACAAATCAGTGAAACTAACATACCTCTCTGGCAACCTCTCACATAAGCAACCTGGGTCTATATAAATATTCCATTCTCAGGAAACATAGAAATCCTCATATATGCCTACACACTGAAACACATTTATATAGCAAATATAATATTTGTATTATGAAGCAGCCTGGTTCTTAAATAGAACAGTCTTTGTGTGAAAGCTTCATACCCTCACACTGTGAAGTGTTTCTGTTTCAAGCAGTGGCATATCCTGGATTCCCCACGGAGGCATGCAACAAGTAACCATTCAGTAGCACAATGTATTAAATAAATTCCAATTGTACTCGCCCTAACTACATGTAGGTGAACTCGACCCTGATATTCTTTTGCAGAATTCCTTGGTGACGTCACTTTAGAACTACTCACGTGCTTTCATCTCAACAACAAGATACTTCCCTATAGACATCGTTCCTAATGCATAGAAACGACTCTAACTTTGAGAATTGTGGCAAAAGATTTTATTCATTTTAGGGCCAAGAAAGAGCTTTCTACAGATGATGACGTAGCGGGAATAGTTGTAACCAATGCACACAATTTATAAAGCTCAGAAAGACCATTATGGAAGACCACTTGTCAAGGAATTTCTGGATTTGAGCCACAGTCTTATCTTTGAAGTGTTCAGAAGTGAACACTGCCATTAATTCAGATTTATGTAGTACTATACCAGAATATTTTCCATAGACTTCAATCAATTTACTAAGCTGCTCTTTAGAAAAATTGCCAGAAAAAAAAATGAAAATTTCTTACAAACATACATTTCTGTGAAGGACAAATGTTGCTATGAACAGAAGCAACATTTTATCTGTGCTAGAACAATATCATGTATTTCCAGGCAAACCTTACTATGCACATCTTTAACCAGAAATGAAGTTTTCTTCTTTTCGTTGGTGAATCAAATTTGTCTTCTGTTCTGTTCCAGACTACAAATCCACTGTTTCACATTATTGATACTTTGGTTTCTAAGGAATTCACCTCTCTGGTGCAAAATGCAATATCTAGGGTCTTAGATTGAAGGCTGTTATATGTAATATCAATCAGTGAAATTCCGTTAACTTCACAAGAAACCCATTTGCCTCATTGATTGTAATGTTGCCCCAGTTCAGTTCTCAGATTCCTCCAAAATACTTTCGTATAGCTCGTGGAGAGGAACATGATATTCCACGACGGTCTGTACTAACCGCCTTGTATTGAGGACACTGTCCAGCAGGTTAGTTCTCTTGGAAGAAATGCTAAAAAATAACGCAAATCCGCTCATCGTTGCGAAGAATCGAAGACATTCTTTCGTGCATGACACGGCTTGTGTGTGTAGCAGTGGGTGAATACAGCCTCAGGAACCACTTCTTTTAATTTAGCTTGGACACCGTTCAGTTGACCTGCAAGCACCGCTGCTCAATCGAAAGTCTGCGCAACTACTTTTTCATGGCTGTCAAATTGATCCAGACAATCGCAAGTCTCATTAATGCATTCGCTGTCCTCTCAGAACTCGCATTATAAAAAACAACAAATCTTTCAACAACACCATTATGAACGTGTCTGGGGACGAAAGACAACTATAAAAAGTTCGAAACATCGAAAGTCTCATCGATCATAATTCTTACGGATTTAGCTTCCCGAACCTGGATCTTAATTTCAGCGTTAATTTTGATGCAGATTCTTTGAATTAAATCTTTCTGTTTGAGTGGAGAAAGTGCTGTAAATACCCTCGCTGTTATGAAGTGACTGTCTAACTGTTCATCAAACTCTGCTAACAATTTAATTAGTTCAATTTAATTTCCTCTATCGTTGGGCTCACTAGCCTCATGGTGCCCATGGGATGGTAACTTTTGCTTTCCCAAAAAGCATGTCACTGCAGTCAGCTGTTTCAGAATTTCCAGATTTTTCTGAACGGCTTTGTTGTGCCTTGGAACATCTTCCGGCTTCTGCTTATCCTATGGTAAATCTATCCTAATTTTACCAAAGATACCTAACTAAAGATATCCATGCGTGGATATGACAATCTAATTTCTCGTGCTTCGGAATAGCAGTGTGCAGATCTACATATCCAATTTTCTTGCTGTTCCAAGGGGAATTTTCACTAATAAACAATAAGCAAGGCCAACATAATAATTTGTTTAGTGACTCAGACCCGCAGAACCAAAAAGTTTTCCTGTAAATTTCTGGACTGAACGTGCAAACACAATTTTTTTTGCTGGGCTGAGTGGCTCAGATGGTTGAGGCGCTGGCTTATTGACCCCAACTTGGCAGGTTTGATCCTGGCTCAGTCCAGTGGTATTTGAAGGTGCTAAAATGTGTCAGCCTTGTGTCGGTAGATTTACCGGCACGTAAAAATAACTCCTGCGGGACAAAAGTCTGGGAACTAGGCGTCTCCGAAACCATAAAAGTAGTTAGTGGGACGTAAAAACAATAACTTTTTTTTTTTAATTTGCAGCTGCAACTATTTAAAAGCCCGCCTCCGTAACAACGGTTAGCACTATTAGCTGCCATCCTCGATGGCCTGGGTTCGATTCCCGGTACTGCCAGAAATTTAAGATTGGCAGGAGGGCTGACACGTGGTTGAATTGGTACATGCAGCTCACCTGCATTGGGGTTGTGCCTAAAAAGAGCTGTTACACCTCAGGATGAGGACACGAGTTTATTTACTTACTATTTGAATGAACTGGTTTTAAATGGCTTTTCAAACAGATTTGCAGTTATATCAGTCTTACACTCGTCCATCGTTTAGACCATGTGGGCACAAAACAAAATAAAATGTCGAACACGAGGAATAGCACAGAAACAAAACACAGAAAGTTACACTCGTCCATCGTTTAGACCATGTGGGCATAAAACAAAATAAAATGTCGAACACGAGGAATAGCACAGAAACAAAACACAGAAAGAATAAACAACCTAGTCAGCCACTACTCCAGCACTGGAGGTAAATCACACCAATGGCATTGGTCACTTTCATCACGTTGGGTTCTCGCTAAAGGGTAATCTGTGCTTCCCGCTCGATATTGCCTTCGACATTCCGAGTTTCTCCAAGTTGCCAACAGTTGGCAGAGGGTAGGTAGCACGTGAATGGTGACAATGATTCAAGTGCAGTGACATCATGCGGAGGGTTTCAGAACTATGTCTGCCACCGAATGCAATTTTAAGATTGAATGCCTTACGTCCTTAACTACTCCATTTGCTCTCTTTTTCTTATTTATTTATTTATTTATTTATTTATTTATTTATTTATTTATTTATTTATTTATTTATTTATTTTATTAAACGAAACAGCGAGAAGCCGAATTACAATGGATTTTATGGCGAGACTATACCAGCGCCACACGTAGTCAAGCAATAGAACTATTGCAGTTGCGTGGAACTTTTGAAGTTCTGAGAGATAACATCAACAATAATAGACTTGAAACAACCTAAAATCAAACTTCAGTCAGTTACTTGCATTATCATAATGCATGCAATGAATGCCTTGCATACAAGGAAAATATGCCCCTGGTTTCAAGCCGTGCTTTATGGTTGAATCTCACTTTAAAATATTCCATCAAAACTGTCTGCTTCAACTGATGAATATGGTTGTCAAAGAGTGGAGAATCTATGCTCCTGAAGTTCATCAAACACTTCTCTCTTAGCATGATTCAGCACTGCCATTACAAGTACATTTAAAGGGTCCTTCGTTCTTGTCATTTTGTGTTGGAATTGTTGCATCATTTTATAACCTTCCCTGCAGAGGTAAACCACATCTAATGACGGAATAAAAAGGCCACATCAGTTTTTTTTCTCTTCAGGAGTGCTGAATGTGAAACTGCTGTTTGGAGAACCGCCTTGCAAACATCACATTTAACCACTTTGTGAAATCTTTTCACAACAAAATCTGCTGTATATTCTAGTACATCCTCAGTGTACAATGTCAAGTTGGCTGGCTGTGGAATGTCTTTGTCACAATATGTCAGTGCACTTGCAACACTTTCACTGAATGTTTGTGTGGTCAGCTTTACTTTCATTGGTTCCTTCTCCCAGTGAATGTGTATTTTGGTAAGTTTTGTCCTGAGATGAAGACCCTCTCTACAAGTTTCTCAAGCTCTTCCAAGTACCTCCAGTCTAGGACATTATCACCCCTGGCAAAAGTTCTCTTAGCCCTTACAGTATTCCTCACTAATTTTATACTGTGACAAGCATCTAGAAGAATAAACACTTTTAACATCATTTGAGGGATTTTCAAACCAGTTCACCATATTATTTTCATCGAAAGAAGCTCCCAGACAATGGGCCATGGATAAATTAGAAGCAGCACCATCAAAAGTAAGTGACACTACAATTACATTTAGGTCACTTAAAAATTTAAGGCACTCAGTCACTAAGTTTGCTCTATCCGAGCCACTTAAACCATTAATAAAAAATTAACCCACTGGAATTTTCCACTGTCTGTTTTGTGAGACCACCATAAACACTATAGCCTCCTTGGCTTTGGGTAGATGCTGATCCTCAATTTCAGTACCATAATTCACATAACCAACAAAGTATTTTCCATCAAATTCAGTGTGTTTTCTGATGCACATTTTATCCATCATCAGTGCACACACGAGGGCTTTCCATTGATAGCCATCACTTTCCCTTCCGAAATGAGAACAGTTGCGGACTCTGAACTGAATATTGGCTTACCATTCACTGACTATACCACTTCTGCAGTGTACTTTGATGGTGCGAACCATGAGGAAATACTTCCCTCAAGTAGCTGTATGCACGACTTGAATAGAAATTCAATGTAAGGGCAAAGCTGCGTAGTTCAGGAGGATACTCTGCTCTTGTATCACCGTCCTTTGTTCGCATGAGAAGTTGGACAGCAGTAGGAGAAAGACATTTCTGGAACAATGGAAGTTTTCCACAAATCAGTTTATGGTATTCCATTATTCTTGAAATATTTTTTTAACAGAGATTGTGATACAATTCGAACAAATTACAGACTTCTAAAGGCTCCATTTATTATGTCTGTCTGTCTGTCTGTCTGTCTGTCTGTCTGTCTGTCTGTCTGTCTGTCTGTCTGTCTGTCTGTCTGTCTGTCTGTCTGTCTGTCTGTCTGTCTGTCTGTCTGTCTGTCTGTCTGTCTGTCTGTCAGGTCATCAGCCTAGAGACTGGTTGGATACTCAAATACCACCACCAAAGACTATGCGGTTATAGGGAAACCGAAAAAATTATTTAATCTGTTGTTTTCGTACCTCAAGCGTGTAACATACCTGCCAACTTTCCCGATTTAGGCGGGAGACTCCCGATTTTTGACAGTTTTTCCCGCCTCCCGATTATTCTAATATTTCTCCCGATTTTAGCTTATTTTAGTGAACTTTAAACATTTGTTTTCAAATCCCACCATTTCAGCTTTGTATGCAAGTGGCCGAAATCCCTTCGCTCATTGGCCTCTTTGAAATGAAAAATATCGACGTTTATTAATACGAGAAATGCGCACGAATGTGCGATGTTTATTGAAACCTGTGTATCGAGACACGTATATCGACTGTCAATCTCTCGTTCTCGCGTGCTATATTCATGTTCGTTCGCATCAGTCTAGTCGAATCTAGAGACTAGTCGCTAGATTTGGAATCCTTTTTTTAGTAATTTAGGACAGAAGTTCGAAGATAGCGACTAATTACTTTTCTAGAGATTTTAGGAGCCAATTGGAGACAATTCTGGCGAGTTTTAATTTATTACTTGAGAAAAATAGCATTGCACTTCTCATAATCGTGCGGGCGCGAGATGCAGTATATTAATCTATGCATTTTCTAAGTAATGGCATCTAAGTGCAGGACTGATTCACACGTGTGGAGCATGAGTTCATACTATTTTCGGAAGACTTATCAGAGACCGATTATCTCACTCAGCATACTTCCTGTGAGCCTCATGTAACAACAGTCGTGTTTTGAGACAATAAGTGTTATAATATACGGTACCACAGTTCTCCTGTATTGCGCAAGACATGCAGAATAAGCAGATTTGAGCAACTGTATCTCCTGATTCCTCCCGATTTTTACTGATTTTCATATCTAAATTTCCTGATTTTTGGTTTTATATAGATGGCAGGTATGGTGTAAGCAGCATCTTCAGTTATCATTTTCTCCTTCAGATGGTTTATTAAGGCTTTTCCACTCTGCAACTGTTTAATAGCTCACCGATACTTCTGTCTTTCCAAATTTAGCTTCTTATAGGATTTATTAATAACTTCCATGGAAACCTGCATGAAGGCCTGGGCTTTCCTTGGTGACTACCATTTCCTCAATGTAATCACCAGCATAAAAGTTCCTCAACTCCTTTGTTTTAGGAAGAGACTTGTTTTCCTCTTCCTAAGGAGCACTGAAGAAATATGAAAATTATAAGGGTCAACAACAAAAATGTCTTGCTACGTGTAATGTAAGAGTAAAATAATATGCTGCAATAAATGTTGCAGTTGAACAGTATGTTAAATGTCTTAATCACAGATATTTCACACAAGGATGACAGGCCACATTCCTGTATAAATCTATAGAAAATAATAAATTAAAAAAAAAAAATTCTGCTCACTCATAACTTGTTGATGCAACAGGATCCATTTGAAGCTTCCTCTTCACAGGAGGTTTTCTCTTCTCAGCTGGTGGAAGGTGGAGTGGAAAATTAAAAATTATTGGTACTGCATTTGGTTTCAATTTAACTCCACATCAAATACTTCATTATCAAAACATTCCGGTGAAAAATGCTTAGACCGGGTGAGTTAACCGTGCGGTTAGGAGTGCGCAGCTGTGAATTCGTATCTGGGAGATAGTGGGTTTGAACCCCACTGTCAGCAGCCCTAAAGATGGTTTTCTGCGGTTTCCCATTTTGACACTAGGCAAATGCTGGGGCTATACCTTAATTAAGGCCATGGCCGCTTCCTTCCCATTCCTAGGCCTTTCCTGTCCCATCGTCTCCATACGACCTATCTGTGTCGGTGCGACGTAAAGCAAATAGGGAAAAACAAAATGCTTAGAGCATAATCTTGAATGCTTTCCAGGCAAGAAATTCTCCCTTCTGAATGCAATTACCCACTGCTTTTTCCTTGTTTGGTCAGCAGGAAAACTGAAATCAGTTAAACCAGAATATTCAAAATTGCAGTACCCAGTAAACTGGAACTGTAACCAATATAATAAATTACACGTAATTGTATGTATTCTTCAGACACCTGACAACGAATTTATGAAACGTAAGTTATAAACCCCTTGCATCATCACAATTTGCGATTGTCTAAGAAACCACAGGTATTTAGGTAATGGTTTACTTACCCGTGAAAAGAAACAGCAGATCCTTTTTTGAAAGTCTCCTATGCAACAGTGCACCATCGCTTCATTAACAGTAGCTAAAAGTCTCTTAATTACGCTGGTCTCTATTCTCACCTATAACACCATGTTCAGAACTCTTGCACTACCCCCCAGTCAGCTGATCAAGATCTTTGCTTCAAGAATGTGACATCAGCCATCTATGGATAAATGAAGATCCAAACAGTGTTACCTAACCTAACTTAACCATACATATGTCATGCAAACAGCGCCAGTAGAGAAATGAAAACCTTCTTGCTATAAATTTACATGGGAATAGCCTTTCTGAAATTTAACCAGACACAAGAAAATATAACCTAAATCTCTGAAATACTGCTGTATCTTGAGATGTATCACATTCTTACTTGATTTCGGTATATAGCATTAAAATTATAGGTTTTCTTCAACCTTTATTTCTAACGAGTTAACAACTGCTATCAGCCACGCTATTTACGCATTTATTACAAAAACATATTCTCTTTAATTTTGAATATTCCTTACAGAACAGCAGGCAACGGGTACTACTAATTGACTCCGTCATTGCCTTCGAATGTCGCCAAGAGAGCTCGGTAGTACACATTGCATCAAAACAATACCGAAGATGATCGACCGCATTCAATATAATCGCTGGAGTGAATAAATATTGATAATGGTAAAAGTAGTGCATGCTTAATCACTCGTAATAACGGATGCAGCAGAGATACAGTTCTTGCTATAATCGAAGGATTATACACAGTTTAATATAGGAATTTTCAAGGGACAGAAAAACCTTTGTTATACTGTAGCATACATCGTGCCATCATGCATATCACACATCCTCATTTTTTATATGGAATGAGGTAGAAATATAAACCCTGCTTTTGTCTTCCATTGGCTTATCTTCATTTGACTGTAAAACTACAAATACACCCTGCACCATGCATGCCTGCTCTCAGCTCAGGGTTGAACCGTCGCCAATAATCTTCCTCTTATCTTACAGTGGGTGATAATATTATTAGGGTCACTTGGTGAAATTTGTGTTTTTCAAACTAGTTAAGACATACAAAACAAAACTAAACTTCAGTCGGGCTGAGTGCCCCGGATGGTTGATGCACTGGGCTTCTGACCTCAATTTGGCAGGTTCGATCCTGGCTCTGTCCGGAGGTATTTGAAGGTGCTCAAGAATATCAGCCTCGTGTTGGTAGATTTACTGGCACATAAAAGAACTCCTGCGGGACAAAGTTCTGGCACCTCGGCATCTCCAAAAACTGTAAAAGGAAGTAGTTAGTGGGACGTAAAGCTGATAGCATTATTTATTAACAAAACTTCACTGATATACACTTAATTAATCTGAAATTGAATTTGACAAATATATTACACTGTGTTCCATTTGAAATATTCATGAATGACTAAGGAAAATCTAATATTTGTAACACATCCCTTTGCAGGATGATTATACTTTTAGCTGTGGGTTTTTTTTTTAGTGCTACTACTGTTTTATTACATATTCATATAGCTGAGTAGTATTTTCACCTACCGAGCTCGATAGCTGCAGTCACTTAAGTGTGGCCAGTATCCAGTATTCGGGAGATAGTAGGTTCGAATCCCACTGTCGGCAGCCCTGAAAATGGTTTTCCGTGGTTTCCCATTTTCACACCAGGCAAATGCTGGGGCTGTACCTTAATTAAGGCCACAGCCGCTTCCTTCCCGCTCCTACCCCTTTCCTGTCCTATCGTCGCCATAAGACCTATCCGTGTCGGTGCGACGTAAAGCAACTAGCAAAAAAAAAAAGTATTTTCACCAGTTTAGAAGGCTGCAATTTGAATCCTGGCCGCAAATCATTGTAGTTTTTAAATGTGAGCAAAATTTACAATTTGACTGAGCTTTGATTTGAGCAACAGTGAGAGAATTTCATTGGTTTCACCTCTGGTTCAGCAAACCTGCAGCCATTATCTAAACATCAAGTACAGTACCATTTAGTTATGTGCCTCCAAAAATAATAAACATAAGATCAGTAAATCCTCAATAGACATGAATCTGTTACAGGCTGGTAATAAGAAATATCACAAATAGATTGAATGTATAAAATCAATAAATGAATATTTAATTAAAAGCAATAATGAAATCAGCTTTTCTCTCTTAGGTCTCGTTCTTTTTCTGTGCCACGGAATAGAGGAGCAAGGTCTCCTCTACCAATTCGGAGTGGGCCGAAACGTCAGCGTGAACGTTCTGGTCCTCCAAGTGATCCAAGACTACCTCCTTCAAGTCCACCACCAGCTGCTCGCAAAGCTATAAAGTCAAAACGCAAGGAAGAAAGGGAGAAGGTATTTAATTTTGTTATTCATTGTAGTGTTGCCAAATATACTGTATATTGCAATTTTCCTTTCCTTCCCTTTGAATCATGTGACCTTACCATGGTGGGGAAGCTTGCACTAACCAGTGAAGCAGATGGCTGAACCGTAGGTGCAACCATATCGGATGGGTATCTGTCGAGAGACCAGACTCACGAATGGTTCATCGAGAGGAGGGTAGCAGCCTTTCAGAAGTTGCAAGAACGGAAGTTTGGATGATAGACTGCTGATAACGCCTTTAAAATAATATTCAGCATAGTTTAGCTGTGTTGATATTGCTACACGACTGAAAGCAACGGCTAACTACAACTGTATCTAACTCTAGAGGACAAGCAACTCTCTCTGTATGAATGAATAAATGATTGATGTACTGATGGCTTCCTTCAGGATAAAATATTTTGGAGGTAAAATAGTTCCCCATTCAGATCTCCGGGTGGAGACTGCACATGAGGGGGCAATCGTTAGGAAGATGAACACTAAAATTCTGCGATAATTGCAATATAAATGGTCCGTTATTGGAAATTATAAATTATCCAGGTAACTCATTCTTGGTTGCTTGGCATTTTTCCCTAGTGTGCCAATTTGGACTCATCAGTTGGTAACTAACACGCCTACCAAGTCAAATTGCTAGTGCATATAAGTGAAGCTTCTTGGAACCACAGGGAGTGCCAGTGTACTATGAGAGACTTGGTCTTTTTATAAAAATTGATGTCTGCTAGGCCATCAGATGATATACAGTAGATATTGATTCCCATAGGGAACCTGAAATATTTGTCCTGAATGAGTAAATTCATAATTCCAATATTAATGGTCCATTATTGGAAATTATAAATTTTCCAACTAATTCATTCTTGGTTGCCAGCGTTTCACAGTCTCTCATAGTGCATTGACATGGCTGATGGTTTCACTCAACCTACACAGTACCTTCCATTGCACTAGCCTTGCGTCTTAGTAGGTGTGTTAATTATCAACTGATGAGCTCAAAAAGGCACACTGGAGCGAAACTCTGGCAACGAAGAATGAGTTAGCTGGAAAATTTATAATTTCCGATAATGGACCATTTATATTGGAATTATTTATTTACTCATTCAAGATAATTATTTCAGATTCCCTACGGGAATCAGTGTCTATATTAACATTCTGGGAGTCAGAGCACGGAATGTTAGACGTTCGTGAATCATCGTGGTAGGTTAGAGAATCTGAAAAGGGAAATGCATCGATTAAAATTAGATGTAGTTGGTATAAGAAGTACTTTGGCAGGTAGAGCAGGATTTCCGGTCAGGCAACTACAGAATGATCAACACAAAATCAAACCTCAGAAATGCAGGAGTTGGTTTAATAATTAATAAGAAAATAGGGAAGCGGGTACGCTACTATGGCGGGCATAGTGGACGAATTATTGTCAAGATAGATACCAAAGCAATACCCACAACAATAGTGCAGGTCTATATGCCTACTAGTTTAGCAGATGATGAAGAAATCAAAAGAATATATGAAGAGAGAAGATTTAATAAAATATGTAAAAGGAGACGAGAATATAATAGTGATGGCAGACTGGAATGCAGTTGTAGGCCAAGGAACAGATGGTAATGCCATAGGAGAATTTGGACTGGGATGAAAGAATGAAAGAGGAAGTCGGCTAGTTGAATTCTGCACGGATCATAATTTAGTCCTTGTTAATACTTGGTCCAGACAGCACAAACAGCAGCTTTATACATGGACGAGACCTGAAGACACGAAGGTATCAAATCGATTTCATTATGATTAAGCAGAGATTTAGAAACCAGGTGTTGCTTTGCAAGAAATTCCCAGGAGCAGACGTGGACACTTGACCCCAACTTGGCGGTCTTAAAATGTCATCTGAAGTTGAAGAAATTGGAAAAAGGAAAGAATTCAAGAAGATGGGATCTAGATAAGTTGAAAGAAAAACGTGAGAGATTGTTTCAAGGAACTTCTTGCACAAGTACTAAAGGGAAAGGCTGAAGGAAACAGATGAAGAGTGAACAGTCGTGAAGAATGAGATCAGTAGTGCTGCTGAAGAAAGGTAAGACCAAGTAAGAATCAATGGATAACTAGGGATATATTAGACTCGATTGATGAAAATACCAGAGTGCAAAAAAGTGAGGAGGGTAGAAAAGCATACAGGCGATTAAAGAATGTAGATAGAAAGTGCAGGTCAGCTAAGGAAGAAATGCTGAAAGACAATTCAAGGATATTGAAGGTTGTATGGTTGTAGGCAAAGTAGATGTCACGTACAGGAAAATCAAGGACACCTTTGGAGAAAGGAAAACTAGGTGTATGAATATTAAGAGCTGAGATAGAAAACCACTTCTAGGGAAAGATGATGAGGCAGAAAGATGGCAGGAACATATAAAAAAATTGTATAAGGGAAAGAACTAGAAGATTAGGTTCTGGAACAAGAAGAGGAGGTTGATGCTGATGAAATGAGAGACCCAATTTTGAGGTTAGAATTTCACAGACCTTTGATAGACCTAAATAGGAACAAGGCACCTGGAATTGATGACGTACCCTCAGAATTGCTGACTGTCTTTGAAGAAACCTGAACGGGGAGGTTATTCCATTTAGTGTTTAAGATGTATGATACAGGAATTGTGCCACCCGATTTTCCCAAGAAATCGGGTGCTGACAAGTGTGAAAACTACCGCACCGTTAGTTTAGTATCTCATGGTTGCTGAATTTTAACACTTATTATTTACAGAAGGATGAAAAAACAAGTTTAAAGCTCAGTTGGGAGAAGAAATGTAGGAACACATGAGGCAATCCTGACTTTGTTGATCTTAGAGGATCGAATTAAGAAAGGCAAGTGCACATACATGACATTCTTAGAAAGAAAAGGCATTCAGTAATGTTGATTGAACCAAGCTGTTTGAAATTCTGAAGGTGATGGGATCAGATACCGTGGGAAAAGAATTATGTACAATCTGTACAAAAATCTTTCTGCAGTGATTAGAATTGAAGGCTATGAAAAAGAAATTGCAATCTAGGAAGGAGTGGGGCAAGGCTGCAGTTTGTTCCCTCTCCTTTTCATTATTCATAGAGAACTGGCAGTAAAGGAAATCAAAGAGGAATTTGGGAAAGAAATCACAATCCAAGGAGAGAAAATCAAAATTCTGAGATTTTCTGATGATATTCTAATTTTATCTGAATCAGCAGAAGACATGGAGAAATTGCTGGGTATGGACACAGTCTTGGAGAAGGACTACAAGAGGAAAATAAATAAAGCCAAAACAAAAGTAAGGACTGCAATAGAATGAAGTCAGGTGATGGTGGAAATATTACATTAGAACATTCACTCCAATTACTCTGTGTGCTTAAACTTGGAGATCTGACTGCCCAAACTTTAATTGGGAAGAAGCTCTCAGTGAGGTCCTTAAGCCACTGGAAAACTTCAGAAAGGTTCATCATTAGTCAAAACAAAAGGAGGGCAATAACTTTGGTAAGAGAAGTTTTTTTATCGGAGTGACGTAAATGAATCAAAATCTGCAACTCAGAAGAACAAAGTCGTTACATCTATCCAGTTCCTATACATAAACAAAATGCTGTAAAACCTGTAAAACTTAAAGATGTTGACAATTTGTTGAAAAGTCATTATGGTGAAGATAGGAAAAACTTGAATGAGCATTGTTTGTATGTAGAACTTATGAATATCCTCCTGCAAATGATATTGAAGCTGACGAACAGTGTGAACATCCGGAAGACTGTTTTGAAAATGGTGAACTGAGAGTCTAGATTTATCCATACCTTTTGCATAAATCAATCAACCATTACTGATCTGCATTTAGGGCAGTGCCTATTCCCCATATGTTGTTTTCCTAGCCTTTTCTGAAATGATTGCAAAGAAATTTGAAATTTATTGAACATCTCCCTTGATAAGTTATTCCAATCCTTAACTCCCGTTCCTATAAACGGATATTTGCCCCAATTTGTCCTCTTGAATTCCAACTTTATCTTCATATTGTGATCTTTCCTACTTTTAAAGACACCACACAAACTTATTCCTCTACTGATGTCATTCCACGCTATCTCACCACTGACAGCTTGGTACATACCACTTAGGATATAGATGTTGATTCCCATAGGGAACATGAAATATTTGTCCTGAATGAGTAAATTTATAATACCAATATAATACCACTCCTTTACTCAAATCATTTATATATATAATAAAACATAAAGGTCCAATAATACTGCCTTGAGGAATTTTCCTCTTAATTATTACAGGGTCAGATAAAGCTTCACCTACTCTAATTCTCTGAGATCTATTTTTTAGAAATATAGCAACCCATTCAGTCACTCTTTTGTCTAGTCCAATTGCACTCATTTTTGCCAGTAGTCTCCCATGATCCACCCTATCAAATGCTTTAGACAGGTCAATCGCGATACAGTCCATTTGACCTCCAGAATCCAAAATGTCTGCTATATCTTGCTGGGATCCTACAAGTTGAGCTTCAGTGGAATATCCTTTCCTAAAACCTAATTGCCTTCTATCTAACCAATTATTAATTTTCAAACATGTCTAATGTAATCAGAAAGAATGCCTTCCCAAAGCATACATGCAACACATGTCAAACTTACTGGCCTGTAATTTTCAGCTTTATGTTGATCACCCATTCCTTTATACACAGGGGCTACTATAGCAACTCTCCATTCATTTGGTTAGCTCCTTCAACCAAACAGTAATCAAATAAGTACGTCAGATATGGTACTATATCCCAACCCATTGTCTTTATTAGTATATCCCCAGAAATTTTATCAATTATCTTATTGTAAATATCATTGTTATCATATGTAAATTTTAATACTTCTTTAGCATTAGTCACTTCCTCTATCAGGACATTTTCCTTGTAACCAACAATCTTTACAAACTGCTGACTGAATACTTCTGCCTTTTGAAGATCCTCACATACACACACTCCTTGTTCATTGATTATTCCTAGAATGTCCTTCTTGGAACCTGTTTCTGTCTTAAAGTACCTATACATACCCTTCCACTTTTCACCAAAATTTGTGTGACTGCCAGTTATGCTTGCCATCATGTTATCCTTAGCTGCCTTCTTTGCTAGATTCAATTTCCTAGTAAGATCCTTCAATTTATCCTTACTTCCACAGCCATTTCTAACTCTTTTCTTTCTAATCTGCACCTCCTCCTTAGTCTCGTTATTTCTCTTATTATAATGAGGTGGGTCTTTATCATTCCTTACTACCTTTAAAGGTACAAACCTGTTTTCACATTCCTCAACAATGTATTTAAACCCATCCCAGAGTCTGTTTACATTCTTATTTACCGTTTTCCACCGATCATAGTTACTATTTAGAAACTGCCTCATGCCTGCTTCATCAGCCATATGGTACTGCCTAATAGGTAATAATAATAATAACTTAAATGTTTCCACCTTTTCAATACAATATATTCACAAAATTACAAAATTATACGGTACTAGTTTCGACCCATCTAGGGGTCATCATCAGCCGTATTGGAGCAAAGATCATTTGTGGCGAAATCCTAAGATCCTTATCTCCTACCCACCCATCAGGGTCTAGAAATTTCACTCCCAGTTTCCCACATACCCATTCTCATTTAAATCCACAATTACCCTCCAGTCAGTATTTTTAAAATAATATTGTCTTAGGATTTCACCACAAATGATCTTTGCTCCAATACGGCTGATGATGACCCCTAGATGGGTCGAAACTAGTACCGTATAATTTTGTAATTTTGTGAATATATTGTATTGAAAAGGTGGAAACATTTAAGTTATTATTATTATTACTTATATATTGTTCAATACGGACCAAAAACATGAAATTCATAACCATCAATACTGCCTAATAGTCCTACTTTTAAAACCTTCCTTTCTATCACATTTATTTTTAATTACAACAAAAACAGCTTCGTGATCACTAATACCATCTATTCGGTTTCTCTATAGAGCTCATCAGGTTTTATCAGCAGCACGTCCAGGATATTTTTCCCTCTAGTTGCTTCCATCACTTTCTGAATCAGCTATCCTTCCCATATTAGCTTATTGGCCATTTGTTGGTCATGCTTCCTGTCGTTTGCATTTCCTTCCCAATTGACATTTGTAAATTCAGATCTCCCGATACAATCACATTCCTTTCCGTGTCAGCGCTACCCTTTCCCAGTCTGTACACTCCAAAGACATTGCCTATTATCTTTAGGAATGAGCCTTACACCCAGAATTTCATGTGTCTCATCTTTAACTTTTTCGTAGCTTACAAATTCTTTCACCAGAATGAATAATCTGCTTCCCACCATTCCTATCCTATCTCTACGGTACACATTCCAGTTCCATGAGAAAATTTCTGCATCCATTATATCATTTCTCAACCATGATTCAACTCCTATTACAATATCTCTTAAATATATATCTATTAAATTACTTAATTCTATTCCTTTCTTTACAATACTTCTACAGTTCAACACTAACATTTTTATGTCATCCCTACTTGAATTCCAGATCTCTGTACCCTCATCGTCGCTCCCTAGACAACCGTGTTTCCGTAACTGTACCTCCATATTACCCTTCTAAACAAATTTCCTAACTTATATGTACCACTGCGGTTTAAGTGACGCCCATCTGGGCGCAGATCCTTATCTCCTACCCACCCATCAGGGTCTAGAAATTTCACTCCCAGTTTCCCACATACCCATTCTCATTTAAATCCACAATTACCCTCCAGTCGGTATCCCTCCTACACAGTATTCCACTGACAAAAATCTCTGCTTTCTTAAACTTCACCTGTGCTGCATTTACCAGATCCCATACATCCCCAACTATGTCGGTACTTATATTAGCTTGCCTTACGTTGTTGGTACCAATGTGAAACACTACCACTTTCTCCTTCCCCTCCTTCTCTTCTACTTTTCTCAGCATCTGCCTCAACCTAATTGCTGGATAACACTCTACCCTGGTTACCTTTCCTCCACACACTTTCTTCACGTGTCTAACGATGGAATCCCCCATGACCAGAGCCTCAACCCTACCCTCCTCCTTTGATCCCCTCCCCTCCTGGTTAGCCCTATCTTTCCTGATAGCTGCAGAAGCTACTTCCTCCTCCCTTTTCTCCCTCCCATGACCCTGTTCCACTTGTCTTTTCCTATCCTCTACTCTACATTTACTTTTCCTACCTTTTCCCTTCCTCCTACTTCCACACATCTCAGCAACAGTTCCCTGTTCCTCATCTTCCCTCTGTTGCTGTACCTGGAGTGGCTTGTACCGATTTCTCACAGACACCTGTCCTTAATTCTGATCCTGAATAGAGCTCTTAGCCCACAATCTCCTTCCCCTTAGAACATTAGACCCCCTGTCTTCTACAGTTCAGCCCTTTCCTTCCCATGCCTCTTTTACACCTGCTGTAACCTGTACATTTTTTGAGGGAGGCCTACCTTCATTCCTGTCTTCTGTGAGAATCCTAATTATCTCCCTCAAACTCTCTAACTCCTCCCTCATACCCCTCAATGCCTCGCCACAGAACATCAATTAAGATTAGGCAATTCCTGCGACCAACCTGCATCAACCTGGTATCTACAGAGTTCCCTGTACTTGTGGCAAGGTTTATATTGGGCAGACTTCGAGAACGGTATGTACTCGCATCAAAGAACATACCAGATGTATCAGACTCAACCAACCTGATAAATCAGCTGTTGCTGATCATGCCTTAACACCTGGTCATGATGTCTTATTCCAAGAAGTGGATGTTCTTGACCGTATAAAGCAATATCGCCCAAGAATTATCAGGGAGGCGGTTGAAATACGTAAACACCCAGATAATTTCAACCGCGATACAGGCTACAACCTTAGTGAATCATGGCTACCTATTATCAGAACCATTAGAGAGTAATGCTTTACTGTTGCCATTCGTTGTCTGTAGCTGGAGCTAAAATGGTGTCCCGTTTACATCTTAGGGCACCATTTCAAGTTCCTTGTTGCTTTCTCCTAGCAACCTGTTACGCATCGTTTCATTTCTCTGTTGTTTCCTAATGAAGAAAGGCAAGGTTCCTTTCGAAACGCTTTGAGTGTGTTTTATAATTAATTACACGGCATAAGCCCAAAAATATACCTCATGAATGAAACCTAGTATGTTAGTCACTATATGCTAAAATTTAAAATGCTTTCTGTACTGTTCTTGAAACTTCTCCTTTCATTAAGTCCTTATTTGCACCTAAAAAAACCTATTTAAATTTCTAATCTCTAATTCAAATATCTTATTTGTATATTTTATTCTAAAAATTGTCAATTTACTTACTGCTACAGTTCTGAGACCTTTCATATAAATAAAAATTTCTCCCCTTAATCTCGTCCGACCATGCGAGCCATTTTTAATTGTCAAATTCCTTTAAAATAAATAACGTATCCACGACGACACACACGAGATGCTGTCAGTTGGTATAATTATTTTATTTACATGTATTTACAAATTAAACACACTCATAACCTTAATCACTGTTGTCAAAACAATGCACTCATATCACAAACCACCATTATAAACCAACTGACTGTAATTTCAATATGACGACTGCATCCACCGCATGTCACGAAGTCACAAGTATATTCTTGCTACACCATAACTCTACTGAACAATAACTCTCCATTACCGTCAAGACCACTGCCTTATATATGTGCCTGGCCAGGCTTCTAGAAAGCTACATTACAAAATATACCTTCTAGAAAATTCGAGAGTGTCCAGTACATAGAAATAGTGTACAGAATATTCTCAATCAAACTCATCTACCTATTACCATTCTGGAAGTTACAATGTGTTTCATAATTATGGATTACAAAAGAAGGTAAGAATAAATTATGTAATATTAATTTACAGGTATTTACATTTACTGAACTCATGTAAATATTTATGTACAACACATGTTTCATGACATAACCTCACAAACAGTGCGATCATATTGTATGTACATATGATGTAATACTAATACTATATGGAAGTAACCCTTCATAGCCATACATACAAGTAATAATAATAATGATAATTGTAAAATAATAATAATAATTCAAGCTCGATATTTGCATTAGTTACCCATGGGTGAGAGAATATTGTTTTCAAGTTATAATTGTTTATCACACTTGCGTCATAACCATCAAAACCAACATTATAGACATTTTATTTTAACACATTGGGCGCGTGATTTCATTGCTACTGATGGCGCTCGGAGAATCTACGAGCGTATGTTTTCACTGTGACTAGGAAGAGAAGGCGCTCTTCCAGCAAGCTCTTATTTCACCAGGACACTGTCAGATGCTTCTAGTGAGCATACTGTTTACTACTTATGAGCTGAAGTCAAGAGCTCTTCTTTCAAAGCATTGATAACACAGCTGCATTCCGACATAGCCTGTGGCTGCGTCATCGCTCACTCTCAGCTGTGAAACGAGCGGGAAAGTACGTGCGTACAGACGGGAAGAGTGTATGTTTCGGGAGCTTGGCTTATTTGTGTCATTCTTGTGGCTATTATGTCTTATTAGACATTAGCTCCTTTCCCGAGGTCACTCCTATCTAGGAACAGATTTCGAGTGATTTTGTCATTTTTACACTTGAATGACAATCGAACCTATAACAGTGATGCATGGGAATGTTTTAGTAATTATCTGAACGTAGATATTTTTAGGCACATAAAATCGGAAACAAGTCGTTATGCAAGCGATTCAATAAAAAAGAAAAATCGCAGTGAACAGATAAAGCAAAGATCTTTCTTTGGCTCCTGGACTACAGTTACATTGAGGGAAATATATCACTTCTTCGCAATAATCATTCACATGCATTTGGTTGTGAAGCCAAAGCTGACAGATTATTGGGCAAAATCGCCGATTCTTCAAGCTCCTTTCCCGAGGTCACTCCTGTCTAGGAACAGATTTCGAGTGATTTTGTCATTTTTACACTTGAATGACAATCGAACCTATGTTCCAAAAGGTCAACCCAACCATGATCCCCTGCATAAGATTAGACCGATATATGACCATTTCATTAGAAAATGTAAAGAAAATTTCTATCCCACCGAAAATTTGACAGTAGATGAGGGCATATGTCCTTTCCGAGGCCGGGTAGGGTTCAGTGTTTACATAAAGAATAAGCCAAACAAATATGGAATCAAGTTTTACATTGTCAGTGATGCAGAATCTGGTTACGTTTGCAACTGCAAAATTTATACAGGGTTGGCTGGGGGAACAAATAACACGGTTCAGGAACTAATAAATCGGTTGTGTGGTCCTTATTTCAACAAGGGCCACACTATTTATATGGATAGATTCTTTACCAGTGTCCCATTGTTTGATCATTTGTGGAGCAGGAAAACAATGGCAGTTGGCACTGTTCAAAAAAAAAAAAAAAAATAGGAAAAACCTACCGACAATTTTCAAAACAACTAAATTGAGAAAGGGTGAAGTGTTATTCAGACGTAAACAACATTTACTTGCACTCAAGTGGAAAGACACAAGGGATGTTTTGTCTTTCATCAAGACACGAGGCAAAAATGACAAGTGTTCAGGTAAAATGTAAGGGAGGAAACATAAACAAAGAAAAGCCTGATCTAGTATTAGATTACAATAAAAATAAAACTGGAGTGTATCATGGGGATCAGTTCCTTGGTTATTATCCATTCCAGCATAAGCAACTGAAATGGTGGAAAAAAGTATTTTTCCATACCTTTTGTATGGCTATTGTAAATTCCTTCATAATTTACAAGAAAACACGGTCAAATCCAAAGAAAGCACATTTAGAGGGCTTTATGATTGAGTTAGCAAATAAGTTCATGGAAATGGGAGGCACTGACAATCCAGTACCCAGCGTGAGTAATATCACAAATTCTGCTGCGCGACTGACTGGGAGGCACTTTGCTGAAAGGATTCCACCCACCACAGGAAAGCAGTATGCATCTAGGTACTGTAAAGTATGTTCAGATAAAGGGCAAAAGAATAATGGAAAGAGAATTAGGAGGGAAACGCGATGGTTCTGCAGCATTTGTGATATTGGTTTGCTTATGCCAGATTGTTTCAAGGCTTACCACACTAAAGCTAATTACTGCTTGTAAACAATGATACCCATGCCAAATGACCTCGTAGGCTAGACTGTGTATATATCAGTAGTATGTTTTAGTTGATTTGTTTTCAATATTTGCTAAATTTCAAAATATTAACCTGACTAGTATCCATAGCAACATCAGGAAAAAAATTTGTTGCTTGTAAAACATACCATGTTCATAAATATATAAAAAGTAAACAGATGTACTATTATAATAATTAAAACATATTTTTGTGAAGAGGAAAGTCAGGTCTTTCTAATTATTCCAACAGTTTTTACAATCATTGCTTTACCTTACTGTTAAAAAACTTTTAAAAGTGTTAAAAATCGTGTGATTTCTGGAGGATAGCACGTTCAAATATGGCCGTCTCCAATGTGTTAAAAAAAGACAACTCGGATGACTAGTGAATTTTATTTTTTTACTTATTTCAGTTTCAGCTGGTTCCAAATTCATCAAAATTAAACAAACTTTACTTGTCTGAACCAAACAAACATGTCCGTGCTCCTCTGCCTACTGCCATTGACCGTAAGAGGCCAGCTGCTACTTGTTGCTGTGCTGCCAGTTACGTAATGTGGGGGAGGGGAGGGGCAGCATGTCAACTTTATATGAATTGAATAAAATTATCTTGTTATTATTGTTGGTTCTTAAATGCAATGTCAATGCCCTTTGTGTTAAAAATCTCTTTTATTCCATATGAGTGTCTGTTGTGGAATGTTATTACCACCACATTCTTCCTTTCTTTTCTTTTTCCAAAGTTGCTCTGTCTTTACTTACTAACTTGCTCTTTATTTTGTATACATATTTCTTCGAATATCCATTTCTATTCGCGATCTCATATATTGTATTAATTTCTTTTTTGAAAGCTTGCCTTCTTTTGCTGTCCTGGATGGTTGTAGTCCTTCCTAATAATAGTACTAAAAAACCTGGTACTCTAATTCCCACCGAGCTCGATAGCTGCAGTCGCTTAAGTGCGGCCAGTATCCAGTATTCGGGAGATAGTAGGTTCGAACCCCACTGTTGGCAGCTCTGAAAATGGTTTTCCATGGTTTCCCATTTTTCACACCAGGTAAATGCTGGGGCTGTACCTTAATTAAAGCCACGGCCGCTTCCTTCCCACTCCCAGCCCTTCCCTGTCCCATCGTCGCCATAAGACCTATCTGTGTCGGCGTGATGTAAAGCAACTAGCTAAAAATAAAACTCTAATTCCCAACTATTTTTTGTTATTTTGATGTCTAAATAGTTCAGTGATCCTCCATCCTCTGACTCCATTGTAAATTTGATATCTTTGTCTATTTCATTCACCCTTCTTAATACTTCTGCTGGACCTATTTCTTGTTCATCTCCAATAATGAAAACGTCCTCCATGTATCTCACCCATTTGATTAATCCTGTAATTTTCTCAATTATCTTATTGATTCCAAATAGTCTGTGTAAATATTCGCCGGAATGCCTGACGCCATGGAACCCACAGCCAACCCCTTCTGTTTGTATATTTTTTAAATTAAATCCGAAATAATTGTTTTCTAATGTGTATGCTAACAACTTGATAAATTCTTCAATCTTTATTTTACTTAACCCGCTATGTTCTGTTAAATTCCTTCTAGCAATATTTATCGTTTTAGAGATGGGGATGTTAGAGTACGTCTTCAGTATTGAGACTATGAATTGTAATTTTCCTTCATTTTAATATTCCTTGTTCTGTTACAAAAATCGCTTTGATTATTGACTTTTGCCTCCGTTGTGAATTTAAAATGCTTCCTTAACCCTTTCCCACCCACATTTTCACTCCGCTTATCCCCAAGTTTCAGCCTATTATTTAGGAAAAATTGAAGAAGAGCTCATTGTTTCAGAAAAAGTTAAATATAATAAAAACTATTGTTCACAATGTATTCATATTTTCAATAATATTAGAAAACATACCATCACATCCATTTCGCTATTCATAGAGTCATAAGGTTGTTGGTTCAAACCTTCACCCCCACTGCTGGTGATACTCAACACAGATTTTACCGGAATGTGTTTGTTTGAATGCTGCATTGATATATATGCAATTGGCTATGTCACTAAATAGTTTGTCTCCTTCTAACATGTGTAAAAATTAATCATTCAGAGTAACGAAACGAAATGTTTGTGTTACCTGAAATGCTGCGGCATCACCATCAGGTCCAATTTCTCCATATCCGTTTTCATTTATATTGCTATTATCACAAATTATCTTTGTTGTTATGTTATTCACTCACTAAGTCCTCTACCCCTCTACTCACCTCTACCCGTACTCAATGATTCTGTGTCACTTTCGTCGCCTATGTTCAGCTCGGTTTCAATATCTGCAGTATTCAATCCCGCCATGTTTACGAACGAAGCAGCTGATCCATGTTCTTGGAAGTTCAAGACTTTATAAGCTATAAACTTCACTTTTTGTTCCGTATTGAAGTGCAATTATAAGAATAAATTAAGTTTGTTCCAACACACAAGTTTCTGACGGTTACCGGCGGATTCATGCATCACCCTGTGCGCATGCGCCGGTTTGGGATTGATCAGCGGCTGGTCCCGAACTTGATCTTGACACTTCCTGGACAGCAGTCCGACGTGTAAACAAAAGTTTGGTGCGTATTTAGTATTACCTTGCCCTGTTTAGTTGTTTGTAGATTCGTGCAAAAAAAAAAAAAGGGGGTAAATTACTGAAATACTGATGAAATTCAGTATATATAGAACACGGTATAACAAGTATTTTAAAAATGAATAAAGTATGATATACACACACATGGTTTATATTTGTTTTAATTAGTTAGGGAGGGATATCTGCCTCCAAGCCTTAAGCCTGTATTTCACTGTTAAGGAACTATGATTTAAGTAACTTGGATCAAACAAATTTTATAATCTTTGATAAAAAGAACTTGGTTAAAACATAAATGTTTATAAATATCTAAATATTTTTGATTAAGGAAATACAGCGAGATAGTGAATGATATTAAAGGAGATTATGGTTGAGGATGTAAGGAAGAAAATAAACGTTTTCTTCTCCCAATACTTGGCAGAAAATACTGTGTAAGGGAACTGCCAATATTGTCACATTTTTATTAGGCATAGTAAATCTCAAACTACAAACGTAAAAATTAATTTACAAGCTGCTTTAAGTCGCACCAGTACGAATAGGTCATGGTGACGATGGGATAGGAAAGGGCTAGGAGTGGGAAGGAAGCAACCGTGGCCGTAATTGAGGTACAGCCCCAGCATTTGCCTGATGTAAAAATGGGAAAAGCACAGAGAACCATCTTTATGGCTGCCGACAGTGGGGTTCAAACCCACTATCTCCTGAATGCAAGCTAACAGCTGCGTGCCCAACTTGCTCGGCATAAAAATAAATACACTTTCACGTTCTTTATTATTTATCATCATAGTTCACTGTTTTCAAAGGTCATTGTCACAACCTTCGGTTCATAGTGTCACGGGTTCAATTCCTGGCCAGGCCCCACTAGGGTGAGAGGAAAGCAGTGGAACAAGTGGTAAGTAGGTTTCCGTTTTGATGTACCAGGATTACCTACAAGTTTTAAATTATTAATTAACTTTTATGTGGCCATGACCCTGTCATTTTCTACCATTAGAAAAAACAACTACTAGAATAATCACTACTGAGTTTGGACAGTGAAATCAGAATGACACGATTAGAAAGAACCTCGAGAATTCCACTAGCAACAATAAAACTTGACGCAAACAATTTTCTTGCTTCCTTGGCGCTGCCAAATGCATATCCAACTCATCTTCACTGGATAAAGATTCAACGAAATCCCCATACCTTTCCATTTTATTGCTTATTTATTAATTACTTACTCATTATTACTAATTTATTAATTTTTTACTTATTTATTATTTCTACTCCTCAATTCACAAGTACCTTAACAGAATTCATTAATAGATTTAGAACTAATTATTACTGCTTAGAGGTTATGGCAATGTTAACAAAACACATGTGAGGAGAAGAACAAGGAGCAGAACAGGAGTGGAAATGCACATGGTCTGTCCAGTGAATTTCCTCTCTCGCGCATGTATTCCATTGCACGTGTCCGTACGACCGGTTCATGCCACAGGCCGCGGACGAGTTCTGGCAATCGGTAACTGCAGTTTGAAGTGTGTTGGAACGCCAAATTTGAGTACGTGCATCAGTCCGGGATTGGTTTTGTGTTGGAACGCTTTCTCTCAACTGTGCATCCGTCAGACGATCAGGGACTTCGTGTTGGAACGAACCTTTTGACAAGAGGTCCACATTTTCAATACAATATATCAAGTAAATGATATTACATCAGTCTTGGGACTAGTTTCAGCCACTTAGTGGCCATCTTCAGCCAAATAAAAATTAAACAAAGTATGTGCTAACTAAAACGTATGTATGAATGACGAATTATACAAAATTTTTGAGAAGCAGGACTCATCTGACACCTCCATATAGTACAAAATGGAATCATACACTTGTCTCTGTACAATAATTGACTCCTCATGCATGTTTTGTACCAAAATTGATTTATTTATAGTAAAGCCACTCTCCACTGCAGCATTTCCATGAGACAGTATAAGCCAAAGCTTTATTATTTGCCAAAGTTGTCATGGACAAGAAGATCATAACCATAAATTTTGTTATTATATGTAATTTAATGTTATAACTATTCCTGCAACATTGTCTTTGTTATACATATGTTTTACATATCACATACTCTTTTTAATTTTTATTTGGCTGAAGGTGGCTACTAAGTGGCTGAAACTAGTCTGAAAACTTACGTAATATCATTTACTTGATAAATTGTATTGAAAATATTTTGAACAGTTTTACAACGTGCAAAATACCTCAGTACAAGAAGAAATCGAAGAAGCAGATTTAGTGCAGATGGAAGATAAGGAAAACGAGGCAAGGCAGTTGGAATTGACGAGATCACCATAGAAATGATAATAGCAGTAGGAGCAGTTGGTCTACAGTGGTTGTATAGACTCTTCAGTGTGATATGGAGAGAAAAGAATGTTCCAAAAAAGTGGGCAAAAGGGGTCATTATACCAATTTTCAAGAAAGGAGACAGGAAGCAATGTGAAAATTACAGAGGAGTGACACTGATATCACATACAGCTAAGATCCTTGAAAGAATCTCGGATAAACAAATAAGAGGCAGAGTAGAGGGAAAATTGACAGAACACCAGTATAGATTCAGAAAAGGCAGGTCCACATTTGACCCAATATTTACATTGCATCAAATGATGGAAAGGTGTTGGGAATATGGAAAGGACATGGTAGTAACGTTTCTAGATACTGAAAAGGTATATGACAATGTCCCAAGGAATTTGGTATGGAAAACATTGACAGAGGCACAGATTGGGAATGAAACAATGCATATGGTAATAGCACTGTATCAAAATTGCAAAAGCTGTTTTAGAATCAAAGTTGGTCAAACTCAATAGTTCAGAGTTGAGACAGGGAAGTGTATTGTCTCCCTTACTCTTCATTAGCATCATGGATAGAATTCTACATAGTATCAAGGAGAAGATGATGGGCAAGCAAATAAAGTTTGTGCTCTTTGCTGATGACATAGTTTGGGGAGATAATGAAGAGGAAGTACAGAGATAAATTGATTTATGGAATGAAGAGATAGGAAATTTTGGAATGAAAATTAGTACTGCAAAAAGCAAGACTTTGATCATGATGAGAGGTAACAGAAAATCCAGGAAATTAACCTCTTGAAGTAGTGAAAGTTTTTAATATTTGGGCAGCGTGATGTCACAAGATGGAAATTTGGATGGAGAAATTGATTTAAGAATACTGCTGTCTGCAAGTTTCTACCGGTGTGTGAGGGACATTTTATGGAACAAAGATGTGCTAATGAAGTGCAAGAAGGTTTTATACTCGTCCTGTTATAAACCTATACTGACCTATGCTTTAGCAGCCTGGATGTTGACTAAGCGGAACCAAAGTATGATAAAAGCAGCTGAAATGGGGTTCTTGAGGAGCATACAGGGAAAGACAAGATGAGATAGAATACAAAATGAGGAAATTAGGAGAAGCATGGGAGTGTGTAAACTTCAAAAAGAGATTGATATAGCAAAGCTAAAATGGTTTGGACACATGATGAGAATGCCAGGAGAGAGAATACCAACGAGAACATTATGGATACAGAAACTGCAAAGAAGCCCAGGCGACGGCCTAGAACGGGATGGAGGAGTTCTGTTGTGGACTGTATTGCAAATAGAGGAGTCGATAGCAATAGAGTACTAGAAGAGGAATGGTGGAAAGAACGAGTAAGGTGGAGGGCTTTGATACACTACCCTGCCGGGCTGAGTGGCTCAGACGGTTAAGGCGCTGGCCTTCTAACCCCAACTTGGCAGGTTCGATCCTGGCTCAGTCCGGTGGTATTTGAAGGTGCTCAAATATGACAGCCCCGTGTCGGTAGATTTACTGGCATGTAAAAGAACTCCCGCGGGACTAAATTCCGGCACCTCGGCGTCTCCGAAGACCTTAAAAAGTAGTTAGTGGGACGTAAAGCAAATAACATTATTATTATTATTATTATTATTATTATTATTATTATTATTATTATTATTATTATTATTATTATTATTATTATTATTATTAGTACACTACCCTACCCAGAGAGAATCTGGAAAAGGGAAATGGATGAGGAAGAATATTTTATTGAAAATTCTTATAGTTCAAGACTTTACAAAGGAAATTTAATATGTCCTATTCAATGCATAAAGTGAAAACCATCAATATGGAATGATTCTAATATCTTGTAATGAAGTTCAAGGCAGATTTTTATTTCCTAAGCCTTGTAGATTATATTGCGTGTTCATAAATGCCTTATAAACACTTCAGTGCCAAAAAAAATGCAAAACTATCGCATAGATCGCAGGCGTGTACAGATAATGCAGCTGGGCGCCAAGGAGCGGAAGGCAAAATGAATAATCGAGTGTTTTCGGGTGCTAAGGGCGGGAAAGAGTTAAGAATGCGTGTATAAATTTGGCCAAATCGTACGTCAGGCTATTTCTATAGTTTACTAACAGTCTTAGGGGAATTTCTTGCTTATGAATTGTGGGCAATGCCCGCATAGTGGGCATTCCCGGGTTCATATTTATTAACCGGGCGAGTTGGCCGTGTGGTTAGGGACTCACGGCTGTGAGTTTGCATCCGGGAGTGGGTTTGAATCCCACTGTCGGCAGCCCTGAAGATGGTTTTCCTTGGTTCCCCATTTTCACACCAGGCAAATGCTGGGGCTGTACGTTAATTTTTTTTTTTTTTTTTTTGCTAGGGGCTTTACGTCGCACCGACACAGATAGGTCTTATGGCGACGATGGGATGGGAAAGGTTTAGAAGTTGGAAGGAAGCGGCCGTGGCCTTAATTAAGGTACAGCCCCAGCATTTGCCTGGTGTGAAAATGGGAAACCACGGAAAACCATCTTCAGGGCTGCCGATAGTGGGATTCGAACCTACTATCTCCCGGATGCAAGCTCACAGCCGCGCGCCTCTACGCGCACGGCCAACTCGCCCGGTGTACGTTAATTAAGGCCACGGCTGCTTCCTTCCAACTCCTAGGCCTTTCCTATCCCATCGTTGCCATAAGACCTATCCGTGTTGGTGCGACGTAAAGCCACTAGCAAAAAAATATATAGCATGTTTATTAGACTATTCGCGTCCTTGGAGTCTAAAACAAATCCCACTTTTTTCAACATATTTTTAAAATTATTTTGAACTATGTTCATATGATCTTTCTTAGTTAAAGTGAACTTGCCATTCTTTAGAAATTCCTCTGTTTTATCAATGGGTTCTTGTTTATTCATTAGAACAAGCGTATTACCCATATCCACTTTGGTTACTGAAATGTTGTTGCTTTCAATTTTCCCTTTCAATCCTTTAATTTTCTTATTTATTATGTTCGCTTCTTTATCTTCGTACTCTTATTATCTTAGGCAATATTTTTCCCCACTTCATGGCTTGTCGCTTCTTGTTCCTCAAATTCCACTATGAATATGACCCGTTCTATTTCTGCTATTATCTTCACTATTTCCCTCTTAATATTACAAATTTTCATCCAACTATGCTTAGGCCCTTTTGTGCTGAGAGTTGTTGTGTGTCAGGTAATTCATATTGATCACAAACTGCAACCTATGAATCCTTTGAGCGAGGAAAAGTGATCAATTGATGAGGTAAATTGAATTTTATCTTTAAAAATTAAAATTGTACATGTTTTGGGCTATGGCAGCATTAAAACAAGATGTGTTTATTGAAATGCTGAACAGTGTGTGGCGGCTCTGGCCGTACCAAGCTGTAAAAGTATATTTTTATCCCAACAAGGTATTTTTACATTGCTGAGATAAGTGTATTTGTGCTTTGATATAGTTATTGTGTAAAATTAGCATGCTTTTGTTTTTTGTTTCAGATTAGGCCTATGCATTAGCATACCTGCCAACTTTTACGGTTGGGCGGTGTCATTTTACGACTTCGCGAACAAAAATTGGAATCTTTAACGTTCGATAATCACTCCACTTCCGTACAATCGTTTGCATGGGTCGATGGCAAGTCCACGATAGTCGATAACTCATTCTTTGATATGATTGGTATTTTTAACCGCGTGATGTTTGAGTTGTTATTGGAATTAAATTTCAAGCCGAGATAACAGTTCTTCCATGTGAACTGTGAATCTTAGGTGTCGACAGGCTCCGTTCCACAAATTATTTGTTCCGCTCCATTCGCAGGTTGTGATTTAACCTATATTCTTTGACCACGTGAGTTGTTCTTTGTTCACGAATTTGGCATTCTTTGAATATTTTGGCCTTTTAAGGTTATGGGATATGTTAATGAAGTGTTTGAGTTTTTCTGTTATAACTTTGTGCTTCGCAGTTTCCTGTATTTGTTGATCACTTTTCCTCGCTCAAAGGATTCATAGGTTGCAGTTTGTGATCAATATGAATTACCTGACACACAACAACTCTCAGCACAAAAGGGCCTAAGCATAGTTGGATGAAAATTTGTAATATTAAGAGGGAAATAGTGAAGATAATAGCAGAAATAGAACGGGTCATATTCATAGTGGAATTTGAGGAAGCTAAAAAGGCCACAGCTATGACTTTAAAGTCGAAATAGCTTGTGATTTGCAGTGTGTATTATTTCTTGCCTTTTGATACGTGAAACAAGTTTTATTGTGTATTATAAATTTACTCGTTCGGGACAAATATTTTAAGTTCCCTATGGGAATCAACATCTACATCATTTATTGTGTAAAGCCTTTTTCAATTATCGCATATCTGCTTAATTTATCAAGGAAGTCCTGTTATGTGTGCTCAAAACTAATATTCACCACGCCTACTGTTGTTTAACATGGATTTCTTCTTGATTGTTATGTTCATCTACAAATCATTGGCCTGTGATGTAAGTAGATATGACTTCATTAAAGTATTCTGTTTAAAGCATGAATTATTATTGTACTTCGTAGCACAGTAGTATTATTATTTTCGTCAAGCCGGGGTATGTCGAGAATCGTTCGATTTTTTGACGCACGTTAGTTTTACTGATAGCCCTTTCCAAAAGTTGGCAGGTATGCATTAGATAAGATAGCAAGAAAAACAACTTTCAGCTATCAGTGGCTGGATTCAGCCTTTAATCCAGAGTTTGTAGATTGGCTCAGTGATGTACCTGACAATAAATTTGAAGCCTACTGCAATGTGTCCAGAAGCCAGGCAATTCATTCACATAGAACTGGACCAAAACACACTCAGCTTCAGAATATTAAATCACCGGGCGAGTTGGCCGTGCGGTTAGGGGTCGCAGCTGTGAGCTTGCATCCGGGAGATAGTGGGTTCGAACCCCACTGTCGGCAGCCTTGAATATGGTTTTCTATTTTTACACCAGGCAAATGCTGGGGCTGTACCTCAATTAAGGCCATGGCCGCTTCCTTCCCATTCCTAGACCTTTCCTATCCCATCGTCGCCATAAGACCTATCTGTGTCGGTGCAGCCTAAAGCAAAAAAAAAATTAAATCAAGACAGCCATCATTGTCATAATTTCTTGTCAAACCTAGCGCTAGTTCAACAGAAACAAGTGTAGACATTGGACATGTATCTCTTGATAATGCCACTGTTAAACTGTGTGTTATTTCAGCAGAAACAGTAGATTGAGGCAGGGATAGAAATTGGACCAGTACACTGTGCTACTTCTTATTTTAATAAAGATGAAGTAGCCAAAGCAGGAATGTTACGAGCGTTAAAAGTTGTTGCTAATTAATACAAGAGTAGTTCATGTGCAGGTATATGTGATACATTTAAACTTATGTTCCCAGATGGTGCAATTACATCGAAATTCACCTTTGGTGAAAGTAAGTGTTCCTGCATGATTAATCATGGTATTGCACCACATTTCAGTGAGTTATTAACAAACAATTTGAAAACTTGTGAGGACTATGTAATTTCTTTTGATGAGTCTCTCAATAAGGCAACTCAACAAGGACAAATGGATCTCATTGTCAGATTTTTTTAATATCAACACTCATATAGTAGTTTCTAGATATTGGAACAGTGTTTTTCTGGGTCGTGCTACTGCCCAAGATCTGCTGCAAAAATTTAATCATGGACTGCATCCTCGTCAAAGAAAAATCTTGTTGCAGGTCTCAATGGATGGGCCTAATGTGAACTTGAGCTTTCTCAGGAAGCTTGAAGTGGAAATGGAGACAGAAAATCGTGATGGGAAAAAGTGTGGTTTGCATGTCATCAACGGTGCTGTTAAAACAGATTTAATGGTTGTAACTTGGGAGCTTATCTCATTCCTGCGTAACATGTATTATTTATTCAAAGACTCACCAGCTCGCCGGGCCCAGTTCTCTGCAGTGACTGGTAGTACAGTATTCCCACTGAAGTATTGTACAGTACAATGGCTTGAAAATGTTCATTGTCTGGAATGAGCCTTAGAAGTATTTCACCGTATCAAAGCATATGTTGCAAATGATAAGATGCCAGAAAGTAAATCCTGTAATACGTAATATTAAAGAACAAATCCAAGACCCTTTAATAAAATGCAAACAAGCATTTTTCAAAACTATTTCTTTGGAATGTGAGCCTTTTCTCAGGCAGTTTCAAAGTAACAAACTGCTTGCTCCATTTTTGTATTCCCATCTGGATGAACTATTTAGAAGTTTGATGAATTGCTTTGTCAAGCATAGTAAAATGGCAAATGCCATTGATATTAGGAGTGTAATTTTGCTTGATCTACAGGACCCAGTAAACTTGAGGTAGGTAAAGTTGATGTTGGATTTCGTACGAAAAAGGTACTTAAAGAACTAAAATTGTCAGAGAGAAATTCTTGGTTTTAAACACGAATGTCAGAAAATATAGGTGGCAGTTATGACAAAACTGTTGGATAAGAGTCTTTTATATAGATTAGTGAAAGATCTAATGAGTTTGAATCCACATATATCAGCAACCAAGTCTTGGTCAGACCCGAATGGAATATGTCTTGGAATTGTTGGATGAAGCTAACAGAATAACTGAAAAGGTGGCCAATAGGGCTAAAGCACAGTACATTTCTGTGTTGTGAATCAAAGGAAGCTTTGGAAACTAAATTCAAATAATATATCTCAATATCTGATGATAGTACGGGTTTAGACATTTTCTTTGCTGACATTTTAGCAGAAAACAGTAATAAAGCTTTGTCTTATACTGTCTCATGGAAATGCTGCAGTGGAGAGAGGCTTTTCTATAAATAAATCAATTTTGGTAGAAAACATGCATGAGGAGTCAATTATTGCACAAAGACAAGTGTATGATTCCATTTTGTACTATATGGAGGTGTCAGATGCATACCAATTAATCATAGAATGTTGTTATCGGTGAGATATGCTCATAAGAAATCTCAGGTTTACTTGGAGAAGACACGCCTGAAGGTCAAAGAAGAGGACAGAAAAAAAAGCTGAGAAACAAAGAATAAGTGATTAAATAATAAAGTTGCAAGCCGGAAAAAAAAAGTTAAATGAATGCAGTCACGAGAATGTGAAGCCAGAATGGAAGATAAAATATGCCTACTTGAAACCAGAAAAAAATTGTGTAATTGTGGATTCTTGTTCCTTCAATTAATTGGATCTTATAGTCGATACGGATATGAAATGGATAGTATGTAACACCAACATTGTATGTTCGTTAGTAATTTTAATAGTAATATTTTCATTATTCATGTATAAATAAAATGTATTAACATTTAATATTATCTAGCAGATCATTATTAAATTGTATATACTGTTCAAAATGTTGTATTTCCTATTTGAGTAATAAATATTGTGTACAGGTGTGTGTTGGACAACTAATGGGGGTGGAGGAGGCTGTTGAAAATTGCACAAATGCCAAATTTTTGTCAGGCAAATACAATATTTTGGTCAGGGAAATTAGTTTGACTTTCTGGCTGGGAACCCTGTAATAATAATTTCCAGAACTTTTAAGTAACTCCATGGCACTACAGCCCCGAAGAGCCTTGGCGTACCAAGCGACCGCTGTTCAGCCCGAAGGCCTGCAGATTACGAGGAGTCGCGGTCAGCACGACGAGTCCTCTCGGCCATTATTCTTGGCTTTCTAGACTGGGATTTCCAGAACTCTGGAGTTTACAAACTTAAGTGTTCCCAATGTGGTGCCAGCTACATAAGCCAGACTGGAAGAAATTTTACTATCCAGAATCATGAACATCTCGCTGCCAAGAAATACTCTACTGTAGATTATCTGCCATGAGCACCTACATGATAGGCTTAACCATTCCTTCTCTTCTTTGCGTCAAGATCTTGCTATTCTACGCATAGAAAACAAAGGCATTCTTTTAAATATTATTTACAAAAACTTTTTAGTCATTTAAATAGAAGATATTACCCAGTTGGAAATCTTAACACAATTTCTGAAAATTTAACATTCTTTTCGATGAATTATTCAAAATTTTTGAGAAGCAGGACATTGTAATGACTTTTTTTTTTTTCTGTCCCATGAAAAACCCTATATTAAACTGTTACAGCGAAAACATTGTTGCTGGTACTTCTGTTATTACAAGTGTTTTAGAGTGAGTTTTTTTTTTTTAGTTATCAGTACCAGTATTTATGCGCTTCAGCAATTACAGTATATTGAATTCAGTCAATAATCTCCGGTATTATTTTTTCATTACGTGTAATAGCGAGCTCTCTTGTCAATATTCGAAGGCGATGTTGGACTCTTTTTAGTTATATCCATCAACTGGTGTATTGTAAACAAAACTCAGAAAGGAAGAGAACCTATTTTCTTAATAAATGCATAAATAATATGGCCAACAGCAGTTGTTAACTCATTAGAAATAAAAGATGAGGTAAAGAATCTCTTAATTTCCAGAATTCTCGAAGTCATGTACCAAGAAGCACGTGACACAACGGGTTCTTAAGAAAAATGGAACTGTGAAGGTGAAAAGTTAGAAAGGGTGGACTTGAGATGTTTCTTCTTGTAGCTGATTCTGACCTTTGTTCCAGTCTGATTTTAGAGCATCTTTCTGTGCTGGAGAATATTTTGCTTACTTCAACATGAACGAATACGACTGGGTTCACAATCTCTTTGCCGTTACTACTGAGGACTCGAAACACATTACAAGAGGCAGAAGAGCTGATTGAACTTTTAAAGATCAAATTTAGAGAAAAAACCCTACTTCACTTCTGGATTTTTGTGAAAAGAGAGTTTCCATTATCATCAGAGCATGCCACATCTGTACTACTTCATTTCAACAACATATCTGTGCAAACAGGGATTTTTGGCACTGACCAACATCAAAATTAAGAAACGTGAATGACTTCTTTCTGTAGAACAAGAATTGCGAGTGTGTTTGTCTGCTATTCCTCCATACATTGAACAACTTTGTAAAAGTAAACAAGCCCATGTTTCACACTAAATTGCGACACTAGTGTAATATTATTGACATAGCACTCTCAATTTTATATTTTGTATTGCAAGTATTTTCAGTTCTGTAAAATTAATAAATAACACTACTGAATTAACACACAAGCACATTTTTGTGTGTTCACACTTACCCAAATACGTAAATTTTCTTGCAACACACTACTGTGCCAAGGCTCGCCCTTTGAGAATCCCTTCTCTGGAGTGGTACTGTTACAGTTTTTAAGAATGAAATTGAACATACATGTTCCCCTGGTATCTGAATTAGAAAAATAACTAATGAGTAAGCCATAGCAAGACCAACTACAATTACATCAGACTGCAACTCAGAAAAAACATGGCGGACATCGGTGGGCGACATGAGAGGTTGAGGGGAAGATTATGCATGTTTATTCCGAGTCACCTAAAGAAAACTTCATAAGTCGAATGTCATGAAATGCAACTCAACTCAAAAAATAAATAATTATACTTCAAAAGTAACATTATCAAGTAATTCTGTTGTAACTCGGATTGTAATTCAGTGGGAAAATAATGACAGGAGAATTATTTTATTAACGCAGGTTAAAACCGACACATGCTATAAACATATTTCACAAATGAAACTCCGGCCAACAAATAAGATAAATAGATGTCAACAAATAACATTATTAACCTAACATGAAATACTATGCAACATTATCATTAACTAGACAATTATGAAAACATGCAAACAAATTTCTCGAACAAAATATCAACTCTCTGAAATCCACCTGAATTGTTAAGTAGGTACAGTGATATTTGTATGATACATTCGACCATCTAAAGCACTAAACACTTCAAAAATCACCGGAATTGATGGCACATCATCCTCTTGTAATATACAAGAAAACGAACGTAATCCTCATTTTCACTCACGAGGAATGGGGTTAGATTTAGTTAACGCAGTTGTAAATACTAAAAATTATTAATTACATCATTCTTGTACCACCGTTTAAAATTATTTTCGTCTCTCAACCATAACTCTTGGTCACGATTTTCCGAATATTTCCATGACTGATTTATTTTTCTTTGTAGTAAGGTACGTTGGCTGATAGGGGAAAATGCTAGGATGGGCATCATTAGGTAACTTCAGAAGTTTGCGTGGCAGCTGAACTGGATTAACACCTTCTATGGGTATATTTTCCCTAACAATAAATTTATCAAAATGAGTAATGCACACAACACTATTAGGCCTATAATTTGTTTGAAGATTTCCCTATGAATGTACTTAAGCCATGTTTGCCGTAATACTGGATTTTATGGAAATCTGAACACTGAAGCTTGTGCACTACCCCTATAATTGGACTTACATTCAAGCACACAGCCACATTAAACTGTAAAAAGAATTCACAGGTAACTGAAAAGATAAAGAAAATACTTTCAGATAAGAACATGAAAACAAACAATAACCTAATCACGGGCATTGTTCTAATAAACAAACAGCTTATTATTGCACTGAAGGAGACTCTATAGCCTTTTAATAACATTAATAAATATAATTTACGATTAATAATATTAAAATTTTCTGTAAATATTTGGTAGAAACACGACTTAACTCAAATCAAAACAAACTCATGCTAGAACTCCAATTGCCGCCATTATAGACAGTTTCGATAGGTCGGTTAAGGTTTGAGCTATTGTAGTTGGTCTTGGCCATAGTAAGGAAACCATCCACGAACAGTTTGAACAGACCGATTGCCTTTTCATACCGATTTTAATGTGGGTGGGGTTTTTTTCCCCTGACTTTTACAAAAGATGGAGCAAGTAAATTTTTCACCATTATGAATTCTCACTATACCAGACTTCTACTGTATATACAGTATGTGTATATATATATATATATATATATTAAAAGCTGCTTCAAGAGACATAATATTCAGTTATGTCCTCAAGATATTAAAGATAAAAATTTCATTGTTCCGTATTGAAAGTATTAACGTTAAAATTGAATAATTGAAAAAGAGGTTCAACCTATTCAATACATAAGAGAAAGAAATGTAGTGATTACATTCTTATTTAATATTAATTACAATTGGGACCGGTTTCGACCATAGTCCAGGTCATCGTCAACCGATCAAAACATAAAAAACATGAAAAACAATGCATATGAAAAAGAAAAAGATTAAGTGAACTCTGGATCGGTATAAGAGGCAATATAAAATGATTATGGGGGTAGAAACGGTGAGTCACTTAAAAGAAAGCAGTGCGTAATTTTATGAATGGTGGTACGGCACATGCAATGATAGGTAAAGTCTCACAATGTTTATGAACAGCGGAGAACGGTCAAATGGGTCAGTTTTTACACACAGTCAGGCACAAAGTCACAAAACTATCGAACAACATATGAAGATCTATCAATATATTGAAGTCGAAGACTAATAGATTTATAGAAGCAAACTGCCAGTTCCCGGTGATCAGTGCGGCACACTCAAGGTCATGCGCTGTAGTCTCGAACGCCAAAGTAGAATGGAGAATATCCTGAAGATCCAGTATTTGCCTCGGTTGCAGGAAATTATATATAAACTTTATTGCGCACAAGTTGTGCAGTATTAGGATAATTAATCAATACAGAGTTCTATGATTGATTTCACACGATTTTTACACGACAGTACGTGATATCTGTCACAATGTTTATCACAGAGTTCACATATGCACATCGAGTCCGGGTCGTGGTATGTCTTCGACCTACAGATTTTGTGATGGTAGCCATGGACTGCCATGGAATTTACAAAATGTCTCAGCTCCTGGTTTGTGCCGGTCCATGCTCTGTTGCAGGAAATTAAGTACATATATATAGATACATACAACACAATTAAGTATAATTGAATGAGTAATTGTGTTACTGCTGAATTCTTGGAAAACAGTCGACTTGAAAAAACAATTGTAAAGAGAAAAAAATATAGTAAAGAGCGCAATATCGGAAAAACAAATGAAAACATATATGCACAGTGCGCTATTTTTAAAATGAAAAAATTCAGGTCATGATTGAAGTAGTCGAAGTCGGCGCAAGACAAGGGTTAAAATTTGAATGAGAACCGAAATGAAGGTGGTGGGGGTTTTTTTTTTGGCCTCTTATACCGATCCAGAGTTCACTTAATCTTTTTCTTTTTCATATGCATTGTTTTTCATGTTTTTTATGCTTTGATCGGCTGACGATGACCTGGACTATGGTCGAAACCGGTCCCAATTCTAATTACTATTAAATAAGAATGTAATCACTACATTTCTTTCTCTTATGTATTGAATAGGTTGAACCTCTTTTTCAATTATTCAATTTTAACTCAAGATATTAATCGAATATTCTATCTTTGGAGTGTGTTTCTCTTCTGTTTTAACATGTCTTATGACAAAGATAGTGTTTCATTTCTACATTGTGTTCACACCCATATACACAGTCATATTTAGATGGTGGTGGACTATGACAATTTTTAAAATCTAATTTTTATGCAAGAAAGTGTACTTTTTATATGCACATTTTTTATCATTGGAATTTACATAGAAAATTTGATGTAGCTGAAGATATCACGGGTAAGGACAAAACATGTCCTACAAACAAAATATGATTGTGTGTATTTTTAGTTATTTGATAAATCATAATTTGTACTGAAAAGGTGGAATTAATACATCTCTAAAAGAATGATCAGATAGAGTACAGTCGTATTGCACCTAATCGATAGTCGATGTTTATCATCAACTGCAAGTTGTTGTTGTACTCACAAAGACGCACACACAAAATGCTGTCAGTTGTGTACCTGTTTTTATTTACAAATAATATACACATTAATGAACCACCATTTTGAACAAAACTGCTATGGCGAAGAAGAAAAAAGACGATGACGACTACTACTACACTAGCATGTCAACCAAAATCACAACATGAGTTCACATGACTAACGACTTTCGCTAGCAACTCTCACTAACAACTCAACTTCATCTCACAAGACTGCCTCTTTATATACATTGCCTGTCCAGGCTTCTAGAAACATGTTTTCTTGTAATTTCTAGTCCCTCCAATAACTTATTTACAAATGAATCGAATGTTCTGTAACACTCTAGTGACAAAGATACCTTGTTCTGGACTATTACCCTGTGTTGCACAACATTGCATTGGATTTATACATCACAGTTACAGGTAATAATAAATTATATACTATTAATTATGTGTTCTTACATTAAATAAATTCTTACTAATATACTTAGAGCAGACGTGTCGTGACGTAACCTCATGTGCTTTTTTCACATGACACAAATAATAAATGATACGACCACGATTCATACCAAATAAATTCCGTACATAACTACGTAAATAATAATAATAGACGTAAACGACTTCATAACCACACCTCACAAGTCATAATAACACCACCTACTAATCGAGCCCGATATTTCTGCTATTTACCCATCTTTAGAGAATTGTTTCCAAGTTATACTAGTCCATTACACTTGCATCAAAGTCAATGGCAGTGTTGCAAAGTATTCCATCTTTCAAAACGTCAACTAGGTTTTTTCATCAAAATTTTATTCATAGTCTTTCAAAACTGTATTATTTTGCAAAAGAATTAATTTCACATTATTTTGTGCTTCTGATTTCAGTAAATGTTATGAATTGGTAATCAATCAGTGAGTTTCCACCTGTTTGATACGATATATTTGCTTTAAGCAAATTCATTATTGATATGGGAAATGGAGCTGATTTCTTGCAAAATCAATCAGTGACCAGAAATATGTCAACTGGTTCCTTTCTAGTGGATTATGTGAATAAATATCTTGTGAAAAATCATGTTCCCTAGCTGTAAGCCTGGTAAAAATTTTGTACAAAGTACTACCAGCTGGAACAAGGTTTCTTCATTAAATATTACTTCTCTATTATGCAATGTGTCCTGCCTTATGATAGAGGCTGCCTCCCACTATAGGCATTAGTTTCTTTCAGAATTACCTGTTTTACATTTATGTGGGGTCAACTGGGCACCGAAGCTCAGTTTAAGCCTTGGTTCGGAGTTTAAAGACCAGATGCTCTTCTTGTCACCACTTGCTAGTCCATTTGACAAACCTACCCTAAGTTATCATGACGCAAGTGTGATAACAGAAGTGTGATAACAGATATAACTTAAAAACAATATTTTCTCACCCATGGGTAACTAATGCAAATATTGAGCTCAAATAATAATAATTATTATTATTTTATGATTATTGTTTTATGTTTAGCTGTGAAGTGTATATCCATTTATTATTATTATTATTATTATTATTATTATTATTATTATTATTATTATTATTATTATTATTTACGTAGTTGAATGATCGTATTGTGTGTGAGGTTATGTCATGAAAGAATTATTATTATTATTATTATTATTATTATTATTATTATTATTATTATTTACGTAGTTGATTGCTCATATTGTGTGTGAGGTTGTCATGAAACATGTGTTGCACATAAACATTGATATCAGTTCCGTTAATGCAAATACCTGTGAATTAATATTATAATTTATTCTTACCTGTATATATAAACTGTAATCCATAATTGTGAAACACACTGTAACTTCCAGAATGGTATAGGCATGAGAACAGTTGAGAATATTCTATACATTATAATCTGTTTATTATGCACCCTCGAGTTTTTGAGATGATATATTTTTGTAAGGTAACTTTCTAGACGCCTGGCCAGGCACATATATAAGGAGACAATCTTGACGGTGAAGTTAGTCATTGACAGAGAGTTTTTGAAGTTAGTTATTTAGTAGAGTTATGGTGTAGCAAGTATATATCCCGGGCTGACATACAATATTTGTAGTCTCCATATTGAAATACACAGTCGTCTGTTTTCAACTGTGTTTCAAAGTTGTTGGTTGTAACCTCCATATTGAAGTGTTGGCAGTTGTTTTTAATAACGGTGGCTTTGTTGATAGTTTCGAAGTGAAGTGTTTTGATACTATGATTAAGGTTATGTGTGTGTTAATTTGTGAATATATGTGAATAAAATTAATTGTTCCAACTGACAGTATCTTGTGTGCATCTGTGTGGATGCGTTAATCAGGACTCAAACCTGAGACACTCTGGTTGGAAGCTGACTGGCTAGATCACTTTGCAAGTGTGCCCCTTATTTCATTATTGGAATTTGAAGCCAGAAAATGCTGTGCAATTTATTTGTTTTTTAATATCAAATTAGGATAGTTTCTTGTGAGATAATTTGCAAGCTATCATTTCAATAAAATATGATTCTCTCTTCTTTTCAGACATCCAGTAAAAAGCGAAAAAGTAGTCGATATAAGGGAGAGCGGAGTAAGCGCAGACGCTCTCTTCCCCATGTGGAGGGAAGTCCTCTCCGAAGAAGAAGTTCTCCTCCTGCTTCGTGCTCCGATGAAAGCTCAACTTCATCTGTTGCATCTGGTGTTGGGGCCACTAAACTTACCCTATCTGAGCGTTTTGGAAAAATGGCTCAGTGGTCAGTGGATCGGCGAGATTTGGATGGTGTAAAAAATATGAGAATTACTAAAGATTCAGACAGTTCAGATTTGAAGGTTGTCATTGAAGGGGGTGATAGATATCATACCCTAAGCCCCATGCCTGTTAATGATCGCCGTGTAGGGCTAGGTTACTATCCAGAGTCACAGCATCCTGCTCCAATTGGATTGGATGCATGGGATGACGTTAGAGTCCGTTACAAATATTACAAAGACAGGGGGTACCTTCGAGACTTAACATTAGATGATTATATGAAGTGGGAAGAATGGTGGTACAAATACCAAGAGTGGTTAGAAGCAGAGAGGTATTATGAACATTGGGCTGCAATCAGAGCAGAACAAACTCGAAGTTCAAGGAAGCGACGAAGAAATTAATACCGTATAAATTTCTCTTGTGCATCTCACTTCTCCAGATTGTTGTTATAGATTCTAGAATAATCTGTTATTCTGTATATCATGTACATAGGATAACCTTTTTTTTTTTTTTTTTTTTTTTTTTTCCTTTTCCTTTTTTTAATTGTACAAATCAGAGTTGTGCTGTTTCAGTTTGTCATTAGTTTGGTTTATAATGTTCACCAATCTTTATACATGAGTATAACATCATGATCATGGAGGTTTTAGTTTCGTTTTTGGAATTTGAATGAATATGCTATATCTGTTGAACATTAACATTAATTTATTGTAAATCTTTTATGTTGTATTTTAGATATTGAAAGAAAATATAGGAAAGATTCAACTTTTGATGAAAATTATTATTTAAGTTACAAATGAAGGGTGTGTGGGAGTTAGAGGAATAGAAAGATCATCTAATAAAAGAAGTTATTTGAACTCCTGCCCAATCAAAATATGGATGTGTGACTGTGACAAAAAAAATTCATATTCGTTTTAAAAATAAGTTGTCCCTGCACATAATGATTATGTAGAAATCTTGCTTAACCTGAGTCTTTTTTGATATCTAATGCAACTGAATGTTACTCAAATGGGTTATAATTATAGAAACAGATTTATGTTGTGGATTGAATGTATTACTATATCGTGCCATGCTATTGTGTTCTTTGTTTTATTTATAATTTATATATTTTAAGATTGTGAAAAAGTCAAATTGGCAGCTAAAGCACCCTTTACGGGTGAAGAACTTTTTTGCGCTTCTTAATCATTTCTTGATTGAGATATGCTCTTTAACCAAAGTTTCTTACATGGTTTCATATTTTTAGTATGTTTAAGTGGCTTTCTTATATTAGTCTTCTTTTGTATACATATGAAGCTTTTATAATCTACTTCAGGGGCCTGAGGTATATTGATTTGTGGGGAGGTATTCATCTCTAGTGCAAACGTCACTAATTTTGATTAACACTATTCAAAAGTGAATTGTATCCAGTACATAATCTTAAGTCTTTGCAGTAGGAGAAATTAACTTGTTCTCATCATTGTAGGAATTCATTTTATAGAGATTAAAATGGTTCTCTTGTGAGCACATTAAGGTTGCCAATTATGGGTTTTAGTTTGTTCTAGAATATTTTTAATCACCTTTGTTTCATGACCAGAACTTAGATGTATAAAACTTTCTGATGAACATTTTAAATGATAGGAATATTAAGATGTGAAAAATAATGTTGAGGCGCAGCATGATGGGAAGACTGAAAAGCAGTGGTGTATCAGTGACCCAAGGTACAGTATTTATGACTGTCCATCTATATTTTGTTTTCTTAAGCATATTCCTGAATATCATCTAGGTAGCCTTGAGATTTTTCACTCTTACAAGTTACAGTCCATGACATTATGCAGACATTGGTAGTAATTATAAGTTTAATCTTACCTTTCATTTAAAACTACCTAACAACCACACTGAACTTGACTTTCCATGACATATTAATGTAGACAACAATCGTAATTAATATCACAAATGAGTGACATGGATGATTTAATGGTAACATTGGGCTACTATACAGTGATATTAAGTTGTCAGTTGCTTTAAGGCTTGTTTAGTGGACATTTGTGAACAAAAAGTTAGATAAGACGAACTCTAAATATATTTATTTTATAAACGTTGTCAGAGTTCTGACCTCGTTAAGGAAATTGTCAGTAATCCTAAGATGCAGACATATCGAGAATATTGTCTGGAAAGGGGTTCTCTAACATGCAGTAAATTTACCGACTGAAATTTCTCACATTTAAGCATTCTTAAATGCCTGCTAAGTACAACCACCTTGAACACAGATGGCAAAAAGCTAACCGACTTAGGTTATAAGCCAGTCATGATTTCTGATAATATGCAATAGACCTGTATGAGCTGTTATTAACCTCAAGGGATTATTTACGAAGGTGATAAATCGTAGGTAAGGGGAATATTCTGTCTTTCTTAGAATTTTTCTCAGTTACATTTTCTTTTCCTTATGTGAGTTTGTTTCATGTAACTCTATAATGTATTACGTATGCCCCAAGGCAGTAGCTGTCTATGAGGTTTCTTGTCATTCCAAACATGTTGATGTGATAATCATTTTAAAATGTTGCCATCAATGCGTTCACAGCCCGTACTTATAGACATGATACTATATAGGCTTTTGGGCTTATGCTGTGTTAAGAAAATAAGGTGAAGTTCTTAACATTTCGCAGAGAACTGTGCTCAGAAGAAATCTCGACTGACCACGAGAAAGGCTTCTTAAACAATGACACTTTGAATTTGGACGTTATAATAGAAGTGGAAATGGTATGTTAATTCGCCACCAGATGGCCTCCAGGACGTATCACAACGCTAGCGTTCGAAGCGGAAGCTGACCGAACCATCACAATCAGACGAAGCGGTTCACATAACGTGTTGGCGTAACATATGACATAGACAGGTGTATGATATAGACATAAGCCTGTAATGAAACATCTGGTGACAAGGAACGTACGAATTTGGAAAACACAGAGATGAAATAACAATAGTGAAGGCACAGGCAAGGGAACTACTTACGTAAATTCTTAATGGCTGGCAACCAAGTATTATGTTTTTAATTGACCTGTCTCAGTCTCAACCTTGGCTTTGACAATATGAAAGTGACTGAGGTATGTGTGATGCTAGTAATACCATTCCTTATGCAGCCAGTCCCTGTTATGAATGGTATGAAAACATTGCTCATAGGGTCAGTTGGTGCGTGCATCTCAGTGAGCTTTGCAGACTGATATGCGAGCAACTTCTGGCTCGGTGAGGAAAGCAACGGGAAACTACCTCGCTCCTCATTTCCCTAGTATGCCTCTTCAGTGATGCCTAGGCCATCTATAACAGCTGTTGGTATAGCTGTGGAGGATCAAACTAGCCTTCGGGCTGAATACCCAACATACATAATTGATAGCCAGTGTCCCTGTTGAAATTGTTAGGATTTCTACGTATTTCCACAGTTTCCCGTATAATCCTGACATCATGACCTGACGATAGAGCGTGCTCAGCTATTGCCAATTTGTCAGGTTGGTTGAGACAAATATTAAGTTAATGTTCTTTGATACGGGTACCAATGGACTGGCACGTTTGGCCAATGTATGCCTTACTGCACGAACAGGGAATTTTGTATACCCCAGGATGTAAAAGGGGGGACAATTTGTCCTTGGTTTTATTCAGACTGTGAGCAATTTTAGTGGCGGTGCCAAACACGGTTTTTATATTGTGTTTACGGAGGACCTTGGCAATTTGATCTGTGGTATTGTGAATGTAAGGCAAGTAGGCAGTTCCCTTCACTTCAGTAACCATTACCCTTGAATGCGGCTTTGAGCGTGTCCATCTCTACCTGGATATGTGATGGCTTACAAATTCGTCTCGCCCTCTTGGCGAGTGTCATGAGAATGCCTTGTTTTTATGCTGGATGGTGGTGAGAATCTGCATGAAGATAGCAATTTGTGTGGGTAGGCTTACGATAGATGGTATGTCCTAAGGAGCCGTCCGGTTTGCGATTTGCAGATTCATGAAGCCCTACATCTCAGAGAAACGACCAAGCAAAGCTCCCAGAAGAAAGAAGTGAAGGGAACTGCCTACTTCCCTTACATTCACAACACCACAGATCAAATTGCCAAGGTCCTCCGCAAACACAATATAAAAACCATGTTTGGCACTATAATTGCTCACAGTCTGAATAAAACCAAGGACAAATTGTACCCCCTTTTACATCCTGGGGTATACAAAATTCCCTGTACATGCGGTAAGGTATACATCGGCCAAACATGCCTGTCCATTGGTACCCATATAAAAAGAACATTAACGTAATATTCGTCTCAACCAACATGACAAATCGGCAATAGCTGAGCACACGCTCTATCGTCGGGTCATGATGTCATGTTCAAAGATGCTCGAGCTCTTACCCACACTAGACACTACAGGTCCAGGATTATATAGGAAGCTCTGGAAATACATACAAATCCTAACAATTTCAACAGGGACGCCGGCTATCAATTCAGTAATTCCTGGTTGCCAGCCATTAAGAATTTACATGGGTAGTTCCCTTCCCTGTCCCTTCACTACTGTTATTTCGTCTTGGTGTTTTCCAAATTCATACATTCCTCGTCACCAGATGTTTCATTACAGGCTTGTGTCTATATCATACACCTATGTCATGTTACGCAAACACGTTATGTCTGATTGTGATGGTTTGGTTAGCTTCCGCTTTGAACGCTAGAGTTGTGCCACGTCCTGGGGGCCATCTGGTGGCGAATTAACGTTCCATTTCCACTTCTATTATAACGTCCAAATTCAAAGTGTCATTGTTTAAGAAGCCTTTCTCGTGGTCAGTCGAGATTTCTTCTGAGCACAGTTCTCTGCGAAACGTTAAGAAATTCACCTTATTTTCTTGACACGGCATAAGCCCAAAAGTCTATACAATATCATTTTAAAATGTCATTGATCAGATGCCTACACTTGTAACAACTTTTCTTGATAGGACTTTTTTGCTCGAGAATGTTAATAGAATGCATTGCTGTATTAAAACACACAGACTTTGAAAGAACCAAGATACAATGTTATTTGGTTTGGATATTCACCAGTATTGCTAGTAGTACTTGAGGTTTTAAGAGGAAGTACAACTAGAAACCATCCTCTATTACCACTTATCAGAGGGAAAAATGGAAGGGGTCCGACAATCCTAAAAATGAAAGTATCAGCCAAAGAAACACGAGGACCACAAATATCATGAAAACAAGAGACTCTCTAGGCCTCGGAAACCTAATACCTTGGGGGTCGGGTTAGAACAAGATTTGACCAAGGGAGGTCGGATAGGATAGATGAAAATGAGGAGCTTGGCATAGGAAAGTGGAAAAGAAAATTCAACTGAGAAAAATTCTAAGTAAGACAGAATTTCTCCCTTACCTACAATTTCTCAGCTTTCTAAATAATCCTTTGAAGTTAATAACAGCTCATACAGGTCTAATGGCTCTGTGGTCACCAACCCATGCTCCCAAGGTAAGAGCTAGTGATGGGCAATCTGAGACTAGGTCTTGAGATTTCTCGGGATTTCTCGAGTATCGCAGGCACTATTTCTCGCGAAAAATTTTGAGAGATCTCGAGAGCGTTGTCCCCGAATTGTGCGGCAAGCAGAGTGTCGTAGGCCTACTGTACAGGTAGTCGGAGCTGAATGTTGTTTGTGCCGAGTATGCCTTCTCCATTTCGTAAATACGTGTCAACAAGCGACTATGGCGTTCATTTTTACTGAGTTCTATTTTGACGCAGTATAACATAATTATAAAGGATACGCATTCTAGCATTGTACGCAGTGGTAAGTACACAAATGAATAGGCTAAGTACAGAAACTGACGGCTACTGTAGGTCCACCTACCTGGATGCTAGAGGCGTGCATTATTCGAACTCGAGACGAGGCAAGATGCGCCTTGCTGCGTATGCAACCACCATTACGCATGAATGGAATGTGTAATCTAAAGTGCTTCACTTTGTTCCAATTCTTTCAACAGATAGGTGTACATTGATATCAGACCCCACATTCAATAACATATGACCACTGCTTGTGTTTACCGATATTTTCGTGACGAAGGAAATAATTCCTTACAATGTTATAGAGTATTCGCATCATAATTACGTACTTCGATATATGACGGTGCCATGTGAAATTGTCTATAGTTGTACGCGACAACTTGAAGACGATATCCGAAACGCAGCGTAAGTCATGGATGTTGGTTATTTTGAAGAGATGCCGCATAGAACAGCCCGCAGTTTTGTTTATTCAAAAGAAGTAAAATACCGGCACATCGGCAGAAATACTTCTGGGATGATCTGACACTTAATAACACATAATATAAATGAAGAGGAATAGTCACAGAACACCTCCGGCCCGGTCTGAATCACAAGAACCTTCCCTGCCAACAACGATTGTGAGGCATCCAGGCAGGTTTACATCCTAATAACAGTTATTAACAAATTATACGGGTTATTCAGCTAAGAAGTCCACCTAAAATAACTCGTGAACAGTTTAAAATACTGGCATTCTGTCTTCACTTTCGTAAATGGTATTAAGGAGCTCATAGTTCAACATACAGAGCTTTCCTAGGCTTTTGACAAAATTTATCGTCACACACGTTTCCATATGAGAACTGCTGATGATAACTACCAAGCTTGCACTCGTAGTCACTGGGATGTCGCGTCGCAAAGCTCGCAGCACACGAGAATCGGTCTCAAGAGCATTGCCCATCATCCCTGCTGAAAGAATTGGAGCAAAGTCGGGCATTTTAGATTACACGTTCCACTCATATATAATTGGGGGTTGCATATGTAGCAAAGCACATCTTCCCCGTCTCAGGTTAGAATAATGCACGCCTCTAGTATCCGAGTAGGTGTACACTCTATCTACAGTTATTCACAAATTAAGCAGGGTTATTCAGCTAAGATGTCCACCTCAAATTAGCTGTGAACAGTTTAAGATACTGACTTTCTGTTATCACTTTCGTTAATGGTATTAAGGGGTTCATAGTTAAACATGCAGTACTTTTCCAGGCTTTTGACAAAGTGTATTGGCTCACACGTTTTCATATGAGAACAATAAGTTTACAGTCGTAGTTACTGGTACGTAGCACGCTGGCACTACAGGAGGATAGGTCTCGATATTCTTGCGAGGGTCTCGAGATCTGCGACGTCAGTCTCGAGAGTCTTGAGCGAGAGCATTGCCCATCACTAGTAAGAGCAGCTGGGGTCCCTTTCAGTCTCCTCTTGTGACAGGCAGGGGATACTATGTGTGTTATTCTACTGCGCAGTAGTGCTGGTGATTGTTTTAAGAGGAAGTACAAGTAGGCAGACGGATACCGTGAGTGTTATTCTACTGCCCCCAAGCACAGGGATCATGAAGGTGACAGGTTTGACTTTGTGTGGCTCCTCTGCATAATTTGAGGCCTAGTCTTATAAATTATTTTCTTACAGTCTGTGCACTGTAAATGCGTTAAAAGAACACAATTTATTGGCAAAAGAACACCACTCCTGCTCCATTTTATTATCTTATGAATCCGTTGTATTCTAGGATACATTTTGGTTTCTTCAATTTCTTACTATTTTGGGAAGGAAGGTAATGCCCTTTTCCAAACTCTGTGCTCTTCTAGTGTTGCAAACACCCTTTCTGCTAAGTGTTCAGAAGTAGCAACTTAATTGGCAAGGTTAACATGGTGCCAAAAGTTAAGATAAGGATCAAACACGGAGAATATTATTTCTTCCATTTATTTTTTTCACTGTAGATCTCAATGTTACATGAACCCTGCCATTGCCTCACTTACTTACTACATGTACCAATTTTTTAAAGATTGTATGTCTCAGATCACTGTCTACCCTTCTATGAGATCATTAGCTTCATCTAACAATCCTTGCTTGGCTCTCTGTATTGCCTGGAATTTTTTGAAATAAATACTCTAATACTGGTGTAATCTTGTACAATTAGTCTGACTTAATGTTTGTCATTTTTGTCACAAAAAGGCATGAAATACCATGTTGATTCCCAGATATTCCTACTCATCAGTTCAAAAAAAAAAATATTGAAGTCTCAATATATCTGTACTCTGATATCTCATATCCAGTTTTTCCATATTTTCTTCTTCAAAATGACGATAGACTTAAAAAAAAAAAAAAAAAAGAAATACCCACACTTCATTTTGTGTACAGTGATATTCTGCCGGTGTTATTGTCATGAGCAGTAAATGGAACTACTTGCTACAAATAGAGTGACATAATCTCTTACCTTGGAATTAGGTACAGGCACATCATTGCAGAATACTAATGAATTAGCAATAGTATTATCGTTGAGAATTACCATCAGAGATAAGTTGTTTTCATGTTACTTTTAGGTTACTTAAAAGAACTCGTAACTCTTGACAGAACATCATGCAAAGTGATCCATTCTAAGAGTAGAAAGATCATATTTAATGTTTTAAAATTATGCAAGGAACAATAGAAGAAAGGTCTCGGCATTTCATCACAGAAGGCCATGGATAGGACTGCTAAGTCTGTAGGTAGAACTGAGAAGACCGTAACTTTGCAAGGCAGTGTGAAAAAGCATATAAGGATGGAAATAAAGTCCTAGGTAAACATCAACCACATACAAAGAAGACAGAATTTGACAACTCTCATAAGAGTATTGTACGCAGAACTTTCTTGGAGTATTGTGAAGTACGGAAGGAAATTCCAACTTTACGCTAACTTCTTAGCGCTGTTAAAGAAAAGATACTATTTCAGGTAAAAGAGACATGTTTTGGAGACAATAAAGTCCATGGGCTTTAATTTTACAGAATGTAAAGCTGCCGTACACCTATCATACAGTGCAAAAAAATACATATCCCCATCCTTTGCTTTTCACGAAAACGATATATTGCCCTGATCGAAAAACACAGGTATTACAGTGGCAGATGGCATGACCAAGAGAGAATTGGTAGAACTTGTAAAAAGAACAAACCTTGGGCTGTATACACAGGATTTTGGAAGAAATTTAGTGTTCATTCACCCTTAACATTAAAAGAATTAAACCCATTGCTGCATAAGTGATGAAACCAGAGGGGACTGGATGATGACTACCGTCGCTTGTGACGCATTGCTGGAGCAAGAAGTTGAAAGGATTGTGATGGATGATAGTTTGAAAAGCAGTGATCAAAGTGATGTGGAAACTATTATTGTGAGTGTGGCAGCGAGTGACTTTCACAGTATTTTAACAGACACAGCTCATGACTTAACCAATGTGCTGGATGAAGTTTTCGACACTGAATATTTTTACTACAGATGCTGCATGTCAAGTGCATGAAGTCATACATTTAAATAGTTAAAGGTAATATTCGCTTTGGCAGCATAATAGCATGCAATCCTTATTCTGCATTCCCAGCCTGCTAATAATCACTAATAGTGCTTCGAAGTGGGTATATGTGCTAGCTTCCTTGCTTCACAAGTCACAACTGTACTTGCGGCCATGATTGTAATGGTATGAAGTCTATATGGTCTGACACTGTGGTTAGCCAGTTCCGAGTCCCATTAATTGAAAAGAATTTCACCTTCAGAATGTTGGCCAGCAGGGTGGAGAGGCTGTGGTATATAATTTCTAATCACTAGATTGCGTGCCAAAAGCCTGGATTTAATTCAAAATCTCTCCGCAATGTTCATATGGAGTGAGCGCATGACACTATTGATGGTGATTTGTCCTTAAGGTGAGGGTGTTAAAGCCTTGAGTAGACCCTTTGGTGTTATTAGACAGGAGTAGGCTATGAGCCAGCACCATGTTTCACCCTATCCACATTTCATCATCATCCCACACCCAGACACTCAGGTCGTGCATGGACGTCAAATAGAAAGACCTGCACATGGCGAGCCAATCATATCCTCAGATACTCCTGGCACTAAAAGTCGCCGTACGCTAAATAAAACCCATACCTGCACTACAAGTCTCAACACACATCAGCACACTCACTCACTGGCGGTAATGAATGTTCAGATGAGTATTACTCGGGGGACTGTTCATATCTGTGAATGTTTTGACCATGATAGAGATAGTGAAAATTCTGTCAAGAACTTGCGCATTATTTTCTACAAGTCCTTTTTTTTTTTTTTTTTTTTTTTAATAATACACAATTTATTTAATACACTGATGTTTACACTGTTGTCATCACTTTGGCTCTTACGTGTGTAAAGTTTTTTTTAATGGCATACAGGGTGTAACAAAAATGTACGGCACAAATTGCAGGACACATTCCTCACACATAGACGAAGAAATTATGTTATATGAACATGGGCTCAGAAATGCTTTGTTTCCATGTTACACCTCATTGTCTCCAACTCATTAATCATGGAAAACATACAAGAACAGAACGTACCAGCATACCACATGCAACTCTTTCTCACAGGAGATGTTCAATATGCCCTCCGTGAGCTTTGATACATGTTTGCCAAGGTCGCACTGATCATTGGAACAGTTGATGTTACCTGTAAACAGCCAATGACTTAAGTCGCATGGGAACAGGGATCTGTTAAACAAAACACTGGTGGTGCACCTACAATAATGACGCCGTTACCAGACGTAACCAAGAGTGCATGTTTCCCATGATTGAGTTGGAGAAAATGATGTGTAACATGGCAAAAAAGCGTTTCCAGACCCATGTTCATATAACATAATTTCTTTGTCTACGTGTAAGGAATGTGTCCTGCAATTTGTGCTGTACATTTTTTTTACACTCTGTATATGATCTTGATTATCAAATTCATATTCCACTAATTTGCTATAAGTTTGTACATTTGAATCATCTGCAAAGGGTTTTTGTAAAATCTCATCAACAGCAAGCATGATTTGCCATACAGGCTTTATTTTTGCATTGACAACGATGACAATTGTTTCAAACTTGGCTTAAAGCACACAAGCCATGAATAAACAGTTCTACATTTACGAATATTTTAATTGACGCAGAAGTTCAAAATAGTTCAATAAATGGTTAGCAGATGTCACAGTATTTCTAAAATACATGAAGATTTCTCACATTCAGTCACTGATACTTATGAGATGTTTTGGGGCTGTTATCAATGTGCTAATGGGCAGTACACATGCCAGGGTGATAAATGAGGTCCTAAGATACTTCTTTGTTCCTGTTCGTTAAAATGATTTATCAGTATGTCTCATCATGGTTTCTAAGACATGAAAAGGTTATCACAATATACTGTGTATCACCAAAAAAAAAAAAACCCACCCACATAATTTTTTGAAATGATCAAAGCTGAACAACAATGTATGGTTTTTTTAAAATAAATAAATTGCAATAATTTTTACAATAATGTTGCATGTTTGTTGATAGGATTGCCACATTAACACAATTGTTCTCAAAACTACTGTATTTACTATTTTTGTTGTAAACATTTCTGCAAAATTAAAACTTGTTTGAGAAATGCTCAAAACTGCTGTATTTTCTGACATATAGCTCAGTCAAAAATGTCAAAAACAGATCAGATGTAAGGCTTTTCAGGTGTTTGCTCTATTAACCAGCGTTTCGTCTTAGGTCTGACACGACTCATCAGAGTGGGATGTGTCAGACCCTACCCACTGACGCTGGGGTTTATGCAGGTGAACTTATCAGAAGCCCTTATAAGAGGCACAATCTGATAACTGCATACCGAAGATAAAAAGTTCACCTGCATACACCCCAGCATCAGTGGGTAGGGTCTGACACATCCCACTCTGATGAGTCTAGTGTCAGACCTAAGACGAAACGCTTGTTAATAGAGCAAACGCCTGAAAAGCCTTACATCTGATCTGTTTTTGACATGCTCTATTGGTGAAAAATAACTAATTCCTCCATGGGAATTTAGAATTTTCCATATAGCTCAGTGCCATTATAACCACAAAGAAAAAATAAGAAATGCAGCACTAATTGTAAGGGATTGCAGATCATTTATTTATTTTCCTGCAACATTTGCAGTGTGCCACAAGGATAAAGATTACCATTAGCAATATACAGTACATTATTTCATGTAACTTAGATGAAAACAGCTTCAAACTGGCTGTTAAGGTCCATAGGTGTGGTTTCTGAAGATGGCTAAACACCCCTTTAATGCGGCTGATGCAATTGATGCAGGTCAGTATTTAGACCAAATCTTTTCAAGAAATCCACAAGTAACCAGGAACTGGTCCCTTGAGCACTGATCATGAGGCCAGTGATGCTTGTAGACTCATGATTGTATTTGTATGTATAATCTTAATACTGCCCAGTAGCTCATGGATGACAATGATATTTGTATATTCTACTTATTTTATCCAAAATAATAGTTGTTCGATCAGTCACCACTAATTTGCATATAGGACTGTGTCCCAGGATTCAGATGCCCTATCAATTATTTACCTAGTCTTTGCTTAAATTATTTCAAAAGAAGGTGGAAATGTATCAAAGATCTCCTTTGGTAAATTATTCCAATTCCTCTTCTTTTAAATGGATATTTTCCCCATTATGTTCCCTTGAATATTATTTCATGAAACTTAAATGAAAACAGAGTAGCTTCAAACTGGCTGCAAGGTGGACCAATGTCACCCACGTTATTCAATCCGGCGCTCTTAACTCAATTTACAATGAAATCTGTGACCAAAGTTTTGCTACTGAATATGGTTACATTATGAATGATGGCACACAGCCTGTCTGCCTCATAGGATAGGATTTGTAGATCAAGCTGTGGCTGCCTGCACAAATAGTTCAGGTGTTCGAATAATCGATGCAATGCAAAATCTCTTTCATCCTCAGGCCTAGAAAGAAATGCCAGTACAGTGCTATCTATACCTTAGTTCAGGAGAAATTATTTCATCCATTTCAGATGGTGAAACAATTAAATATCTGGGGTTGCACATTTAATAATGATTTTCTTTTTAACAAAAATGCACTTGTACCTTTCTACAAAAGCTTGCGAAAGTCGCCAAGGTTTTGTGTAGGTTGAAGATAGTAGTGATGGGCAACGCTCGAGACTCTCGAGACTGACGTCGCAGATCTCGAGACCGATCCTCCTATAATGCAAGCTGTGCGACGTACCTGTAACTACGGCTGTAAACTTTATAGTATATCATTGACAGTAATTGCGTGAAATAACGTTCTCATATGAAAACGTGTGAGCCAATACATTTTGTCAAAAGCCAGGAAAAGTACTGCATGTTCAACTAGTGATGGGCAGTCTGAGACGAGGTCTCGAGATTTCTAAGAGACTAGCGCAGGCACTACCTCGAGAGCGTTGTCCCCGCATTGTGCGGCGAGCAGCGCGTCGTAGGCCTACAGGTAGTCGGAGATGAATGTTGTTTGTGCCGAATATGCGAATAGCCAACCACGGGCCTTCTCAATTTCGTACATAGTGTCACAAAGCGATTATGGCGTTCATTTCTACCCAGGTCTATTTTGACGCAGTATAACATAAAGGATACGAATTCTGGCATTGTATGCACTGGTAGGTACACGAATGAGTAGTTTAAGAACAGAACCTGACGGCTACTGTAGGTACACGTACCTGGATGCTAGAGGCGTGCATTATTCGAACTCGAGACGAGGCAAGATGCGCCTTGATACATATGCAACCACCATTACGCACGAGTGGAATGTGTAATCTAAAATCCTTCAGTTTTCTCCAATTCTTTCGACAGGTCGGCATACATCGTTATCAGACCCCACATTCAATAACATATGACCACTGCTTGTGTTTACCGATATTTTGGTGACGAAGGAAATAATTCCTTACAATGTCATAGAGTATTTGCGTCATAATTACGTACTTCGATATATGATGGTGCAATGTGAAATTGCGTCTAGTTGTACGCGAAAACTTGACGACGATGTCCGAAATGCAACGTAAGTCGTGGATGTTGGTTATTTTGAAGAGATGTCACATAGTACAGCCCGCTGTGTTCCTTATTCAAAAGAAGTAAAATACGTCGGCAGAAGTACTTCTGTGATAATCCGACACTTAAGAACACATATAAATGAAGAGGAATAGTCACAGAACACCTCCGGCCCGGTCTAAATCACAAGAAGCTACCCAGTCGACAATGATTGTGAGGGACCCATGTAGGTTTACATCCTAATGACAGTTATTAACAAATTATTCGTGTTATTCAGCTAAGAAGTCCACCTGACATAACTCGTGAACAGTTTAAGATACTGGCATTCTGTCTTCACTTTAGTTAATGGTATTAAGGAGCTCATAGTTCAACATGCAGTGCTTTTCTAGGCTTTTGACAAAATGTATCGTCATGCACGTTTTCCATATGAGAACTGATGATAGGCCTAACTATCAAGGTTACACTCGAAGTTACTGGGACGTCGCACAGCTTGCAGCACACGAGAATCGGTCTCGAGAGCGTTGCCCATCACCCCTGCTGAAAGAATTGGAGCAAAGTCGGGCATTTTAGATTACACGTTCCACTCATGTGTAATGGGGGTTGCATATGTAGCAAAGCACATCTTCCCCGTCTCAGGTTCGAATAATGCACGCCTCTAGTATCCAGGTAGGTGTACATCCTGTCTACAGTTATTCACAAATTATGCAGGGTTATTCAGCTAAGATGTCCACCACAAATAAGTCGTGAACAGTTTAAGATACTGACATTCTGTTTTCACTTTCGTTAACGGTATTAAGGGGTTCATAGTTGAACATGCAGTACTTTTCCAGGATTTTGACAAAATGTACTGGTTCACACGTTTTCATGTGAGAACGTTAATTCACACAATAACTGCCAAGCCAATGATATACTATCAAGTTTACAGTCGTATTTACTGGTACGTCGCACAGTTTGCAATGCAGGAGGATCGGTCTCGAGATTCTCGCGAGAGTCTCGAGATCTACGACGTCAGTCTCGAGCGAGAGCGTTGCCCATCACTATGTTTAACCCTGCATAATTTGTGAATAACTGTAGATAGGATGTACACCTACTCTGGATACTAGAGGCGTGCATTATTCGAACTTGACACGGGGAAAGATGTGCTTTGCTACATATGCAACCCCCATTACACATGTGTGGAACGTGTAATCTAAAACGCCCGACTTTGCTCCGATTCTTTCAATAGGGGTGATGGGCGACGCTCTCGAGACCGATTCTCGTGTCCTGCGAGCTGTGCGACGCGACGTCCCAGTAATTACTAGTGTAAGCTTGATAGTTATCATCAATAGTTCTCATATGGAAACGTGTGTGACGATAAATTTTGTCAAAAGCCTAGGAAAGCACTATATGTTGAACTATGAGCTCCTTAATAGCATTAACGAAAGTGAAGACAGAATTATAGTAGGTAGGACCCATCTTAAACTGTTCACGAGTTATTTCAGGTAGAATTCTTAATTGAATATCCCGTATAATTTGTTAATAACTGTTATTAGGATGTAAACCTACATGGGTCCCTCACAATCATTGTCGGCAGGGTAGCTTCTTGTGATTCAGACAGGGCCGGAGGTGTTCTGTGACAATTCCTCTTCATTCATATTATGCGTCTGTAAGTGCCGGATCATCCCAGTAGTATTTCTGCCAACGTATTTTACTTCTTTTGAACAAGAAACACATCGGGCTGTGGTATGTGACATCTCTTCAAAATAACTGGCATCCACGACTTGCGTTGCGTTTCGGACATCGTCTGCAAGTTGTTGCGTAAAACTAGTTCAATTTCACATTGCACCGTCATATATCGTAGTACCTAATTGTGACGGGAATACTCTATAACATTGTAAGGAATTATTTCTTCGTCACCAATATATCGATAAGCACAAGCAGCGGTCATATGTTATTGAATGTGGGGTCTGATAATGATGTGCACTTATCTGTCGAAAGAATTTGAACAAACTGGAGCATTTTAAATTACACATTCCACTCATGCGTAATGGTGGTTGCATATGCAGCAAGACGCATCTTGCCTCGTCTCGAGTTCGAATAATGCACGCCTCTAGTATCCAGGTACGTGTACCTACAGTAGCCGTCAGGTTCTGTACTTAAACCATTCATTCGTGTACCTACCAGTGCATGCAATGCCAGAATGCGTATCCTTTATAATTATGTTATACTGCGTCAAAATAGACCTCGGTAGAAATGAACACCCTAGTCGCTTGTTGACACGTATTTACGAAATGGAGAAGGCCCGTGGTTGGCTATTCGCATACTCGGCACAAACAACATTCAGCTCCGACTACATGTAGGTCTACGACACGCTGCTCACCGCACAATGCGGGGACAACGCTCTCGAGATCTCTCGAAATTTCTCGCGAGAAACAGTGCCTGCGCTAGTCTCGAGAAATCCCGAGAAATCTCGAGACCTAGTTTCAGACTGCCCATCACTAGAAGATAAGTAATAGTCTACACACTCTTATCTCCTAAAGAGGGAAGACTTTGCTCACTGTGTTCATGTGGTACTGAATTCACCGTGGCCCACTTTCCCACAGAGTGTGATGATCTCTTTGGCCTAAGACAGAACCACAGCTTGCAGGAAACACTCAAACTCATATTAACCGATGACAAGACTACTGCTCATCTAGTAATTTGCTTTATGTTTGGGAGTGGATTATTCAAGCGCAAATAAATTTCAGGTGTTCTGTTACTCCTTATGTTCCCTGTCGATGTGTTTGTGTCCATTTTGGCTTAATACAGTAATATATTTTTTACTTCATTTTCAAATTCGTTTGCTGAATAAGTACAGTGAAACATTAGTGCGTTCCTCATTAAGACATTTCCTCGCTTAGCACGTCTTAAATTCAGTCCGGATTCCCCTGGCCGTGCGGTTAGGGTGATGTAAAGCAAATGTTTAAAAAATATATATATATAAATGCTTACTGCATCATATTCTTTCACTATTAACACTAAATACAATCTCATTTTTCTCAGCCCTGAAAATATTTGTCGTCCTTTGTGCACAGAATATGTTTTCCAGTACACATACGAGCCCTCGCCATAGGAGGCAGTTTGGGGAAATCTGCGCCATAACTGGAAAAGGCCCTGAATTCCTGAACTTAACAGGGTAAATTGCACACTTGAGGTGCAAGCTGTTAGTTTCAGGAAAATTTAGTTTTGCTTCCTGGTTAGCAGTAAGGATGCTGAATAATCCAATGAGCCTCTTTGTGCTTTTATTTTGTATTCCAGTCAGAAATTTGTTCTCTGTTGAGTTGATCAGTGAATGATACTGAATATTTGTCATGTGATAGCCTGCTTAAGGATTAGCAAAATAATCATGAGAAGTTCAGTAGTGTGGTACATATTTGTCTTGATATTGCTTACTGATGAAGACAAAATTAAAATCTTTCAGGATGTGGATAGGCTTCTGCAACTTACACACTTCAAGTTGGTGCGAATCCATGTTGCCTAAGTGCTGTCATGTTCAAGATGGAAGCCGAAATCATTGTCTTGCATATGAATTAAAGTAACCTCTGAGTAATTCATGCTTGATGGTGTGACCGAAAACTATGTTTAATAACACACAAGTATGAAGGATGATTTCTCCACCCAATCAATACTTTATTTTACATAGTGTCAATATTATTTACATAAAAGGACAGTACTGGTTTCGACCTGTAAGTAGGTCATCTTCAGCTGTTGAAGAACCTACTTAATAGCGACTGTATAGAATAAATACTACTGAAATTTAAACAAGAATGCCATTAAAATAAACATGAATGCCACTATTCTAAAAAATACTTAAGGTTAAGATATATACACACGGTGCAGTTTTGAGGGTTAGAGGGCTTTTAACCTGGTCCCATGAATTCACTGGTCCATAACATAAGGCTTCAGCTAACAGTTCAATGTTGTGCATTTGTTCTAAAGAGGAACGGTCGCTTTTCTAGGCCCCGATGCAGAAGATTTTTATATTTGTTCTCATGTTTTCCACACCTTTTAATACTTTTCCTTCATCTTCAGAAGTGGTAGTTGAAGTTTTCACTATCCATATACTTAACATAATTATATGCATGTTGAAAAATGACTTACTTCCTGTAATTCTTAAGTGGAGCATAGGACATCAATGAACTTCCACCAGCAGACTTTGTTCTGTGCCATTGTCCTGATCTCAATCCAGGTCTTCCTTCCTTTCTCCATCCCTTCCGCTTTTACACTCATCCTCCAGGTGTTCTTTGGTCTGCCTCTTCTGCTACCTTGTGGGTTCCATTCCAGGGCCAGCCTTGCTATGTTATCTTTATTTCACCATAACGTATGCCCAATCCTAAAAAATAATAGAGCCGATTACAGAAACAATGACCGGTTTTTCAGCCTTAGACAACGTCTACCTAAACAATGTCTAAGTTGGTAGAATTAGCGCAACGATTATATATGTAAAAACCACATACAACCTACTTTTTAGTTTTCACTATTATCTGACGATTAGGACAAGTCATTTTGACATGTATGTAGTCAAAGTGTCCTATAATTCCTTGGAAATTAGGTACCCCATGTATAATAAAATATATCGGTTGCATGGTACATAACATCTGATTGTGATTAACTTCTCTCATTTGAGGTTAAACAGTGTTCTCGGCAGTGTTTAAACATGGCCAGTTGAATATCGGTTTTAGACAGTATCTAAGAAGAAATAACGTCTGTGCAATGCGGCAGTCATACTTAGGCATTGTTTAACCGTAGACATCGTTTACACACCGTTTTTGCAGTTGGCCCATAGAGCCTTATTTTGGTTATTATAGCGCATCTCCTTGGTTTTCTTTCCATTGATCTTCAATCCCACCTATGGTGCTTCGGTTTTTAAATCATTCAGCTTTGCTTCCATACCCTTAAAACTGCTGGCTAGCAAACACAAGTCATCCGTGAAGTCCAAGTCCTCCAACCTGTCTGTCAGTCCCCACTGAATTTCTCTTCAGTGATTCATTGCCTTGTTTATCATAAGATCCAGCACTATAAGAAATAGTGTAGGTGACAGCAAACATCCTTGCTTAACTCCTATATTTACTGGGATGGGCTCAGACATTTCCTGATGTAAAACTTGACATGTGTAGTTCTCATACATTTCTTGAATTATCTTTATAATTTTCTTTGGAATCCTAAACTCTTTCATGGTTTTCCACATCTTCTTCCTCATTACACTATCAAACACCTTTTCAAAGTCTACAAATAGTAGATACAGTGACGATTGCAGCCCCGTGGATTGTTCTATAATTATGCACAGTGTATTGATCTGGTCTGTACAGGAATAACCTTCTCTAAAGCCTGCTTGTACTTTCCTCAGCCTCAAGTTAAATCGCTGTTTTATTGTTTCTAGAATTACTCGTGAGAGTGCCTTACTTGGTATCAAAAGGAGGATAATCCCACTCCAGTTATCACATTCTAATAAATCTTCTTTCTTTGGAAGCTTAATCAACAGTCTTTTCTTCCAATCTGTGAGGATCTTCTCTTCTTCCCAAATCTTCTTAAAAAATGGGGAACAGAATCTCAGTTGAAGTACCCGTATCCACTTTCAAGGCTTCTGGTGCGATATTGTCCATACCTACCGCTTTACCATTCTTTAGTTGTTGAATGGCCCTTTGGATCTCTGTTCTTGATGATGGTTCTGTACTAATAGTAACATCTTCCTGCTCTTCTTCTGTCATCACCTCTGTTTCACCTTCCTCAATTGTTTCTCGATTCACAATCTCCAGAAAGTATTCTCTCCATCTTCCTAGCTGTTCCTTTTGTGTGGACAGTAATTTCCCATCTTTGACTTTCACTGGTTTGTCTTTTGGTAATATGGTATAGGGTCCTATCATCATTGTTTTGTGCTGCTGTCTGCTTAATTATTGATAAATGCTCGTTTGTCACGTAGGAAACTCTTCACTATTTTGTTAAGTTGATTAAAGTCTGTTCTAGCTTGTACCTTCTCTTCTTTTGTTCTTGCAGTATTGAGTCCTCTCTTGCATTCCGTCCTTTGATTCACAGCTTCCCACATCTCAGAAGTAATCCATTCCTCTCTACCTCTTGCCTAGGACCTTATCACAGGTATTAACATAGGTAATCTCTATGCTCTTCCAATTATGTTCAGTAACTTGTCCTTCTTCCTCTCTTACCTGTTGAAATTGGTTACTCAGTTCTAGTGAAAAATATTGTTGCACCTCCTTATCCTTCCGTTTATCTAAGTTATACTTTAACCTCCTCTTTTGATGTATGTGCCTAGTAGTTGCAATCTTCAATTGGAGCATAGCTATTACTAAATGATGGTCACTTCCCACATCTGCCCCTCTCTTGTTACTCATACTCAACAGGGGGATTCACCATGTCTTGCTAATAGTGAAATGGTCAGTCTGATTCTCCATTCTATTGTCAGGGGAAACCCATGTCACGTTATGGCAGTTTTTATGAGGAAAGATAATGCTTCCTATCACCAGCCTCTGGTTACTACAAAGTTGAATAAGTCGTTCACCATTCTTTCACCTATACCATGTCTTCCCATTATATTTTCTACTCCTTAGATGTCATTGCCAACTTTTGCATTCAGGTCTCCCATCACGACCAGAATATCCCTTTTCTTTGCCTTTAACAGGGTTCGATACAGCTGATCATAAAATTGCTCTTTTTCTTCTTCTCCTGTCTCTGTCGGTGCATAACATTGCAGCACTGTAATAGGTCAAACTCTTAATGCAAATGAAGCTACTACAATCCACTGAGACTGGGTACCATTCTATCAAACTCTTTTGGGTAATCAGTAATCCAACATCCCCTCTATGTTCTTCCCTTCCTGAGTACAGCAGTTTGTCCCCTTCCTGGGTCCTATCTCACCGAACCCATTCAATCTTGTCTCACTCAAGCCTATTATGTCCAACCTGTATCGCTTCATCTCCGCAGATACTTCAGACAGTCTTCCTACCTGCCACATTGTCAGTACATTCCACATTCCAATTCTCGTGTCCGATTTATCCATCCGGCTTCTATTCATTGATGGTTCTGTAATGAGTTAATCTCCATTGTGTAGGTTATTGGCCTTCAGCACCCAAAGTGTGGTGAAGGGGCTGGCTTCTAAGTAGCCAGGCCTACTGATTTTCTGTCGGGGTTTCTTCCCTTAGCCTTTGAAGTTCCCACTTGTAACTACAAGGTAGCAGTTCCTGTTCTATTTTCCCTGAATAAGAAGGTTGCCTCTCCCGTCAGTTCCACCGTTGTGAAGTCCCTCTTCTCCGCCTTCAAAGCCGTTGAGGTCTTCACCATAATCCTGGCATGGGACCGTTATATGGGACTACCAGCTGGGTCAGCTGGATTAAGGTTTTTTTAAAAGAGGTGTCACTCACTCACTCACCTGCATTTAGGGCAGTCGCCCAGGTAGCAGATTCCCTATCTGTTGTTTTCCTAGTCCTCTCTTAAATGATTGCAAAGAAATTGGAAATTTATTGAACATCTCCCTTGGTAAGTTATTCCAATTCCTAACTCCCCTTCCTATAAATGAATATTTGCCCCAATTTGTCCTCTTGAATTCCAACTTTATCTTCATATTGTGATCTTTCCTACTTTTAAAGACACCATCCAAACTTATTTGTCTACTGATGTCCTCCCACGCTATCTCTCCACTGACAGCCCGGAACATACCACTTAGTCGAGCAGCTTGTCTCCTTTCTCCTAAGTCTTCCCAGCCCAAACTTTGCAACATTTTTGTAACGCTACTTTTTTGTCAGAAATTGCCCAGAACAAATCGAGCTGCTTTTCTTTGGATTATTTCCAGTTCCTGAATCAAGTAATCCTGGTTAGGGTCCCATACACTGGAACCATACTCTAGTTGGGGTACCACCAGAGACAAATATGCTCTCTCCTTTACATCCTTACTACAACCCCTAAATACTCTCATAACCATGTGCAGAGATCTGTACCCTTTATTTACAATCATATTTATGTGATTGCCCAATGAAGATCTTTCCTTATATTAATACCTAGGTATTTACAATGATCCCCAAAGGGAACTTTCACCCCATCAACACAGTAATTAAAACTGAGAGGACTTTTTCTATTTGTGAAACTCACAACCTGACTTTTATCCCCATTTATCATCATACCATTGCCTATTGTCCATCTCACAACATTATTGAGGTCATTTTGCAGTTGCTCACAATCTTGTAACTTATTTATTACTCTGTACAGAATAACATCATCTGCGAAAAGCCTTATCTCTGATTCCACTTCTTTACACATATCATTGATATATATAAGAAAACATAAAGGTCCAATAATACTGTCTTGAGGAATTCCCCTCTTAATTTTTACAGGGACAGATAAAGCTTCACCTACTCTAATTCTCTGAGTTCTATTTTCTAGAAACAGAGCCACTTATTCAGTCACTCTTTTTTCTAGTCCAATTGCACTCATTTTTGCCAGTAGTCTCCCATGATCTACCCTATCAAATGCCTTAGATAAGTCAATCGCAATACAGTCCAATTGACCTCCTGAATCCAGGATATCTGCTATATCTTGCTGGAATCCTACAAGTTGGGCTTCAGTGGAATAACCTTTCCTAAACCCAAAGTGCTTTCTATCAAACCAGTTATTAATTTTGCAAACATGTCTAATATAATCAGAAAGAATGCTTTCCCTAAGCTTACATACAATGCATGTCAAACTCACTGGCCTGTAATTTTCAGCTTTATGTTTATCACCCTTTCCTTTATAAACAGGGGCTACTATAGCAACTCTCCATTCATTTGGCAAAGTTCCTTCATGCAAACAATAATCAAACAAGTACTTCAGATATGGTACTATCTGAAGTACGTGTTTGATGGCCCTTTGGATTGTCCAGAATTTGTCCCAAACATTGGGCCCGGGTTGGTGGGGTTATGTTGAAAATTTAGTACTGTATAAAGTATTGTCATATCACTATTGGATAGTTTTTAATTGGATATTCAGTAATATGTTTTCTCAGTTAACACATTCTCTTTTCTTGTCTCCTACAGAAATGTTTTGATGAGGTTTTACTGTAACTTGATTTTAATTATTTTCAGTTTGGTTTCTCACTTCATTTGGTCAAAGATGATAGTTGCCTAGTTGTACTTCCTCTTTAAACAAAAATCACCACCATCAAAAGCTTAATATTATCCATCTATAAATATATTTCCTAATTTACCCTTGCAGACAGCTCCAGTGACCAAAATTCCACTGTATATCCCTGAGGGTCTGGATATCATCATACAGCAAACTGTCAAGGAAATTCAGGGATTTCCAGAGAGAACCACTACCAACGTGTTCTATTCACCATGGAAGATGCACAAACTCGACTTGGTAAATTGCAAATGGGAAGCTCCATTACAAACACATATCAGTAGCTAACAAAATTTTAAAATGCAATGATCCTTGTTTCATGCTAGTTTTCAGCTATGATCGATTGAATAAAAGCATTGGGAGTTATTATTACAGTTAGTAAAAACAATAGACGGTTTGGCCAAACGTTGAGATCAAAATCATTTGATGGCTGGTCAACAATGCTGTGGCAAGGAACATTTGAATGAATACCTGACAGAGACTATCCATATGACATCTGAATTGAGCCCTCCTGAAACTCAACATTAACTCTGCTAATCTTTGTATAGTTTGTGGTAATGGCAGTGAAATGAATGAGTAATAGCTTTGTAAGAGATGCACTAAGGAGAAAGAAACACCAAGTCGAACTTGGGGTCTTATGCCTTCAGTTCATCGCTAATTAGAGGCAACATAAACTCAAAACACTCACTCTCTGAACTGTTGAGCAAAAAGGGATACAAATGTTTTGAAGAAGTTCATGCTTTAGATCAGTCAAGAGCCAACAGATTCGTGGGCATTGTAGCCTTCAAGAAGTATTCCACCAGTCTTCATTATAGATCCTACAGTCAGATATGAAGCAAACTCTGGCAATCAAGCAAAATATGTTGACAGTATTTTTTTTTTTAAAGAATATTTATGAAGGCTGCATTTCTTTCTTGGATAATGCATGTGCTTAGGTGATCAGAATTTTGTTGCCATGGCGTTCTTTTTGGTGCTTAAGGCTGGTTTACATGGGTAGAGTAGCGAGGCGAGTAGAGTGGATAGTAGAGTTACTAGCATAGTGTATACGACTGGGATAGTAGCAAGTAGAGTAGAGTGGGTTTCCGGTGTGGTAAAGTAACTCTACCACTATCCTTCCCCCTCCACCGGAACCGAGCTCCGAGAGCTAGCGGAGGAGGCCGAGGACGCTCTATTTTTCAGTTAGCGCGTCGTTCGACTATTTCCATATGTGTTCTGATGATACCGTTGAGTATACTGAGAATCTATGCATTTATTTGGCGGTAAAATGAAGTGGACGGCAGAAGAAACATGCAAATTTGTAGAATTTTACCGTGAAAAAGAATGTTTATGGAACATAAACAGCATTACTTACAGAAACAAGAATAGGAGACGGACGGCAGAAGAGGACTTGCTTATGAAATTGGGTAAAGAGGGTTTTGGTTCAATAGAACTTAAACAGAAAATAAATGAAAAATTACGACGTACCCACAACCAAGAACTGATGAAAATTCGTAAATCCAAGAAGTCGGGAGGTGGTGCCGCAGACATCCACCTGCCCCTCTTAAGTGATTTAGTAAAGTATATTTTGCAAGGTAATACCAAAAGCTAGGTATATTAGGCCTATTCATCCACAACGTAACGTTATAGCTGAGTGATATTAAGGGGAGGTACACCTTTGGAGGTCAAACAAATGCAGGTGTATTGTCTAAGAAGGATTTTAAAAATACCTATACCTATAATAGTTTCGAAGATGCAACATAAAATATAAACAAGTGTCAGCTGAATTGTCTCTTTAAATGAAGGTTTCTCGAGTTTCAGTGTTACACAGCAAGTTCATCATGTGTCTCGACATGTTTTAGTTAGGCAAGGCAATCGTGCAGGACTGTGTCCTTTATTTATATTAATAACATACATAGGGATCTTCTACATGTCACTTGCCATTGCCATTAATTTCCAGCAATAAAAGTAATTTCCCCAAAAAGTTGAATAATTTTCATATTTTGTTTGGAATATCCAAAATAATTAATGTTTACAGTACTGTACAATGTCAGATCTTGAAGCTTAAACTCTACACCTGGGCCGTACAAGCAACGAACAAAAAAAAGGATATACATAGATCAATAATTGGGGTATTTTTGGCGAAGAAGCTACTACAAATTACGCTTACGCCAGCATGATTTACAGTGTACTGATGGCTATTACCAGTGGCCAAGAACTTCAGAGGCACCTCAAACTTAACTTTCTGTGTTACTGCATCTCTCATCACTGTGTCGTTTCTTTGAATTTGCAGTGTTATAGCATCTAACAATGTCTGAAAGTTATCAGGCGCCAACCTCATACACTTTCTCTATTCTTCTTTATACTCTGTCGCAATTAATGTTGATGCCCCAAGTGTATCTCTCCTAGTAAGCTAGACTCTTACCCATTCCGTTCTTTCCTCATTTACTTCTTCTAAAGCTTCACTAACCTCTTGCATTAATATGCTTGCAAATGTCTTTAAACACTTCCTTACTATGTGCTTACGTCTTGACATGTTGCGACTACTCTACTCTACTGTATGACTCTACTCCCGTATGAACGACACGAGTGTCAACTCTACCAGACAGTGGTAGAGTAGAGTAACGTAGCTACTCTACTATCTACTCTACTCGCCTCGATACTCTACCCGTGTAAAGCAGCCCTTTTTTTTTTTTTTTTTGCTATTTGCTTTACGTAGCACCAACACAGATATGTCTTATGGCGACGATGGGATGGGAAAGGCCTAGTAAGTGGAAGGAAGTGGCCGTGGCCTTAATTAAGGTACAGCCCTGGCATTTGCCTGGTGTGAAAATGGGAAACCACGGAAAACCATCTTCAGGGCTGCCGACAGTGGGGCTCGAACCCACGATCTCCCGATTACTGGATACTGGCCGCACTTATAAACCAGCCCTTAGGGAATTGTGTATTGATTTGTGATTAGTATTTTGAAGTCCCTAGGCATAAATAAAGAGTTTGTGCTCTTGAGTAGAAGGCATTATTGCCGAGTATTGCCACTGTTCAGTATCATATTTCTTCAAATAATAAATGAACAGTGTGGTTACTGGGTAAAGTGCAAAAGCTAAGCCCAATTACAGACCAGAAAAAGAAGAAATAAGTAACATGAATATTGTCCAATGACAGTGGTGCTATATTTTGTAAATGCTTAAGAATTTCAGCATCTATCAGTTTTTGGCAATAAGAGTTCATAATTGAGTCATTTAGTTGCAAAAGCAGCTATATCAATTTTACAAAATTTTTCAGGAGAGACAAAAAACACTCTAACTCTACTGCATGAAAGAATTAAACCTTGAAACTCTGGCAAGATTTTTGCACAAGATAATTGTATACATACCTCAGATATAAACGATCAATAGTTTATAGTTTTTTTATTTTGGATGCATCTGGTTTAGAAGCCAGCTACACGGATGTATCTTGTTTTGAAAGAATATAAATACTTAATAATTACCATTGTCAAAACTTGAACAAAACATGAACATTTAGGTAATAATGTAAAATATAAGTTGCAGAACAGTCAAGCTGAAAGTTTTAAGCATGGAAATGCTATGTTTTGTTTGTTCACACACATCTTGGCCATTCAGTAGCCTACGTAACCAAATTGGTAACTTCATATGCATTTGTACACACAGAATTTTGCTGAGTAGCATCTTCAGTGTCTATATTAGTTATTTGGACTATGTTCTTATAGTACGACAGAGACTTCAGTGACAACCAATCAATACCAAAATTGTTTCGAGTACTGTTGCAAGATCACAGACTTTTAGTAGAGACACCTTAACACCTGTTGGTATCCAAGTAGGAGGTAGCATGTCTTTGATTGTCTTGTACCTTTTGCAGACAGTCCTGTAGCATCCTAAGTTAACTCCATAATGGACTTCTCCCCTAATGAGAACATAATTTCCATTGGTGTTTCTTTTAAAGAAAAATCTTTTGCTGGGATTAAATTGAAAGTGCTACATCATTTCCATTGGTGTTTCTTTTAAAGAAAAATATTTTGCTGGAATTAAATTGAAAGTGCTACTAGCAAGTGTGCAGAAAATGTTAATAATCACTCTTTCCCAGTCGAAGACCTTACCTGCGAGAGGAATAACGGTTCCACATTGGGAAAAATTTGTTGGTATATTCTTGTGGATCGAGTATAGTATCTCTCCTCTTGATTTTGTTTTCAATTCGTGGAAAAACACGGTCGGACAGAAGGAAAGAATGCCCCGCAAGCGGCAATCACACAACAGTTGACAATGGGCGGGAAAAGATGAAGCGTGCGGTGCCTTCTCACCAATGTATCTGGTTTTGAAAGACAAATAGTAACTTAGCTGATTTTGAAACTAACCCCCAACTTCACCTGCTTGTAATAGTGTGATGTATCTGAATATGAACTGTTCTGCACTTACACGATTATAGAGGACTATTTGGAGGGAACAAACCCAGCAAAACCACACTTTACAAAAAAAGTGATGTAGCTGCTTTTGCAATTAAATGAGTCAAATGTAAAAAACAAAGTAATACATCACTCCCCATTTTGTTGCTACTGGAAACCATAACCAACCCACTGCATATTATAAATATAATTATGCGCTTCATCTCAAAATTTTGCAACAATACACAGTATGTTCACCGGGTGGTATTGTAAGTGAACTTTGACTTTTATGTCTGAATGCACAGCTCATTCTGATTCGTTGTAGAGCAACATTGAGTCCCACTTGTGAACTTTTCTACAGTACTTAGGAAGGCAAAGCCATTAGAGCATAAGTAAAAACAGGTATATAACATCATGGGAGTACCGGGCGAGTTGGCCGTGCGCGTAGAGGCGCGCGGCTGTGAGCTTGCATCCGGGAGATAGTAGGTTCGAATCCCACTATCGGCAGCCCTGAAAATGGTTTTCCGTGGTTTCCCATTTTCACACCAGGCAAATGCTGGGGCTGTACCTTAATTAAGGCCACGGCCGCTTCCTTCCAATTCCTAGGCCTTTCCTATCCCATCGTCGCCATAAGACCTATCTGTGTCGGTGCGACGTAAAACCCCTAGCAAAAAAAAAAAAAACATCATGGGAGTAAAACCAAAAGAGTTACCTTTCTAAAATATGTGCCAAAAATACATGAAGAATGGTTAAAAGACCAAAAATATCTGTCACGAGTATGGCTTATGAATGAAAAATGAAAGCTAACATTTTGACCGCCACAGTAAATCTAGTGTTAACATGTTAACAGGTTAATTAAATTAATTAAATTAATTGTATCAAAAGTAAGTGAAAATAATGCTTATTGCTTAATATTTTTGCACATTACTTCTGAATATGAAAGTTTTGGAATTACTTATCATGAAACTAAACTGATACATAACATCTAAAATCACATCATACATCAGGTTCCCAATTCATATCTACTGAAGTATAATACACTACAAATGGCAGTTTGTCGATTGTTAGTCTCATTCATGCCTTGTCATATGAAAGCCAACCTATATTTGCCATGTTTGTCTAATGTGGCAATTTCTTCTTCCTCCAATTCTTAACCTACTCCGTGATACATCAAAGAAGTAGACTGCCATTCTAGTTTCATAGACATCTTATCTTCCCAACCAGTTTAATTGATGTGCATTTGAAAATAAATGGCGACTCTTATAGGATGAGTATAAATTAGTTGATTCATGATCTGTTTGACAGTCAATCATTGAAGGTTGTCTGGATCTTCCCGAGAAGACTTCATATGGGTTGTCTAAAAGAAATCTCTTCTCTACTCCACAAGACAAAGGAACTGGACAGAAATGTTTGAACGAGATGGCTTTGTTCTACGTAGTTTAACATGTTGATGAGGATGTATTGTTTTCAGAGTTTATACATTAAGAACAAAGCAAAAATGTAGGCATATCTGAACTCTAATCATCATCATCATTTTCATTTCCCCTTATCCAGCTCCTGCCAGGTCAGTGTGTTGAGGGCACTTCTCCATCATTGCCTCTCCTACCACTCCTCTTCAGTAATTTTATTCCAGGCCAGTCTTCTTTTCCTTATACTGTTCTTGACAGTCCATCCATCTTGCTCTGGGCCTCCCTCTTCCCTTCTATCTTAGTCTCCAACACTTGTTTTGGTATCCTTCCCTCCTCCATCCTATCACTGAGATTTTCTACCTCTATTGCTTTTCTGATCTCAACATTTCTTACTCTGTCTCTCCTTTGTCTTCCCTACCATACTCTTTAGGAACTTCATCTCACTTGCCTAAACTTTACTCTCATGTCTTGCTGTAAAAGTCCAAGTCTCTGATGCATGCATTAATATATGGGTATAGTACATCTTGTACATTATCTTTACATTTCATACGATCTTCCCTGATCCACACCAGGTTCCTTACATTCTGGTAGAACGTACTTCCTGCTTGTACCCTTCTGCTGATCTTCTTACCCAACCTTGCATCTTGCATCATTTCACTTCCCAAATATTTGAAGTATTCAACAACCTCAAGGTTTTATCCCTTGATGCTAATAATTCCTTTTTCCTTCTCTTTCTCCTCTTGTCAACACCACTGTTTTGCTCTTCTCCACATTGATTTTCATACCATATTTCTCAATATTGTAACTCAAAGCATCTAGTTGGATTTGCACTTCTGTATTGTTGACTTCCCAGATCACTGTCATCTGCAAACAACAATATTTTCATATCCCCTGCATATCTTGCCTTTTTTTAAAAAATTTCATCTCCATCTTCTTCTTCTACCGAGTTCCTCACATCTGCAGGGCCGTGGGTGCAAACTGTCACACACATATGGATTTGGCCCTGTTGGCCAGATGCCCTTCCTGATGCCAACCCTGTATGGAGAGATGTAATCGCTATTGTTTCTGTGGTTGTTGTTAGTATGAAGGTCGATCAAATATAAACGGGATTTTTGTTCCTGAACATTAACAGTTGGTAGGACTGGCCCTGCGCTTCTGCTCTGCTTAGGTAGGACCATTAGGAATGGGGAGAGCATGCTGTTAGATATTTACTGCCATTTCGTTACAATGTCGGAGCAGCAGGTGCACCCCTCCACTGCGCAACACAAAATTATAAAATTTATTGCTAGTGAAGGAGTTACAGCGACGGAAATTTGCCAGAGATTGACTGCACAGTGCGGTGATGAAACATTGCCAAAGACGCGTGTGTTTGCCTGGCATAAACAGTTCAAGGAAGGACAAGAACGTGTGGAAAATCAACATGATCGCCGTCCTCAGACTAGCATTACATATGAAAACATTTTTTCGATTGGCGAGGCATTTTGCTGATTGCTTTTTTGCATGAGTGACGCACAATCCATGCTGCTTACTACTGTGAGCTGTTGAACAAGGCGAGGGTTACATATCGCCACAAAAGACGAGACCAACCGATTCGACAATGCGCGGCCCCATACTGCAAGTCTGTCTCCAAGCTGCAGGAAATGCACTGGACTACACTTGATCATCCTCTTTACAGCCATGACTTACCGCCCTGCGATTTCCATTTGTTCGAACCGCTTAAAGAAACTCTAGGAGGGTAACGATTTGAAGATGACGAGTGTATGGAAGACTTCGTGCACAATTGGCTGGGGAAACGACCCTGTTCTTTTTACAATGAGGGTATCAAAAAACTGCCCATACGCTGGTACAAATGCATTTCCAAAGCAGGAAACTATGTGGAAAAATAAATTGTAATTGCCTTGTGTTTTTCAATAAATGAATTCAGATAAAAAGTAAAATCCTGTTTATATTTGATCCCCCCTCGTATGTTGTCTGAATATGAAGAGGAAAGAGTTGGGACAAACACAAACACCCAATCCCCAAGCCAGAATAATTAATCAGACGCGATTAAAATCCCCATCCTGGCCAGGAATCGAACCCGGGATCCTCTGAACCGAAGACCTCAACGCTGACCATTCAGCCAAGGAGTCGGACTTTAGAATTTCATCCATAAGCATTTTAAAAAGTAGAGACAATACACTTCCCTGTCTTAGTCCAATCTGTTCTCCCCACTGGAGTCTGGATGCAACTGGAATTGCTTCGGCACAAAATAGTGTTAAATTTTTGCCTGTGATCATTGTGTTAGTCGTTTTTAGACCTTTATGACTTAATTTTTGCACTGCTTTGCTCACTGGCTGATGATGACACTTCAAATGTGTTGAAACCGGTCCCAAATGAACAGGTTGTAACTTCTATTTGGTTCAACGTAACAACGGAGTATTGAAAGTTGGATCCTTCCTTCTATTTAATATTGTATATGAAACAATTCTTAGATATTGCTTTCAGTAGTTTCCTTGATTGCCGTCCACATCCTTTTCTTTCCAGGGTTTCCCACACCTTTTCTCTAGTAATACTATCGTATTCCTTCTCTAGATCAAGGAATACCATCTCCAGATCTTTTCTATATTCCCACTGTTATTTCCATCATTATAGGGTCTATCGTTGCCTGCCTGTCGAAATCCATACTGCTCTTTTTCTAATATAATTAAATAAACCTAAATTCCTTTGTTATATCGCTTCTGTTCTTATACAGTATTTGTACATATTTTTCATATGAACAGTTAGGACATAAAACGTGCATATTGAATAATTTCTTAATTATCTTATCCTGTTGGCTTGACTTCTGTGCCTACTAACCAGAAAGTACAACAGCATAAACTGTGAACAACATGTGGTGTGACTCTACTGTATTATATACAATGTGCCATGAGACCTATTGGCGTGTCTCAATGTCCAGAAGTAAAGAGTTGCTGTGATCTGCCAACATGTTAAAACAGTGCTTGAGAACTTACTGTAACTTCAAGAAGGTGAGAGAGTTTCATTTCATTTAACTGGCAAAAAAGTATTTTGATGTAAAATTTGCCTAAGAAATAAACAATCAGACATCAATGATCTGCATGTAGGGCTGGCGCCCAGGTGGCAGATTCCCTATCAATTTTTTACCTAGCCTTTACTTAGATGTTTTCAAAGAACTTAGAAATTTATTGAACATTTCCCTTGATAAGTTATTTCGATCCCTTATGCTTCATCCTATAAATTAATATCTATCCCAATTTGTGCTCTTGAATTCCAAAATTTATCTTCATATTATGAACTTTCCTACTTTTAAAAGGTCTGCTCAAGTTTATTTGTGTACTAATGTCATTCCATGCCATCTCCCCACTGACAGCTCAGAACATACTACTTAATCTAGCATTTCGTCTCCTTACTCCCAGGTCTTCCATTCCAAAGTTTGCAACATTTTTATAACGGTACTCCTTTGCTGGAAACTGCCCAGAACAAATTGTGCTGCTTTCTTTTGTATATTTTCCATTTCTCATTATCAAGTAGGCCTGGCGTGGGCCCCATACATTAGAACCATACTCTAATTGGGGGTCTTACCAGAGACTTATACGCCCTCTCATTTACATCCTTACTACCCTCATAACCTTGTGAAGAAATCTGTAAACTTAATTTACAACTTCATTAATGAGATTACCCCAATGAAGTTTATTCCTTATATTAAAACCTAAGTAGGGGAAGACCAGGCAAAGTAAATAAACTAAATTTATATCAGTTTATTTCTGTAATTACGTATGACAATGACATGAACTTCACTGTAATTGTTCCTTGTTTATTTCCATTTAATTGATGTAAAAAGCAGAATCAATTGTTAAAGTATTCATAGTTAAAATTCGGTATTAAGTAATTCTATCAAATTATTCACATTGCCTATATAGCCGGACAAAGTGAATATTCACATGCGAGCAAAGTGAATAACAAAATGAATTGTTTAAAAGTGTTAATACTAAGAAAATATATATTTGATATTTGCATACAAATGGAATTCAACAATTTGTTTTCAATAGTTTTTATACGTTCACAGTTTACCTGTAATAGCTGACTGAAGGGTTGGGGGGGGGGGGGGGGGGGAAGAGAGAAAGGAAACACACATTCAATATACTGAAAATTAATAATTATTATTCTGTTCCTTTATCACAATGTTCTTAATGTTCAGTGTGTTTATTCAAACTGAACACAATAATACTGGCCACGCCCAGAATAAGATTCATCACAAACTGTGCATGGTGTTTTTGCACTGTTTTCTTCACTTCCGAGAGCCTCCGTGGCTCAGGCGGCAGTGCGTCAGCCTCTCACCACTGGGTTCCGTGGTTCAAATCCTGGTCACTCCATGTGAGATTTGTGCTGGACAAAGTGGAGGCGGGACAGGTTTTCCTCCGGGTACTCCAGTTTTCCCTGTCGTCTTTCATTCCAGAAACACACTCCATTACCATTTTATTTCATTTGTCATTCATTAATCATTGCCCCAGAGGAGGTGCGACAGGCTTCGGCAGCTGGCACAGTTCCTATCCTCGCCGCTAGATGGGGCTTCATTCATTCCATTCCTGACCCGGTCAAATGACAAAACAGGCTGTGGATTTTCATTTTCTTCACTTCTTTAGAAGCTGTCTCTTAGCTTGACAGCTAGGTCCAGCGTTGTTTATTCTTTTCTTGGACATTTTTAGCCTTCTGCTGATCTTTGATCGGCGTGCTTGTAAGGACATCAGCTTTCTGGCAGGTCCGCCCCCTGGCCTTCACTTGAGGTATCATGTTTGGAAGTGGCCTCATTTCTTTCGGACTGCATTGTTTTGGATTATCGCCACTTGTTGATGATTCCTCAGTGAAGTGTGTGGTTCCTTCAGCTTCATCAGGCACTTGAATCTCAGATGTGATTGGATTATCCTGATCAACTTCGCAACTGGTGACGGATGCAGGTGCACGTTCTTCATCCCAAAACACATTTGGGTTATAAGGCCACAATCCAGCACTTCTGAACCCATTTACAGCATTCTGGGCAGCAGCTGCTTTCAAATAAGCAGGTGCAAACAGTCCAGCAAAGTCAACCTGGTTAATTATTCTTCCAGGATGATTCTTCTGGAACGTACTCACTTCTTGCTCATAATATATCTTCAAAGGGCCATAAACCGCAACATCCAGAGGTTGCATTTTATAAGTCGTGTGAGGAGGAAACAACACAAACACAACATTGTTCCTGGATACAAACTCAAGGGCAGGGTATATTTATGTGACTCATGATTGTCAAGCAACAAAAGAACTTTTTTGTCAGGTCCAGGGTGAGCATGCTCGACAAAAAATGTAGCTCTCCGTTTACCCACCCACTTTCGGTGACTGTTGCTTGCGTTCCTGGTGGAGCGTTATCAAGTAGTCTCTCTTGCATCCTTTTTCTGGAAAAAATGAGGAATGGTGGGATAAAGCCTCCAGCAGCATTACAGCAACATATTCCTGTAGTCAATGCACCTCTTAGTGTGTTGGAAATTACACCAACTTGCTTCTTTCCTACCAGAGATAACACTTTTGGGAGCTGTTTTGTTGGAGAAATTGCAGTTTTGTCCATATTGAACAGAGTACTTGCCGTTATGTTGTTTTTGTCAATTTGTTCCTATAGAATACTGTGGAATCGATCCACTTGAGGACGATTAAAACCCGCGAGCCCTTGCATTTGATGTTGATTCTGGTGTACGCAATACAATTTTGGGATGTTGACTTTGAAACCCTTCCAGCCAGTCAGCTCCAACACTAACAATTTTTTTTTTTTTTTTTTTTTTTTCCAGCTTGAAGGACAAGGGATTTTATTTCTATTGACAAAATCATATGCCAATTTCATTAATTCTGTTTTTGTAAGTACATTAGAAGAGACTGTCCATTTCTCTCAAACAGTCAACTAGTTCGAGTTCTTGTTCCTCACTGAAAACTATTCTAAATCTGCCTAACTGCTTCTTGCTAGAGCTGGATTTGTAGTGCTGGTACAGCGTAGAAAAAGGAAGACCGCATTTTTCAGCATCAGAGTAATAGGATTTCTCTTAACATTCCTCCAGAGCTTTCTTCATCGTTTCTTTGGACTGGCTGCCCTGATCACTGGCTCATTTGTAATTGTAAACCATCTGAAAATAAAAATACAACGTTCAGATTATTATTGATACACTTGATATGTTAATTTTGACATGTTTACTTAGTAATTGTCAAAATTGGTCTGCTTTAAATAGGTTACAATCCTACTAAACCTACCAGTTTACACTGGTCTGCATGGTAAAACAAACAAACAAACAAACAAACAAACAAACAAACAAACAATAAATAAATAGTTTGGTATTTCTATCAAGATAAACTATTATTCACTCTAAAGTAATTATGACCGGGCGAGTTGACCGCGCGGTTAGGGGCGCGCAGTTGTGAGCTCGCATCCAGGAGATAATGGGTTCAAATCCCACTGTCAGCATCCTGAAGATGGTTTTCTGTGGTTTCCCATTTTCACACCAGGCAAATGCTAGGGCTGTACCTTAATTAAGGCCACGGCCGTTTCCCTCCCATTCCCAGGCCGTTCCTGTCCCATTGTCGCCATAAGACGAATCTGTGTCGGTGCGATGTAAAGCAAATAGCCAAAAAAAAAAATTATGGACAAAGTATTCAACAACATTAACCTGCACGGGCAAAGTGAATAAATATCTGCTTTGCCCAGCTGTGCTCCATTAAGGATATCATGACGGAACACTTAAATGTAATGTAGCAAAAAGCAAGCAAAGTGTGTCAGTAAGCGGTTGGGAAGAAAACTAAAATACATTGTAATCGCAATCACTTTTAAAATAGATACAAATATCTATGAATAACAGTGTAGTCTCACTCTGTCTACAACTGCAGTCTTTGTACTACTGATTCTCATATCTCCAGCAGATTGCAGCACTTACTGCAGAAGCAACTCAGCATAGTTGCTCACAGACCTGTAACTTATTCACTGCTCTACACAGTAAAACATCATCTATGACCTAGCGTAATTTTCCGTAATGGCCAGGCAGGCATCAATTTTTGAAAATGAGGAAGACTCTCATAGTGCATTGGCACTGCCGGTGGCTCCAAGTAGCCTACGCAGTGGTCTCCATGGTATGCACTAGCCGTGCATCTTGGTAGGTGTGCTATTTACCAACTGATGAGCCCAACTTAGCACACTGGGGTGAAACGCTGGCAACCAAGAATGAGTTAGCTGGAAAATTTATAATGTCCAATAACGGACCAACTATATTGTTATTGCCCTGGCTCTTCGCTGTGCCTGGTCCTTCCCTACTTACAGTGATCCCTTTGGCGTACTATCACCCCATCAACATTGTAATTAAAACTGAAAGGACTTTACCTCTTGTTGAAACAACCTGAATTTCCATCCCATTTACCACAATACCATTGTCCATTTTCCATCTCACAACATTGTCGAGGTCTTTTTGTAGTTACTCACAGTCTTGTAACTCATTCACTACTCAATACAGTAAAACATCTTCCACAAATAGCCTTATATATGACTCCAGTTCCTTCTCATATCATTTATGTATATAATAAAACATGAAGGTCCAGTAATACAGCCCTTGGAACGCCCCTCTTAATCATTACGGGATCAGATAACTCTTCACCTACTCTGATTCTCTGAATTCTATTTTCTATAAATTTAGCCACTCGTTCAACTACCCTTTTGTTTAGTCAATAGCCGTCATTTTCATCAGTTATCTCCCATGATCTACCCCCAGCATTTACTTGGTGTGAAAATGGGAAACCACAGAAAACCATATTCAGGGCTGCCAACAGTGGGATACGAACCAATCATCTCCTGAATGCAAGCTGATAGCTATGTGTCCCAAACTGCACAACCACTTGCTCAGTACCAAAAGCCTTGGATAGGTAAAGAGCAATACAGTCCATTTGACCTCCTGAATCCAAGATATCTGCTATATCTTGCTGGAAGTCTACAAGTTGAGCCTCACTGGAATAACCTTTCCTAAACCCAAACTGTTCTATCAAACCAGTTAGTAATTTCGTAAACATGTCTAGTACAATCAATAAGAATGCTTTCCCAGAGCTTACAAACACATGTCAAGCTGACTGGCCTGTAATTATCAATTTTGTTTGTCACCCTTTCCCTTGTACACTGGAGCTACTATTGCAACTCTTGATTTATTTAGTATCACTCCTTCGTGCAAACAGTAATCAAATAAGTATTTCAAGTATGGCACTATGTAGATGTATTATCATAGGTAAATTTCAGTAATTTGCCACCATTAGTTGCATCCTCTATATGGATATCGTTATATCCAACTACCTTTACATACTGCTGACTGAATACTTCTGCCTTCTGTAAGTCCTCACATGTACACTCCACTTATTCATTAATGATCCCTGGAATGTCCTTCCTGGAACCTGTTTCTGCCTTAAAGTATCTACACATATCATTCCATTGCTCCCTAAAATTCATATGGTTGCTAGTAAAGTTTGCATCATGTTATCCTGATGTTGATTCCCATTGGGATTCTGAAATATTTGTTCCGAATGAGTAAATTTATAATACCACTATAAATGGTCCGTTATTGGACATTATAAATTTTCCAGCTAACCCATTCCTGGTTGCCAGCGTTTCGCCCCCGTGTGCTAGGCTGGGCTCATCAGTTGGTACCTAGCACACCTACCAAGACGCATGGCCAGTGCATACCGTGGAGGCCACTACGTAGGCCAATTGTAGCCACCGGCAGTGCCAATGCACTATGAGAGACTTTGTCTCATTACCATTACTAACCTTCATTTAGATTACACGTTTCACTAATGTGTAATGGTGGTTGCATATGTAGCAAGGCACATCTTGCCCCGTCTCAAGTTCGAATAATGCATGCCTCTAGTATCCAGGTAGGTGTACATCCTATCTACAGTTATTCACAAATTATGCAGGGTTATTCAGATAAGATATCCACCTCAAATAACTCGTGAACATTTTAAGATACTGACATTCTGTTTTCACTTTCATTAATGGTATTAGGGGGTTCATAGTTGAACATGTAATACTTTTCCAGACTTCTGACAAAATTTATCGGCACACACTTTCCACATGAGAACATAATTTCACACAATAACTGCTTATGATATACTAATAAGCTTACACTCGTAGTTACACCTCGAATGCTCTAATACCTTCGGGTCCAGAAATGAACAAGAGCTGACCAGGGGAGGTTGGATAAGATAGATGAAAGTGAGGAGCCTGGCCCAAGTAAGTGCTGCCAGGACTCCTGTGGTTGCCAACCCATGCTCACAAGTTAAGAGCCCCTGGGACCCCGCAGGGGACATTGTGGGCATTATTCTACTGCCCGCCACCCACAGGGGGCCAGGGAACAGTAGTTTTTAAAGAGCTAGTCTTATTGGGATGAGAGGAATGCATGGCTCAAAATCTTTCTCTTTGACCGAAGCCTGTAAATATGGTCACTTCTAGGGACTTCATTTGCTTTGTGGTACCACTGCACAATTTACAAGAATATTAGCAATATAAATGATGGAACTCATGCTTTAAGAAATATGTGGCAGGTATGCCAGCGACAAGAAGACGCAGTCACAGTCATCCCTGTTGTGCATCACTTGTTGTGTGACATTCACCTTGTCTACCAAAATATGTTCCATAACACTCGCACAATCTTACATAAACTGTTAAACAATAGCGGAAATTCAAAATCAACAGCAGAGAAATAGTAACTCCCAATTTAATTCCAAATTATATAACCAGAAATCAATGCAGCATCCATCCAATCCATGGAAACAATCTAGGGAAGGGCTTGATTCCAATCCATAATCATTGTCCAAATAACAAAACTGTTGTATGTAAACCAAGGAAACACTGAACTCCAATCATTGTTTAACTTAGAAGACAACGGTCATTCCAGAGTGGAAGTGGGGAGATCTGTCAGTAACAGACACAATAGTGTCAGGATCATACCATGAAACAAACATTTTCCATTCATTCACCAAATGGCAAGAAGAAAATCCGTGCGCTGGGCGTATGATGTAAAATAAATTGCCAGTATTTGTGCAGTGGATGTCCTTATGGGTCCTTGCACGTTCTTTACTGTCAATTTTTTATCTTCACCGTACCCCAACACCTGAGATTTTATTTCCTTTAGCATGTGTCGGGAGGTAATTCTGCTTGTAAAATACCTCTTCCAGTGAAGTTACATATGCACACAGAATGATTTTTCTATGTGTAACCTCTTTCTAACCCCCTTAAAGTTTGAATTCTTAAAACCAGTTGTTATTTAATTCTCTGAAAATGAGAGGATCTATTATGTGAATTGTCCTCTCCATGTGTCAAATGGTTTCAGAGGAGTGAATAATTTTAATTATGTAACCCCTTAAATCTCCCTGTGATATGAATATCTAAACCCTTTTCTCTTTGAGCCTCACAAGAGAGACGAACGAAAATGAAATGGAAAGCTCATGTTTCAAAAGACCTGACACAATGCAATATATCCAAGGATAGGGTCCAAGACAGTAAATACTGGGCGAGAGTGACCAGAAAAGCCAACCCCAAAAGAAGAAAAAACTAGATGAGTCAAGTACCACTCACCAATTCACTCACTTGCTAATCACCATATCTCCAACACCTCTTAATGTAGGAAGTTCAAATTTTACATGATGGATGCCCTTAAATCTTATATGTTCACAAATAGAGGGTTTGAAAAATTTGACCTCTAGACTGTTGCTGCCTGCCACTTTGACCATCCACATTTTTATCCATTTGGTGGCATCCCTATAAATGTTGTGGCAAGTGTAGAACAAATTAGAGTGCTTAAAGCAGGCCAGCTGCGCCTGAATTCTGTGTGCATGGAATAATGGAATACGACCTCGGTTCTATTTTGTTGGTTTTCGGAACCTGAGGTAATGATTAATAGGGACAGGCGGGGGCATTCGTATTGCGATGTTAGAGGTGAAATTCTTGGATCGTCGCAAGATGGACCGAAGCGAAAGCATTTGCCAAGTATGTTTTCATTAATCAAGAACGAAAGTTAGAGGTTCAAAGGCGATCAGATACCACCCTAGTTCTAACCATAAACGATGCCAGCTAGCGATCCGCCGAAGTTCCTCCGATGACTCGGCGGGCAGCTCCCGGGAAACCAAAGCTTTTGGGTTCCGGGGGGAAGTATGGTTGCAAAGCTGAAACTTAAAGGAATTGATGGAAGGGCACCACCAAGAGTGGAGCCTGCAGCTTAATTTGACTCAACACTAGAAACCTCACCAGGCCTGGACACCGGAAGGAGTATTATCAAAAAAGAACAGCAGAATTGCATTTTTGTCATCAAGAAAGGACAACAGAATTTCATTTTTTTGGGGTAATATTTTGTTTTGTGAGAAAGGAAGAAATACGAGAACTCTGGACTCTGCTGGAATATTTGTTTGTGTAAATTAAACATGTTTGTAATAATCTTTTTTAAATAAGGAAACAGCGAGATATATGGAAATATAAATGAACATTGCAAGATGCGAGAAATTGTTTTTGAAGTGATTTTTTTTTAAAGTAAATTTTACGTAATTGATCGTTTAAAATTATGTCAGCAAGCATGAAGTAAAGAAAACATTTGGGATATTTAACTTGAAGAATTTTTGAAGAATTATTTAAAAATTATTTTTTGTAATTCCGTATGTCAAAATTGTAATCCAATGTAAAATTTTGTAAGGTGCTTTATTTTGAAGCATCCTATACCGCACGCGTGGTTACTGATGTTGAAACGGGTGATGTAACCCCTCTTGAATCAGTAGGCCAGGAAATGAACATATATGGTCATGCAATTGTATTGGCAAACGAGAATCTAGTAGAAATTGTTTCTTATTGGTTAATTGTAATCGGCCCATTTCCGGTCTTCTTGCTGGTTTTCGGAAAATTATGCATGTGCTCGGCGTCTTTTCCATCCGACTCACCTAGCGAGTGCAGATGTGCTCAAGGATTTCCCCTCCGGGGACCCTACCTCCTTTTTGGTAAGTGCCATTTCCATTTCCATTTCAATGTTTTCTGATTTTGTTTGATTTAATTTAACTCCTTTTGTATTTTGGTATTTTCTCGCTTAATATAATTTTTAAAGTTTTGTTTTAACATGTCTGAGTTTGCCCTAGATTCTCGTAGGTTGTAACTTCAAGTCTTATACCTGCATTTTAATTGACAAGCCTTGTGTAATTCTACATACATTTAACTTGCATTTTACTAAAGGATTTAAGCTTCCTGATTATTTTTTCGCTTTGGTTAGCCAACCTATATCTGTCGTCGAGTCAAGCATCAGTTCCTATGTAATTTAACTTGCTTTTTGTAAAACTTTCTTTGTTATTTTTAATAAAGTTGAGCTAGAGGGTGTTTATTGTAAGTCTTTTTCCCCCCTTAACGCCATACCTACCCATGGACCCCATTGGGCCCCCGCACATTCCACAATCCTGTCTTAGTTGTCAATTTTTAGGTCTGTAAGTGTTCCCTTGTATTGGATTTAAATTTGCGTATTGAAAGTTATCCGTCACGTTTCCATGCTCTGATGTGTATTCACCGCCACTGCGTTATTTGACTATTTCTTTATTCACATTTTATGTCAATTTTTTATTATTATTATTTTCACATTATTTTTATTAATGTCAATATTTATTATTATTATTATTTTTAGTATGTGTAGGCGTAATTGTCCCTCTACAGTTACAAATGTCTCCATCAACCTGCAACACAAATTCAAGATAATTGAAGGTGCTGGCATGAATGACTTTCTTATTGTCAAGAAGCAGTGCTGCACTTATCTGGCCATCCATCGAAAAATTGCAGTGCATATACTCTATCTTAGATCTCCTGACTTTTAACCCAATTTCTGCCAATACATATTTCCGATTAAATTTGTCATGAAGTGCACTTACACTGTCTGCCACTAGCCCAAACAACATACTCCACAGGGCTTCTTGCTAGATATCCCTGGATAGTTAGCCCATACCTTTTCATAAAGATAATTGATAAAGTGCAGAGTCCTGATGCAGACCTACTTTAACTGCAAAATTTTCCATAGGCCTGCATGAACTGCACACATGTTTGGCATTTATACCTTGAATGAGGGTGATGTATGCATGTAGAACTTCTTTATGTTAAGGGCCCACCAAATCATATCCCGTGGCACTCTGTCATAGGCCTTTTGTAAATCTATAAAGACAATATGCAGTTTTCTTTCTTTTTTTTTTTTTTTCAAATCAAAATCTCTTTATTTGCAAATGAGGTGTCTACCTCGGTGGCAAATGGTACACTAAAATACATTATTGTCAAGCACTAAATATTAAATTAACTAGAGAAGAATTTTTTTTCCTATAATACAATATTATACAATTTACGCTAACAATGTTTTCTATTAAACACACAGCTCATCCTTAATAAATTTATATTGTTTACAAAATTCTACTTATAATATCTCCTGTACTACTTACAAATATAGTCAACTGATATACAGTATGTGGAATTACTTCAAATGATACTATACAACTGGTATAACATTAATATTTACATTGCATTTATTTATTTACTTTTTTTTTTTTTTTTTTTACCCGTTCTGGATCCTAAGTAGCATAACGACCTGCTGCGTCTTAACCAGAGCCCCTTTTGCCACCACTTTTCAGAGTTCTTGAAGGGCCTTCACAGCTACCGTAGCGGTCCCAGGGCCCTCGAAGTCCCCACTGTACTTCACCCCTACAAGCAGTCCCCTACTTTGGCTGTCCAAACTCCTTAGACCAGGGGATGGAATTAATTTATTCACACACATTTTTTTATTTACAATAACCTGTACTGGTCGAATGCCCTCTAACACTTCATTTATTTTCTCTGTTGCTGTTTATTCTCTTCTTGAATATCTGTACAGATTTTGGAAAAGGATCAAACACTACCCGTGGTAAACTGTTCCACTCCTTCACACCCTTCCCAATGAATGAAAATTTACCCCAATCGCTAAAATTCCTTCTAATTTTATATTTGTGGTCAGTCCTGCCGATATAATTATTTTCCAACTGAAGCCTCTCACGGATATCTCCCCATGCTTCTTCTCCTGTATAGGCTCTATATAATCCTATAAGTCTAGTTTTCTCCCTTCTCTTACTTAAAGTTTCCCACCCAAGTTCCTTTAACATTTCTGATACACTACTCTTTCTCCTGAAA